>NW_027507787.1:171606220-172806220 GCF_037356315.1 Lithobates pipiens | reverse complement strand
CCCCATCAGTGCCCATCAGTGAAGGAGAAAACGTTCTTATTTACAAAGTTTTGAAACTGAAACAAAAAAAAACATTTTTTTTCAAAATTTTCGGTATTTTTTTATTTGTAGCGCAAAAAATAAAAAACGTAGGAGGTGATCAAATGCCACCAAAAGAAAGCTCTTTTTGTGGGAAAAAAATGATAAAAATGTCATTTGGGTACAGTGTAGCATGACCGCGCAATTGTCATTCAAAGTGCGACAGCGCTGAAAGCTCAAAATTGGTCTGGGCAGGAAGGTGTTTAAGTGCCCAGTATTGAAGTGGTTAATGTGATCAAGTTCTTTGGGAGAATAACCCACCGGGAGGGCCGTAGACTTTGAAACATTAATCGAAAGTCTGGAGACCTTTGCAAAGTTCAATAACCTCAAGAACAGGTTGGGTAGGGAAATAAGGGGATTCGTTAAAAATATCAGCACATCGCCCGCATACATGCAGAATTTGTACGTCGAGTTACCTTTGGTATATCCCGTGATGTCGGGGTTTTTCAACAGAGCTAGCGCTAGGGGTTCAAGGGCCAGAGCAAAAATTAAGGGGGAGAGAGGACACCCCTGCCTGGTGCCTCTGCCCAATGAGAAATAATCGGAGTTACATCCAGGGAGCTTAATGCGGGTTTTAGGATTACAATAAAGGGCTTGAAATCCCAACAGAAATTCCCCTTGAAAGCCCATCCGAAGTAGGAGACCCTTGATATAGCCCCACGAGACGCTGTCAAACGCCTTCTGTATGTCTAGGCTGAGTAAAAGGAGTTTACAGTATGTTGTCTGTTATTAAACGGTGCGGGATAAAACCGGATTGGAAAGGGGATATAAGGGTGGGAATGATTTTGGCTAGTATGTCTGCTAAAATCCTACTAAAGATTTTTAAATCATTGTTAATAACCGAAATGGGCCTAGAAATTTGGGGCAGTGTGTGGTTTTTGTTCGGTTTTGGGATTAGGGACATATTGGCCAATAGCATTTCATCTGGGAAACTACCTCCTTGCAATACCCAATTAAAAAGAAGAACTAATCTAGGGGCTAAAATTGTGGAGAATTTTTTATAGTATAATGACGAGAAACCGCCAGGGCCCGGGGCAGAACCCGCCTTCAATGATTTAATTACATGTAAAGTTTCAGAAATTGCAATGGGTGCATTAAGTGCTTCAATTTGCGAGGTGGTCAGGACTGGGATGGGGATATCGTGGAGCCATGCCATTTCTTCCAGGGATAGGGAGGTATGTGTGGGTGCTAATAGGGAGAAATAAAATAGTTTGAATATTTTAAGCACCTCCTTGGGGTGTGAGGTTATTAATCCATCCTTAGAGGATAGCTTATATACATGAGGGGGGCGGATCGAATTTGAAAGTTTTCTAGCAAAGAGCATTGAGGAGGCGTTGTTATATAACAACTAACGAGCTTTAGCCCAATGAAGTGACTTTTCTACCCTATTCGACAGAAGGGAGTCGAGTTCTAGGCAATTCTGGTCTATGGCGTTTCTAGTGGACTCTAAATGTAGGGAGGATGTATTTTTATATAAGCGGTCAAGCTCCCATGACAACTCTAAAATTCTATGTTTGTTACTTCTGTTACGAGCTGCGGATAGGCTAATAATTTTACCCCTAAGGACCGCTTTGTGGGCTGTCCATAGTAACGAGGGTTGAATATCCGGTTGGGCGTTAAGCGTAAAGTACTCTTCTAACGATTGTGCTATTTGGGACTCAATTGCTAAATCTGATAGGATGGATTAATTTAACCTCCAGGAATGGGGCGTGGGGGCAAGTCTGATGAACCTGTGGTAAAGGAAATGGCCTGATGGTCCCACCAAATGCAGGGGTGAATTGTGGCATCAGTGGAATTTGCAAGTATAACAGGTGAGGTATAAAAATAGTCCAACCTCGCATAACTATTATGAGGGTGAGAAAAAAAGGTAAATTCCTTGCTGCCTATATTATGCGCCCTCCAGGTGTCAAGAAGCTGGAGATCATGCAAGCCGCTGGTGAGGCTTTCTTTGTCTCTAAACACTTGCCTAACCTCCATTGGGAAGGAGGAGTGTAGGAGTATGGCGGCGCCTCTGGCTTTGGCTGTATGGAGTGAGAAAAAGGCTTGAGGGAAATTCCTAGGAAGGAATTTGGGGTAGAAAGAATGGGAAAAATGTGTTTCCTGGAGTAAGAGAATCTTAGCCCCAAGCTGTTTATAAAAGGCAAATGCCTTGCGTCTTTTGGTGGGGGAGTTAAATCCCTTAACATTATGAGAGATGCATGTGATTACCATGGTTAGTGTCAGAATGATAAGATAACTGAGGGAATAAGTACAATGGACAAAAGGGGGAGAGAAGTATCAGGGATAATGAATCGTATTAATTCTGGGTTCGCCAGGGGGACCGCCATATCCCTCCCTAAGTATCCCAGGCCCGGGGAGCAAGTAAGTATATCAGACCACTGGAAGAATAAAGAGATGTGAAACAGATAAAGTCCATACAGATTCAAAAAGTTAGTCCGCATATAGAATGGTTGACCAATACAAAACAAAGAAAAACATTTTTTAGAAGAAAAGAGTTAAATGAAAAAACGGTCCCAGTCCCGAACATAGTCCTTAAAACCAACTGTAGTAAACGAGCAGGGAATCAACAGTTTTTATGCCATCTGTTTGAGTTCCTAGCCGAAACTAAAGCTTGGATACATCCAGCCCTGGAAATTTTATCGCCTTCGATTGTGGAAAACATCGGTTGGCGACAGCGTGGATCAGCTACCTCTACCTGAGAATGAGGACGTCTATGGGAGGACTGGAGGCTGGGACGCATTCCATGAGGAGTTGAAGCACAGTCCCTTTGGGATGATACACATTTTAGACCTACTGTCGAACGGCAGGTGGGTCCAACATTTCTGGTAAGGGTGCCCACCTTATCTCTATTGAGTGCGGTGTCTTCAGATATCACCACAGACAAGCAGATCTCTGTCGTGGATTTTTCTGCCATCTTAATTCAAGGTTTCCAAGAGAAAATTGGTTGACTTTGCTTAAATAGTATATGAGGACTCTTGTATAGACTGATATATTGATTATTACCCAATTTTTTTGGATTTATATCACGTTATTTTATTGCTATCACATTTTTTCACATAAAAATTGTATGTATACTCCAGTGAGGACTACATAGTACACATAGTGTTGTCTACACTGATTTCACAACAAGTGTGCGGCTCCTCTGTGGTTTAACACAGGTTGTTTACATTTGTTCATAAATTGTACTCAGTGTTTTTGTATTCACTCTTTCAGCGCTACACTTTTTTGTTCCACATTCTTTGTAACTTTGAGTGTCAGCTGCTCGTTGTATTATAGTAGCGCTGTGTTTTCTTTTTTGTTTATATTATTGGCAGGGGGCAGGTCTCCTTGAAATACCCAGAGTCAGCCCAGCTGGGGAGAAGGTGTTGGGTGGAAGAACTGGGAGATGAAGTACTAGCTGTCGTGGCCTTTGAGGAAGCTCCCCAGTCTGGGGGGTGACCTTGGGCCTGTAGCTTGGGCATTGAACAGACCCTCGTACAAACCATAGCGGTGTTCTGACCAGGAGCAGGAGAGGACAGTGAAAGGTACTCCCAGGCTAAGTCTCCAGGAGGGATCCTCCCATAGGTGTCAGTGACTCGTGGCAGGCAGGAGAGCTGGGGAGGCCTGCAATAGTGGACTAGGAGTGTGCAGTCTGAGATGGGTGCAGAGCCAGCGGGAGAGATTGTGATGTCACAGGCAGTAGAGTCAGGCAGCTGCAGCCAGGAGGGCTGGCAGGGTCTGAAGAGGACTGGCTGGGATTAGTATCTCACCAAGGACAGCTAGCATTGAACAAATTTAACCTTTTCTGGCTGCACCACAGGGGCCCGCAGTCCCTGCCTGGAAAAGTTATTTCTACAAGGCCTGGCTGGAACCAGAGTCAGTCCTCACCATGTTCTAGCTGTGCATGAGGAGATGTGATGTGCTGGAGAAAGAGGAGATAATAGTGTTTAAGAAAGTTTGTGCAGGAGGAGTGTGAAGTGTAAATATGTACAGGGAGTATACATAGTTCTGTCCCTGTACAAATGTTTCTACTCAAATTATGGGCATCTCATGAATCCCCTAACCCCATCCAAGTTTAACCCCTCAATAAAAACACAAAAACAAAGTTAACAGACTATTCATTGACGCTGTATGCTTCAGAAAGTAGATGCTGGGCTGGGCAGGGTGACAGGGGGACTACAACTTTCAGCAGCCCCTGCAGGGGTACCGCTACACAGTCTTTAGGCAGGCAGGACTGAACAAGCAGCTCACATTAAATGCATCCCCCCCAGGCCACAGCTGAAGGGGAACAGAGAGCTTCCATGGTTAGCTCCTAAGATTTTTTGCTATCCCCCCATCATGCACCAGTGGCAAGAAACCTCCTATTGGTTGGCTTGAGGAAACAAATTTTCCCACGGTTTCTTTTCAGCTGGAACGTGCCAGAACTGCGTTGGAGAACCTTTGGCAGCCCTTTCCTCACCAACCTGTAATTTTTTTTTCTAACACTGAAGCCAGTAGAGAAAGATTTTTGAACAGCTCACTTCCTCTACCGGCTTCTCTGTGCTAACATTGCACACTCTGGGCTGCTGCACTCAAGCCCTGGTGAGTGCTTCAGGTCCCAACCTTCAGATGCTGCAGTTATTTTGGAGCAAACTTCTGTCCCCTCTTGCCCATGTTCCGAATCCTGCCACTACTCAGCCTTTGTAGCACAGAGCCAAGGAGCCCTGAAACACCTCCTCAGCTCTGGGGCAGCAGAGAGGAGAGCTGGGGGGATTTTTGATGAGAGGAGATTTGGGGGTGGGGGTTGTGATGAGAGGAGATTTTTGGGGGATTTGTAATGAGAGGAGAGCTGAGGGGATTTGTGATGAGAAGAGAGCTGGGAGGGTTTTGTGATGAGAGGAGACCTGGGGGGGGAAGGGATTTGTGATGAGAGGAGAGCTGGGGGGGGGGGTTGTGATGAGAGGAGAGCTGGGGGGGTATTTGTGATGAGAGGAGAGCTGGGGGGTTATTTGTGATTAGAGGAAAGCTGGGAGGGTATTTGTGATGAGAGGAGAGCTGGGGGGTATTTGTGATGAGAGGAGAGCTGGGGGATATTTGTGATGAGTGGAGAGCTGGGGGGTATTTGCAATGAGAGGAGAGCTGGGGGGGTATTTGTGAGGAGAGGAGAGCTGGGGGAATTTGTGATGAGAGGAGAGCTGGGGGGGATTTGTGATGAGAGGAGAGCTTGGGGGGGAAGATTTGTACAAAGAGGAGAGCTAGGGGGGGATTTGTCATGAGAGGAGATTTAGGGGGTATTTGTGATGAGGAGATTTAATGAAGCTGAAGTTAGCTCCTTATTCAAATACAGAAGTTGGCTCCTTATTCGGCCAGCTTCTTATTCAGGTTGGATCTTTATTCACAAAAGTCATTATTTACTAAACGATCATCTGCAACGTTTATAATAAAAATGTGAACTTTAACAAAAATTCTGTCTTCCTAACTGCCATGTATTTAAGCAGTTGCCAACCGGCCCATAGCCAAATTATGGCTACAGGGCGGTTAGATAACTCTGGGAGGGCGTACAGTGACGTCCTCCCAGAATTCCACTCTCGTGCGCCCCCTGGGGCACGCACCCGAGAATGTCAGTGACCGCCGGGTCCTGCATCACGAATTATGGTAAACGGCTGCTGATCACGGCCGTTTACCACGTGATCGCTCCAGCAAATGATACACAGCCATATTCTGCAATACTCGGTGATACACAGCCATACACAGTGATACCCAGCCATACTCAGCCATACCCAGCCATGCTCGACTGTACTCGGCCTCTGTCTCTCACACATGTGGTATCGCCGTACTCAGGAGGAGTAGGAGAATCTGTTTTGGGGTGTCATTTTTTGGTATGTACATGCTATGTGTTAGATATATTGTATAAATGGACATACTTTGTGTTAAAAAAAAAAATGCGGGGATATCTGAATGATGCCTGCAGCTACAGGCATTCAGATATCAGCTTTTTCAGCTGGTGATTCCCTACACCATAAGAATGATCATAGCGGCTGTTCCACTGTTTGAGCATTCTTATGGATGTCCCTCTCCTCCCACCGCCCTTCCGGTACTTCTACCGACTCACCAATAAGATCGAAGCCAGGATCGTTTTTTTTTTTTGTTTGTTTTTCAGGCTTCCCAGCCTAGAGGTGAAATGTGGTGTCATATTGACCCCATATCTCACTGTAAAGAGGACCTGTCATGCCATATTCCTATTACAAGCGATGTTTACATTCCTTGTAATAGGAATAAAAGTGATCAAAAAATAAATTTTTGGGGAAAAGGTATCAAACTAAAATAGATAAAGTAAAATGAACAATACATTTTTTTTTTTATCGCCCCTGTCCCCGTGTGCTCGCATGCAGAAGCGAACGCATACGTTAGTCCCGCCCACATATGAAAACATTGTTCAAACCACACATGTGAGGTATCGCTGCAAACGTTAGAGCAAGAGCAATAATTTTGGCCCTAGACCTCCTCTAACTCAAAACATGTAACCAGTAAAAATTTTTAAAGCATCACCTATGGGTATTTTTAAGTAGCGAAGTTTGGCCCCATTCCACGAGTGTGTGCAATTTTGAAGGGTGACATATCTATTTACTCGGCGTAACTTCATATTTCACATTATGCAAAAACATTGGGCTAACTTTACTGTTTTTTTTTTTTTTAAAGCACAAAACTGCGTTTGAAAAATTGCTGCACAAATACTGTGCAAGATAAAAAGTTGCAACGACCGCCATTATATTCTCTAGGGTCTTTGCTAAAAAAACAAAACATATATAATGTTTTGGGTTTCTTCGTAATTTTCTAGCAAATAAATGCTTATTTTTTACATGTAGGAGAGAAATGTCAGAATTGTCCTGGGTGCTCCAGAATGCCCGAAGGTGCTCCCTGCATTTTGGGCCTCTGTATGTGGCCACACTGTGTAAAAGTCTCACACATGTGGTATCGCCATACTCTGGAGTAATAGCAGAATGTGTTTTGGGGTATAATTTGTGGTATGCATATGCTGTGTGTGAGAAATAACCTGCTAATATGTCAATTTTGTGAAAAAAAATAAAAAATCTTGATTTTGCAAAGAATTGTGGGAAAAAATTACAACTTCAAAAACCTCACCATGCATCTTTCTAAATACCTTGGAATGTCTTCTTTCCAAAAAGGGGTAATTTGGGGAGTATTTGTACTTTTCTGGCATGTTAGGGTCTCAAGAAATGAGATAGGCCATCAATACTTCAGGTGTGATCAATTTTCAGATATTGGCACCATAACTTGTGGACTCTAACTTTCACAAAGACCAAATAATATACCTCAATTTGTACTTATTTTTACCAAAGATACATAGCAGTATAAATTTTGGCCAAAATTTATGAAGAAAAAATTACTAATTTGCTAAATTTTATAACAAAGAAAAATTCATTTTTTTTTACAAAAGTTTTGGTCTTTTTTCTTTTATAGCGCAAAAAAAAAAAAAAAAAACAGCGATGATTAAATACCACCAAAAGAAAGCTCTATTTGTGTGAAAAAAGGACAAAAAAAATCATATAGGTACAGTGTTGCATGACTGAGTAATTGTCATTCAAAATGTAAGAGCACTGAAAGCTGAAAATTGGTCTGGTTAGGAAGGGGGTTTAAGTGCCCAGTGGTCAAGTGGTTATAGTGGTAATTCTGAATAAATAACTTTTTCTATATGAAAACCATCTTGGCTCACCCAAATTCCACTTGTTTTATTCTCATTGGACATCCTACTATATATACAAAACAGCTGGTCCAAAAGATCGGTTCACCTACTCTTAAGGTACCACCACTGCACCAGCAGTACCCTCAATATGAAAAAGCTGCTACTTTAAATGAAATGATATAAAAGTATTTACAATATAGGTTAAAGTAAATAGTGAATAAATAAACAAAATAAATCAGTGAACCCAGTGACAGGTGACAATGATTAAACCTCATACATTAGTAAACAAATGAAAAAAGTCCGGGATTAAAAAAATTAACAAATTATCCTGATGTGAGATCTTCAAAGCTTTCACCACACCATATGCAATCAGTGCTTCCACTCCCCTTTGGTTATGCACTCATAAAATAACGATGCGTTGTACTCTCATGCTCAGGAAACCAGCATCAACCCTTAAAGCAGGTTAAACATCCAATGATATGTGACAACCGATATCAAGGGGAGGACTAAAAGACTAAAAGACTCCTCAAGACTCCTGTGCCACTGAACACCTTGCTAATATCAAAAAGTGATTTAAACACCATAGTGTGTCACTTAATTTTAAGGAAAAGCACAATCAAGATCCCACACTATTACAATTCTTTGAAATTGATTGCGTGTTTTCATCATGAAGGGGGTCCAATCGTGTACAGGATTTATCTCAAGAGAAACCAAGTGGATATTCTTTTTAAGAGCCTTTTTCCTAGAGGATTAAATATTGAGCTGTATCTCAATTGCTTTACAAATACTTTTTAAGTTGATGAGATTGGAAAGTGAAAGTGTAATGCCGTGCTGTCTCTTTAAACAATGAACAGCAGCTAGCACAGCAAAAAGACAGTTGCAAAAGATTGTAAATTAAAAATAAAAGTGCAGCGCTAAAAACACATCTCTAAATAAACTATAAACAATATTGCGAATCTCACAATCGATATTGACAAATGTGTGAAACCTTAATTAAATATGTTCACAGTGATGGTGCAAAATTAAATGGACAAATAAACGTGAAATCCAGAAGTTGCAGAAACCCAATGTGTGGTGAGTCCAAAAAATTAATAGATGAAAGCCAAATGTTCGTAGCATCCTCTTGACACCAAGAGTGACAACAACTCATGAAGAAAGTTTACAAGTAGATAGTCCACCACCAATTCGATGGTAAGCCTTCATCTTATATTTTTTATTTAATTAGTGATACTATTTACTTTAACCTATATTGTAAATACTTTTATATACATCATTTCATTTAAAGTATCAGCTTTTGCACATTGAGGGTACTCCTGGCACAGTTGTGGTACCTAAAGAGTGGGTTCACAGATCCTTTGGACCAGCTGTTTTGTATATATAGTAGGATGCCCAATGAGTGTAAAACAAGTGGAATTTGGGTGAGCCAAGATGATTTTCATATATGAATGGCTTGGCTTCTTATTCGGAATTTCCAATTGAAATGTATTGCTGTCAGGTTGCCATATTTTAGGATTTATATTACTTGGCTCAAGCCAAATTGAACTTTCCTATATAGTAGGATGCGAATGAATATAAAAAAAGTGGAATTTGGATGAGCCAAGATGGTTTTCATATAGGAATAGCTTGGCTTCTTATTCGGAATTTCCCATTGAAATGCATGGCTTTCATGGTGCCATGTTTGGTGCCATATTTATATTTAGATCACTTGGCTCGGGCCAAATTGAACTTTCCTATACAACGGAGAATTGTTACCACTACTTATGGTAATTTCCCTTTCCTGGCCCATCCTCACAAACAGCAAACAACGGATTAACACCTCCTCTGGAACCCCACATGACCACATGTACCTAGCTGAATAAAAGACAGCTACTCCCTCAAATAAGATGTTTGATAACTTAGCCTGCGACAGGCCTCTAGAGAAGGAGTCCTGTGACGACGTGAGGATGGGCCAGGAAAGGAAAATTACAGTAAGTATTTGATAACAATTTTCAGTTTTCCTGGCCCACCTCACGTCAGCACACAACGGAATATACCAAAGCTAATATAGGGTGGGAGAGAATAAATGAAAAGAGACACTGTTAGAGACACTGTTAGTAATTCGACCATGTGTAAGAAAACTGAAGTCTCCCTGCTGTGCACTCAGTGACTCTCGTGTGAAAACTCCCCTACTTCCCAGTTTTTCTGGAAACTGCATACACTTTAAAATTGAACTTTGGAGATAGCCGTGGTATCCCCATCTCTTGTAATAAAGAAAAAAAAAAGACACCAAAGGGCCCATGCCGGGGTGTGTATTCAACATCCTTCTGTCTGAAATAGTTGCTGTCAGGAGAAGTTTTACCATATGGTACTTCATTGGAAATTAAAGGGGTTGTAAAGGTAAATTTTTTATTTTCTACATAGCTTGCTTTAAGCTAGTGCATTGTTGGTTCACTTATCTTTTCCTTCGATTTCCCTTCTAAATATTTTTTTTTCTTTGTTTTCTTTGTCTGAATTTCTCACTTCCTGTTCCTCCTCAGTAAGCTGTTCAGTAAGCTGTTCTGGCTGACTAACCACCAGCTCGAATGATGGTGAGAAGTTTACTGAGGAGAAACAGGAAGTGAGATATTCAGACAAAGCAAAAAAACATTTAGAAGGGAAATCAAAGGAAAAGGTAAGTGAACCAACAATGCACTAGCTCAAAGGAACCTATGTAGAAAATAAAAAAATTACCTTTACAACCCCTTTAAGACATTGTAGCAAAGGGTGCTCTCAGATCCAAGCCCAAGTCCCACAGAGGGTACAAGGATTTCCCTCAAAGTCATATATAGAGTGTCATCTGGTAGAAGCATCTGGTCACTGCATTTGCACTCATCTGCAGCCTGTGAAAAGATACCTTAAATGGTACCTTAAATGGAGTTGGATGACAGACCAACCTCTAGCGCTGACTGTAAAATGTCAAGGATATTGGCTAAAGCAGGGAACACCAGAGAGAAAGCTTTTGCTGAGCAAACAAAAACAACCTTCTTTCATATCCTCTCATATGTAGCATTCATGGATGATCTTCTGGTCACCAAGGTCTGAACAACCTCAGATGAGAATGCCTGCACCTCTAGTCTAGCCTAGCCTATTCCATAGCCAGCCTATTGAAAAGTAGTATCATTGAATTGGGGTGCTGTTACTGACCTTGCCATAAAAGATTTAATTTGAACAGACACAAAGATCAAACAGAAAATTCTATGGCACTGTGAACCTATCTTGCATGACAGAGTCTTTGCATTGATGTACTGTTGCAAATATCAGAAGCTGCATGTTCAGTGAAGTCTCCCTGAGAACTACTGCTGGAACGCCCCCATAGGGCAAAAATTGGTATGAGGCAGTTGTTGAAAAAATATTCTGCCTAACCGAGCTAATAATTTGATTTTGCTTCCCTGGCAAGAAGATCAACCTTAAAGGTCCTTTCACACGGGACAGATCCGTGATGATCCGCCCTGTGAACATCCCCTTTCTCAGCGGGGACCGCTCAGGTGATCCCCGCTGAGCCGACGGATGATAGGATGCCCTGTCAGATCTCAGCTTTCCCCTATGGGGGGGATTGGATGAACACGGACCGTCTGTCCGTGTTCATCCGATCCGCTCTGCAGACGGATAGAAAAATAGGATTTTCCTTCATCTGCAGAATCGGACCATAGCGGGGACGGATGATATCGGGTGTCAGCGGATGCTCATCCGCTGATACACATTATCCCATTGGGATGCATGTATGTCCGTATTTCATCCGAAAACAGATGGATGAAATACGAACATACTGTCCGCACATGTGAAAGGGGCCTAACTGACTAAGTGGTTCTCTGCCCCACGAAAAGTTTCTTTGCAAGTTGTAACAAGAAAAGACTTGGTGTCCCCCTGTTAGGCAATGTAGGCTACTACTGTCTTGTTGTCAACCTTACTCAGCCCCTTGAAGATCCTGAAAGGCTTGCAATGCTAGAAAAGGCTTCCTTCCATTCAAGATACTTGGGGAGTCTGTGCTTCACAGTGCTCAAATGGCCTTGCACTTGTTTCTCTAGATTGTGGACTCCCTAGTCTCAGAGACTGGCATAAGAATCATCCTATCTCCTGGGCTGAGGGGCATGCCCTTTGAAAAAAGCACAGTGCCGATGTCTAAAATGCCAGTTCTTGTTGAATTTTTATAGGCATAAAGATTTTCTGATCCATAGACAGCCCAGCTCATAGGTTAATAAAGGCAAATTGAAAAGCCCTCATATGCCACCTGGCCCAAGGTAACACCACTGCCAACAAAATGTTCAAAAGATTCATGGGGCTGTGCCAATTCTGTAAAAGGCAGATTGAACTGGAAGTGACATCTGGCCACCACAAATCTCGCACGCCTTTAGTGCTCGGCATTGATCAGTACATGGAAGTATGAGTCGGCCGGTCAATTGATACCAACTGGTCCTCCTGCTGAACTGTCCCTGTGACTGTCCGCATGGACTCCATTTTGAAAATCTTGGTGTGTATGAACACATTTGTTTCCTTCAAACTGAAACTGGCCAAAAGGCTCCTGCCTTAAGTTCTAGAAAAACTGGAGAGAAAGGGCCCCAGATGATTCTTTATTTCCGGCATCACTGGCATTATGGCCTTGTAGCAGTATAAAAATCTTGCAAACATTTTCTCTTCTGAGATCTGTTGAACATAAATTAAATGAATTCAGTGGTCAACTTTGAAAATCTCCCTTGTACTCCCGCCTGTCTTCTGGACACACTGGTCTTTGATGATTGTCGTCCAAACCCTCCAGAATGAAGC
Source organism: Lithobates pipiens (assembly GCF_037356315.1). Lineage (NCBI taxonomy): Eukaryota > Metazoa > Chordata > Amphibia > Anura > Ranidae > Lithobates > Lithobates pipiens. The sequence continues at coordinate 172,793,700 of NW_027507787.1, read as the reverse complement.
TACAATTATCAACTTCACTCAGGCCCCTTGGTCCCAACTGTAAGAGACTGGTTGGATGCACTTTCAAAAGACTTTCCAGCCATCTTAGCAGCTTGCTCTGGAGGTGTCAAAAGTAACTTTGAGACACCCCCGCTGTGATCTGTTAAATCTGCAGCCTGTCCTATAAGATTTGGCCTCCTGCACCTTCTGAAGTTCAGTAGGCTTGAGTGAAGGATGGCGGCTTCCTCTTACTAGTCTGTGGCCACTGTCCAGACTTTTCCTCCTGTCATTCGCTTAATTGTGTTGTTCAGAATTTGGCCAAACAAAAACCTCCCATTATAAGAAATGTCAAAGGCTTGTGTAGTTCATGTGAAAAATTGTGAAAAACTCTGCGCCAAAAAAAATAAAAACTATAAACCTAAAAATTTATTAATCTAATGCTGCTCCCCTGAAAAAGAGAATCATACACTCCTCAGTTCAGATTTAGAAAACATATAGGGGGCGCTAGTTGGCAAAACATTATCATCATCATGAATAATACCGCTCTCATTAACAATCAATATTTTGCCACTCTTAAACAAATGTCATTTGTGCAACTACTCATAATATATATCATATCATCTGTGCAACTATCCATGCGTTCTTTATGCAGAATAAAAATGCACTGGACTGCTTCTGGTGTGAACAAGTTCACTTTTTCATCCATACGATCTCTGAAGGTAACCGAGTTATAAAAAGGAAAAGACACGTGCTGCCCCAGACACTAGAGGGCAGCATGCACCCCGGAAGTGCAGTGCATAAATATACATCAGCCATCCTATTTGGATAAAACTTAGAGAACCTGTTACTATAAATTGGTCTTCTGACAAGGTCTCTGTCATCCTTCAATGAACGCTTTATGCACTATCATTGCAGGAATAGACCATCCATCAATGAGCACTTTACACTCTAGAATTATGGATCTTGCTTGTGGTATGGATATTAGCAGCATACTTTCTGCTATAGCTGCCTTAATAGGGCTTATCATTTTGCACAACCACATCCTTGTGAGGCAACCTGTGAAATGTCATTGCTCTGCCACTGCAGACTACATGGAGGCCCAAAATGCACCCTGAGCTTGGCAAGGCATTTTCTATCATACTGGCTTAAATGCATGTGTGCTGTATCCTGTCCTTTCACAGGGTAAGTGGACACAACTCCTTTAGAGTGTATTGACCACATGCTTAATGAATGTGATGATCGTTGGTGGGTCTTAAGTTTTTTGGAGCGTTTGCGTTCAGTTTTTCTGCTCCTAAAATAATGTAAAACACCCTAATTTGCATAATTACCTTGGGCACTCTTAAGAACCACGTCCCACGCCACCCCCATCCCACCTTTGCTAAGCTTCTGTGCCACTAACAGGTGCGGCAAGCTAATATGAGCAGAACATGTATGGAGAAAAGCATATTACCTCTCACCACAAAAGAGCCATCTGCCTTCATCCACTCAATTTAGAAGCATTAGCAGGTGAGCCCAGACAGCAGACACAGTTAGAGTCTGAGACAAAAAACAGACTGTCAAACCCACAGAAATACACAGCATAGCAAGGGAACCAAGACAGCACATCCAGAGACAGATAGGAGACTAAGTTAGAATCTGAGGTAAGTCCTTTACCTGACAGGTCTGCAGAGAGAGAGTGAGAGAAGCCCTCCCAACTGCAGACCTCCAAGACCATTTACACCATTGCATGAAGTCTGGCCCATCCTGTGCTGCCCATCTCCCTGCACCCTGTGACATCATTTACAGCCACTCTCAGACTGACAATAAAGCCAGGAAAAAAACCCAAGGGAGAGGCAATGATGACATTGCAGAGCTCTTATAATACCACACCTGTACAACGTCAATGCTGTTTATGCATCATTTTGCCTGTGGCCTTGGCACAAAAAAGCACCCAGTTTTTAGAAGGATTTACTTTCAGCATTCAGGGTCTTCCAACTCCATGAGAGGCTGAACATGGAGGGGTAGGTTCAGTGGGGGGGATGCAGAAAACAAATTACTTACCAACTGCAATCAACAGGTGGCCTGGAGCAGCAAAAAAAGAACATCTTAGTTGGGGGAAGGGTTGTCTTTTATTCAGCTAGGTACAGGTGGTCATGTGTTCCGGAGGAGGTATTAACCTGTTGTGTGCTGATGTGATGTGGGCCAGGAAAGTAGGATGTCCAATGAGTATAAACCAAGTGCAATTTGGGTGAGCCAAGAAGGTTTTAATTTAAGAATAGCTTGGCTTCTTATTCGTAATTTCCCATTGAAATGCATGGCTGTCATGGTGCCACATTTGGTGCCATCATTTATGATTTCTATCTCTTGGTTCAGGCCCCATTGAATCTTTCTATATAGTAGGATGCTTAATGAGTATAAAACAAGTGGAATTTGGGTGAGCCAAGATGGTTTTAATATAGGAATATATTGTTGAATAACTGTATTTGAATAAGAAGCTAGAGGAATAAGGAGCTAACTTCAGCTTCATGGGGATTTGTGATGAGTTTTTCTTTTTTTTGGGGGGGGGGGGGGGAATTTGTGATGTGAGGAGAGCTGGGGGAGGGGTTTGTGATGAGAGGAGAACTGGGGGGAATTTTGGGGGATACACCTTATGTGATACGCAGTACCAAGCCTTAAAGTGGATGTAAACCCACTGCCATCCTTTCTAAACTACTGCCATAATGGTTATCTATAAGAATATACATACCTCCTGCATGTATCCTTACCTGTCAAATGTCTTCCCTCTGTCTATTATGAGACCCGAAAAAAACTGAAGATTCTGTGGGTGGGTCTGTTGTCTGGAGCTTGGTGGGTGGAGTTGTGATGTCAGTAGACTCCCCACCCACCTCTACACTCCCCTTGGCCAGGCATCGATATTTCTTACACTGAACTTCTGCTGGTCTTGTGGATTACGCCCCATGATCACTAATATCCAATCAAAACCCAGAAAAGTAACCACATGACTTCAGCATGTCCAATCACGCTGAGGTGTGGAGCAGCCAACCCTGGGAAAGCTGGAGAAGAAAGGAGGAGGGGATCTGGAGTACAAAGATGTCAAAGTCCTTGAAGTGAGGCCGGATTGCAGAGAGGGCATCCCTTGCGGCTAAGTGCAGCGTAACCCTGGGAATGAGACAGGGAGTATGGTGCACGGGTTGCTGGGTAGCAGGGAACTGCTGGGGTGCACAGGTGAGGTTGACAGGGCAAGCGTGCAAGGGGAGATCCCACGTATGGAGCCGTGGAGCAACCAGGAATGGAGTCAGAGCCAGGCCAGAGGTCATACACAACAGGAATCAGTCCAAAATGAGGTACAGCAGGATATTCAGGGACGGAGTCGGTAGCCAAGCCAGGGGTCAAACACGAGAGGATGATCAAAGTACAGGTGCAGAGCAGGAGAATAGTCAGGTCCAAGCTGGGGTCAAATGCAGGTGGAAAATAGGAGCAGTCAGGTAAGCCAGGTAGTAACAGGAAGCAGGTAAAACAACAGGAACAGGAGACAAAGGAAGCTGATAATTCAGCAACCAGCGTATACCAGCAGCAGGCTTAAATAGACCAGGGGGCACCAATAATTTACCGCAATGCATGCACGTGCGTCTGCGTGCTCACGCTGTTGCGCATCTGTGTGCGCTTGTCATTGTGTGCCTACGTGCAAAGGGATGTGCCTGGTGCAACCATGAAGGGTACTGGCAGAATTACCCGTCCTACGGCCATTACCCTGACAGTGCCCCACCCCCCAAGGGGCAGCCTCCAGATGCCCAATCGGGTGCATCTTTCAGGGTACTGGAATTGAAACCTCTGCAACAGTCTAGGAGCATGAATGATATCCACTGGTTCCCAACAGTTGTCTTCTACAGAGTAACCCTTCCATTTAACAAGGAATTAAATAGTCCTACCTCTCCGACAGCAGTCCAGAATGGCTTCTACTTTGTATTCCATTTCGATTCCCACTGAGACTGGAGGTGGTGGAGCTTCTTCTCTCCCTGGAAAAGGACTGGAAACAACAGCTTTTAATAAAGAAACTTGGAATACTGGGTGGATTTTATAGGAGCTTTGTAAAGACAATTCAAATGCTACTGGGTCAATTTCTTTCTTAATTGTGAATGGACCAATAAACAGTGGCGGAATTATCAGGGTCGCAACAGTCGCAAGTGCGACTGGGCCCTGTAATTCTCGGCCACTTCAGGGGGCCCACCGGCAGCCCGCCCGCCGCCCTCCGCCCGCCGCCCGAGGGGCCCACCTGACTGTCCGGCCGGGGGTGTGCGCGTGCGGCGTAATGTCGGGTTCATGCCGTCCTTCGCCAGCGTGAGAGAAGTGCTCGGTTGGCTCCGCCCCCGCCTATCCAGAGCGTCTGTAAGGGAGGCGGGGCGGACACAAAAAAACCTTCAGCCAATGCAGTGAAGACACTCTCTGAAGCAAGGCTTTCCCGGAGGAGCGGAGGCACGCTTCGTGGAGGAACTTTACGTCACTCAGGATTCTGAGGAGGGGGAATCGAGGGGGAATCGATCATCATCATCGATTGATTGGCGGTAAGTCACCACCCCCCCTCCAGATTGTGCCAGCCCGCCACCCCCCTCCAGTGCCACCACCTGCCCTCCAGTGCCACCAGCCCACCATCGCCCCTCCAGTGCCACCACCACCCCTCCAGACTGTGCCACCCCCTGCCCTCCAGTGCCACCAGCCCACCACCCCCCCTCCAGTGCCACCACCCCCCCCTCCAGACTGTTCTACCACACCCCCCAGACTGTTCCACCCCACCCCACCCCCCCGACTGTTCCACCCCATCCCCCCCTCCAGACTGTTCCACCCCATCCCCTCCTCCAGACTGTTCCACCCCATCCCCCCCTCCAGACTGTTCCACCCCATCCCCCCCTCCAGACTGTTCCACCCCATCCCCCCCTCCAGACTGTTCCACCCCATCCCCTCCTCCAGACTGTTCCACCCCATCCCCTCCTCCAGACTGTTCCACCCCATCCCCTCCTCCAGACTGTTCCACCCCATCCCCTCCTCCAGACTGTTCCACCCCATCCCCTCCTCCAGACTGTTCCACCCCATCCCCTCCTCCAGACTGTTCGCCACCACCGCCCCTCCAGACTGTGCCACCACCTCCCTCCAGTGCCACCACCCCCCCTCCAGTGCCACCAGCCCACCACCCCCTCTCCAGTGCCACCACCACCCTCCAGTGCCACCAGCCCACAACCCCCTCCAGTGCCACCACCACCCCTCCAGACTGTGCCACCACCTCCCTCCAGTGCCACCACCCCCCCTCCAGTGCCACCAGCCCACCACCCCCTCTTCAGTGCCACCACCCCCCTCCAGTGCCACCAGCCCACAACCTCCTCCAGTGCCACCACCACCCACCTACCCGCCGTCACCACCCCTCCAGACTGTTTCACCACCCCCCTCCAGACTGCCACCACCACCCCTCCAGTGCCGCTACCCCCACCTCCCTCCAGTGCCACCACCCCCCCTCCAGACTGTGCCACCCGCCCTCCAGTGCCATCACCACCCCTCCAGACTGTTTCACCACCCCCCTCCAGACTGCCACCACCACCCCTCCAGTGCCGCTACGCCCACCTCCCTCCAGTGCCACCACCCCCCCTCCAGACTGTGCCACCACCACCCCTCGAGTGCCACTAGCCCACCACCCCCTTCCAGTGCCACCACCACCCCCTTCCAGTGCCACCACCCCTCCAGACTGTGCCACCACCCCTCCAGTGCCACCACCCGCCCTCCAGTGCCACCAGCCCTCCACCCCCCCTCCAGACTGTGCCACCACCACCCCCCCTCCAGACTGTGCCACCACCACCCCCCCTCCAGACTGTTCCACCACCACCCCTCCAGACTGTTCCACCACCCCCCCTCCAGACTGCCACCACCGCCCTCCAGTGCCACCCCTCCCTCCAATGCCACCATCCCCCCTCCAGTGCCACCACCCCCCCTCCAGTACCACCAGCCCACCACCCCCCCTCCAGACTGCCAACACCACCCCTCCAGACTGTGCCACCACCACTCCCCCTCTAGTGCCTCCACCACCCCTCCAGACTGCCACCACCACCCCTCTAGTGCCACCACCACCCCTCCAGACTGTGCCACCACCACCACCCTTCCAGACTGTGCCGCCACCACCACCAACCTTCCAGACTGTGCCACCACCACCATCCCTCCAGACTGTGCCACCACCCCTCCAGACTGCTGCCACCCCTCCCTCCAATGCCACCATCCCCCCCTCCAGACTGTGCCACCACCACCACTCCTCCAGACTGTGCCACCACCACCACTCCTCCAGACAGTGCCACCACCACCACGCCTCCAGACTGTGCCACCACCACCCCCCCCAGACTGTTCCACCACCCCCCCTCCAGACTGTTCCACCACCGCCCTCCAGTGCCACCCCTCCCTCCAATGCCACCATCCCCCCTCCAGTACCACCACCCACCCTCCGGTACCACCGCCACCCCTCTCCAGGACCGCCACCCCCCTTCAGTACCACCACCGCCACCCACCTCCAGTACCACCACCACCCACCTCCAGTACCACCGCCACCCCCTCTCCAGTACCACCACCATGCCACCCACCTCCAGTACCACCGCCACCCCTCTCCAGGACCATCATGCCTCTCCAGTACCATCACCACCCTCCTCCAGTACCACCACCCACCCTCCAGTACCACCGCCACCCACCTCCGGTACCACCGCCACCCCTCTCCAGGACCGCTACCACCTTCAGTACCACCACCGCCACCCACCTCCAGTACCACCGCCACCCCTCTCCAGGACCACCATCCCCCTCCAGTACCACTGCCACCCCTCTCCAGGACCACTATCCCCCTCCAGTACCACCACTGCCACCCCCCTCCAGTGCCACCCTCAGCCCCCCTCCAGTACCACCACCACCACCACCCACCTCCAGTACCACTGCCACCCCTCTCCAGGACCACCACCGCCACCCACCTCCAGGACCACCATCCCCCTCCAGTACCACTGCCACCCCCCTCCAGTACCACCACTGCACTGGTGACACAGGTTTCACTCGGGACACAGGCTGCACAGAAATGTTTTACTTTGTTCTACAGTGGAAAAAAATATAGTATCAAAATCATGCTTTTCGGGGGGGGGGGGGGGGGCCCTTCCTGATTTCTTGCATCGGGGCCCTGAGGTTTCTAGTTACGCCTCTGCCAATAAACCTTGGTCCTAGCTTCCGGGAGGGGCAAGGAAGCTTGAGATTTGTTGAGAAGAGCCAGACTGTCTCCAACGTTAAACACAGGCTCCCCTTGTCATAATGTTTTTTATAATTCTCTTGGGCTCTTTGCATAGTTGCCTGGAGGGTTAGGTAATTAGCCTGAATGGAATTTATCCTGTCCTGGACTGCGGGGACTGAAGTCTCTGGTATGACATTGGGCAAAAATGAGGGAGCGAAACCGTAGTTGACCCAGAAGAGTGACTGATTAGTGGAAGCATGGACTGAATTGTTATATGCAAACTCCGCACACTGGGGTATCGAGATCCAATCATCCTGGGAGAAGGAGCAGAAGCAACGTCAATACTGTTCTAAAGTTCGATTAGTTCTTTCGGTTTGACTGTTGCTTTGAGGATGGTAAGCTGAAGATAGACACACTTTAATGGAAAGCATTCTGCAGAGCTCCTTCCAGAATTTAGAAGTGAATTGCACCCCTCTGTCAGACACAATGTTGCTAGGCAGGCCGTGTAGTCTTACTATCTCCTTTATGAAGAGCTTTGCTGTGTCTGCAGCAGATGGTGTGCCCATCATGGGCAAGAAGTGTGCCATTTTGGACAAGTGGTCAATGACTACCAGGATGGTTATAAATTCTTCCGGGGGTGGTAACGCTACTATGAAATCCATAGATATTTCTTTCCATGGTTGTTCCGGCATAGGCAATGGACGTAACAAGCCCCAAGATTTGATGTTAGACCCCTTGTTATGCTGACAGGTGGTGCAGGAACTGACATATTCCTTGCAATCAGGTTTCAAAGTGGGCCACCAAAAAGGTCGCTGAACAAGCTCCAAAGTCTTTCATACCCCGCAAGTTGGTGGTCATGCGAAGTCTTTAGGACCTGGATTCTGGCTTGCTGCGGAACAAAGATCTTCTTTTGATGCCAAAGAAACCCTTCCTGGTTTCTTAAGGACAGTACCTCTGGTTCAGAGCATTGGGAAGAAGCTTGTGTAAGTAAGGAACTCAGGTCGGTTTGGATCATGAGGAAGTTCTGTGGAGACAATATAGTGCTGGGAGTGGTTTCTTCGGTTGTGTCAGGAAACATCCGGGACAAGGCATCAGCCTTCACGTTTTTGGACCCAGGGCGGAAGGAAATATGAAAGTTGAATCTAGCAAAAAAACAAAGCCAGTTGAGCCTGTCGGGGTCTTAAGCGCTTAGTGCAAAGATACTCTAGGTTTCTGTGACCCGTGAATATCATAATGCGGTGTTGAGCACCTTCAAGGAGATACCACCAGTCCTCCAGGGCAGTTTTAATAGTCAAGAGTTCTCGATCACCCACGTCATAATTTCTTTCAGACAGACTCATTTTCCGCAAGGAGAAGGCCACAGGACGGAGCAACGACTTATTCCCCTGACATTCAGATAAAACTGCCCCTGTGGCAACTTCAGAGGCGTCAACCTCTAGGATGTAAGGCAGGGCAGGATCAGGGTGTTGCAGGATGGGTGCAGAGGTAAAAAGAGATTTAAGTTTGTCAAAGGCTGATTGAGCTTCCGGGGACCACAGGAATTAAGCATGTTGATGGGTAACTTGGGCGATTGGTGAGATGATGGAGTAACAGTTCTTTATAAACCTCCTATAAAAATTAGCGAAACCCACAAATATTTGCACTCCCTTCTTATCCGATGGAGTTGGCCATTCCAAGATTTCTGCTTTTTTATAAAGTTTGTGCTTCTGCAGTGTGTGCAGAACAGTCTTCATGTGTGTATGATGGAGCTCCAAGGTAGTCGAGAATATAAGGATATCGTCCAGGTAGATGATGACAAAGTAGTCCAAGTATTCTTGAAAGATATCATTTATGAAATGTTGGAATGTGGGCGTTGCACAAGCCGAATGGCATCATTAAATACTCAAAGTGTCCAAAGCGAGTTCTAAACGCTGTCTTCCATTTGTTATCCTTACGGATGCGCACGAGATTGTAGGCTTCCCAAAGCTCAAGCTTAGTAAATATCCGAGCAGTACGGAGTCTCTGGAAAAGCCCCGGGACAAGAAGGAAAGGGTACCTTTTTTTTATGGTAAGGTTATTCAGTTCCCTGTAATCCACACATGGTCTTAGGGATTTGTCCCGAAGGAGAAGAGGAGGGGCGGTTGAAACCTTTCTCCAAGTTTTCATCAAGGTATTTTCGCAATGCTCCCAGTTCCATCTCAGACAGGGGAAATATGCGACCGAACGGGATTTCGGCTCCTGGGAGTAATTCGATCGGACAGTTGTATGACAGATACGGTGGCAGGACATTGGCCTTTTTCTTGTGAAAGATGCCTGAAAACTCCTGGTAGGCTGGTGGAATATTCTGGTTATTGGCAGGTACAGGTTGAACTGTCAGGCAACTGGCTAGATCGCTGGTTTCAGGGGCAAGACAGTGCTGTAGGCAATAAGGTGAGGTAAATGAAATTTCTTTCTTGATCCAGTCAATCTGGAGATTATAGGCTTGGAGCCACGGGGTACCCAAGATGACGGGGAACATAGGCGAGCTTAAGACGTCAAAAGGTATAAATTCCTGATGACCATCAGGAGTGGTAACAAAGAGAGGAACATTTTCTTGGGGAGCAGGAGTAGGCCAAGTTTTCCAGCCAAGTTCAAGTCCAAGAAGTAGCTGCATACCCCGGAATGACCTGAAGCTGAACCCCCTTGTTAGCCAACTGTAGTGTGATGGGAAGGATAAGGTGGGAAAAGGAAGTTCCAGACATCTGAAAGTACACTGAAGAGTACTTGAGTGACTTGCTGGGTTGCGCCTTGTGCAACTATGAAGGGTACTGGCAGAATTACCCATCCTACACCTATTACACTGACAACAGAATGCCTCTCTCACACTTGTGCATAATATATGTAAATCACCTGTCACTAACAGCAGGGGGGGGGGGGAACAGACATCCATTTCTCTGTCTGACCATTTTTTATCTCATGGAAAAAAGATAAGAGGACTGCTCAGAGCTGAATTAACTCTTAATGGCAAGACTGGGCCCAGATGACATGAAATCCTATACTGTACAAGCTGCAAGCCTTAATTAAAACATCTTGTTTCAGGTTTACATCCACTTTAACTCATTACAATTTTTTGGCGACAATGTACTTCTCTCCTCTGAGGAATGTGTGGCTGGGGGTGGGGTTTGGGTTTGGCTGGGTTTTGGGTGTGGTTGGAGCAGAGAGTTTGACAGAGAGGGTGCGTTCTGGCACCTAATCTCTGAGAAAAAGAAGCCCTGAATATTCCTAACTCAGTTTTACTGTAACATCTCACAGAAGCACCTACTGACAGCAGAGAGAAACCACAGCTCCACAGAATTTAGAGGAAAACCAAATGAACAAATAGACTATAAATCAGTTTTTATGACTACCGCCAAGCAAAACTAAATTTGGATATAAGCCCCTGTTCAGGAGAAGGTGCTTCATGAGTTTTAGTAGTCCGGTTCTTTTACATTGCACTACCAGATGTCAGTGACTTGTTTAAAGCTGACATTTAGGTATGAATTTTATTGCATAGCTACATTGGTTTAGCTTGGGCCAATGTGCATAGCTCATACCTAAACATGGAAGCTGATAATCACTGTAGTTGTTGCTGATACTACAATGATAGCTGCAGTCTAGGGTCCAGTGCCAAGCAGCTGCCTTTCTGCATAGTAACCACAAGGGGTCACTTGCTTGACACTACCGTCATTCACAGGATACAAGGTACTCTCTGATTGGATGAGGTGAACAGTGTTGTCACAATCTCCACCTCATATTCATTGAAAAAAAATATATATTTTGTGAATAGCAGCAGTGCCGAACAAGTGACCTCGTGTGGTTGAGCTGTAGAAGGGCAGCATCTTCACACTGGATCCAGTACACTGGAACTTCCATACGGATTGGTCAAGTATGAGATATGCATAAATACATTGATAGACCAATCTAACTATGCAAGTTCCTACCTAAACTTCAGCTTTACAGTCCAACTCTGGTAACAGAAAAACATAAAAAATTCTCCCTTCCCACTGAAATGATTCTGTAACAAATCAGCAATGCAAGCATGTTTCAATGTTTATGTTGGATGCTGGCTCACTTCTAGGCCTTCTGCATATATACGTTGGTTAATAAATACACTGATTTTAGGTCAACCTGGAGAAGGTTGAAGTCTGGAAGGGTTTGCATCAGTGCTGAGATTTCAATACATTTTGTGAAGGTTTGTTTAGGCCCTGATGTGAACCTTCATTATAGTTTTGGATGTTATTGAGCACATACATATGGTACTAAGTGTTAATTTTATTTACCTGTCACCTTTAATATTCTATTCCTGCTTAGACACCTTTTCATTTGAGAACAATCTCAGGAAACATTTTATTTAACCACAGATATTTGCTACGGAAATGAAGACAGCTGAAGTGACAAGGAACTTTCACTTAGATGAGCCCAAGGCTCTTAATGATTTTACATATTGTCAAAAGTCAAAATCACTTCATTAATATTTAATAACTATTAATCCCTTGATTTTATATGTATATTTTGAAAAACAAAGGAATTGTTTTTTGCCTGCCTGCTAGACAATGGTTGGAACATAATAGAGAATAGAGCAAAGTAAGCCATGAAAATATCAAGAAAACATAATACATAAGAAATGATTCCTGTACAAAATAGGTTAGGAATACCAAGAGAATCTGTCACTCTGTCCATTCAGGGTAAAGTTTCATGTTCTTTCTCCTGCCCATCCCCTGTTTAATGAAAGGGCTTGATAAATACCAGGGTATGGGGGAGTACTGTTAGTGAGTGATGTCTGAACTTCTGTTTAGCGTATTTAATACAGGTCATTAAATGTATAGAAGATACTGAATCAGGACAGCCAGGACTTGGCATTTAAAGGAGATATCAACAATGTCTGCGTAGATATTCCATCAACGTAGGCTTCTTTTAAAGCTACATTCCAGGAAATCAGACACTTTGTTAAAAATGAAGGCACGGTTTGAGTTAAATCCAGGGAGGTGCATGGCATCTCCTGAACTTATCTCTATTATTTATATTTGACAGGTTTATGGCTTTTCTAGAGCATACCCTGACACTCTGGGCTGTGGGAGCTTACCGTATATACTCGAGTATAGGCCGACCCGAGTATAAGCCGAGGCCCCCAATTTACCCCCAAAAAACTGGGAAACCTATTGACTCGTGTATAAGCCGAGGGTGAGATATGCCTGTCCATCCCTGTGTGTCCGTCCATCCCTGTGTGTGTGTCCATCCATCCATCCATCCCTGTGTGTGTGTCCATCCATCCATCCATCCATCCATCCCTGTGTGTGTGTGTGTCCATCCATCCCTGTGTGTGTGTGTGTCCATTCATCCATCCATCCCTGTGTGTGTGTCCATCCATCCATCCATCCCTGTGTGTGTGTGTGTCCATCCATCCATCCATCCCTGTGTGTGTGTCCATCCATCCATCCGTGTGTGTGTGTGTGTGTGTGTGTGGCCTTGTGTGTCCAGCCTACCTGTGTCCCGAGCCTCCGTCCGGTCCCGTCCCGTCCCGAGCCGAGCCTCCGTCCGGTCCCGTCCCGTCCCGAGCCTCCGTCCGGTCCCGTCCCGTCCCGAGACTCCGTCCGGTCCCGTCCCGTCCCGAGCCGAGCCTCCGTCCGGTCCCGTCCCAGGATCACCGCTCTTCGTCGGCGCCCATTCCCCTGTTCAAATGCCGCGCCTCCCTGTCTGTGATAGGCGGAACACAATTTCCCAGCAGTCTGTGTTCCGCCTATCACGGACATCCTTTCATCCTCGTCCGTAGTACGAGGATGAGACGATGTCCGTGATAGGCGGAACACAGGCTGCTGGGAAATTCAGTGTTCCGCCTATCACAGGCGAAGGCGGAGCCGGAGGTGCGGCTTTTGAATTATAGAATGGCCGCTGTCTGTCTGCTTGACACGCTGATCGAGCAGGCAGACAGCGATGACTCGAGTATAAGCCGAGGGGGGCACTTTCAGCCTCAAAAAAGAGGCTGAAAATCTCGGCTTATACTCGAGTATATACGGTATGCTGCGTACACACGATCGTAATTCTCATCGGAAAAAGCTCTGATGGTTTTCCCGACGGAATTCCGATGGAATTCGGCTCAAGCTGTCTTGCCTACACACAGTCACATCAAATTCCAATCATTTATAACGCGGTGACGTACAACATGTACCACGTGACTAGAAAAAGGAAGTTCAATAGCCAGTAGCCAATAGCTTCCGTCTCGTAGTTGAATCTGAGCATGCGTGATTTTTGGCGTGTCGGAATTGCATACACACGATCGGAATTACCGATAGAAAGTTTTTCCGTCTGGAAAATTGAGAACATGCTATCAATTTTTGGCTGGCGGAAATTCGAACAGCTAAATTCCGATGGAGCATACACACAGTCGCATTTTCCAATTAAAAGCTCTCATCGGTCTTTTTCTGGCCGGAATTCTGATCGTGGGTACGCGGCAGAGAAATAGGGACACAGAGCAGCTATGCCCACCTATCCCCTCTGCTGCCCATTCTAAGAAGCCTTTATATTTTGTGAATGAGTTCACATAATACAAAGGCTTCTGTGATTGGGCAGGAGGAGTGACAGACATAGTAGATGAACAGACTCTAATGTTGAAGATACTTATTATTATGTTTAGAATCTAACATTAGGGCAGTTCCCTGACTTAGAGATGAGCCTTCACTGTGTGCAGTAAAATAACATACAGAGTTCCTCTGTGAAGTGAGTAGTTCCATGTCACTACACACTGTAACATAGTAGATGTTGCATTAGCAGGAACATGCTGAGCCTGTACCCATTCCACCCAACCAGTATGCATCAGTTACCTCACTCTCAGTAATAGAATGGGGTCCCCACTGTGCACATAGCACTGATTTCATGCATGCACTTGTTAACTTCTTCTATCCCATACCTCGTGATCAGGCCATAGATCTCGGTTCATCTAGGTTCAAAAACAGTTGCTATTAGATACCGACCAGAGTAACAACCCCTTTGCTACCACAGGACCTGTCACCTTACCAGGTACCGTGTCTTAATGACTGGATGCTTTCTGCTTGGTTACTCTTAACGACTACACTTCTCTTTCTTGTCGAGGTAATGGTGTTACTTCATACCCCTTTGTGCTATAGACCCTGGTTCGTTAGATATGCCTGGACCTGCATGCACCCCTTTGAATAACTTCAGACCAGGCTTGAAACGGTTAATGTAACCTCAATGAACGCGTTGCAGCATAGCAGTTCGATATGAATAATGTCTTTGGCCCTAAACTAACTACAGTTGAGTGGCTTCCCAGGCAGACCTCTGTGAGGTGATAGTCCATTTTGATATTCTCCATGGCTTATATGTCCTCCAAAAATCCTGATGCCTTCAGCAGACTGCAAGGCGCGGCAGACCCAGTACCATGTGCCATTGGCTAAAGCCAACATATTTTAACCTGCCTACAAGCTCAAGAGATGTCATGCAGCTTCTTGGACTTCACTCATAGTGTGCTTTCACTTTTTACAAAGGGTGATGTATTCCTGCAATTCAGCTTTAAACTCACTGTTCTCATTGTACCAAGCTCCTTATAACCGGTTCTGGACCAGCCACCACAGTTATACTGCAGCAGGTTGGCTCTCCTGGGTGAGGCATCAGAACCGAATTGCTTCAGAACCGATCAATCTCCAGGACCAGGCCAATGATTTCTGGCCTGGACCTGGTGATCGGTGTCATTTTCCTCTCTGGAATTCTTTTACGTTCGAGAGAGGAGAGAGGACATCCAAACGTGAGTTGCACCAACACTACACTGACACAGTACACAGACACACTTTTCACCCCGATACCCCCCCTCCCCCCCAGTTAACCCCTTCACTCCCTTTCACAGTGTCACCAAGTGCAGTTTTCATATTTTTCTTTGATCACTGTACTGGTGTCATTTGTGACACTAATTGTTAGGGTACTTAGTAGTAGGCCCAGATAGGTCTAGGGACCTCCCCTAGACCCCCTTAATAAAGGTTTAACCCCTTGATCACCCCCTCTCAGTGTGTAGTTAGCCAGTTAGCTAGTTACTGTCACCATCAGTTGTTTATAGCATCAAGGTACCCTGCCATATATTGCTGAATAAAGGTTTAACCCCCTGATCACCCAGTGGGTGACATCAGTTAGGTTTTACCGTCAGTTAGGGTCCACGTCAGCCCCAGGCTATAGATCAGATCTATACTAGCACCCCCAGTAGTTTAGGTTTCCCAAAAACGCAGCGTTAGTGGGATCAGCCCAGATACCTGCTAGCACCTGCGTTTAACCCCTCCACCCAGTCCAGCCCACCTAAGTGCAGTATCAATCAATCACTGTCACTTACAAAACACATAACTGCAGCGTTCGCAGAGTCAGGTGCTCTTTTTTACTGCGAGTTTCACTAGTTGTACCGGTTAATTTAGAGACCACAATGTCCAAGCAACGGCACAGTAGTGAAGAGGGCTACAGGTTTCTGAGCATGACAGATAAGAGGAAGTCACCTGTCAGATTCAGGCTCAGAATATGAACCAGTAGACAGCAGCGGCACCCTGACAGAGTTGCGGTCATATTAGTCCACTGACCCAATTCATATGCCTGTGTTCTCTGCTTGCATGACCAGGACATGATAAGAGCAGATCTTGCGAATAATGCACTTCGACAACAATGAACTCAGTCGTCCTCATTTTATGGTTTACGAGGGAAGAGATAGTTATGGGGAGCCGGAGAACTCCCCAGACTACATAGGGAGTGCTGGTAAGATTGTGTGAGACATGGTGTCACCCTTATTTGGAAAGTGGTACCACTTGTACGTGAACAATTATTACACAAGCGTGCCACTTTTTAGTCACCTTTTTGATTGTGGAATTGGCACATGTGGCACCGTGTGATCTAATCGCCAGGGCTTCCCCCAACGGTTTTTAGAGTCCTGACTTAGACGGGGGAGAGACCCTGCTTGAGACGTAATAATTTTCTCGCAGTGAAGTGGAGGGATAATCGGAATGTTTTCATTCTGTCATCCCTTCACGCAGATACGACAGTCAAAATTCCAACAGCGACTGGTGTTGTGGAGAAACATGGGAGGGGTGGACCTCAATGACCAGATGTTGGCTCCATACTTAATTGTCCCTAAGGCCAGATGCTGGTACAAAAAAAGTGTCTGTATATTTATTCCAATTGACTCTGCTGAATGCTTATGTGCTATACAAAGCTTCAAGACAAACTGGATCCTTTCTAAAATTCCAGGAAGAGATCGCAGCCCTTCTGTTTCCAGACGGTGCTGTGGTCCAACTTCCCAATGCAAATGCAGTGAGCCAGCTGCATGAGAGAAATTTTCCGTATGTCCTCCCTGGTACCCCTGCCCAAAGAATACCCCAAAGAAGATGTCATGTCTTCAGAAAACGTGACACCCACTTTTATTGTCCCTCCTGTCCTGACCAACCTGGTCTCTGCATCGGTGACTGTTTCAAATGCTACCACATACTAATGAAGTATTAGCATAGGGTACAGCACTACACAGTCCTAGGGCACACTTACACAGGGTCTCAAAAGATGAGATGGCCATTACATTTTGAGAGACCCTAATATGGAACGTTTACAGTTACAATTAACAGCTTATATAAAAGCTCTATTGTTACTGTATTTTAGAACTGTAATGTTTTATTTTTACAGTGTTTTATTGTGTTTTCTTTGCAGATATGGTATGTCTTACTGTTGTACTGTAATGTTAGTTTGTTCTATTGTTAACCATCATTTGCTTAGCACGTACGCCATTCAGCTGCAGCACTGGTTTATTTATTCTGACAGCTCCCACGATACGTAAAGCCGTGAACTCCAGTGCTATAGGAGGCGATTTCACCACAACTGTTAAAATAAAGAGCATATATGCCTGGTGGCAGAGGTGGCAGGGGTGGAGGGACGATTTGCTCCTATGTTAGGAGCGGTTTGCCCCATTGTTTGGAATATATTTTAAAGGGCACAGATTGCGATACAAAAATAAGTTGTTTTATTGAGTTAATATTTTATTGTTACCATTGTTTGCTTTTCAGTTACGCTATTCAGCTGCAGCACTGAATTATGTATCTTGATAGCAACAGCGTTTGCTCTCACGAAAATCAGCAACTCCAGCGCTGTAGGAGGTGATTTCACTACCACAGTTAAAATTTAAAAACAAAAATGGTGCATGTATGCTCATCATTAGAACTGGGTGGATAAAGGGCAGTATTCTAATGATGGGCATACCCACCAATTAATCACATTGCAATATATGCTCAACAAGGACCAACAACGTACTGGTATGTTGCTGGACTTTGAGTGGTTATACCAGAATGATGCCTGCAGGTTTAGATATTATCTTGGTATCATTCAGCTAATTAGCCTCTAGACTCTAGTACCTGTGTAGAAATAAGTACCTTATTGCTATCGTAGGGGATATTTACATTCCCTGAGAGAACAATAAAATAATAGCAAAATAAATAATAGAAGAAGAAAAAAAAACACACCCCTATCCCACTGTGCTCACATGCAAAGGCGAATGCAAGCGTCGGCCTTGTGATGTATGTAAACAGCAATTGCACCATGCATGTGAGATATCACTGCGAACATCAGATTGAGGGCAGTAATTTTAGTAGTAGACCTCCTCTGTAAATCTAAAGTGGTAACCTGTAAAGGCTTTTAAAAATGTATGTAGTTTGTTGCCGCTGCATGTTTGTGCGCAATTTTAAAGCATGTCGTGTTTGGTATCCATGTACTCGGCATAAGATCATCTTTTTTATTTCATCAAACATTTGGGCAATATACTGTGTTTTAGTGCATTAAAAAAAAATGTTTTTTGTTCCCAAAAAATTGCGTTTGAAAAATTGCTGCGCAAATACTGTGTGAAAAAAAAATTGCAACACCCACCATTTTAATCTGAAGGGCCTTTGCTTTAAAAAAAATATATATAATGCTTGGGGGTTCAAAGTAATTTTCTATCAAAAAAAACAATTTTTCATGTGATTAGAAGAGTGGGTGATGTAATTTTGTGCATAAAATGCCAGGACAGTTCAAACAACCCCTCCCCTCCCCAAATGACCCCTTTTTGGAAAGTAGACACCCCAAGCGATTTGCTGATAGGTATGTTGAGTCCATGGAATATTTTATATTTTGTCACAAGTTTTGGGAATATTGCAACCTTTTCTTTTATTATTTGCACAAAGTTGTCACTAAATGATAGAATGCTCAAACATGCCATTGGCATATGTGAATTTACACCCCAAAATACATTATACTGCGTCTCCTGAGTATGGGGATGCCACACATATGAGACTTTTTGGGAGCCTAGCTGTGTACAGGACCCCGAAAACCAATCACCGCCTTCAGGCTTTCTAAGGGCATAAAATGGTGATTTCACTTCCTCACTACCTATGACAGTTTCGGCGGCCATGAAATGTCAAGATGGCACAACCCCCCCAAATAACCCCATTTTGGAAACTAGACACTTCAAGCTATTTTCAGAGAGCAATGTTGAGTCCATGGAATAATTTATGTTTTGACACAAGTTTTAGAAAAATTGTATTTTATTTTTTTACATAAAGTTGCCACTAAATGATATATTGTTCAAACATGCCATAGTTATATGTGGAATTCCCTCCCAAAATAAATTTTGCTGCTTCTCCTGAGTACGGGGATACCACATGTGTGAGACATTTTGGGAGCCTGGCTGCATACAGGACCCCAAAAACCAATCACCGCCTTCAGGCTAAGGGCGTAAAATCGTGATTTTACTCCTCACTAACTATCACAGTTACAGAGGCCCTGAAATGTCCAGTTAGCACAAGACCCCCCCCCCCAAATGAACCCATTTTGGAAAGTAGACACCCCAAGGTATTTGCTGAGAAGCATGGTGAGTTTTGCAGCTCTCATTTTTTTTTGGAAAACAAAGAAAGGAAAGGAATTTTTATTTTTTATTTTTTCAATTTTCTACATTTTATGACAAAAAGTGAGATCTGCAAAATACACAACATGCCTCTCAGCAAATAGATTGGGGTGTCTACTTTCCAAAATAGGGTCATTTTTGAGGGGGGGGGGGTTGTGCAATCTTGGCATTGTATGGCCTTCAAAACTGTGATAGGTAGTGAGGAGTGAAATCAAAAATGTATGCCTTTAAAAACCAAGCACCGCCTTCAGGATTGTCCTGTACGTGGTTGGCTCCCAAAAGGTCTCACACATGTGGTATCCCCATACTCAGGAAAAGCAGCAGAATATATTTGGGGGTGTAATTCTACATGTAACCATAGCATATGTGAGCAATATATAATTTAGTGACAACTTTGTGTTCATTTAAATTTTTTTTGTCATTTTTCAATCACTTATGTCAAAAAATAAAAGATTCAATGGGCTCAACATGCCTCTCAACAATTTCCTTGGGCTGTCTACTTTGCAAAATTGGGTCATTTTGGGGGAGGTTTACTACCTTGCCATTTTAGCACCATAAGAAATGAGATAGGCTTAAAGCTGCATAAATTCACAGGGAGCAGAGATCAGTGACACCGTTACTAGGCAGAACAGGGAGATGCTTGTTTACATTAGCAACTCCCCATTCTTCCTCCCTGCGAAGCGATCACGGGTATCGTGCCTGGTGCCTCTTAAAGGGCAAAGTACAGGTACATGATTCTGCCTGTACGAGCCCCTCTGCTGAGGTATATTGGCGTGAGGCAGTCGGTAATTGGTTAAGGGGCCAATTCTTCCAGGGCTGAAGTGGTTAAAAACAGAACTCCAGTCAAAACTGATGGCTACTTTGTTTGGGTTTTAGGCTGATGTCACACCAAGTCTTTAACCACATGCCGACCGACGCACGCCGATATACGTTGGCAGAATGGCACAGACAGGCAAATGGGCATACAGGTATGTCCCTTTAAATTTGCCGCCGTTCCATCGTGTGCGCACGACCAGTTGGATTCCGCGGACTCGATCGCCACGGGGATACCCGCGATCATCTCACTGGGAGGAAGAACGGGGAGATGCTAATGTAAACAAGCATCTCTCCGTTCTGCCTAGTGACAGTGTCACTGATCTCTGCTCCCTGTGATTGGAGCAGAGATCAGTGATGTGTCATACACAGCCACACCCCCCACAGTTAGAAACCCTCCCCAGGGCTCACTTAACCCCTACACTGCCACCTAGTGGTTAACCCCATTCACCCCCAGTATCCTTTACACAGGAATCAGTGCATTTGTATAGCACTGATTGCTGTATAAATGACAATGGTCCTAAAAATGTCAGATGAGTCGTCATAATGTCGCAGTCACGATAAAAATCGCTGATCACTGCCATTACTAGTAAAAAAAAATTTAAAAAAATGCCATAAAACTATCCCCTATTTTCGCTTATTGCGTTTTTTTTTTACCAAAAATATGTAGAATACGTATCGGCCTAAACCGAGGGAAAAAAATGTTTTTTTTTTATATATATTTTTGGGGGGTATTTATTATAGCAAAATGTAAAAAATAATGCGTTTTTTTCAAAATTGACGCTCTTTTTTTGTTTATAGCGCAAAAAAGAAAAACCGCAGGGGTGATCAAATACCACCAAAAGAAAGCTATATTTGTGGGAAAAAAAAGGACATCAATTTTGTTTGGGAGCCATGTCGCACGACTGCGCAATTGTCAGTTAAAGCATCGCAGTACTGAACTGCAAAAAGTGGGCTTTTAAGACTGTGGCTTAAGTGGTTAAAGCTCCCCTATATGAAGCTAAGGAGATCTCCCAACAGCAGATCTAGAAAAATATTCCCATCGCACATGTTCCTGGAAATGGCTTATGACAGTTGGGTGTTGTAGCAACTGTTGGCTGGGAACCAGTATCAACACAAGCTTAAATTGATATTAAAGGCAGATTTTTTTTGTTAAACAATCATGTTAGCTCTGTGCAGTGGTTTTGCACAGCTCCGATTCTCCTCTTCTCAGGTCCCCCGTTGATGGTCCTGGCCTCTTTCTCCTACCGATTGCCCCTGTAGTAAGCAGCTTCGTAAGGGGGCACCCGGGCAGGCTCACTCCTGAGCCACTGCTCTGTGTGTCTAATCACATGTGGAGTGCGGTTCGACCCGCTCTCTCATTGATGGCTCACTGGCTGTGGTTTCCAGTAGCATGAGCCAATGGCTCCTGCTGCTGTCTCAGCCAATGAAGAGGAAGAGACTCGGGAGAACTGCTGCTTTCATGCGCATCGCTGGATCGAGATGGGGCACAGGTAAGTATTATTAGCTTCTTGCATTGTCTGTCCGCTGACATCTGCCTGTCCATAGAAGTCAATGGGTGGCCCGCTCGAATCCGCCTGCAAAACGCACAGGCGGATCTGAGTGGGCCGATCATGCGAAAGGGGCCTAAAGGCAATTTTTTTTAAAGTTTTGGATAGCTTGGAAAGGGATTAAGTAACCTGTTTATTTTCAGTGCTGTCTGTGCACCTGTCTGGAAGATTTATCCTCCCTATTTGTCCTTTTTATCAGTAACATTGAAAATAAATGTAAAAGAAAATCCCAAATTTTGGGGTGACCTCAGAACAAGAATAGAGGGGATTTTCCAATTGAGACACTAGTTCTGGTGGCAACCTAGGATTGCAAGGTGGAAGATTGGACTTGGACTTGTAGTTTATTCATTCACAGATCCTGGATGTGTGAGAAAAAAAGGACCCCGGGCCCACTGTCACAGGAAGGGGTTCATGGTCCCGGAATACGTTACTCACAAAGTAACAGTATAACATACTTCAACATTTTCTAAAAGGCGATCCTTAAACTAAAGAGTGATCCATCTGCCAAAACCACAAATTTTATTCTACAACGAACCTGCTCTTTGCAAAAAAAAAAAAAAAAAAAAAAAAGGTTCTCAATTTTACATTCAAACAAACTTGTCTCTGGGACATATAAATGGAGTCATAAATTAATATATACCAATGATATCATTGATTCTCCTCCTGGTTTTCCTCTCTCCTTTTTCTAATATTCCTCTGGCATGCTTTGTTAAAACAAAAAATAAATCTCTTGCAATACCTACAAAACATGTCATTCATTATCATCCAAAATAAACTTTGTTTGCGTAAAGTCAACTGGAATGACATTGAACAAGGCTAAGGTGAAAAGGGATGCCTGTTAACTTCCCAGAAATTGTAATCTTACGACAATTGCATGTATAATGGAATGTTCCCAAACATTACCAACTCTGAAAGTACTTTGGTTAAGAAAACAACCCAGAGAAAATGGGATTTTTATATACAGCTTACCTGTAAAATCCTTTTCTTGAGAGTACATCACGGGACACAGGAGCTTCATTACATAGTGTGTTATATAGGCACCTCTGGTGATTGGACACTGGTTAACCCCAATTAAGGAGAATTCCTCCCCTATATAACCCCTCCCATATGGGAGGCACCTCAGTTTTGTAGCAAAGTAATAAGAAACCACGTAAAACCCAAGAGGGGCAGGAGCCTTGTGTCCCGTGATGTACTCTCAAGAAAAGGATTTTACAGGTAAGCTGTATATAAATATCCCATTTTCTTGATCATACATCACGGGATACAGGAGCTTCATTACATAGTGGGATGTCCCAAAGCAATGCTCAGATTGAGGGGAGGGAGACACAGATCATAATTATAGACCACCAGGGACCGGAGGACCTAAACTGCAGCCTGCAGTACACTGCGCCCGAAGGCGATATCCTCTCGCCCTCCGACATCCACCTGATAGAATCTGGTGAATGTGTGGACTGATGACCAAGTTGCAGCCTTACAGATCTGAGCCAGGGAGGCCTGGTGATGCACTGCCCAAGAAGCCCTTATAGCCCTAGTAGAGTGCGCTTTCACTCGAAAAGGAGGGATTTTCCCCTTAACACTATAGGCTTGAGAAATAACATGTCTAATCCACCTTGAGAGAGTGGATTTTGACACGGCCTGGCCCTTCCTAGGGCCTTACGGCAAAATAAACAAGCAATCAGTTTTCCTTATCTGAGCAGTTGCTTGAAGATATATACTGATTGCTCTAACCACATCCAAAGTGTGCAAAGATTCTTCCTCTGCGGACTGTGGGTCCAGAAAAAAGGATGGTAGGATTACGTCTTGATTCAAATGGAATCCCGAAACCACCTTAGGTAGAAAGGACCTGTTGGGAAGCATGACCACCCGGTCCTTATGAATAATTAGATATGGCTCCTTGCTGGAAAGAGCTGCTAGCTCTGATACTCTTCTAGCCGTGGATATGGCTACCAAGAAAACCAATTTTTTAGTCAGGAGAACTAATGAAGCCAGATGCAAAGGTTCAAATGGTTGCCCCTGCAAAGCCGAGAGAACCAAATTCAGATCCCATGGGCATACCGGAGGTTTGACTGGTGGTCTTATCCGCATAGCCCCCTGGATGAAAGCCCGCACCAGGGAATGCGATTCAAGTGGCTTCTGAAAAAACACTGACAGGGCCGAAATCTGCACCTTGATAGTGCTTATGGCCAAATTCATTTCTAGGCCTGACTGGAGGAAAGCCAAGATCCTGCTAATCACATACTTTCTAGGATGCCATTTCATGAGTTCACACCAGGAAACATATGCCCTCCAGATTTTGTAATAAATAAGCCTGGAGGCCGGCTTTCTGGCATTGACCAGAGTAGAAAGGACTGGCCCCAAAAGGCCACGGTCTCTCAGAATGTGGGTCTCAGCAGCCAAACCATCAAATTCAGACTGTGTAAAGCAGGATGGTAAATTGGACCCTGTGAGAGGAGATCTGGCCGGAGAGGGATGATCCATGGCCTGCCTACTGCCAACTATATGATCTCTGCGTACCACGGTCGCCTGGGCCAAGTCGGGGCCACCAAAAGGACCGATTTTGTCTCCCTCTTGACTCTTTCCAGGAACCGCGACAGAAGTGGGCTCGGGGGGAAGGCATAGATCAGATTGTACTGATCCCAGGGAACTGTCAGAGCATCTGACCCCTGAGCAAGTGTATCTCTTGTCCTTGACACGAAATTGCCCAGTTTCCTGTTGAACCTGGATGCAAACAGATCTACGTCTGGAGTACCCCACCTGTGACATATGTTCCGAAACACGTCGGGGTGCAGAGCCCATTCTCCTGGGCACAACTGCTGGGGGCTCAGAAAATCCGCCTGCCAATTTTCCACTCCTGGAATGAAGACTGCAGAAAGACACGGAACATGCTTTTCTGCCCAGACAAGTAAGCGATTCACCTCTTTTTTGCGCAACCAGACTCCTGGTACCGCCCTGGTGATTGATATAAGCCACTGCTGTGGCATTGTTGGACTGAACCCGAACAGGGAGACCTCCTAGTCTGTAAGACCACTTTATGAGAGCCATATAAACTGCCCGGATCTCCAAGACATTTATGGGCAATAGCTTCTCGATTGCAGACCATTTCCCCTGCGAGCACGTCTCCTCCAACACTGCTCCCCAGCCTGTCAGGCTGGCATCTGTCGTGATAATCTTCCATGGAAGAGGAAGAAAAGTTTTGCCCTTCAGCAAATTCTTGGTTTGTAACCACCAGACGAGACTCTTGCGTGTCCTTGGGGATAGACGCATAGGAAGATCCAAGGATTGGGGCTTCCTGTTCCAAGCCGCAAGGATGCATCTTTTGCAGAGGCCTTGAGTGGAACTGGGCGGATGGGACGGCCTCGAAGGAGGTGACCATTTTCCCTAACAGTCTCATGCACAATCGAATGGGGGAAGATCTCCTGCCCAGAATTAGGCGCACCAGATCCCCAATGGCCAAGGCTTTTGGCCTTGGAAGAAACACCTTGCCCTGAGCATTGTCGATGATCATACCCAGGTATTCCAACCTGGTGGCAGGCTGTAGGGACGACTTTTCTAGGTTTATAATCCAACCTAGGCGTTCCAGGTGTTCTAGCGTTCTGGTAACGCTGTGGTTCAGGAACGCTACTGTTATCTCCATGAGAAGCAAATCGTCTAGATAAGCCATGACGGCTATACCCTGAGCTCTTAGGTTTGCCAAGAGAGGGTCCAGAATCTTTGTGAAGACTCGAGGGGCCGTAGCAAGCCCGAACGGCAAGGCCACAAATTGAAAATGGCGCCGTTCTACCGCGAACCTTAGAAATTTTTGGTGTGTGGGAAAAATTGGCACATGGAGATATGCATCCTTGATGTCTATTGATGCCATAAACTCTCCCCCTTGCAGGGAGGAGACCACAGTGCGGATTGAATGCATTCGGAAGGACCGGATGCGTAAAAACCGGTTCCGATCCTTCAGATCTAGGATAGGTCTGACACTTCCATTTGGCTTCGAAACGGTGAAAAGATTCGAGTAAAACCCTGAACCCTGTTCTTTTGGGTCCACTTCTACTATCACCCCCTGGGATAGTAAGTGATCTAAGGCCAGAAATAGCATTTTTGCTTTACTGGATCCCTGGGGATCCTTGACCTTAGAAAGCGAGAAAGTGGAATCTCCTGAAACTCTAGCCTGTAGCCCAGAGATACCGAAGAGATCACCCACTTGTCCCGGATCTCTTCCCGCCAGGCTCCTGTAAACTGCAGGAGCCTTCCCCCCCACTTGGCCGAGCAGGGGCGCCCCTTCACAAGGAAGCTTTTGGGCTCTGCTTGGCAGGCTTTCGCCCCCAAGTCTTTTTCTGCCCCTGGGCCCGGCCCTGAGTCTTTCCTGTAGAGGAGGGTTGAGAAGGCCGTTGCTACTGCTTAGAGCTTGATGCTCCGGGAGAGAGAGCACGCCTAAATGAAAGACGTTTGCTCCTTTTGACTGGAAGGAGAGTAGATTTACCCCCTGAAATTTTTAGGACAAATTTGTCTAATTCTTCTCCAAAGAAATGTTCCCCTTTAAACGGGAACCCAATCAAATGCTTCCTGCATGACAGCTCAGCTGCCCAATTCTTTAGCCATAGGGCCCTTCGCATGTGTACCAACAGGAGAGACAAACGTGATGCTTGTTGGACAGAATCCAAAATCGCATCAATCATGAAACACAGAATATGAGGTATTTCTGCATAATTCTCTACTTCCTCACTGGGAAGGAGCCCAAGCATCTGCTTAACCTGTTCCTTGAGGAACTGACACAACCCCACGGCTGCGACTGTAGGTTGCACTACAGTGCCAGTCATGGAAAAGGAGGCTTTTAATAAGGTTTCCAGCTTCTTATCAGTTGGATCTTTAAATATCTGCGCATTATCCAAGGGACAAGTCAGGTTTTTATTCACGCAAGAAACAGCCGCATCAACAGATGGGACCCCCCACTTCTTGGTGAAACTTTCCTCCAGAGGATAATGCATAGAAAACCTTTTAGGAGGAGCAAACAGTTTATCGGGATGTCCCCAATCCTCATACATTTTATCCATTAAGGGATGAATTGGGAAGGAATAGGCAGTCTGTGGGGCTTTCCTGACTCCCAGGGAAGAAACAGAGGACGTAGCGACTTCAGCAGCAGGCATTCTGAATGTGGTATGCACCAATTCAGTATAATACTGCACCTGTTTTCTGAGCACCTGGGAGGAGGGGACTCTCTCCTCTTCCTCTGATTTCTCCGACTGCTCTTGATCCCTGTCCCAAGACAGGGAACTCTCCTCATTGTCAGAAGAATCATCTGAGAGAGGAATCTCAGCAGAGGGAGGGGATCTATCCCTTTTCCTGCTATCTTTCAGGGAAGCAGAAATAAAATTCATTATTCTCCCTTCAAAACCCTCCAATGTAGCCCTAAGGGAGTCCTCAGTGACATATACCGGGGCTGACACATTAGGAGAGGCTGCAAAACCTGACAGGGGCACTGACTCATCCTGAGAGGTTGGCTCCAGTCTTGCAGGGGGGGATGGTAACTTACAGGCACTTTTAGAACCCCTGGACATAGGCGGTGATTTACCAGTGCTCTTGTTACCTCCCCCTGAGACCCTCTTATGAGGAGACATAGTCCTAAGCTACAAAGCAGAGGTACTAGTACAAAGTGCAATCACTGTTGTGCTTAAAGTCTCACAATAAATAGATATGCTTAAACTGCACAATCTGATGCTGAGTAGGTGTCTAAGTTTTGCCTGGATCCAATACCCTGGGATGCTTACTGCCCACAGCTCCTGTGTCTCCACTTACAGCCCCCTGACGCTCTGGGCTTTTTAAAACTGCCGCCTGCGCAGTACAGCGCTGTGCACACTGACGTGCATGGCTCGCAACCACACTTCCCCCTCCTCCAATAGGCCGGGAGCGTGCCCGGTGCGCGTGCACGAGGACCGCGGAATCCAGGGGGGAAAGGGAAACTCCATCGGAGTTGCGTGGTACCCCCAGACTATGTGGGACCCCTGTATTACCTCTATTGTGGCAGGGACTGCTGTGGAGACGTGAGACCTCTGGAGAACCAGGCTTCACTGAGCGTGTGTACTGAAAGGCATGTAAGTATGCATCAGGCTGCTCTTACTCCCTCTAGTGGTGGAAACCAGGTAAGACATACAACTACTCAAAATGAAGAAATCCATCATATAATTATATATAGGATTAACTTCCCTTACCTGTCCTCGTTGCAGGAATTGCTGAAACAGACAAATTCCAGCCTTCACCCATCACGGTGGGCAGTGTTAGCCAACCTTCAGGTTTATCTGGGGCTCTTTCTCAGAAGAGCCTCCCACCTGGACCATGTAAAAAACTCTGTCAGAAACTTTTGTGTGCGCTCTGTGTAAACAGTACACCAAGTCTGGTTTTCCCAGAGCCCAGTCTTCCAATAGGAGAGGACTTACAGGCCAAACCTCGTTTCTTCGGCTGATGAGGCCCGGGTACCATACCATCTTGGGAGTCAAATATCGTCCCGAGATATGGATCCGGTTTGTTGTAGCCCTTAGGCCCCCGCAGGGACCTGCACAGAGCTTTCTTCATAGCACATGTTTTACGTGACCAACCACCATAGACACCGGCGAAAAAACTGAGGTGCCTCCCATATGGGAGGGGTTATATAGGGGAGGAATCCTCCTTAATTGGGGTTAACCAGTGTCCAATCACCAGAGGTGCCTATATAACCCACTATGTAATGAAGCTCCTGTGTCTCCTGATGTATGATCAAGAAAGTGATCTACCAAGTAGGCAAATTTACACTTTTGCTTCCAGTGCGTGGTGTATACATAATCTTTAGCTTTATTACTCATCTAGTAAACACTGCAATTAAACTACTGTGATCTAACATGGTCACATAGCAGGGACTTTGATAAATTACAGAGATTTACCAAGGTACCTTTTCAGGTTCAAAATATTCACAAAAGGATTATAGAGGGGATTATAGAGAAAACAAAATGTAATATGCTGCATTTTACAGGTCCGCAGACATGGTGCCTGCATTCTCTTTTTTTTCCATTCTTATTTTCACCTGGTGATCCTGCCAATAACACATTTCCTGTCCTAGCCCGTGGACAAGGAGATTCCGAAAATCTCGGAAGATGAACGGGGCCTGCGCAGTGAATGGAGGTTCAAGCCCCACCATCCAAGTGGACATACGGTAGCACATAGTAACAGGGCCCCTCACGGGCTCGCTTCGCTCGCCACGCTTCGCTCGCCACGCTTCGGGCACGCCCTCGCTTCACTCGGCTTGAACCTCGGATGGTGTGGCTTGAACTTGGACTCACCGCGCAGAGCCGTTCGTCTTCAGAGATTTTAGAAATCCCCTTGTCCTACATACTGAGCAAGTGCATTACAGGGCGGACACTATCCGACGGGGGACAGAATTCAACACATCACCAGCCTTACCCAGCCATTGTTGTATTTTTGAACCAGTGCTGGCTACCTCGTCCTCCACCTACACCGCCACATCCACCGCCACCTCAACCTCCTACTCCATATGGACCTCGTCCTCCTAGGTCAAGACTATAATTTTTAATTTTTTACATTTCAAAGTATTTTATTTTCCCACTAGCTTATCCATTAAATTGAATAATTTTTTCCAGAAAGGGCGCATTCTGGGGCATTCCCACCATATGTGTGGCATCGTGCCGTTGAGTTTCTGAGGTTCTTAACCACTTTCAGACCGGACCATTTTGCTGGTCAATGACCAGAGGTCTTTTTACAATTTGGCACTGCACTGCTTTAACTGGTAATTGCGCGGTCATGCAATGTTGTACCCAAACAAAATTTGCGTCCTTTTTTCCCACAAATAGAGCTTTCTTTTAAAGGTATTTGACTGACTCTGCGATTTTTATTTTTTGCGATATAAACGTAAAAAGACCGCAAATTTTGAAAAAAAATGATATTTTATACTTTTTGTTATTCGAAAAATCCAATAAACTCAATTTTAGTCATACATTTAGGCCAAAATGTATTCAGCCACATGTCTTTGGTAAAAAAAAAGTCAATAACTGTATATTTATTGGTTTGCGCAAAAGTTGTCACATCTACAAACTAAGGTACGTTTTCTGGAATTTACGCAGCTTTTAGTTTATGACTGCCTATCTCATTTCTTGAGGTGCTAAAATGGCAGGGCAGTACAAACCCCCCCCCCCCCCCAATGACCCCATTTTGGAAAGTAGACACCCTAAGGAAATTAATAAGAGGCATGTTGAGCCCATTAAATATTAAATTTTTTTGCCTCAAGCGATTGAATAATGACAAAAAAAATTATTATTTTTTTTTTACACAAAGTTGTCACTAAATGATATATTGCTCACACATGCCATGGTTATATGTGGAATTGTACACCAAAATAAATTCTGCTGCTTCTCCTGAGTACGGGGAAACCACATGTGGTCGACTTTTTGGAAGTCTAGCCGCGTACGGGGCCCCAAAAACCAAGCACTGCCTTCAGGATTTCTAAGGGCGTACATTTGTAATTTCACTCCTCACTACCTATCACAGTTTTGAAGGCCATAAAATGCCAAGATGGCACAAAACCCCCACAAATGACCCCATTTTAGAAAGTAGACACCCCAAGCTATTTGCTGAGAGGCATGTTGAGTCCATGGAATATTTTATATTTTGCCACAAGTTGCGGGAATATTACAAACTTTTTTTTTTTTTTTTCACAAAGTTGTCACTAAATGATATATTGCTCACACATGCTATGGGCATATGTGAAATGACACCCCAAAATAAATTCTGCTGCTTCTCCTGAGTACGGGGATACCACATGTGTGGGATTTTTTGGGAGCCTAGCCACGTACGGGGCCCCGAAAACCAAGCACTGCCTTCAGGATTTCTAAGGGTGTAAATTTTAGATTTTACTCCTCACTACCTATCGCAGTTTTGAAGGCCATAAAATGCCAAGATGGCACAAACCCCCCCCCCCCCCCCCCAAATGACCCCATTTTGGAAAGTAGACACCCCTAAATTTAGGGGTACACTAGTGAGACTCACAGGTAAAAAAGCACCTAGGCTGTCAGCGACTGTATCAAAACGCTACAAAAAAAACTGTTAGCGATCGCAGGGATCAGGCCTGACTCTGCGAACGCTGCAGTTATGTGTGTTGTGTTTTGTAAGTGACAGTGATCGATTGATCGATACTGCACTTGGGTGGGCTGGTCTGGGCTTGGCGGAGGGGCTAAACGCAGGTGCTAGCAGGTATCTGGGCTGATCCCGCTAACAATGCGTTTTGGGAAACCTAAACTGCTGGCGACGCTAATATAGATCTGATCAGATACTATATTACTAAGGGAGGTGTATGCTTTGCGCGTGGGTGTTAGCGGTACTGGCACTAACCTGACGCTGCCTGGGGCGACGCAGACCTTATCTGACCCTCAAACTTATATCACCCGCCAGGTGATCAGGGGGTTAAACCTTTATTAGGTAATAATAGCGGGTGCCCTGAAACTATAAAAAAATAACTAACCAACCAGCGTCACCTGTAACAGTTATATGGTGATCACTGGTGAAAGGGTTAACTAGGGGGCAATCAGGGGGCTTTATGCGGTAGTATATGGGGGTCCCTGGCGCTATAAAAAGCTGCGGCGAACCTAAATACCTACCTGCCTAACTAGCGTCACCTGTGACACTAATACAGCGATCAGAAAAACGATCGCTTATTAGGCTGGGTTCACACTGGAGCGATGCGGGAACACCACAAATCTGCGGCGGGTTCCCGCATCACACTGCCCTATGCGAACTGCTGGGAGTGTCAGTGAAATGTTAATGACACCCCCAGATCAGTTCACATATCGCAGTGCGATCTGCAAACTCGGACAGGAATCGGATCGCATGGTGTGAACACCTATGCGATCCGATTCTGCTGCGGACCAAAAAAAGTGTCCCGTGCGAGTTTGCGGCGGGTGCGATGCGAATTCAGCCATACTATCTGTATGGCTGAACTCGAATCGCACAGAGATCGGATGTGATTTGCACTGCAGTGCGGTGCGAATCACATCCGTTCTCATAAACCGCTGCAATGTGAACCCAGCCTTAGTGACACTGGCGACGGGGGGTGATCACGGGGTTAAACCTTTATTGGGGGGGTTAGGGGGGTACCTTAGAACTAAAGGGGGCTAACCCTAACTGCCCTAACAGTTATTACAGTCACAAATGACACCAATGCAAAAAAAAAAATGCAATTGGTGTCACTGTGACTGGGGGTGCAGGGGTGATTGGGGGGGTGATCGGGGGGTGAAGGGGGGGTGAGAGTGTGCCTGGCATGTTCTACTGTATTGTGTAGTGTTGGTGCAACTCACTGATCCTCTCACCTCGGTGCCGGAACGAAAAATGCCGACACGGAGGAGAGATTACATCACTTCCTCTGCCTGTGTTTACATTACAGGAGAGGAAGTGATGTCACGCTTCACTTCCATTCGTCAGGAGCGATTGCGAGGGGGTGGCCATGAACGAATGGCCGCCCCCTCATCCCGGATCGCTCCTGAACGGATACCGACCGCCGCTGGCACCGGGGGGGGGGCCCGATCGGGCCCCCCACCCGCGGGAAGGCAGGGACGTACAGGTACACCCATATGCCTACCCGTGCCATTCTGTCGACGTACATCGTCGTGCGGCGGTCGGCAAGTGGTTAAACACTTCCTGTACCTCTTCTTCTGAGAAGGGGGCCTCCAGCATAATATATATATATATATATATATATATATATATATTTTTTTTTTTTATTATTTATTTATTTATTTTATGTTATTTTAAGTTATTTCCCTATCCACATGCCATGCTCTTAATAATATTCTGTTGCCATTTGCAGCCCTCTAGCCCTTTCCATTTCTTTTTTAGAGTCATTTTAGTCCTCAAAAGTTCGGGTCCCCATTGACTTCAATGGGGTTCAGGTTCAGGGTCAAGTTGAGGTCCCGAACTCAAACTTTTTTCGAACTTCGGCCGAACCCAAACATCCAGGTGTCCACTCAACTCTATGTATAAACAAACAATGAGAAAGCTCAAAATTAAGTAAATCTCAAACACATAACAGTGTTATATGGCATATAAATAAATTGCAAATCTGTGCAAACAAAAAGTTCATATAAAGTTCTTATAAAGAGTCCATTCAGGAAATCCCATAACGAAAGGTGTGTTGGAAGTGATGATCAAGCACGCAGCAGTGTGACACCCATCACCAAAAAACAAATGGAGGCTTACAAGAAAGCCAGCGACCCCCCCTTACTCAGGGAAGTCACACAGCGCTGGGATCCATGATCCACTGAAAGGAGATCTGGATGTTCTCTCTGATGACCACATAAAGTGTATACCGGAAGGCTCACAGTAGGTCAGGAATGTCGATGACATTAGTTAGAGACGCTAAGATCATTCAGAATTCATTAACAGGTGCATCTGACCTGGAGCTGCCCTCCTTCTGACTTGCATTTGACCTGCTTAAAGTAGGATTTGCATTCCTATAGCCTGGTACAAGAAGCAAACAGAAGCCAATAGCCCAAGGGTCCAATCATCTTCAAGGGGTTTTATGTGGGATAGATGGAGAATCCGTTCTTCATTTTGAAATCTGTGACTTTAAGGTCAGGTATATTGAGGGCGGGTTAAAATTGTGCAAACTCAGCTGAACTCACACGCTTTCAAACCGGCAATGCAGTCTGACTTCAGGGGCGAATTGACAGACATCTGTGCGGGTTCATGCACAGATGTCTATTCAAATCAACCTCAAAGTTATCAAAGGTAGTACAGGAACTACTTTTCAAAATCGGTGCAGTGCTGCAAAGTTGGCATCGCAACGATTCGGACAGTGCAGTTCAAACTGCATGTCAAAACAGCCCCACGTGAACGTGGGCTAAATGGCACATTGAGACATTCCATTCTACTGTGACATAATAATCTAAGTCAAATGTAGTAATGTGCATCACGCACAGGATATTTACTAATGCTTGCAAGTCAGTACCTGTAAAATAGGCCAGATATTGACAGTATGGATTGTAGTGCAGGTGTATTAAAGCGGTGTTCCACCCAAAAGTGGAACTTGCACTTTAAGCACTCCTCACCCCCTGACATGCCACATTTGGCATGTAATTTTTTTTTTGGGGTGGGGGGGGGGGAGTGGGTACTTAGTTTAGAGTGGGACTTACTGTCCCACTTCCTTCTTCCTGCTCTTGGCCACCTAGGAGACTCCTCCTCTCCCCCTAGGTGACCCCTCCCTGCCTGCAATCTTCTGGCACACGTGACAGAAGATTGCCTGGCCACTAGCAGAGCGCAGCTCCCAGCTGTGAAGCCGAAAGCTGTCACGGCCGGGTGCCCACAGTGGCTATGATGGCGCCGGCGGAGAGGAGAGGGAGAGGAGCGAGGCTTTGGGCAGCCAAATCCCTGGACTGTGGGACAGGTGAGTGTCTGATTACTAAAAGTCAGCAGCTACACTTTTTGTAGCAACTGGCTTTTAATAAACTAAAAAAAGTGTGGAACTCCGCTTTAAGGACCCACCCAAACATGATCTTCCTGTTACACAAAATACAACCCCAATTAAGAAAAACTAAAACACATACTGCATCTATGACAACAGCATGGCTTCGCAGTAGAAGAGTCTGGGTGCTTAACTGCCTTGCAGTCAAGACCTTTCACCAATGTAAAATATTTGGCACATGTAATGAAAAAGACAACCCAGGACTGTTAAGCAGTTAAAATCCTATATCAGGCAAAAATGGGACAACACTCCATTCCCACAACTCCACCAACTGATCTCCTCAATTCCCAGCAGAGTGTTGTTAAAAGAAGAGGGGATGAAGCACCATAGTAAACATGGCCCTGTCCCAACTTTGAGACATGTTGCTGCCATCAATTTCAAAATTATCTTTTTGCTTAAAAGGGTACATTTTCTCAGTTTAAACCTTTGATCGTTTTTTTTTTCTAATGTGAATAAAATATGGGTTTATGAGATTTGCAAATCATTGCATTCTGTTTTTATGCAGATTCTACAGTGTCCCAACTTTTTTGGAATTGAGGTTGTATATGAATAATAAAAAAGGCATGCAAATACTCCAGCTCGGATCTCCTCCTGGTGCTTCTAATAAATGCTAAGGCAGCGGTCACATGATCCTATCTAATGGGGATAACTGCTTGACTCAAAACCCTTTTGACTGTGATCAGGGGACCATGACCAAATGGTGAGCCAATGGACATCTTTTTGTGTAGGCAGGAATTTCTACAGGAAAAAAACTTTTTTTTTTTTAAATCTAGGGATGATTAGAGCAGAACAGCAAGCCTGTGATTGGCAGTCATTGCTTTCTGCTCAGAGCAGACTAGAGAATTAATTGATCAGCAGTGTTTGATCGCTCAGTTCTTGGTGTAGAGCCAGCAGGGTAGAGCTGCAGATTGGATCGATGTTGCAGCCATCTAGGGGAGTACGTATGTTATCTTCGCTTTAAATCCCGCACTTGAAATTTTCTTGTGCTGAAATGCATTGCTGCCAAATACCTGCACTGAAAACTAAGCACCTAAAATAGATGACCTTTTATTGTTGTATTACTATGGCAGGGGAGGGGGGTGGGGGGGTCATTTTGAAATGGAGTCATTATTGTGTAGCCTGCATTAACAACTTCTTATTGAAATGTCAAAGGCAGAAGACAATCCTTCTATACAAAAGGATTGACTGTTGTGATATTGATGTCATCTTATGAAATCCACAGCTCGTAAAACAAATACCTTGAAGGAAAAACAAACTTAATGAGTAATAATAAGCATTTGTTTTATAATTATACTTTAAGGAACTTCATTAAGTGAAAACAATCTGTTCCCAGAGAAGACATTAAAGCAGAACACCAGGCAAAAATGTTTCTTTAAAAATTTGTATTGTAAAACGAAGTTAAGTCTCAAAAGGTGTATGGCATTTTGAAGCTGAATTCAGCCAATGTAACTATGCATGTTCCATTCCTGGCTATCCTCATGGATACTGTAAATCAAAGTATTCTGTGAATGGGCAAGGGGGGAGAGGGTAAACACACAACACTGCAGTTTCCATATGAGAGCAAGAATATAGCAAGAGCTATACTCTCCAACCTGAATAAAAGTGTAAATATTAATGTGGATATAAACCTATGCAACTGACAGATAAAGTGAATACTTAATTAACAATGAAAATAATTGAAGCACAAGATTATTAATGCAAATATTTTTCACTTTTTTCTGCAACCCTTCCAAATGCACTCTGGAACGCTTAGGCCGCGTACACACGCGGGGACTGTTCGCTCAACTTTGTCCGTCAAACAGTTTCAGCGGACAGTCCGCTCAAAATTAGCATGGACGGACTTGGCCACACACGACGAACGAACAGTCCGCTGAAACCGTGCGCGATGACGTGAACGGCACGTACGACGGGACTAGAAAACGACGTCCTATACACTGCAATGCAAACTTCGGCGTGTAAATCCTTTCTGAGCATGCGCGGAACTTAGTTTGACGAACAAGCCTACACACGAGGGGACTGTTCGCTGAAACAAAGTTTCAGCGGACAGTTTTTCGGAATTTCCGAAAAACTTTGTTCAGCAGACTGTCCGCTGAAACTGTCCGCTGAAAGCCCACACACGAGCGGACTGTCCGCCGAAACACTGTTCAGCGGACAAAGTTGAGCGAACAGTCCCCGCGTGTGTACGCGGCCTTACTGGAACGGTAGGAGGAGATCTGACGTCACAGGCTTCCTGGGTATAGAATGCCCACCACTGCAGACAGACATGTACTTCCAACTCATGAGCTCGATCACTCAAAGGATGTTAAAGGATGTTAACTATGAAATACATTTCAGTCGAGTAGTCAAACTACTACTTTAAGTGTTGTGATATTTGGTTTTTTTTTAGCCTTTGTGTAGAGCACACCAGTGAGCAGAGTCCACGCCAGTTATGCCATTTAAGTCCAATAACAGGTGGGTTTCCCATACAGGGGTTTCAGCTTTCCACAGCAACAGCGTAATAATAAAACGAAAAATGCCAAGCCACCTGGCTCTCTTCAGCAGTACTGTCGTTTAGGCTTTACACTTCAGCCCTCTTAGCCCTATAACAGAGATAGCGTACAACTACTGTACCTCTTTTTATCTTCTTTGCTGCTCAGCCCACAGCTTTGGGCCCTCTGACTATACCATGCAAACATGCATGCTTCTCCCTTGTTTGCCTGGACTCCTCGGGAGGGGGGAGCCCAGAACCCTGGTCTTGGCTCTGTTATAAACCCAGGACCCACCTGTGCAATCAACCAGCCAGACTTCTGGCTGTTCCCAAAACCCGGTCCCAGGATTGGAGATTCCGTCCCACCCATAACACTATGGAATCTCCGAGCTCCAGGTCCTAAACTGGATTTTTGAAAACAATGAGGAAACTGAAAAGCCAGTTTCCTCTCAAACAAACAACTCCCCTGGAGCCCCTCAACCTGCCTGGTTGAGAACCCTGCATCCTTCCGCTGGTGGGGTACCATACTACCACAGTGTATAAAACAATCTGTGTTCATATTGTGTGCAGTTTTTAGGGATCTGAGCACAACAGTATTGCATACTATTAGCTCATTTATCCAGCTGCATTTTGGTCTGTAGTATTTAGCCAAGCCTGGTACTGTACACAAGATGAGATTATTGGACAAATGATTTTTACATGCTAATCTCATATCGAAAATCAAGAGGTTACTAAAGGTACGAAATGTCTTGTACGACAGAATACAAATTCGGAAGTGATGTAATGTATTGTATTTTTATTGTATTTTCAGACAAATACTGTACTGATTAACTGTTTCTTGCCTGCCCACCATCAAATGATGGCAGGGCGGTGCAGCCGTTGATCTGGGACGCCGTCATATGACGGCGTCCCAGAGCGGCTGCTCTCACGAGGCCACGTTGTATTTCTAGGATATGGCGTGACCCATATCTGTGTAAGGAGCCGCGTCCGTGGCTCTTTAACCATGTGATCGGCTGTGTCCAATCACAGCCGGTCACATGTAAACAAGGAAGTGCCAGTAATCGGCTGATCATCAGTGCCCTGATTACAATAAATAAATATAGTGTCACAATTCAGTGCCCACCAATGTCAGCATACAGTGCCCACCAGTGGCAGCAATCAGTGCCCACCACTGCCCACAAGTGCCACCAATCAGTGTCCATTAGCCATGCCAGTCAGTGCTGACAATCAGTGCCACCTATCAGCGCTGCCCATCAATGCCCATATGTACCGCCTATCCATGCCCACCAGTGCCGCCTATTAGTGCTCAGTGTGACCTATCGGTGCCACCTCATCATGCCCATAAGTGCCGCCTCATCAGTGCCCATAATTGCTGCTTCATCAGCACACATCTGTGAAAGTTAAAAATTACTTAGGTACAAAATTTACTGACAGAAAAAAACATTTATTTTTCAAAATTTTTGGTCTTTTTTTTGTAAAAAATAAAAACGGAGCAGTGATTAAATACCACCAAAAGAAAGCTCTATTTGTGTGAAGAAAATGATAAAAAAAAGTGTTTGGGTACAGTGTAGCATGACCGCTTAATTACCATTCAAAGTGCAACAGCGCTGAAAGCTGAAAAATGGCTTGGGCAGGAAGGGGGCGTTAGTACCTGGTAGGCAAGTGGTTAAACCAAAATCGTATGATCTGGTATCATACGAGAAAGATTTTCGTGTTTGTCTCTTCAGATAATTTCAGACAAACTGTCGTGATCAGCTCTCGAAAGCTATGTACAAACAATCAGATTATCACAAAATCGCTTCGAAAGCAGTATTTTTTGTCCTATTTTCTGATCACATGTACTAGGCTTTGGGTACACATGTAAACATTTGTGATAATGGACATGGTCTATATTTTTCGCTGCTGCTTATTCATTTAGGGCCGGGGCAGATATCACCATGACCAATGTGTAGTCAGCAGCAGTGGTACAGGCGCAGAATGATCTTACTCTTCAGTTACTGAATGAAGTGACTGTACACATCCCAACTCATGAAGACATTAGCGCCTCTATGTCTGTAATATTGGATACAAATTGATAGCAATGCAGCTTTGCCATGAAAACAATATCGCTTCTCCACAGGTCAACATCAAAGCAGACTAGATGAATGCATGAGGTCATTATAATTTCACCAGTAGGACTCCTGAAGCTATAAACTACCCCCACACTTAGCCATCATATTTCCTGAAGGGGAATTGATTGGATGGACATTCTGGGTGATCATCTGCTCAAAAGAAGCACATCTCTAACCCTGGGACAAGAATGCGACCTATGGTTCAAGAGATCTTCTATGGTATGAAATCAGCCGAGCACAGAGCCAAATCTATTCTTGATAGTATGTTATGTGTTGTAGAATAGCATGTATAAGCATTTTCTTCAGGGTGTAGCTTACTCCACATATCATACAGTCCTACCTCCCGACATAGTCGTCCAAATGGGGAGAGCCGTCCATTGGTCATTGACCTTGGATCTGGGCATCTGTCCAACCTCATATCGACAACATTATTGAAATCCCCAAGTACCAATAATGGTATCTGAGGAGAGACCCCTGCAAAGAAAAATAGGCTGACAAATTATTTATGAATTATATGGGGGAGGTGTGTGTGTATATACATATATATATATATATATATATATATCAGCAAGAATCAACTCAAGATCATCCAGCTTGCATTGTAAAAAAAATATATTTGCCATCTTCATCTACCATAGTCCTACTGCAGGAGAATGCCCCACCAGCATAGACCAGGATTGTAAACACCCTTGAGTGAGAGGTATATAACGAGTGATAAGCCTCTCTAACCGATCGGCACTTCAGAAACCTGGTTTTGTTGGATGTGGCATGTATCTCCTGCAGACAGAGGGCAGGACTAAAAGAAGCAACAAATATAGATTGTCTTTTTAAAGCATTGTTCATACCCTTAACATTCCAAGAAAGTATTCTAATTTATTGATTTACCATAGGTACAATGGCATAAGATCATCACTAGTCAAGCAACCTCAAACATTCAGTGGCTATTGCCAATTAGGCCTCAGACAGCCTGGCTTCAATGAAAAGAAAACAAGGGGAAATAAAAAATATATATATCAATGCTCCATCATTTCATACTGTATACATATATACATTTACTAAAGGGGTGAACCTATCACCCCAAAGTCTGAGTTTTAACCTGACCATCAAGCCAGTCCTGTGCATCCTGTGATGTTTGGAATATTTGTACATTGTCTTCATAGTTCACTCGCAGACGGGCAGGGTATAGCATTGAATATTTAAGCCCTTGGAGTAACAAGCGTTTCTTCACCTCTTGAAAATTTGCCCTCCGTTTCTGAACCTCAGGAAAAAACATAATTTTGGCTCCATTATATTTAATATCACTTAGGACCCGTGCCTGCCGCAGAATATTTTCTTTGTCTCTATAATTTAGAAGATGTATTAAAAAAGGTTTAGGTGTTTTTCCCATTTTCTGAAAACAGTTAGGGACCCAGTGGGCACGTTCTATTATGAGTAATGAAGAGAAATGTTCCTTGCCGAAATATTTCAACAAGCCATCGTTCAGCAAAGCTAACTGGGCCATTACCCTCGGGATTCTCTGGTATTCCCAACACTTGGACATTATTAGAGCGTAAACAATTCTCAAGGTCTTCAATTTTAGAGATAGTAGTATTTAATATGTGGATAGCTGCCTTCGTCTCTCTTACCGTCTGATTTTTTTTCCGACGGATTTTGGCCGAAATCAGTCTTGCATACACACGTTTGCACAAAGTTGTCGGAAAATCTGATCTTTCATAACGAGGTGGCATTCGTAACGTACGACGGGACTACGTAGAGGCCAGTAGCAAATAGCTTTCGTTTCCAATTTTTTTTGGAGCATGAGTGGCACTTTGTGCGCTGGAATTTTCTACGCATGATCGGATAAAGTCTGATCAGATTTTGTTGTTGGAAAATTTTAAATCCAGCTCTCTGTCAGGAACCATGAACCAGACCGAGACAGAAGTACAATTAAATCACACTTGTTTATTAATAAAAAATAAAAAGGTAAATAGAGTAAGCTTAGTCAAAGCATAGCCAGAGTCCAGTAACCGGATTGAGTAGTCAGCCAGTCCAGAGTTCAATAACCAGATCGGGTAATCAGCCAGGCCAGAAGTCAGGGATCCAAGTGCAGCAACAGCAAGCAGGATAAGGAGCTAGAATCGATGTCAGCAAGCCAGTTTTTAAACAGAACCACAGGAGATGGTTTCTTGTGATGTGACAAAGGCGAAGGCAGAGATGAAGTGAGCTGGACAGCTTTAAGTAGGCAGGTCAGACGAGCAGGATCAGGGACAGCTGGGTACATGTGGAGAGGGATGAGAGCTGGCAATTAGCCGACAGCTGAGCAGCCAGCCCAGAGAAGGAAGGGCTAAGCCAGCCCTGGCAAACTCAAACTTTTTCCGTCGGAAATTCAGACAGAAAAAGTCTGATAGAGCCCACACACGATCGGATTTTTCCATCAAAATTTTCGACCTAGTGCATGGGGCATTAGTGTGTTCTTGTACTTTTTGGAGGCCCCCACATATAAAGACAACTTCTTCCTGTATGGCCTGAGCCTGGCCTGTGAGCAAAGAGAAGGAGGAAGAGCAGTGTTGTATCAAAAAATAAACATCCCTTAATGTGGGTTCAAAAGCCTTTCTGACTGTCCTCTCCCCTTCAGTTGATTTCTGACTAGGATCTGTTTGGGCGGTTTGAACAGTTAAAGAGTTAGTATTCATACTCACATTGAGCATAAAAGAGGATGAACTCTTATGGCATAGGCTGGGGGTCCATCTTGGTGGTTTGTGAGGAGTACGCTTCTATGCGAGAACTCACCCTGCAGTCCTCCAGTTGTCCATGGTGGTCTGGCATTAAGTTAGTGTCATAACGGCGAGCGGTAATTCCTTTTGCAGTTTCTGCTCTTGCAGTCACTCTATAAAGAGAAGCAGAGGTAGACACCACTCAAAAAAAAAGGATTTAGAAATTTTAAACAATCTATAGGTCTCAACTTCTCTGCGACTCTGCTTCATAAGCTTC
Organism: Lithobates pipiens; assembly: GCF_037356315.1. Classification (NCBI taxonomy): domain Eukaryota; kingdom Metazoa; phylum Chordata; class Amphibia; order Anura; family Ranidae; genus Lithobates; species Lithobates pipiens. The sequence goes on along the minus strand of NW_027507787.1, from coordinate 172,752,217 downwards.
TGCTTCGTGAACTTCGGTATCAGCTCAGTATGAAACAGTACCCAGGTAGTTACTCTCCAAAAAAATTAAAAATAATAATAATTTTAAACGATCTATGGGTCTCAGCTTCTCTCCGACTTCTCTACGACTCTGCTTCAAAAACCTCAATATCAGCCCAGTAGAAAACAGTACCCAGCAGCACCCAGCTCCCCCACACAGCACTCGATCAACAACCGCAACTGTCCAAAGTGTGGAGGCGGGCAGGGGGGGGGGCTAGCTATTCAGACCAGCAGGATATTTGTTACAAGGTCTATCTCAGCAAAAATCACAAACCTCACGGCTGCAGATGGATTGAAGAGGGAGAACCATCCGTCACAGTCATCCCCGAGTCCTCTGAAGACCCTTCGGAAAGTGATAAGGCAGAAAGCCAACAGCCAGCAGCCCACTACCTGCAGCCCCAACACAGCACAAGACGCACTGTGACAGCGCAGGCACAAGGAGCCAGCGTTGCACAAGCTGACCAGGACAAACCGTTCAGTTATTGCAGGTTCAGGTATACAGGTATGCAGTGAGGTGCGGTGTGGCGGGGATAGGGATGGACATGAACACCACCTCAGTCACAGATTTATCATAACCCCCTCACCTTTCTCCCATCAGTCCAGTCAGTGCAGTGGTCAAAGCAGCAAAAGAAGCGACTCAAACAGCGGCTCAATCAGCGGCCTGATCACCCTGACTCAGACAGCATGCAGCACCCAGTATGCTCATTTTATGGAGGTATCACAGAGATAGAGCATGGCGTGAGACACAGACTGAGCACCAACAATGATCAGTCAACCAGGCATCGGAGGTCAATAATCTGTGAGTGCTCACATCCTACTCCTCCGTCCACAGAAGGATCATATTTATGTAATTATTACTATTATATCATGAATCATGTTGTCATGTACAATAAATTGAATAATGAAGCTTTTTTCAATCTTGTTATCCTTAATATTCTATACATATCTGTCTTAAATTCATTAACATGTGATTGCATATTCAATTCCCTTAGCTGTGCTTCATACAAAGTAGACATGTGTATTTCGTCTCGTTCCGAATCGAAATTCGGACGAATTTTCATTATTCAGACATTCGGATGCATGCGAATTACCGAATTACAATGCTAACGAATTCAAACGAAATTTGAATCAAATTCGAAAAATTACATTTTGCGACCCGAATTTGGGGCCACGTATCTCGGGAACACTTATAGCTAGAAACCCCAAATTTGGTATGCAAACACAGCACTATAACATCTCCAAATTTGGGGTTTCATTCTCTGCTGCAGAAAAGTGCTTGACATTTTGCGACCCGATTATGGAGCCCCGTAACTCGGGGTCACTTGGAGCTAAATTTGGAGATGTTGTAGTGCTAGTTCTACTGTGTTTGCATACCAAAGTTGGGGTTCCTAGCTATAAGTGGCCACGAGATACGTGGCCCCAAATTCGGGTCGCAAAATGTCATTCTCTTCTGCAGAAAAGTACTTGACATGTTGCCCATATCTCAGGGTTACTTGGTGCTAGGAACCAACTTGTGGCAGGTGACGTGGCAAGTGGACAATCCACAACTTGGTCATGTGGCAATCATGGCAGGTCACGTGGCACTCGTGGCAGGTGTCATGGCAACTGCACAATACACAGCTTGTGGCAGGTGATGTGGCAAGTGGACAATACACAACTTGTGGCAAGTGACGTGGCAAGTGGACAATGACATACAGCATATGTACTTGCCTTGCAATCAACATCTGTGACTTCTTCAATCAGGCATGCTGACAACTTCATTGATGTGATAAATATAAATGAAATAAGATGTGTGTGTTTTTTTGCACTGGTATACTGCAAGTATGAGAAGTTGATGTGACAGATGTATATAAGTAACTAACCATCTTCCAAAATTTCTAATTCAAATAGAAAAGATTAGAAAAAAATATAATTTAATAGAATAAAATAGAAAGAATATACAACCATCTTCTGAAATTCAAATTTCAAATAGAATAAATTAGAATTTCGAATAGTATGAATTCAAATTTTTTAATTAATTAATTTTAAATTTGGATAGAAAAGATTATAATAAAATAGAAAATAGACTAGAAAAACGATAGAACAGAATAGAATATATTATATTTTATTCTATTCTGTTCTATTGTTTTTCTAGTCTATTCTTTTATATTCTATTAAAATCTTTTCTATTAAAGTCGAAATCATTGTATACTAAATGTGAATTTCGGAAGATGGTTTTATATATATATATATATATATTTTTTTTTTTTTTCGACATTCGAATTTCGTATAGAATGAATTCAAATTTGAATAGAAAAGATTAGAATGGAAATAGAGAATAGACTAGAAAAACAATAGAACAGAATAGAATATAGATACTATCTATTTCATTTTTAATTTCTTTTGCAGATTACTATTTGCTTCCATAAGATCTCCTGCAGACTATTAGTATCTATTTCGTTTTCTCACCAGATCTCCTGCAGACTATTAGCAGCTATTTCTTTTTTTAAGCAGATCTCCTGCAGACTATTATTATCTATTTTGTTTTCTCACCAGATCTCCTGCAGACTATTAGCATCTATTTCTTTTTTAGCAGATCTCCTGTAGACTATTAACAAGTGCCACGTGATCTGACACAAGTGCCATGTGACCGGCCACGATTGCCACATGACCAAGTTGTGGATTGTTCACTTGCCACGTCACCTGCCACCAAGTGACCCCAGATATGGGCAATATGCCAAGTACTTTTCTGCAGCAGAGAATGACATTTTGCGACTCGAATTTGGGGTCACATATCTCGGGGTCACTTATATCTAGAAACACCAAATGTGGTATGCAAACACAATAGAACTAGCACTACAACATCTCCAAAGTTTCTAGCACCAAGTGACCCCGAGATACGTGGCCCTAAAGTCGGGTCGCAAAATATTTTCAAATCCGGTTGAAATAGTTTTGAATGCGGTTGAAATCATTTCGAATCATGTTGAAATCATTTCGAATTCGGTAGAAATACTTTCGAATTCGGTAGAAATATTTTCGAATGCGACCGGTTTTTCGAATTCGGTAGAAAATGAAATGAAATCCGAAAACGAATTTAACGAATATAACTAAACGAAATTAATTAACGAATTAAAACAAAACGAAACTAAACAAATTTTTTCCTTTTGCACATGTCTAATACAAAGTCCCAACAACCCCTCTCTTTTAATTTACTATACAGAAGGATGTCAACTGTCCCTGGCTCTGGAGGTTCTCATTAGACTGAAGGAGACCTGGGACCTTCCTACACTAGATTTCTGGCACATCAACTGTTTTTTTTTTCTGTACTAGCAGTTTATTTAAAAGGGATAAACCATTGGAAATGTGCATGTATTGCAGAATGTATTACATATTTTATTAAAAAGTTTGCATCTAAATACTGTTTTATATTGAAGCCGTGTGCCACAGTAGCATATTGGTTCATTCATTTGTTAACCAGAGAGTGTTGGCCTGATATACACTCTGCAAGGAGATCGTGAAAGCTAAGGGATCCAAAGAGGTAGAATGGTTTGTTCGTTGGAGCAAAAAATGGATTAGTAATGTGAATCAGCCACCAGAAACAAAGATTTGAGCATCAAGCATCACGTTTCAAGTGAATCGATTTGCTTGTAGAAGCATCCTCTGCTGCCATGATCTCAGTTTTGTAGACTGCTCAGTATTACTAAAAGGCACTTGGTGCAGGATGATCTGAGTATAAAGGTAAGTTGTGTTGGATTCAGTATAGAAGTTAGGTTTATTTTGGTCTCACTTTAAAGTGTATGTTACCCCAACATTTCATATTCCTGAAATGTGCCTGCGGTTGTATGAAAAAGAATACGGCTTTCTTTGCATTGTCTCTATCCCTTAAGCCCATTATACAGCTGAGAACAGACCACTTATAAAGAAAAAGAAGAAAAAGAAGAGGTCTTTATAATTATTTTTACATATGTACATAAACGTTTTGCCATCGCATTTCTATTTTAAAATGAATGGGTAGTTTTACAGGGTAAGGTTTCGAAAGTTATAAGAGTCCATATTAGAGATTAGGCGCTGATGGGTTTTAAAGCCCAACTTGGGGCATTGTTTTAAAGGTCCCCCAGAAGTTGTACAACCAAAAATTAAAAAAAGTGTTCACTGTCCCTCACGGTTATTTACTTAGGAATGTACGTAGACACACAAAATCATTTAACACAGAAGGTTAAGAATATCTAGTGAGTACAGGGTGTCGCCATTGCACCCTGTACTAGCTGCAGGACTCAAAATTTCAAGTCCTGAGCTACTAGCCAGGCCTCAAGTGTTATTCGCCACAAGTTGCCCCGCCCAACCTCACCCCTAATTCCACCCCTAAACACGCCCTCATAAATTATCTCATGAAATGACACTTAAATGTTTTATGCAGAATTAAGTTATAAAAATAAATTAAGTTATAGCAGCAGAGAATGACATTTTGCGACTCGAATTTGGGGCCACATATCTCGGGGTCACTTATATCTAGAAACACCAAATGTGGTATGCAAACACCAAATGTGGTATGTGGTATGAGCAACCTGAAAACACCTGAAAAAGGTATCTAGGCAAACATGTAATGCATAAAATACATGCTGGGGGAATCTAGGTTGGAGGTATAACTGGGGGTAGTTTGTCTGGAATTGGGATTTATGTTTTAAGGGATTGCTTTAGAAGTTAAATGTTAGGGTTGAATTCGGTGATATAGACTAATTAAGGGGGGAGTGTTTAGGTAGGGTATGGAGATGGCAATGCAATTTTTCCTGTAATGTATATGTTCTGGATCTTTTTTAATTGAAACTATAAAGTAATGTCCCAGTGACCAATACATGTTAAATGCAATACAATACAGTGGTGTGAAAAAGTATTTGCCCCCTTCCTCATTTCCTGTTCCTTTGCATGTTTGTCACACTTAAGTGTTTCGGAACATCAAACCAATTTAAACAATAGTCAAGGACAACACAAGTAAACACAAAATGCAATTTGTAAATGAAGGTGTTTATTATTAAAGGTGAAAAAAAAAATCCAAACCATCATGGCCCTGTGTGAAAAAGTGATTGCCCCCCTTGTTAAAACATACTATAACTGTGGTTGTCTACACCTGAGTTCAATTTCTCTAGCCACACCCAGGCCTGATTATTGCCACACCTGTTCACAATCAAGGCATCACTTAAATAGGAGCTGCTTGACACAGTAAGGTCCACCAGAAGATCCTTAAAAGCTACACATCAGGCCGAGACCCAAAGAAATTCAGGAACAATTGAGAAAGAAAGTAATTGAGATCTATCAGTCTGGAAAGGGTTATAAAGCCATTTCCAAAGCTTTGGGAATCCAGCGAACCACAGTGAGAGCCATTATCCACAAATGGCGAAGACATGGAACAGTGGTGAACCTTCCCAGGAGTGGCCGGCCGCCCAAAATTACCCCAAGAGCGCAGCGACGACTCATCCAAGAGGTCACAAAAGACCCCACAACAACGTCCAAGGAACTGCAGGCCTCACTTGCCTCAGTTAAGGTCAGCGTTCATGCCTCCACCATCAGGAAAAGACTGGGCAAAAATGGCCTGCATGGCAGAGTTCCAAGGAGAAAACCACTGCTGAGCAAAAAGAACATCAAAGCTCGTCTCAATTTCTCCACAACACATCTTGATGATCCCCAAGACTTTTGGGACAACATTCTGTGGACCGATGAGACAAAAGTGGAACTCTTTGGAAGGTGTGTGTCCAAGTATATCTGGCGTAGAAGGAACACTGCATTTCATAAAAAGAACATTATACCAACAGTAAAATATGGTGGTGGTAGTGTGATGGTCTGGGGCCGTTTTGCTGCTTCAGGACCTGGAAGACTTGCCGTGATAAAAGGAACTATGAATTCTGCTGTCTACCAAGAGATCTTGAAGGAGAATGTCCGACCATCTGTTCGTGTACTCAAGCTGAAACGAACTTGGGTTCTGCAGCAGGACCAGGGCCGCTGATAGAAATCATGGGGCCCCGTACAGCCTACCTGACAGGGCCCCCTTCAGCTCCACCCCCGCCCATGGTCCCTCCTTCAGCCCCGCCCTGTCCCAGCCCCTCCCCAGACCCCGCCTTGAAACAAAGTGCAGGTTTGTCTACAAGTGATAGGCATGGCTTGCACTGTCTGCAGCACATTATGGCATTGGCGGCACTGTCTGTAGCACATTACGGCATTGGCGGCATGGGTGACACTGTCTGTAGCACATTATGGCATTGGCGGCACAGGTGGCACTGTCTCTGCAGGCAGCACATGCGTTATGGACCATAAAGCATGTGCTACCTGCAGACAGTGCCGCCAATGCTGTAACGTGCTGCAAACAGTGCCAGCCGTGACACTAATGGCATAACGCATGTGCTACTTGCTGACAGTGCACCCATGCCGCCAATGACATATTGTGCTGCAGACAGTGCCACCCATGCCGCCAATGGCATAATGCCATTAGCAGCATGGATGGCACTGTCTCTGCAGGCATCACATGCGTTATGACATTAGCGTCATGGGTGGCACTGTCTGCAGCACAATATGGCATTGGCAGCATGGGTGGCACTGTCTGCAGGCAGCACATGTCTTATGGGCCATAACGCATGTGCTACCTGCAGACAGTGCCACCTATGCCACCAATGCCATATTCTGCTGCAGACAGTGCCACCCATGCTGCTAATGCCATAATGTATATACGCTGCTGCATCAGTAGTAGATCTTGAATTCCCCCCCAAGCAAGCACACACCTGTGTCATTTTTACCTGGGCTCCACGAGGCGCTTCTTCCCTGATCCTGCTGCGCTGCTGCCTGGACTGGAGTGTCCAACTGTCCACAAATGATTCCATTCAGATGCGATCATGTCAGCTACTTATTTTTTATGTTCTGCCAGTCTGCCATTGCCGCTAGGCCTCACTGGCACTTCTCGCAAGAGGAGGCGGAGGAATCACTCCACGGCGCCAAGGGGGATAGCACGATAGAGGACGCACTGGCTGGGGCTTGAGCCAGAGCCAGCATGAAGAGCGGGTGCAGAAGAGGTATTCTTCCGCACCCGAAATAGAGGAAATAGTCCCTCCCCTGCCGCCACCTAGTCTGCAGATAGCTATCTGCAGAAAAAAAAATTGTAAAAATAACCGGGGGGTGGTGGGGGCTATTTGGTTGGTAGTTGAGCCGGATCGGCCATGGCTGGAGGATTGATTTTTTTTTTTATATTATTTATCTGCTCAGCTTGCCCGGGCCCCCCTGCAGGCCAGGCCCGGTACAACAGGGCCAGTCGTACTGGCCTATCAGCGGCCCTGAGCAGGACAATGATCCTAAACACACCAGCAAGTCCACCACCGAATGGCTGAAGAAAAACAAAATGAAGACTTTGGAGTGGCCTAGCCAAAGTCCTGACCTGAATCCTATTGAGATGTTGTGGTATGACCTTAAAAAGGCCGTTCATGCTCGAAAACCCTCTAATGTAACTGAATTAGGACAATTCTGCAAAGATGAGTGGGCCAAAATTCCTCCAGGACGCTGTAAAAGCCTCATTGCACGTTATCGCAAAGGCTTGGTTGCAGTTGTTGCTGCTAAGGGTGGCCCAACCAGTTATTAGGTTTAGGGGGCAATCACTTTTTCACACAGAGCCATGATGGTTTGGATTTTTTTTCACCTTTAATAATAAACACCTTCATTTACAAATTGCATTTTGTGTTTACTTGTGTTGTCCTTGACTATTGTTTAAATTGGTTTGATGTTCCGAAACACTTAAGTGTGACAAACATGCAAAGGAACAGGAAATGAGGAAGGGGGCAAACACTTTTTCACACCACTGTATATGCAAAATACCATAGAGAAATATGAGTTAATAACAAAAGTAAATTTGCCTTTAAAGCTACAGTATATACTGTTGGACAAGTTCCTGTATTTGCTTTTTGGGATGATCATGGAACCACACTAAGAGTGACTTTACGTATCTAGGTAGGTAAGCTTCCAGCATTGTCTGTATTTAACTTATTCTATGCAGTTTGGGAAGTTCCACCATTAAAGTTTTCCTAGTTTAAAAAACAAAAAAACACAGAACAAACCTGTCATCACTAAATCAAAGTTCCCCAAATCTCCCTTTACATTGCTTAACTATGTGTACCGCCATGAAAAACATTCAGGTTACTTCAGTACAGATAAGGCAACATGTAAGCTCCAGTAACTTAGGTCTTTCGCTGTTCTAACTGAATTTCTATGATTTTGTGTTTTGTATATTAACATTATTCCTTGCACCTGTTCATTGTCTTTTTCAAGAAGCTAAAATAAATAAAATAAAAAAGATTATATGCTGACTGCGCTAACTTTTATACTTTATAACCTTATACCCAAACAATACACCACTATGTAAAATATCTCTGTAAAAAAATATAACTCTAGAAAAAAATCACTGAGAATTTTTTATATATATATATATAAATAAAATATCACTCTATAGAAAAACCACTGTTAAAAAAAAAAAAAAAATATATATATATATATATATATATATATATATATATATATATATATATATATATACACACACCACTTTGAAAAATAAATAAATATAATAGTGTATTTATATATGCATGTATCTAAGTAATCCACCCATGTCTATATTTCATGTGCAACTATTGTCGCTATTTATACAAAAAATGTTCAACATTTAGGTTGGCATCTGAAAACCAACATACAGTATAAATAAAACGTTCTTTCAAATTTTCTGCTGTGAAAAAAACAAAACAACTTCTTATATCTGTGATTCTGTGTGTTTCATATCCACCAATCCAGTGACAACACCACCACCACAAGAATTGGCCACTCACCAGATATTATTGTGAAAATCGCCTTTGGTTCATTGATAGGGATAACCAATCCACTCAGGGTCTATTCTGCTTCCAATTTACCAATCCACTCAGGGTCTATACTGCTCCCATCTTACAGGTATTAAAAAATGTTCACCCTCATAAAAAATGAACAGCAATCATTGCGCAGTATATCTGTACATTTATTTATGAAAAAAGTAAAAACAAGCCATATCACTCACATTTCCAAGTGCAGTTTGAATGGGTTTAGATGTGTAAGGCCCCTTTCACACGGGGCGGATCAGTAATGATCTGCCCCGTGATGATCCGCTCGCTCAGCGGGGATCGCTCCGTTGTCCCCGCTGAGCCGGCTGCGGACAGGGCGGTCTCCGCACACTGTGCGGGGACCGCCCTGTCAGCTCTCCGCTCTCCTCTATGGGGATCGGACGAGCACGGACCGTGTGTCCGTATTCATCCGATCCGCTCTGCAGACGGACAGAAAAATAGGATTTTCCTCCGTCTGCAGAATCGGACATTTGCGGAGGCGGACAATAGCGGGTGTCTGCGGATGCTCATCCGCAGACACCCGCTATCCCATAGGGATGAATGGATGTCCGTATTTCATCCGCAAACGGATGGATGAAATACGGACATATCATCCGCATGTGTGAAAGGGGCCTTAGGGTATCGCTGTGTCTCTCTTCTCCCATAGTGCATCCCAAGCCTCACTATCATTACCCGGACATGCCGTTTTGTATGTCCCAGCAGCCTCTATGCATTTCGCAAGTAAAATTGCGTCATCACTCTAAGTGGAACCCCATTTGACTGCAGCAAACTGATTTCTTAGTAGGGGTGTATCACAATATTTTGCACTTCTAGATATACATTTTTTTTTGCGCCAGTAGACACATATTTGAGTTTGCTTTTCAAGAAGCTGAATAATAATTTATTTAAAGACACCATTGTTTTGTCCATTCGTGGCTGTATAAAAGGTCCCCACTGACTCATTAATACTCACCACTGTGGCTGCCTCAGTCAGTGAAAAACCTGGTGCTTCTGGCTATGGCATGTGGCCTCTTCATCCTATGTAACAGTTCTCAGGACCAAAATATGGTCCGTTGGCATGGACCATAGAGTGAGTACATGGATTGAAAACTGGCTACAAGGGAGAGTTGGGAGGGTGATGATAAATGGGGAGTACTCGGAGTGGTCAGGGGTGGGTAGTGGGGTCCCCCAGGGTTCTGTGCTGGGACCAATCCTGTTTAATTTGTTCATAAACGACCTGGAGGATGGGGTAAACAGTTCAATCTCTGTATTTGCAGACAATACTAAGCTAAGCAGGGCAATAATGTCTACGCAGGATGTGGAAACCTTGCAAAAAAAGATCTGAACAAATGAATGGGGTGGGCAACTACATGGCAAATGAGGTTCAAAGTAGAACATTTTTAAATAATGCATTTGGATGCCAAAAATATGAATGCAATCTATACACTGGGGGTAGAACCTCTGGGGAAATCTAGGATGAAAAAAGGACCTGGGAGTCCTAGTAGACGATAGGCTCAGAAATGGCATTCAATGCCAAGCTGCTGCTAACAAAGCAAACAGAATATTAGCATGCATCAAAAAGGGGATTAATTCCAGAGATAAAATGATAATTCTCCCACTCTACAAGACTCTGGTCCAGCCGCATCTAGAGTATGATGTCCAGTTCTGGGCACCAGTCCTCAGGAAGGATGTACTGGAAATGGAGCGAGTACAAAGAAGGACAACAAAGCTAATAAAGGGTCTGAAGGATATTAGTTATGAGGAAAGGTTGCGAGCACTGAACTTATTCTCTCTGGAGAAGAGACACTTGAGAGGGGATATGATTTCAATATACAAATACCATACCAGTGACCCCACAATAGGGATAAAAAAATTTCGCGGAAGGGAGTTTAACAAGACTTGTGGCCACTCATTAAAATTAGAAGAACAGAGGTTTAACCTTAAATTACGCAGAGGGTTCTTTACTGTAATAGTGGCAAGGATATGGAATTCCCTTCCACAGGCCGTGGTCGCAGCGGGTGGCATCAATAGTTTCAAGACCCGATTAGATAAGCACCTGAACGACTGCAACATACAGGGATATACAATGTAATACTGACATATAATCACAGACACAGGTTGGACTTGATGGATGTGTGTCTTTTTTCAACCTCACCTACTCTGTAACTATAATTAGCGGAGTTTCTTTTTTATTTTTTTGACAAGCTGGGTTATCAGAATTAGGTTGTTAAATCTCTAAACAGATTTGCAAAGGTCTGAGGAAAGTATGTGTTATGCATAAGTAGGTGGTAAAGTAGAAGTCCAGTCAAATCCAAACTATACTTAAACCTGCTTCCACCCCCATTCTAACAATACTTACCTATGCTGAGGGCGGTCACATGCAGGCTGGTCACATGACAACAGCTATGCGATGATGTCACCCATAAGCTTACTATGCGGAATCCATTGTCGGCTGTCCCTCCTCTACACTGAAGCTGGTGCTAGGAGCTGAGTGGGCCTTGACTGGTGCCCCCTCAGCATAGGTAAGTATAGACATCTTTCCTTTTCAGGGTAGTTGGAACAGGATTAGAATGGGGGTGAAAGCCGTTTTAAAGTGATTGCAAAGCTTTGTTTAAGTATAGTTATGATTTAACTGGACCCACCTTGAGGTTTATTCTATATAGGATTTAACTGGACTTCCACTTTAAAGTGATTCTAAAAGGTATGTTTTTTATTTAAAAAACCAAACATGTTATTCTTACCTGCTCTGTGCAGCGGTTTTGCACAAAGCAGCCTGGATCCTGCTCTTCTCGGGTCCCCTGCCGGCGCTCCTGGCTCCTTCCCCATGCCATGTGCCCCCATAGCAAGTGGCTTGGTACTTGTGTGTGCTCGCTCCCAACCTGGCTCTGTGTGTCCATAAACTCAAATCAAGTCAGTAAATCAACATCAGGCTCAGGTATTTCATTTAGGGGGGAGCTGCACGCAGATGGTTTTTTACCCTAATACAGAGACTGCATTAAGGTGGTTCTAAAAGTAGAAGTTTTTTTTTTTACCCCAATGCATTCTTTATCTCTCTCTCTTCATTGGCTCACATTCAGTCAGATTCATTGGAGCGAGCCTACTTGAGTCCCTTCATAGCTTGCTATTGTAGCGCACTAGGCATGGGGGAGGAGCCAGGACTGCCAGTGGGGGACCCAAAGTGAAGAGGCTCTAGGTTGCTTTGTACAAAAAGGTGAGAGGAAATTCCTGCAAATTAAGTGAATTCCTTGAGGACCCCCCCCCCCCCCCGGTTGCCAGAACTAGTGACCCCCATTGGAGGATTTCTTCTCTATTACTTTTCTGGGGAAGTGGGTCCCTGATCCACACAATTGCTAAACTCAGTAGCCAGTTCTTTGTCTGTCACACAGACCCAGCAAGGCCATTACCCAACATTGACGCTGTGTCCCAATAGAAGTCAAACACATTTGCTGTAATTTACTATCGAAAGCTGCAACTAAAAATGCCAAAGACCGTCTGTAAAGCTGCCACTACTCCAGACTGCCAACTTTAATTAGGTACATCTCAAATTGTTGCATATCTCGCAACACTAGCTCCCTCCAATCTTCTCTCCACGTTGCACTCCCCTTTCTTTATACATGTTTGCTTTTACCTAGCGGCTTTAAAGAGGCATACCCACTGACTGAGTCTACCTTTCAGTTAACTGTTCCTGAACTCTACACCCTAGAGGCATTGCACTGCTTTCACTCACCAATGCTGTAGGGACTCAACTGAGCCCGCAGAAGTTAACATCAAGGAATTGGTCAGATCTTGTGGCCTACCTGGGGGTAGAACTGGGTTGCTGGCAGTGTATCAAACTCTCAGAATTAAGCCTAGCCCCACTTGACTGAAAGCCCCCAAGTGAACTAGCTTGCCATACTTATTGTTAGCCCCCCCCCCCCCCCCAGTTAGTCAAGGAGCTATTGTTTATGCTTTGGATACTGCAGTAAACAATGCGTTAATTCTTAAAGCTACCTGGGTTAACTGCATTGCATTTGTATTACTCTGTTTTTTCACGTGTTGACGCTGAACTACTGATTTGCTGTGTTACCTTTTCACTTTGGTCTGCCAATACAATCGGTTATTTTCTAACAGTCTGTGTGTGTCATTCTCGCGCGACTGCTGGGAGTTCCCAGCCAAGGTATTCTGTTGGTGCCGGAAGGAGTGGGGTTCCAACTAGGGCCAGAGAAAGAGCAGAGGACTCAATCACCAGCAGCTCCTGTGGGGGTAGCACTACACAAAAATCACTTCTGGGTGCACTGCACCTGTATTATAATGAAAGATCTGATAACTGCATTCTCAAAATGTTTTCAGAATCACAGTAAAATGTTGATATTACCCATTACAATGAGATCTGTTTATGTAATAGCGGTTAATAAAAATAAAAAAAAATAAAAAAGGCATTCATTCATTGTCATGGGTGACACAGCCATTATAAAGCATAGAATAACACATTTCCCAGAGTAATTCATTTTTTATTCCATTAAAAGCTGTTAACATATTGTAGGTCAGATGTAAAATTCATTGTCTTTTGATGAAGTTAAAGAACGTCATCTCTGTTCTAGGAACCTGTGAAGAGTGAAAGGTTTAATATAAATTACCATCCTCTCTGAATTTCATAAAAGTGTATTTATTGAGCATTGATTTTAGAAGTTTCACACCATAATGGTTTCAAAGTGTTCTGAGTCAGTAACCTGAAACAAGTATGTAGCTAGTGAAATTCGAATTGGATCTGCACAGTTTTGGATTTGGATCTGCACGAAGAAAAACAAAATGAAGACTTTGGAGTGGCCTAGCCAAAGTCCTGACCTGAATCCTATTGAGATGTTGTGGTATGACCTTAAAAAGGCCGTTCATGCTCGAAAACCCTCTAATGTAACTGAATTAGGACAATTCTGCAAAGATGAGTGGGCCAAAATTCCTCCAGGACGCTGTAAAAGCTTCATTGCACGTTATCGCAAAGGCTTGGTTGCAGTTGTTGCTGCTAAGGGTGGCCCAACCAGTTATTAGGTTTAGGGGGCAATCACTTTTTCACACAGAGCCATGATGGTTTGGATTTTTTTTCACCTTTAATAATAAACACCTTCATTTACAAATTGCATTTTGTGTTTACTTGTGTTGTCCTTGACTATTGTTTAAATTGGTTTGATGTTCCGAAACACTTAAGTGTGACAAACATGCAAAGGAACAGGAAATGAGGAAGGGGGCAAACACTTTTTCACACCACTGTATATGCAAAATACCATAGAGAAATATGAGTTAATAACAAAAGTAAATTTGCCTTTAAAGCTACAGTATATACTGTTGGACAAGTTCCTGTATTTGCTTTTTGGGATGATCATGGAACCACACTAAGAGTGACTTTACGTATCTAGGTAGGTAAGCTTCCAGCATTGTCTGTATTTAACTTATTCTATGCAGTTTGGGAAGTTCCACCATTAAAGTTTTCCTAGTTTAAAAAACAAAAAAACACAGAACAAACCTGTCATCACTAAATCAAAGTTCCCCAAATCTCCCTTTACATTGCTTAACTATGTGTACCGCCATGAAAAACATTCAGGTTACTTCAGTACAGATAAGGCAACATGTAAGCTCCAGTAACTTAGGTCTTTCGCTGTTCTAACTGAATTTCTATGATTTTGTGTTTTGTATATTAACATTATTCCTTGCACCTGTTCATTGTCTTTTTCAAGAAGCTAAAATAAATAAAATAAAAAAGATTATATGCTGACTGCGCTAACTTTTATACTTTATAACCTTATACCCAAACAATACACCACTATGTAAAATATCTCTGTAAAAAAATATAACTCTAGAAAAAAATCACTGAGAATTTTTTATATACGGTATATATATAAATAAAATATCACTCTATAAAAAAACCACTGTTAAAAAAAAAAAAAAAAAAAAATATATATATATATATATATATATATATATATATATACACACACCACTTTGAAAAATAAATAAATATAATAGTGTATTTATATATGCATGTATCTAAGTAATCCACCCATGTCTATATTTCATGTGCAACTATTGTCGCTATTTATACAAAAAATGTTCAACATTTAGGTTGGCATCTGAAAACCAACATACAGTATAAATAAAACGTTCTTTCAAATTTTCTGCTGTGAAAAAAACAAAACAACTTCTTATATCTGTGATTCTGTGTGTTTCATATCCACCAATCCAGTGACAACACCACCACCACAAGAATTGGCCACTCACCAGATATTATTGTGAAAATCGCCTTTGGTTCATTGATAGGGATAACCAATCCACTCAGGGTCTATTCTGCTTCCAATTTACCAATCCACTCAGGGTCTATACTGCTCCCATCTTACAGGTATTAAAAAATGTTCACCCTCATAAAAAATGAACAGCAATCATTGCGCAGTATATCTGTACATTTATTTATGAAAAAAGTAAAAACAAGCCATATCACTCACATTTCCAAGTGCAGTTTGAATGGGTTTAGATGTGTAAGGCCCCTTTCACACGGGGCGGATCAGTAATGATCTGCCCCGTGATGATCCGCTCGCTCAGCGGGGATCGCTCCGTTGTCCCCGCTGAGCCGGCTGCGGACAGGGCGGTCTCCGCACACTGTGCGGGGACCGCCCTGTCAGCTCTCCGCTCTCCTCTATGGGGATCGGACGAGCACGGACCGTGTGTCCGTATTCATCCGATCCGCTCTGCAGACGGACAGAAAAATAGGATTTTCCTCCGTCTGCAGAATCGGACATTTGCGGAGGCGGACAATAGCGGGTGTCTGCGGATGCTCATCCGCAGACACCCGCTATCCCATAGGGATGAATGGATGTCCGTATTTCATCCGCAAACGGATGGATGAAATACGGACATATCATCCGCATGTGTGAAAGGGGCCTTAGGGTATCGCTGTGTCTCTCTTCTCCCATAGTGCATCCCAAGCCTCACTATCATTACCCGGACATGCCGTTTTGTATGTCCCAGCAGCCTCTATGCATTTCGCAAGTAAAATTGCGTCATCACTCTAAGTGGAACCCCATTTGACTGCAGCAAACTGATTTCTTAGTAGGGGTGTATCACAATATTTTGCACTTCTAGATATACATTTTTTTTTGCGCCAGTAGACACATATTTGAGTTTGCTTTTCAAGAAGCTGAATAATAATTTATTTAAAGACACCATTGTTTTGTCCATTCGTGGCTGTATAAAAGGTCCCCACTGACTCATTAATACTCACCACTGTGGCTGCCTCAGTCAGTGAAAAACCTGGTGCTTCTGGCTATGGCATGTGGCCTCTTCATCCTATGTAACAGTTCTCAGGACCAAAATATGGTCCGTTGGCATGGACCATAGAGTGAGTACATGGATTGAAAACTGGCTACAAGGGAGAGTTGGGAGGGTGATGATAAATGGGGAGTACTCGGAGTGGTCAGGGGTGGGTAGTGGGGTCCCCCAGGGTTCTGTGCTGGGACCAATCCTGTTTAATTTGTTCATAAACGACCTGGAGGATGGGGTAAACAGTTCAATCTCTGTATTTGCAGACAATACTAAGCTAAGCAGGGCAATAATGTCTACGCAGGATGTGGAAACCTTGCAAAAAAAGATCTGAACAAATGAATGGGGTGGGCAACTACATGGCAAATGAGGTTCAAAGTAGAACATTTTTAAATAATGCATTTGGATGCCAAAAATATGAATGCAATCTATACACTGGGGGTAGAACCTCTGGGGAAATCTAGGATGAAAAAAGGACCTGGGAGTCCTAGTAGACGATAGGCTCAGAAATGGCATTCAATGCCAAGCTGCTGCTAACAAAGCAAACAGAATATTAGCATGCATCAAAAAGGGGATTAATTCCAGAGATAAAATGATAATTCTCCCACTCTACAAGACTCTGGTCCAGCCGCATCTAGAGTATGATGTCCAGTTCTGGGCACCAGTCCTCAGGAAGGATGTACTGGAAATGGAGCGAGTACAAAGAAGGACAACAAAGCTAATAAAGGGTCTGAAGGATATTAGTTATGAGGAAAGGTTGCGAGCACTGAACTTATTCTCTCTGGAGAAGAGACACTTGAGAGGGGATATGATTTCAATATACAAATACCATACCAGTGACCCCACAATAGGGATAAAAAAATTTCGCGGAAGGGAGTTTAACAAGACTTGTGGCCACTCATTAAAATTAGAAGAACAGAGGTTTAACCTTAAATTACGCAGAGGGTTCTTTACTGTAATAGTGGCAAGGATATGGAATTCCCTTCCACAGGCCGTGGTCGCAGCGGGTGGCATCAATAGTTTCAAGACCCGATTAGATAAGCACCTGAACGACTGCAACATACAGGGATATACAATGTAATACTGACATATAATCACAGACACAGGTTGGACTTGATGGATGTGTGTCTTTTTTCAACCTCACCTACTCTGTAACTATAATTAGCGGAGTTTCTTTTTTATTTTTTTGACAAGCTGGGTTATCAGAATTAGGTTGTTAAATCTCTAAACAGATTTGCAAAGGTCTGAGGAAAGTATGTGTTATGCATAAGTAGGTGGTAAAGTAGAAGTCCAGTCAAATCCAAACTATACTTAAACCTGCTTCCACCCCCATTCTAACAATACTTACCTATGCTGAGGGCGGTCACATGCAGGCTGGTCACATGACAACAGCTATGCGATGATGTCACCCATAAGCTTACTATGCGGAATCCATTGTCGGCTGTCCCTCCTCTACACTGAAGCTGGTGCTAGGAGCTGAGTGGGCCTTGACTGGTGCCCCCTCAGCATAGGTAAGTATAGACATCTTTCCTTTTCAGGGTAGTTGGAACAGGATTAGAATGGGGGTGAAAGCCGTTTTAAAGTGATTGCAAAGCTTTGTTTAAGTATAGTTATGATTTAACTGGACCCACCTTGAGGTTTATTCTATATAGGATTTAACTGGACTTCCACTTTAAAGTGATTCTAAAAGGTATGTTTTTTATTTAAAAAACCAAACATGTTATTCTTACCTGCTCTGTGCAGCGGTTTTGCACAAAGCAGCCTGGATCCTGCTCTTCTCGGGTCCCCTGCCGGCGCTCCTGGCTCCTTCCCCATGCCATGTGCCCCCATAGCAAGTGGCTTGGTACTTGTGTGTGCTCGCTCCCAACCTGGCTCTGTGTGTCCATAAACTCAAATCAAGTCAGTAAATCAACATCAGGCTCAGGTATTTCATTTAGGGGGGAGCTGCACGCAGATGGTTTTTTACCCTAATACAGAGACTGCATTAAGGTGGTTCTAAAAGTAGAAGTTTTTTTTTTTTACCCCAATGCATTCTTTATCTCTCTCTCTTCATTGGCTCACATTCAGTCAGATTCATTGGAGCGAGCCTACTTGAGTCCCTTCATAGCTTGCTATTGTAGCGCACTAGGCATGGGGGAGGAGCCAGGACTGCCAGTGGGGGACCCAAAGTGAAGAGGCTCTAGGTTGCTTTGTACAAAAAGGTGAGAGGAAATTCCTGCAAATTAAGTGAATTCCTTGAGGACCCCCCCCCCCCCCCGGTTGCCAGAACTAGTGACCCCCATTGGAGGATTTCTTCTCTATTACTTTTCTGGGGAAGTGGGTCCCTGATCCACACAATTGCTAAACTCAGTAGCCAGTTCTTTGTCTGTCACACAGACCCAGCAAGGCCATTACCCAACATTGACGCTGTGTCCCAATAGAAGTCAAACACATTTGCTGTAATTTACTATCGAAAGCTGCAACTAAAAATGCCAAAGACCGTCTGTAAAGCTGCCACTACTCCAGACTGCCAACTTTAATTAGGTACATCTCAAATTGTTGCATATCTCGCAACACTAGCTCCCTCCAATCTTCTCTCCACGTTGCACTCCCCTTTCTTTATACATGTTTGCTTTTACCTAGCGGCTTTAAAGAGGCATACCCACTGACTGAGTCTACCTTTCAGTTAACTGTTCCTGAACTCTACACCCTAGAGGCATTGCACTGCTTTCACTCACCAATGCTGTAGGGACTCAACTGAGCCCGCAGAAGTTAACATCAAGGAATTGGTCAGATCTTGTGGCCTACCTGGGGGTAGAACTGGGTTGCTGGCAGTGTATCAAACTCTCAGAATTAAGCCTAGCCCCACTTGACTGAAAGCCCCCAAGTGAACTAGCTTGCCATACTTATTGTTAGCCCCCCCCCCCCCCAGTTAGTCAAGGAGCTATTGTTTATGCTTTGGATACTGCAGTAAACAATGCGTTAATTCTTAAAGCTACCTGGGTTAACTGCATTGCATTTGTATTACTCTGTTTTTTCACGTGTTGACGCTGAACTACTGATTTGCTGTGTTACCTTTTCACTTTGGTCTGCCAATACAATCGGTTATTTTCTAACAGTCTGTGTGTGTCATTCTCGCGCGACTGCTGGGAGTTCCCAGCCAAGGTATTCTGTTGGTGCCGGAAGGAGTGGGGTTCCAACTAGGGCCAGAGAAAGAGCAGAGGACTCAATCACCAGCAGCTCCTGTGGGGGTAGCACTACACAAAAATCACTTCTGGGTGCACTGCACCTGTATTATAATGAAAGATCTGATAACTGCATTCTCAAAATGTTTTCAGAATCACAGTAAAATGTTGATATTACCCATTACAATGAGATCTGTTTATGTAATAGCGGTTAATAAAAATAAAAAAAAATAAAAAAGGCATTCATTCATTGTCATGGGTGACACAGCCATTATAAAGCATAGAATAACACATTTCCCAGAGTAATTCATTTTTTATTCCATTAAAAGCTGTTAACATATTGTAGGTCAGATGTAAAATTCATTGTCTTTTGATGAAGTTAAAGAACGTCATCTCTGTTCTAGGAACCTGTGAAGAGTGAAAGGTTTAATATAAATTACCATCCTCTCTGAATTTCATAAAAGTGTATTTATTGAGCATTGATTTTAGAAGTTTCACACCATAATGGTTTCAAAGTGTTCTGAGTCAGTAACCTGAAACAAGTATGTAGCTAGTGAAATTCGAATTGGATCTGCACAGTTTTTTTGTTGGTCAGAGACCTCAAGACCAAAGCTACTGAATCAGCAGGCAAAAGGTACTTTTAAAATGGAGTCAGGTTCAGTGTCACTAGAGACCTGTACTGAAGGAAATATTGGGACTGCTACAGCTGATGGATCCTTTTAAAAATGCTAATTACCCGGCTGTTATGCTTACCCTTGGGCCCACCATAGAGATGCAAACTATGTATGGGTAGGCTGAATGGCTATGAATGGCAGCTGGTGCTCTCCCTCTAGTCTCCTATGTTTCAGCACTGGACTGTCCCCCTCAGCAACCTCAGGTCCAATGTAAGGCTAAGGGAAAAGCATTGAACTTGATGTCAGAGGACGTGTGACTGCTGGAGCATAGGGGAGAATAGAATGCACAGACTAGGCTTCCTGCCTACAGGAAACCTGCAGGAGTGGAAGATCACATAAAAAGTGCCTTTTGCACCCTTAGAACTAAGAAAACATTTAACTCTTGCAGTAGAGAAGCATGCCCATTGCAAGGGAGCATTTTTCTTCTAATTGGAGTTCAATTTTAAATGTAAACTTGTTCATATCAAAGGTTTAGCATACTAAAACCAGATGACAGCCCAGAAACTAGCATTTTTGGAGAGGGAGAGCAGCACTTGGCACACTCCTATACCCAACAATATTACATTGGGAGAGTTTTACTTAGTGGGAAGAGCTTGATGCCTGTGACAGAGCTGCTCTTACCATCTTGCAGCAAGGCAGCTTGGGAAGGGCCAATTCTTCATCAAAAAGTAAATCCAGTAGATGATAATGGAATTATTATGTGAATTAAATTTTCGAAAAAATACTGGTCCATTCATTACACTGCCTTTTTTCAATGGCAGCAATTTCGTTTTAGCTGTCAGACATCTAATTTTCTGTGTTAATAATTGTAGCGCTGGTATTTTTGCCATGTAATGTTGTACAATAGGCAATGATGTTAGATTAGTATTTGGCTCCCTCTACTGGTATAAGGAAAGAGACTTGTTTTAACTTTCTCATAACAGCTAGGCAGGAAGTGATTCGCTTATTTACTTTGTAAAAGGACTCACCTACCCACAATGCCCACTCACCTACCCATGAACACTGAGTGACTGAACTGCATGCTGGGTAGGTAATAAAATGCCCAGCGGCCATTTTCTTTCTCTTCTGGATGCATGGCCTGCCTGCAAGGATCTGTACGGGATTGTTCCAGAGGGCGCGGCCTGCACTGTGTGGAGCAGAACAGCACTCACTGACTGTGCCTTTCTACAGAGTGCTGGACCAGATCTGAGGACTCAGAACACCTGGCGGAGCAAAGCAAAGATTCTGGTCATCTTGCAGAGCAGAGCAGCGTGACGGTGCTGGCTGCCAGCAGGACGGGGACCACCGAGGAGGCATCCAGCAGTCCAGGCCTGGTGTGGTGAGAGGGCAGACGTCCAGAAGTTATTTAACACACCTAATACACTTAGACTGATTGCACAGTGATGCGGAGACCTACAGTTCTACAGCAGAGGTCTCATCCCTATAGACTGAGTTCAATCAGGCCTCAAGCCTATAGTTCACTGATAGGTGACTGACGGTTAAGGCATTATCTACACACAGAGACATTTATAAGTGTGTTGCAGAGCAGGAATTGTTACCACTCTCCACTTTATACCACTTCAGTACTTGTTAAATACTTGGATTACAGACACTACAGTATAATAGCTAGCAGAAGAAAGAAGATCAAAAATTACACTCTACACTGGGAGACTTTGTGTTTCATTTACAGTAGTAAAGGACTGCATCATACCTCAAGGGGGAGCCCTTCAGTAATTGTACTGCACTGTGTTTTATATCCTTGTGTTAGTGTGCTTAGTTGGGCGCACTGGAAGTGGGAAGGTGTCCAGAGTGAAGGCATTGTCACGCTGGACACTAGTGCCACTTGGAGACGTGCTTGCAGGGGTTATTCAAGGAAAGTTTAAGTGTTAATACTTTGTGAATACCCATTGCATTATCACATTAAGTTTGGATGTTGATACAGTTTATTGTAACCACTGTTTTAAACCAGTCTAAGTAAAATTACATTCTGGTTAATCATAATTGGTGTGAAGTTTATTCATTCTCCTAATAGGTGAAACAACGGATGCCCAGGTAGCGATCAAGGTTTATTATATGCACATTGTTATTGTGGGATTGTTCTTTGTTGTAAAAGCTTCACATCAACACTGTCATATAGCTGTGTCAAGCGGGTTGAGCCAATTTGTTTAGGGGTAAGAGAGCAGAGTACAGGCCCAATCAAATATCAGCAGCTCCTTCGGGGGTCAGTGCTACATAATATTTAATACAGAGCTGTAAATGTTAATAGTAGCTCTATCACATAATGTATGCATGCATTTTAAATCTTTGAATGCGGGCTCCAATTTCTCATAGGTATATTTGTGTGGCTGAAGTTCGGTAGTTCACCAGGAACTGGCACTATAGCTCTACATGAAGACACCTCTAATCTACTAGTAACTTGCAGAATTGTCACTGCCCTATGATGACCCCTTCCTTGTAGGTAATGAGCACAGACATGTTTGATAAACAGTATCAAGATTGCTTATTTGTAACAGGACATCCATCACCAGATCATTACTTCGTGATTAAGGAGAAAATGTGTGAATATGTGGCCCATTTACACTTATACATTTAGAACCTTTAAGCCCCGTACACACGAGAGGATTTATGTCCGACAGACTTCCGAAGGAGTTCTGCCGGAGTTCTGCCGGAGTTCCGACAGAGTTCTGACGGACTTTTCGACTGAGCGGACTTGGCCACACACAATCACACCAAACTCCGACGGATTCGAACGTGATGACGTACGACTGGACTCGAATAAGGAAGTTCATAGCCAGTAGCCAATAGCTGCCCTAGCGTCGGTTTTAGTCCGTCGGAATAGCATACACACGAGCAATTTTTTGGTAGGAACTGGGTCCGGCGGAGTTCCGTCTGAAAAATTTGAAGCATGTTCCATTTTCTAAAGTCCGTCAGACTTTTGTGAATCAAAAGTCCGTTGCATCATTCCGTCGGACTTTGGATGTTGAAAAGTCCGCTCGTGTGTACGGGGCTTTAGGTCTGTGTTTTGCTGGAGATTCTATGGGGATTGACCTTCAGGAGGTATAACAGAAAATGATCCAGTATAAAATGGAAATAAATATAAAAAAAATACAATAAGTACCTGTAATGCAGGGAGAATTATACTCGGCAACAGCAAACTTATCTACAACACAAAGAAAGAAGATCATGTTAGGATTGGCATGGCCACAAATGCGCTGAATACTCCAGCAGGAAGAACCATTCTAGTTGTGCTTGTGAAAAATGACAGATCTTACACTATTATGTAAGGTTTGGAAGAACCTGTATGTTGTTATGTACCTGGATTAGAGTAATCATAGACCTGCACAATTGCAGGTTGTAGATTGTTCACTTGTTCCTCTTGTTTCATTGAGATAACTAAGGTGATAGGCTCTCGTGTGAGCTGTGAAAGAACAGAGCAGATTAGATTAGATTATAAAATTTTACACTGTCTGAATAAATTCCTGACATGGTACAATATACAAGCAACATTTAAAAAAAATCTCTACCTTTTATCATTAAAATTATATCGCTGAGCTCAGGAAAAGGGACTCTAATTAGGATAGAGGGATAAACCCTGGTTGGAGCCGGTCCACCTGACTGTCCATTATCAGGTTTGGAAGGACCATTTGTGTCTATAAGAGTAAAATTGAGACTGCTAGATCAAATAATTTCACCCATGCTATTGAAAAAAATCTTGGCAACCTTAGACAACTCTGCACCATTGATAGATTATTAAAATCTCACAGTTCCTTCCACATTACCAGCTTCAACACAGCTCTGTAACACATTCCTACCCATTGCTACTCCAGAAACGGTTTATCCGTGCTGTGCCCATTGCAACTCCAGGGACCGCTTATCCGTGTTGTGCCCATTGTTACTTTGCGAACTGTTAAACTCTATTTTGTGCTCTTTCCTACTCCGTGAACTGCTTATTCATGTAATGTCCCAGCACCACCTCTCCTGTACACACAAGTCTCCCAACAAAGGCCCACCAGTCAGGTTTTCGTGCGATTTGCACCTGTGTGCTCTCTCTTTGCGCTCCTAGTTTGTCACAACAACCCCACTGCACTTGGAACTTTACAATAAGAGAGGTGCCTTCCTGGGGTCATGTGGTTTGTATGTTCTTGCTTGATAGTTTTGGTTTTCTTTCAGTGGTGGCCCGTCCATACAGGGCGCAGGGGCACCACCCCCCAATGCACCCGATCCTCAATCTACCTGCAGGGTAAGCACATGATTAGAACCAGAGGCTTCAAAAAAGGGTGGACATGGGGTGCAGAGCACTGCGCCCCAGCCCATCCAGTTGGGTGACAATAGCGAATTATTATTCGCCATTGTCTTCCAGGTTCTCTTCCTGGCCAATCAGGAACCTGGCCCCATGACCCGTCACTCAATTGGCTGGGAGGAGGATAGGTGGAGGGGAGGAGAGCACAGGAGAGGGAGTGCTGACTGATCAGAGGCTGTCCTGCTCCCAGGCTACTCTTGGACTTTCCTAGAGCCTCTGCTCTTACTGGATGGTGTTTGGGCTGTAGCTGAAGGAGGACCTGTCACCAGCAGCAGATCAAGGTTAGAGCATGCAGCCTGCGATCAGCCCTCTTGGTCCGGGGCTGCGGGGGAGGGAATCCATATAAGTGCTACTGGTCCCCACATCTGGTCATCGGAGATGGAAGTCTCAGAAGTGGGTGTGTGTCACTTGTCAGCTGGCACCAGGCTGAATAGCTGCCCAGGAACCTGTGTAATTATTAATCTGTGCTGGTGACAGAGGAGCTGTGCCTTTCACCTGGGACCGGACCACTGACTTCCTGTCTGTCTTCCCCCGGTAGGGGAGGGGGGGGGGAGTTTGGCACTGGTTTGCTGCCTCCAAAATATTTAGCACCAGCCGACACTGCTTTCTTTGTAAAATAATATCTACAAACAAGTTTATTTTCACTTTAAATCCATTGTATGTTCTATTTAACACTATTACTATATTTTTTGCTAATATTAGTATCTTTAAGAGCATGTGACATTTTACAATTGCACCCACAGATCTATGATAACTTGCTAGGAGGCTTTATACATCTGGTGCTATGATACAGCTTGTAGCCCTCCTAGCTTTGATAGGGAGCAGCCATGAGAAACGGGTATATATTTCAGTATTTTTTTTCCTTTGTTTTGGAGGTTCGTCTACTTATGTATAAAGGAAAAACTAGTGCGCTCCACCTAATATATCATAGGAAGACTAAATAAATACAAAAATAATGTACACAGGAAGCAGCCAGCATAAAAGCAGTGATCTCAGCACCGAAAATGAGTATATAAATTGATATACTACGTCTACTTATGGAAATTGGTTTTAGCTGTGAGTGTGCTGACCCTGTACTTTCAGCATGAACAAATAAAATAATACCTTATGCACATAGATGGTCACTTTATCTTGTGTAGCTTCAATTCTTCCAACTGCAGATTTATTCTTCTCCAACTACAATAAAATTAAAAGCGCAAAAGAACAGTGCAAATAACACACACACATACTATAGATATCTATATATTGTTCTCTTTCATCTAAACCAGTAATACAACATTGCGGGCACAGTAACTGATCCTGAGTTAGCTCAGATGGTGATGCACCAATCAGGGAGCATGCCGTACAAGTAATGCCTTACATTAAATTACATGGATGCCTGGACGTCTGTTTAGAAAAGAAATTTGCGGTGTAAATGTCTCTAATATGTTTATTTCCTATGAGCTCTACCTAGTGGCCATAATGTGGTGCTTTCCTGAAATACCCCAATCAAGAAAATACTGCATTATGGCCACTAGATGGGGCTGACCATCTTAGGAAAAAAACATATTAAACACGTACAGGGATTATTCATTGTTTAGGGTAAGCATAGCAAGCAACATCTGTAGAGTCTAGCTAGATCTCAGTGAGGGGCACATAGGGGCACACAAGTAACTGATTCAGTAGCATATCAGAAATACACAAACAGCCCTTATAGACTTTTGAAACACCAGCGGCTTGGCAAAAATGGTGTTGTGCCTGTTAAGCTTATGCTACAAAATAGCAAATTATGTTATGTACATATAGTGCTTCCCCGCAGGAGCCCCTGGATTTCTGATCCCCCTATTCCTTCATAGCCAGGCAACATGCATTTACAACTTGCATTCAGACAAAGACCAAGTAATCGGTATATGGTTTTGTTTTTGTTGTTTTATTGGGGAAACAACTTGGATAACAACTTGATTTAAAAAACTACAGGCTAGGACAAACTTCCTTCTCTATTTACACAAACATGAAGATCTTGGACTGTACTCCCCCCAGAATATTTGCAGTCTCTATGGATCACTGCCACTGGCAAAGTTTCTTTTTAGGAACCAGGAGCTCTCAGTCCCCTTTAGTTAAATAGCACAAAATTCCAAACTGTACGTAGGAGTATTGTGTCTCCTCAGTAGAGCCTCATACAATTCTGACTCATGCGAATACTACCAGCCCACCTGGCTGCCTTGAAGGCGGCCCCAGGACAAGGGATTGGAATTTAGCTCAACGCTGTCCCTGGAATGTATGCTACATCTGGCAGTCTCTCCCCTTGTATGCCCATGGGTGTGCTAAGGTACAAGACTTCTGTGCAGGCCTCCTACTGATCCAGATCTTTCCATGTCAGCCAGGATGTCCTCTGCACAAGACCCAAAGGTAATGGGGGTACCTCTCTTAGGAGTCCTCTCCTTTCTTTCCTCAGCTCCCAGCCTGGAGGCAGAACCCCCCATGCACCCCACTCAGCACACCATCTTCCAACTGACTCCACTGCTGGTCAGGATCCACAATATTTAATGGCTGATCCAGTCACCCTGCCAGGGCCTTCTGCCTGGGGATTGGCCAGATTCCCTCAAATGTGCAGATCAGGACCTCCTACTCTTCACTCACTAAAGTCCAGAAGCTTCTCCAAGCTTATATAACTAATGGAGGGCACCAGAGACCCACCCTGTAGAACCCTCCAGCCTGACCTATAGTAACCCTACCCAATTACAGATTCACACAACTACCATGACTCAACCAAATAAATTTATCTACACTAGTTGGACACTAGAAGGTGCTAATACCAGCCACCATATAAGGTATGTTGGTTAAGACATACCTTATTTGCCAGCTCATACTTGGCGTATGTTTCAAGTCATTGCAGCATTTAGTATATACAGTATATAGTAACACTATTTCATCATTTTCAGATTTGAAAGAAATGTGTGGCTACATGGTACCTTCTTCAAGCTGCTTTTAACTGGAAGGAATCCGGAGAGAATACCCACTTCAATCATGGCCAGTTTTGCAACAGTCCCTTCACCACGATAACTATATATGTATTAAAACAAAAATTCCAAGTTACATAGGCTCGTTCCATCTAAAATAAACTGTGGTTTCATATAAAGAGTGCACATGTAATTTTAATATCTAGTTAAAGGTTTTGTCAGCTGGCACAAAATCTGTTTTACGTAAAAATATGTATTTTATATGATCAGCAGGCATGGGCGTCCGCAGCAGGGGGCTAGTGCCCCCCTTGGAATCCCCAAGGTGTTGCAGCCGCCGCCATGCTGCATTTTTTTTACCGAGTCCGCTGGCGGCTGCATCCTCCGCTCTCTCCTCTGGATCACAGAGCGGGCTGCCTCTGTGTTCGGCGGCCACTCTGTAACATGGCCCCGCCCCCCCAGACCTGCTTGTGTGAGAGTAGAGAGAATCAAAATTCCGCCTATCACACGAGCCGGTCTGGGGGGGCGGGGCCATGTTACAGAGCGACCGCCGCCGTACACAACCAGCCAGCACTTTTATCCATAGGAGGAGATGCTGCAGGTACAGCTGCCCTGTGTGCCACAGGGCCTGGATAGGAGGATCGGGGGGGGCTGCAGGGTGTCTCCTATCCAACTTATTTTACTGTCCCCAGTTCACCTTGTGCTCCCTGCCCCCCCCCGTGCTCTCCTCCACCACACTCTCCTGCCCCCACCAGTGCTCTCCTCCACCACACTCTCCTGCCCCCCGTGCTCTCCTCCACCACCACACTCTCCTGCCCCCCCCAGTGCTCTCCTCCACCACCACACTCTCCTGCCCCCCCCCAGTGCTCTCCTGCACCACACTCTCCTGCCCCCCCAGTGCTCTCCTCCACCACACTCTCCTGCCCCCCCCGTGCTATCCTCCACCACCACACTCTCCTGCCCCCCCAGTGCTCTCCTCCACCACCACACTCTCCTGCTCCCCCCCCAGTGCTCTCCTCCACCACACTCTCCTGCCACCACCACACTCTCCTGCCCCCCCCAGTGCTCTCCTCCACCACCACACTCTCCTGCCCCCCCAGTGATCTCCTCCACCACACTCTCCTGCCCCCCAGTGCTCTCCTCCACCACACTCTCCTGCCCCCCCGTGCTCTCCTCCACCACCACACTCTCCTGCCCCCCCTCCAGTGCTCTCCTCCACCACTGCACTCTCCTGCCCCCCCAGTGCTCTCCTCCACAACCACACTCTCCTGCCCCCCCCCAGTGCTCTCCTCCACCACCACATTCTCCTGCCCCCCCCCCCCAGTGCTCTCCTCCACCACACTCTCCTGCCCCCCAGTGCTCTCCTCCACCACCACACTCTCCTGCCCCCCCAGTGCTCTCCTCCACCACCACACTCTCCTGTCCCCCCCCCCAGTGCTCTCCTCCACCACCGCACTCTCCTGCCCCCCCAGTGCTCTCCTCCACCACCACACTCTCCTGCCCCCCCAGTGCTCTCCTCCACCACCACACTCTCCTGCCCCCCCAGTTCTCTCCTCCCCTGTTCTTGCTGCCCCCCCTGCTCTCCCCCTCCACTCCCCCCGTTCACCCCCCAGTGCCCCCCCCCACAGTGCTCTCCACTCCCCCAGTGCTCTCCCCCTTGTCCCCCCAGTACTCTCCTCCACCACACTCTCCTGCCCCCCCAGTTTTCTCCTCCCCAGTTCTTGATGCTCCCCCTGCTCTCCAGCTCTCCCCATCCTTCTCTAGCCACCATCCCAGTGCTCTCCCCCCCCACCCCCCCCCCCCCCCAGTGCTCTCCCCCCTGTTCCCCCCAGTGCTCTCCACTCCGCCCAGTGCTCCCCCCGTTCCCACCCCCCCACAGTGCTCTTCACTCCCCCCAGTCCTCTCCCCTCCGTGCTCTCCCCCTGTTCTCCTCCCCAGTGCTCTCCCCCAGTGCTCTTCCCCCCAGTGCTCTCCTCCCCCCCAGTGCTCTCCTCCCCCCCAGTGCTCTCCCCCTGTTCTTTCCCACCCCAGTGCTCTCTGCCCAGTGCTCTCCACTCCCCCCAGTGATCTCCCCCCTGTTCTTTCTCCCCCCAGTGCTCTTCAGCTCTCCCCATCACTCTCCAGCCCCCATCCCAGTGCTCTCCAGCCCCCCAGTCTCCACACCCCTGTTCTTTCTGCCCCCCTGGTGTTCTCCAGCCCCCCAGTGCTCTCTACCCTCTGTGCTCTCCACCCCTGTTCTTTTTGGCTCCCCCCAGCACTCTCCACTCCCCACCCCTGTACTCTCCACTCCCCCTGCATTTTGCCCCCACCCATGTGCTCTCCAACCCTACCAGTGCTCTCCACCCCCCATAGTGCTCTCCAGGCCCCCGTGCTTTCCACCCCTGTTCTTTCTGGCCCCCACTGGTGCTCTCAAGCTCCCCCCCCATTGCTCTCCACTCCCCCCTGCTCTTTATACTCTCCAGCCCCCGTGCTCTCCACCCCTGTTTTTCTCCCCCCCAGTGCTCTTCACCACCCCACACTCTTAGCCCCCCCAGTGCTCTCAGCCTACCGTGCTCTCTACCCCTGTTCTTATTGCCCCCCCAGTGCTCTCAAGTTCCCCCCCAGCACTCTCTGCTCCCCACCCCTGTGTTCTCCACTCCCCCTCGCTCTTTGCCCCCACCCATGTGTTCTCCAACCCCGCCAGTACTCTTTGCTCCCCCTTCTCTCCAACTCCCACGCAGTGCTCTCCACTTCCCCAGGACCAGAGGACAGGCTGACTGGGGCTGGAAAATGAGGACAGCTGAAGGTCCAGGTGGCCAGGGACCACTCCATCTCACAGCAGACAGATCCTCTGGAAGGAGCACAGTCCCCATCCAAAACGAGAACAGGCCCTGCCTGCTGCTGGCCATAATGGATATCCTGCTGGCATGCAAGGTACCGTACCAAGCATCAACAACACACCTTCCCACAGACAGGGACTGCAGACTGGGACATGGGGCACAGGAGGGGCTGCAATGATGGACACAGTGAGGCTGCATTCACGGCACAGTAAAGCTGCATTTGATGGACACAGTGAGGCTGCATTTGATGGACACAGTGAGGCTGCATTTGATGGGCACTGGTGAGGCTGCATTGAGCTCTTGCATCAAGTTTGCAGTCTCTGACCATCTCCTGTAGCATGTCTGCAGTCTCTGAGGGAGTCTGGAGAGAAGTCAAGAGTGGGAGCACCACCAGGATGGGGGTCATGGGAGAAGTCAGACTTGTGTGGACTGTGGACAGGAGACTATAGGATAAAACCAGAGCCACCAAGCTGGAGCCGACTGATTGAGCCCTGAACAGTGCACCTGAGAGGAGGTCAGTGAAAGCACCGCCAGGCCAGTCGGGGGGGGGGGGGGTCACTGATGTAAGGGGGGAGTGAATACGATAATGTAAGGGGCACTGATATAAAGGGTTTCCTCCTTTTATTAGTAACCCACCCCCCTTACCTTCGAGTATTCTTTCTGCAGAAGGTGCCCCCCCCCCACGTTCTGAGTTCCTGGGGTCCTCCTTGATGATTGATCACTTACCACTATTAACTGGTAAAATGTATGGTTTTCCCTTTCATGAACAAGAAAATAATGACGTTATGCTGTTGGGCTGGTATAATAATGCTGTGAGGCTGGTATGGAATTTTTTCCAGGGCTGGTTTTTGAAAGCATGGGCGTCCGCAAGGTTACTCAGGTGGCTGCATACCATGCCCAGATAGCCTAGAGAATGTACATCTTTTTACATTGCAATACATCTGTTGTTGCCATATTTTTATCTTTATGAAAACAGTCTATACAGTGACAGTATGAGATCAAAATATGGCCACAACAGATGTATTGCAATATAAAAAGATGTACATTCTCTAGGCTATATGGGCATGGAACACAGCCGCCAGAGTAACTTCCAATACAAAGTGAAGATGAATTATCTGTTATATAACACATATGTATTACCAGTGGAAAGATTTTTATAAGATTGTCAAAAAGGGGCGGAGCATGAGTGGCCTTAAAATGATGCCCCCCCTTGTAAAAAGTTCTGCGGACGCCCATGCCTGTTCCTAAACGTTGTGTTAGGAGTAAGAAAATAAACCAAAACCCCAGTTCTCATACTCAGACATACAATCATCTAACCAGCCCGTTGACTCCAATACCCAACAGAAAGAGTCTCCACCCCATCCACATCATATTAGGACTTCCAAGGAGGTTTCATCTCACCCACCATCAAACTTAGAGGGAGAACAACCTGGTCACGCTACCCCTACTGCCAGTCTGAGAATTGGCATGCACTTACCACCATCTGTACCAAGGCCTAAGAGAGCAATCCCTCTGCAACATCAGTTGCACTTAGTGCCACGTCCAATAGTCAGAACTTGGTTCACAAATCCGCCAAACAATTCTACAGCAGGTAGTTCAGATTTTTTTAAGCACTTGCCCCTATCCGCCCCAAAAAGAAAACTAGGAGAGGAGAAAAGGTAGGAGGGGGAGGGGGGCAAATAGACACAAGAGGAAAAGAAAAAGCCGTCAGACTCTAAAGCTTTTTAACCTCTCCACCCATCCATGAATGATTTTTCCCTTCTTAATAAAGGATTGAATTTTGCTCTCTCTCATATCCCAACCCCATTACCTTATTTGTAAGCTTAAGTATATTCATCAGAAAGATACAAAGATATATACAGAGTTTCTATCAGGTATTTTATTCTGAAATGTTACGCAAGTGTAACAAGACTTCAGGTCCCTCACACCATCTAATCTTCTAATCTCACTAAAATGGAGAGACAGGCTTTAAATAACCTATCCAAGAACTACGATTTCATTATCAAACCAGTTGACAAAGGTGGGGGGGTTGTGGTACAGGATAAATGGCACCAGCTTAAGAAGGACACACAGTTATTATTCAACCAGAATACTGGTCATACTTTGCCATGATCCCATTTTAGCGAGGAAGCACATGCACTAGTCAATAGGGCATTCAGTGCATAAATCAAGAAAACAGAAGTTGCTTTTCTAAATAAAGATTTTTACAAGATGCCCTATTTTTTACCATTTACCCAAAATCCAAAAGGATCTAGTTAACCCTCCAGGGTGTCCCATAGTTGCAGCTATAGAAAGGGTTACAAGTTACTTTGTTGTCCATATTGACCACTTAATCCAGCCCCTAGCCCAGGGTCTTCTTGCCTATATCTGTGAGGGTATCCATCTACTGCATATGCTCAAGAAATATACATGGGAATCCACATACTAGTGGCTGTCATTAGATGTAAATTCCCTGTAAACATTGATACCCCATGAGGTGGGGCTTTGTGCAGTACAACATTTTCTTGCTCATGATCCACTACTTAACGCCAAACAGGCAAACTTCTTTGTGGAGGCTACCCATTTCAGCCTAACACACAATTTTAAATTTAATGGGTATTTTTTTGTACAGATAAAAGGGACAGATATGGGGCAAATTTTGCCCCCAGTTATGCCAACTTGGCCATGAGCCTATGGGAGCATAAGTCCATCTGGCATAACAACCCTTTCTCTGCACATATTTACTATGGACAGTATATTAACAACATAAAAGTGGTCTAGGATCATAGAATCCTTTGTTGCATATTGTAACTCCAATGACCTATGTGACAGACCTAGCGAGCACAGAGGCTTTTGGAGAGGATGGAATGTTAGCTACTGATTATGGGCCCTCGATTTTAAGGGAACAATACTCCTTGTGAGGTGTATGCCTGGGGACCTTGAAGTAATGTTACTTTGGATTCAAGTCTATGTCCCCGCAAAACACAGACTCTGGGAACCCTGTATATGCCTTATAAATAGTGACGGCTTCATTATGTTGGGACTCCTAGAAGATGCTGATGTCTTCAACTCCAGCCACCTGTCTGTCTGTTGCCTGCTATAATGTGTGTATTGTAAATAAGGCTAGTGTGGGCTCTAAGAGTCTTTCACCCTTGATTGTTTGTGTCAATTAACTCTGCTATTGTAGTGAAGGTGTTCTGTGTTGATATTTTTTTTTTTTCCATAAAAGTTTTATTGGAAGTTTCGGGGAAAAAAAAACAGTAACATGGGGTTACATAATAACATAATGTATGCAATACATATGACAACTGCAGAATACAGAGAGTTCTTCATTAACAACCGCCATGGTTTTCCCTATGAATTCTTAAGTGGGTAGGGGTAACCCCTACCTGAAATAGTGTTTATATGAGAGGATATTATAATGGTCTCTCATCGTGGCTCTCGGAGCAACAGGTGACTGTATAGATGAATCTGTTGGAGGTGGACGTCTGTTAATGGGGTATGAATCAGCATGGATATATCTATTGTATTAGGGGTTGTCACATGTGGGCGATAGATGGGATCGTCGGGAATTAAATCGGGGGTATAGTTCCAATGTCATATGTCGTCGGTTAGCTCTCCATTGGTTTGGGACGTCTGTATCTGTAGTGTCATGACTAGTAAGAAGGCATAGTAAAAGAAGAGTGTGTTTAGAGGGAATAGGGGAATAGTAGGAGAGAGAGAGAAGAAAAAAAAAAAGGAAGGGGAAGGGGGGATAAGGAAAAGAAGAGTGGGGTGAAGAGTTGGTGGGGAAGGGCAAGGGGTAAAAAGAGTGGATGGGGCAAGGAAGCGTCTCCTCTGTCTCCCCCAGGCTCCAAGTACATGGAGTGATGTACGAAAATGGATATCTGGCATATTAATAAGTTGTACTGGTCTGGACTTCTCTCCCTTTTTATGTAAGGATGTGAGGTGTTTTCCATTCAGGGTTAGTTATGAGAATCTTAAAGAAGGAGCGAAGAGAGAGATTAGGTAGATGCGTTGTGTGCGTCTACAGCACTGTTGTTATTAAATAACGGCCTATTGGTTAAGTAGCTCATCAATTTTTCCCAAGTCTGGGCATAATTGTGTGGGGAGTCCCTTGCTGTGTGTATGAGCTCCTCCATCTCAGCTATCTTCTCCACTCTATGGAGCCATTCGCGAATGGATGGGACGTCAGAGGAACCTCAGTGAGCACAACTTGGCGGCGTT
Source organism: Lithobates pipiens (assembly GCF_037356315.1). Lineage (NCBI taxonomy): Eukaryota > Metazoa > Chordata > Amphibia > Anura > Ranidae > Lithobates > Lithobates pipiens. Next base: position 172,717,965 of record NW_027507787.1, on the reverse strand, counting down.
AAGTAAATGTAGGCTAAGGGATTTTCTGTAAATATGTGCAGGGGTGTGTGTGTGTGGTGGAATATCATGCGAGCTGGTGAGTATTCTATGTTAAGGCCTGTAATTGAAGAGGTTATGGTGTGTACCTGGGTCCAGAACTGTTGGATTTTTGGGCAAGTCCACCAAACATGCAAGAGTGTCCCCACTTCGTTGAGACACCTCCAGCAATTATTTGAAACTTCCGAGTAGAATTTGTGGATAATGTCAGGTGTTCGATACCATCTGGAGAGGAGTTTGAAATTGTTTTCTTGGATATTTACATTTAGGGAACCTTTATGAGCAATTAGTAGAATTCTTTCCCATTCCTCCTCATGGAAGTGTAGTTGAAGTTCCCCTTCCCATGCTTGACAGGCTTTTCCTTCTTTCGGGGAGAGGGATGAGAAGAGTAAAGTGTGGGTTGCTGAGTTTAAATGTCTTTGAGGTGATGATTGAGAGCATAAAGTCTCAAAGGGAGTCAGCTGTCTAGATAGCGATTCATCTCGGTCTGTGGCCCTGAGGAAGTGTCGTAGTTGGAAATAAGTCCACCTAGGGATAGGAAGATTTTCCGTGTTAGTGGGAAGAGAGGTGTGGTCTAGAAGTTCTCCATTTCTGAAGAACTGACGGGCTTGGATATCCTGAGAAGGCCATACTTCTTTAAGAAAATCTCTGGACATGCCGGGAAGAAAAGCGGGGTTAAGCCGAAGAGGTGTTAAAGGTCCTGGGTTAGAGGAAATTTTAAATCTTCTAACCGCTTCCCTGAAAATATTTAGCGTTGCTCCGATCAGAGGATGTTCTTTTAATGTTTTAGGGATATGGGAGGGCAAGATCCAGGGTGTGGATTTAAGTGGGATGTTTGAAAACGAGTCCTCTAATATGACCCAGTCTTTATTTGTTTCATGTGTTGTCCAGTCCACTATTCTAACTAAATGGCAAGCTAAAGAGTAATTCTTAAGGTTCCGGAAGGCCAATTCCTCCTTTGTTTTTAGGTTTTGTAAGCTGGGTGTAATTTATTCAGGGACGTTTGTGATTCCAAAGAAATTTAGTGAACGCGCGTTTAAGAGTTAGGAAAAAAGAGGAAGGGATCTGGATTGGGATAATTTGTAGGAGGTAGAGAACCCGTGGGAGTACGTTCATTTTAAGAATGGCTGCCCAGCCAAACCAAGAAAAGTGGGGTCTATCCCAATTGCGTAAATCTGCAGTTATGGTACGGGACAGAGGAAGAAAATTAGCTGAGAATAAATCTTGGAGTTTTCGAGGGCAGTTGTATCCCTAAGTAGGTTATGGCATCCTGTTTCCAAGTAAACGGGAAGGAATTTTGACATTGTGTGATTAACTCCTTTGGTAGGGATATGTTAAGGGCATTTGATTTTGAGAAGTTAATTTTTAAGTTAGAAATTCGGCCGAAGAATTCAAAGTCTTTGAGCAAGTTTGGTATTGATGTCAAGAGGTCACTTAAAAATAGCAGAATATAATCCGCGAAGGCCGCTAACTTAAGGGTGTGTCCGGGTACTGGCACACCCTTAATATCTAAAAAAAGAAAAGAGCAACAGGCGGGACTTTATATGAGGCACACGGGGGCAGAAGCATAAAATTTGGCAAAAAAATTTTTTAGGTAAAAAACAAGTTTTTAATAAATACAGGTAATCATATATTTACATGTTATTGCACAATCATAAATTAATATTCTCTATTTCATCAATATATACACATTCCAACAAGGACTTAATAGTAAACATATGAAGAGTTGAGTGTTCAATAAACACAATTTATAAATGAATACATGACACATTGAAGCGTCATTTAAAGAAGAAAAAAACACAAAAATAAAAGGACAAATATCAAGAAGGAACGTTCATGCTTTGTTGAAAATTGTATACACAAAACGGCAGTTGAAAGCTCTACGCGTTTCGTGACCTTATAGCCACTCGTCAGGAGCAACACCGTAGTGGTAGCCTATGGATAGAATAAACAACCATATTTTAATAAAAAAAAAAAATAATAATAAAAAATAAAAAAATAAATAAATAAAAAATTTTAATTAAAAAAAAAGGGGGGAGATAGACAAATGTACAGACATGGAGAACCCCCCACAAATGCACATTCGACCCACAGACTTACATATATATATCTGCGCAGGGGCGGCACCGCACACCGAGAGTCGGGCCGGCCCAAAAATGCCAGTGGCTGTGCTCGTTCCTGTCATGACCCGGGGTTGCGACGTGCACTGGGGATCTCCCCCCGCCCTGTTCTGATGTGGGGCGGGTAGGGTTTCCTCCACTGCTCGTCGACGTCATGCTTCCGGCGCCGGATAGGTGACGCCTTTCTGGCGTGCTTGTTCTGGCTGCCGGGTTAATCATCTCTGACCATTTGGGGGCTGGGTTTGGTGCATGCGGCTGTCTAGCTTGGTCGGTATGGCTGGCGGCTGTTTTGCTCCTTCCTAGCCCCCTTGGATTTCGGATGCATGACGCTGGGAGCGGGTCTGTGGCGGCGCCATCCGCGCGGGCTTCCCCCTGTGCAGGGTCTCACTTTCTGGATTTCCCTCCCTCACTTCCCAATTTCAACTATATGATTTATGGCTTCTTTGTCCTTACTCACATAGCACGAGGTATTTTTTATTTTCCCTCTTCATAACATTTCTCTCTCTTCCCACATCAGTTTCCCATTCTTTTTCCTTTAGTTTACACCTTTTTTAACTTCATACACAGATTTCAACTCACATTAACACTAAATCGCTTATTCTCCATAGGTCCCCCTATGAGGGCCACCCCACTTAACACCAAATTCCAGTCACATCCCACACATCAACCTGCCGGGGGTGTGGTTTGTGCGTTTTGTTGTCGCCCGGGCGTGCTCCCTCAGCCCCGGTCCGTGGCATTTTTGGGCCGGCCCGACTCTCGGTGTGCGGTGCCGCCTCTGCGCAGATATATATATGTAAGTCTGTGGGTCGAATGTGCATTTGTGGGGGGTTCTCCATGTCTGTACATTTGTCTATCTCCCCCCCTTTTTTTTAATATTTTTTTTAAATTTTTTTTTATTAATTTTTTTTTAATTAAAATATGGTTGTTTATTCTATCCATAGGCTACCACTACGGTGTTGCTCCTGACGAGTGGCTATAAGGTCACGAAACGCGTAGAGCTTTCAACTGCCGTTTTGTGTATACAATTTTCAACAAAGCATGAACGTTCCTTCTTGATACCGTATATACTCGAGTATAAGCCGAGATTTTCAGCCTCTTTTTTGAGGCTGAAAGTGCCCCCCTCGGCTTATACTCGAGTCATCGCTGTCTGCCCGCTCGATCAGCGTGTCGAGCAGACAGACAGCGGCCATTCTATAATTCAAAAGCCGCGCCTCCGGCTCCGCCTTCGCCTGTGATAGGCGGAACACTGAATTTCCCAGCAGCCTGTGTTCCGCCTATCACGGACATCGTATCATCCTCGTACTACGGACGAGGATGATACGATGTCCGTGATAGGCGGAACACAGGCTGCTGGGAAATTCAGTGTTCCGCCTATCACAGGCGAAGGCGGAGGCGCGGCTTTTGAATTTTACAATGGCCGCCGAGGCGCCGACGAAGAGGGCACGGGACGGAGGCAAGGCACGGCAAGGGACGGGACGGGACGGAGGCAAGGCAAGGCACGACACGGGACGGAGGCAAGGCACGGCACGGGACGGAGGCAAGGAGGCAAGGCACGGGACGGAGGCTCGGGACAAAGGCTCGGGACACAGGTAGGCTGGACACACACACACACACACACACACACACACACACACACGGATGGATGGAGACACACACACACACAGGGATGGATGGATACACACACACACACAGGGATGGATGGATGGATGGAGACACACACACACAGGGATGGATGGATGGAGACACACACACACAGGGATGGATGGATGGATGGATGGAGACACACACACACAGGGATGGATGGATGGATGGACACACACACACACAGGGATGGATGGACGGACACACAGGGATGGACGGACACACAGGGATGGACGGACACACACACAGGGATGGACAGGCATGTCTCACCCTCGGCTTATACACGAGTCAATAAGTTTGCCAGTTTTTTTGGGGGTAAATTGGGGGCCTCGGCTTATATTCGGGTCGGCCTATACTCGAGTATATACGGTATTTGTCCTTTTATTTTTGTGTTTTTTTCTTCTTTAAATGACGCTTCAATGTGTCATGTATTCATATATAAATTGTGTTTATTGAACACTCAACTCTTCATATGTTTACTATTAAGTCCTTGTTGGAATGTGTATATATTGATGAAATAGAGAATATTAATTTATGAATGTGCAATAACATGTAAATATATGATTACCTGTATTTATTAAAAACGTGTTTTTTACCCAAAAAAATTTTTTGCCAAATTTTATGCTTCTGCCCCCGTGTGCCTCATATAAAGTCCCGCCTGTTGCTCTTTTCTTTTTTTAAATACCAAATCGGGATGGAGGAGGGGATGTGAACGGCCCCTATCACCTCATTTAAAGTCCCAAACAATTTTCTTTCTCTCTCCTTTTGTCAAACCCTTAATATCTGTGTTACTTTGGAGCCTTCTCAGGAGGGGTTCAAGTGTTAAGATAAATAAAATGGGGGAAAGAGGGCAGCCTTGTCTAGTCCCATTTCGGATGGGGAAGGCATTTGACAGGTGGCCGTTGACTCGTATCCTTGCCGTTGGGGTAGTATAAAGAGACATAATAAGATTAAACATCCTGTCTGGGAGGCCTAGGTGGCGAAGTACCGCCCCCAGGTAGTCCCAAGCCAGCCTGTCAAATGCCTTCTCCGCATCCAAAGATAGGAAGAAGCCTTTGTATTTCCGGGAAGATAGCCAGTGGTGGAGATTGATAGCCTTTATAGTATTATCCCTGGCTTCCCTGCCAGGGACAAATCCTACTTGATATTTTCCAATAAGAGAGGGCAGGAGGGGGAGGAGCCGGTTAGCTAAGATTTTGGCAAATAATTTCGCGTCAAGGTTCAGTAATGAAATTGGCCGGTAACTAGTGACTGAGGATGCATCTTTCCCAGGCTTGGGAATCACAGTAATGTGTGCTTCTAAAATCTGTGGAAAGGGGTAGGTTTTTCGTTTAGGGAGTTAAATGCTCTCAGGAAGGGTGTCGATAAGGAGTCAGCAAAAATGTTATAGTAAGGAGCTGAGAAGCCATCTGGGCCCGGGCTCTTACCCGGTTTTAGTTGTTTTATGGCCTGTTTGAATTCTGATTCTGTAATAGGGTTATCCAAGTCTTGGGATACTTCCCTGGGTATCGCTTGGGGACTATACTTTGTAAGAAATTGGGTAATTAATGTTTTTCTCCTATGTTGGGAAGTAGAGGGTTCTGAATGACTGGGTAAATTATATAGGTCCTTATAGTATCGTTCAAATTGGGCTGCTATATCTTCCGAGGAGTCGTGATTTTTGCCCTTCACGTCTTTGATCGTGTAAACGTTTGTAGCATTTCTTTTCAAACGAATGGCACGAGCAAGTAAACTACCACATTTATTGCTTTGCTCATAGAAGAGCTTTTGTGCGAGAACGAATTTACGACGTGTCTTGTGACCCAGTAGCTCCAGAAGCTTCTGTCTCGCATCAGATAGTTCCTGTAGGGTGCTCTGAGCTAGCGATCGTTTGTGGATGCGTTCTAAACGTTTGATTGTAAGAATTAATTCTGACATTGTGGCTTGGTTTTCCCTCTTCTTGAGGGCCGCCAGTTGTAAGAACTGACCCCTAATAGTGCATTTATGAGCCTCCCAGATAGCAATGGGCGAGGCAAGTGGGTTGTTCTCTAAAAAGTATTGGTGGAGGCTGGATTTTATCATGTTAATGTCAATTTCTGATGTGAGAAGTGAGGCGGATAAACGCCATGTTTTTGTTATCTGCTTCTGAGTGGGGAATGTGAGGAGTATCGAAATCGGGTTATGGTCAGCAATGAGAAGGGGTTCAATAGAGGCAGATTTAAGGAAGGGGAGGTCTCTCTGGGAAAGGAACAGGTAATCAAGCCTGGAATATCCATTATGTGGGTTGGATGTAAAGTACGTCATGTGTCATGCAGTGAGAGACTTTGTAGTTGGGACCTAATTTGTTTCAGGGTTCTATAGGGAAGGGAAGATGTACCTGATGAAGAGTCTAGGAGAGGTTGAAGATACTGTGTTGGTATTTATGTTAATGTGTATTGTAGTTAGGGAGCTAGGAGACAAGTCTAGGACCTGAAAGGTCATAATTTTGAAGTCACCCAGTTTGGAAATGATTAGTTAATTAGCTCATGTTAATTTATGTTTCTGGTCACAGGTGTATTGTTAGAATAATATGAGCAGGAGGGGGGAACCTCCTCTTCAACTATATATAGGACTGTATTCTTGTTCTAATAAATAGTCCATGTTCAGCAACCAAAAAAGTTTTGTCTTGCTGTGTTTGTTGTTAGCGGTTGGAATATCTGATATCTATATTCAGACTGGGAGGAAGCTGTATATCATGAAAGCACTCGAGCGGAATGTGGGACATTTTTTTACATTGGTGGCAAGCAGTGGGATGCTTCCTGCAGTCTGGGACATCCAAAACTCCACCTGAATCGAAGGTCCAGATAGCAGTAGAGGAAGAGAGGTTCACATACCAGCCGCCATGGAAGAGGAATTCGGAAGGAGGTTTCGAGAGATGTAGATAGAGTACAGGGGATAAGTATCAGAGCAGGTCCTGCTGGGATGGTATGATTTTATCCGCTGGGAACTCTGGAAGGAAGCGCTAGCCCATGACCAGTGACACCAGGGAAAAAGTCTCTCTTCCTTCCAGGAAAGGTACTGGTCGCGGTACGAAAAGCGAATGGTGTTTTTGGGGGAACAACCACATAAGGGATGGAAAGCTGAGTTAACCAGGCTGGTCCAGGTGGAGATGTGGTTAGACGACAGCTACAGAGCCTTCCACTGGTATGTAGCACAAGTGTACCCGTGGACAGCAGATGACACCCCAACAGAAAGCTTTGGCCTGGGGCTGACTTTGGGAGCGATTTGGAGTGGCGTTTGAAAGAAATCTTGGAATACAGAGAATGGATGCTGAATGTCTAAGAAGTTCCCTGGGCACTGAAAGATTTGGAGTTTCTAGCCAATCAGGAATGAGAGCTGGAGATTGCCTACAGACCCTAAGCACCAGAAGACCCAGCACCTCTGGCAGAAAATACAGCGCATGCCGAGCCCAAAGAATTGCAGTGGAAAACTGGCCCAGAGATCCCTAACAAACTATTTACTCCGCGTGAGGGGGCAGAGCAAGATATCCCAAGATGGTGCCCAGTCAGACACAGCTCCGGCGTGCTCACAGGCCTCAGCCTCTTCTCCGGAACACCACACAGGAGAAAGTGAGTATAACACACAGCTCACGAAAGCTGATCTGGAGGACAGTCTTTCCTGCATGTACGATAAGCTTGCCAGAAAATTTCAATCAGAACTGCATAAGTCCACACTCTGTCCCTTGAGATAACAGCCCTGGGCACTAGAACAGACATGCTGGAAATGAAGTATGATGAGCTGTGTCTCTCTCATTTAGACCTTAGGAAAGATCACGAGTCCCTCACTGAAACGGTCCAGCTTCTGCAAGCCTACCTTGAGGACCTTGATATTAGGAACAGGAGGAACAATTTAAGGGTGCATGGGGTCCTAGAAACAGTAACAGACGTCCCCCAAGCAATGCAGAAACTATTCCAAGCACTTCACCCTGAGACCCCAGCGGCATCTTTTATATGTGATAGATTTCACAGGGCCCTGTATCCAAAACCCCCTCCAGACAGGCCACTCAGGGATATTGTGATGTGTCAGAAAGACTATTTGATCAAAGAGGAGATCCTCAGAGCCTCACGCAACACTCCAAACATCCAGCTGGAGGGCATTGTTATCCAGATATACCCAGACATTTCACCCACCACTCTGGACAAGCGCAGGAGAATGAAGGAGATAACAACAGTTCTCAAGGCAGCTAGAATTAGATACTGTTGGGGCTTCCCTTTCAAGCTATAAGTCCCACATAACGGTACCACTTACATTGTCACCACGATCCCAGAAGGGAAAGACCTACTTGTAAAACTGGGACTTCTGTATGCGGCGGAACACCCCAGACTCCCTTCCACTCCTCGCTCGCCGGCCATTTGGGCCACACCACCTCCCAGGAGGGAGCGTTGCAACGCACACTAATTCCTATGGATCCTACAAAAGCAGATTAGACCACACTTTTGCCCACATGTACAGTAGCAGGGCGGATGTCCTTTTGCGCCCATCTGATTTACCCCCCCACTTCAACCAAGTCGGACTGAAACTTTGTCTCCTCCCGGTCGTTTCTGGACTGGAGTCAGTGAGATCATCGGATCGAAGGAACAGTTTCTACCCCTTGATTGGAGTTCTGGACTATTTGGTCCGAGTTATAAAAAAAAAGGTTGTTTTTCCTTTTTCTTTTTTTTTTAGCCAGGGTGACTGTTTTTCCCCTGACTTCCACAGCAGTTTCGCTGCTCATTATGGTAATATCAGTATCCTATAAGAAATCGCTTCTATTTTTGAGTATCATACTGATGTACTGGTTAGCACTCTCGCGATTTCTATCTGATATAGACATTGCTATATCATATTTGTTTAAAGTGTTTATTGATGATTCAATGATAGCTTGTTTTATGGTCAAGTTAACGCTAATGAACACAATACAGCGGTTTGTTAGTCTTAGCCCGCAGGCGCCAATGGCTTCTGGACTTATCTATAACCATGACCTTCCTGATTTTCCTGAATTATGGGTATTAAAATAATTTCCCACAACCCGAAGGGCTTTAACTCCCCACATAAAAGGAGGAAAGCCTTTCTGGCCTATAAGAGACTGGGAGCTGATGTTTTGCTTTTCCAGGAGACGCATTTCTCCTCCCATAGCCATCCACACTTCTTTGATAGGGCTTTTCAACAAGGATATTATTCCACATATGAGTCCAGGACCCGTGGTGCTACGATTTTTATTAGGAATACAGTTATGTTTGATGTTCAACATGTCTAAAGGGACTCAGATAGCCGCTTTGTGATTGTAAAGGGTTGTATCCAGGGAAAGAGCATCACCATCGCATCTGTATATGCTCCAAATGATGCTCAGGCTTCATTTTTTTTAAACTTTTTCCTAACGCTAGATAGATATCACTCCCCACATATGCTTGTGGGTGGGGACTTTAACCTTGTGGCACACTCAGACCTAGACAAGAGTAATAAGGGCCATACTGCTAACGTATTCCCAAAATCACTTCAGTACCAAAAAAGAACCCACCAACTGTTAGACACTTGGAGGGCTCATAACGTGGAGGTTAGGGATTATACCTTTTACTCCCAACCCCACAATAGCTACTCTAGGTTGGACTACATTTTTTCAACAACTGTTATGATGGCCAACTCAACCTCGGCTAGAATTCATGCTTGCCCATGGTTGGACCATCATATGGTGTCCTGTGTCTTTTCTCACATTGGTCTCCCCAGGGCTGCGGGTCTAGGAGACTAAATTAATCCATGCTCATACCCAGGGCCGCCGATAAGCCAGTACAGCTGACCCTGTTGTACCGGGCCCAGCCAGCAGGGGGGGCCCGAGCAATCTTAACAGCATTTAGAATAATAAAAAAAAAAAGAAAAAAGTCTGACTGCACAGGGCTGACTGAGGGAGGAGGAGAGCATCACCCCAGGAGCCTGGATGTCAGATAACACAGGGGTCTATGGATAAGAGAAGAGAAGACATGTATTCCTATCAGCACCCTCCCCTCCCCTCCCCCTCCTCGGGAAGGACAGAACACCGGAGCTCTTCTCAAGGCAAGATAACAGGTGACAGATTGCATTCTCCTCCTGTGATCACCATTGTTCTGCCTCTGTACAAATCTGTGCTGCAAACTTGCCCTGCACCTCAGCAGGACAGGTCTGGTGGAAGTGAAAGCTAAATTCATGAATATGTTAGGAAAATAATGGGACTTTTCAGGGACTACACACAGATGCATTTCACAAAATCATTCTTTTAATATATGTGTATGTTGAATATATTTATATAGCACCTGAAAAGTCCCAGTATATTCCTAACATATTCATAAAGTTGAGTATTAACAGCAAAGAAAGTGTATACATATATATAATACAGCCCATCTCCAGGAAATGAAATAAAGTCCAATCTTGCAGTGTGTGGAGGGGGGGGTGAGACTCACTTACCTGTTTCCATGCTCCAGCCAGCTGCAGAGCCCTCTTCCCCCACCAAACCACATCGCAAGGGGGCTGAAGTGTGAGCAACTGGGCTTAGGTGTCTGTTTGTGAAGCAGTGATCAGCAGTGATCCAGAGGATCGCCACTGATCACAGCCCATAAACAGTTTATAAACCAGAGATAATCGGGGGAGAAGTGTTTGAATTTGTTCTCCCGCCGATTATCTCCACACACTGAGAATCCTCATAGACTGACACAGTAACGGTCACTTTATGAAGCTGAGATCTCAGCGCTTCACTTGTGATCTGTGTCAGAATTCACACTCCCCGATTCACCAACTCAGAGGTGGAGAATCGGGGAGTGAAGAGGGAATGTGGGGGGATCTGAGGAGGAACGAGGAAGATAATTAACTTCCTTATGCCTCGTTCAGATCCCCCAACACTGTAACCATGTCCCCCTGTCATATTTATATATAATGTGTATATATATAATGTTTGTGTATATACATGTATATATAATGTCTGTGTGTGTATACATGTATATATAATGTAGGGGGACTCTTTATTTTACTAACATTAATCACACCGTGTGTCAGTGTATTGAGCTGTGATAATTTATCACTGCTTAATAAATTGACATCTCTGTGTATCAGTGATTTTCTCGTACTGTAATCTTGTTAGGGCTCAAGAGATTCCAGTATTAGGGGCCGTTCTCCAGTGTTAGAAGCGTTTGTAGATCGCTTCACTCCTCCAAGGGTGAAGCGATCTACTCCGCTTTATAAACTGGCATAGAGAGGAGAAAGATCTCCTCTGTGATAGATTTCACTGCTTCATAAAAGGACACCATAGTCAGTAAAACATACACAAGCGCTGTAGGGAACCATTCAGCGCTGGAAGAAGCCAGCTAAAGCAAGAAATTGGGTAAAGCTGGGTACACACACATCAAAATTCAGTTTAGCAGTAATCGGACAAATTTTGATCTATGTGTAGCCCTCCGTGTTAGAAGCCAATAATTATACCACCTTGGTATATTCATATGCCATCCCACATACTGACTCCTACCACCTTTGATCACTTCAAATCACTGAAGTGGTCATTGTGGTTAGAGTGTTCCTTTAATATCTCTCAGAAAAAGTTAACCTCTGTATACTGATTCCATTTCATTTGATCATCCTCTAGTTGTGTTAAATTGGTGGGGGGGGGTGCTGTCTGTATACCTTAGCCTCTCGGTATAGGGGCGGGGCCAGGGATGTGGCTAAAGGGGGCCCCATCAGGTAGGCTGTACGGGGCCCCATGATTTCTATCAGCAGCCCTGCTCATACCCTATAGCTTTATTCCAAATAACTGAATATATTTCAGAATACTTCACACACAATGATAACGTTGAGATTTCCCTGGCCTCATTGTGGGGAGCACAAAAGGTGGTCCTGAGGGGACGGCTTATGCAGTTGGCCTCAGACCGCAAACGTCAGAGGCTTCTGGATATTACTTCCCTCACTGCAGACCTTGATAAATTTCATCCCAAATATAGTCGAACCCCTACACAAGACCTACTGGATAGATTGATCAAAAGAGAAGGGGGTTGGACACTATCCTTTCTGAGCAAACTGAAAAATCACTTTGGTGGTCCAAGGCCAGATTCCTGCTGTATAGCAATTCATCTTCAACCATGTTTGCGAGAAAATTGAAACAGTCCCTACAGCCTACACACACCTATAAGCTGCGAGATAAGACAGAAAACCTCACCTCACACCCAAAGGAAGTCCTGCAGTTATTCTCATCCTACTATCAATCGCTATTGGCTGCTCCCCAAGCCACCAATACCTCAGCATCCACCTCATGGCTAGATTCCATTCCGCTACCCCAGCTTACTGAGGAACAATTAGAATCTCTTAATGCCCCCTGCACAGAAGAAGAGATTGCCGCAATAATATCCACACTGAAAACATCTAAAACCCCAGGCCCAGACGGCTTTATAGCTCTTTATTATAAAAAAATGTCAGGACTATTGACCCCTAAACTGACAAAGCTCTTTAACAAAGTATTGTCAGGAGAAGCATTCCCTAAGGATATGCTGTTGGCTAACATGTCCCTGATCCCAAAGCCAGGAAAAGATCACTCGCTTCCCCAAAACTTTAGACCCATTTCGGTCATAAACAATGACTTAAAAATATTCAACCGTATGTTAGCGGATCGCCTGGCAGCCATAATTACTACATTAATCACCCCTGATCAAACGGGATTCATCCCCACTAGACAAATGTTTGAAAAAGCTATATATGCATTTGAACGAACACCATATGGAAGCTAAATCCCATACAATACTAGGGTGGGAAACTGAGATGAATGTAGAGTTATCTGCTGAAAACTGGTGGGACATGATCAATAATATGCATAAATGCATATGCTCAGTAGCCATTAAAGATGTTGCATACCAGATGGTATTATACCCCGGTCAGGATTCACAGAATGTTCCCTACAGTCCCGGATAGCTGTTTCAGGGATTGTGGAGAGAAGGGTACTCTCCTCCACACTTTCTGGAGCTGTGGGGCATTACGCTCCCTCTGGCAACAGGTAACTTCGAAGGTACTACAAATAACAGGCCTGAACATCACTCTGACTCCTCAAATGTGTATTTTATTTGCAGACCTCCCTGGGGTCGTACCCCCAGAACAAAGGTTGGTACACACGCAGAAGAAGAAAGAGTCTGCAAAAGACTTGAAATTGGGGCGGAGGTTCACCTTCCAGCAGGACAACAACAAAAAACACACAGCCAGAGCTACAATGACATGGTTTACTTTAGATCAAAGAATATTCATGTGTTAAAATGGCCCAGTCAAAGTCCAAACCTAAATCCAATTAAGAATCTGTAGCAAGATTTGAAAATTGCTATTCACAGATGCTCTCCATCCAATCTGACAGAGCTTGAGCTATTTTGCCAGGAAGAATGGGCAAAAATGTCACCGTCTAGATGAGCAAAGCTGATAGAGACATCCCCAAAAAGACTTGCAGCTGTAATTGCAGTGAAAGCTGGTTCTACAAAGTATTGACTCAGGGGGCTGAATACAAATGCATGCCACACTCTTCACGTTTGTAAAAAATGTTGAAAACCATTTATCATTTTCCTTCCACTTGACGATTATGTGCCACTTTGTGTTGGCCTATCACATAAAATCCCAATAAAATACATTTAAGTTTTTGGTTGCAACATGACAGAATGTGGAAATGTTTAAGGGGTATGAATCCTTTTTAAAGCGCTGTATACACAAATGGTTTGCCTTTCATTTTCATCTTAAACTGAATGGATTATTTTACAAGGTTATTGTTTACAATTACTTTAACCACTTCAGCCCCGGAAAAGAATTTACCACCTTCCTGACCAGAGCACTTTTTGCGATTTGGCACTGCGTCATTTTAACTGACAATTGCATGGTTGTGCGACGTGGCTCCCACACAAAATTTACGTCCCTTTTCTCCCACAAATAGAGCTTTCTTTTGGTGGTATTTTAACCTCTGCGGTTTTTATTATTTGCACTATAAACAAAAAACTGCCACAATTTTGAAAAAAACAAATTTTTTACATTTTGCTATACTAAATATCCCCCAAAAATACATAAAATATTTTTTTTTTCCTCAGTTTAGGCCGATACGTATTCTTCTACATATTTTTGGTAAAATAAAATCACAATAAGCATTTATTGATTGGTTTGCGCAAAAGTTATAGCGTTTACAAAATAGGGGATAGTTTTATGGCATTTTTATACATTTTTTTTTTTTACTAGTAATGTCGGCGATCAGCGATTTTTATCACGATTGCGACATTATGGAGGACACATCGGACATTTTTGATACATTTTTGGGACCATTGTCATTTATACAGCAATCAGTGCTACACAAATGCACTGATTCCTGTGTAAATGACACTGGCAGTGAAAGAGTTAACCACTAGGGGGCAGTGTGGGGGTTAAGTGTGTCCTGGGGAGTGTTTCTAACTGTGGGGGGGGCGTGGCTCCGTGTTGCACGTCACTGATCTCTGCTCTTGATCACAGGGAGCAGAGATCAGTGTTACTAGGCAGAACGGGGGGATGCTTGTTTACATTAGAATCTTCCCGTTCTTACTCTCCGTGAGACGATCATGGGTATCCCGCAGGCCGTCTCTTAAAGGGCAATGTACAGGTACATTAGTTTGCCTGTACGAGCCCTTCTGCTGACGAATATCGGCGTGAGGCGGTCGGCAAGCGGTTAAGGACTAAGGGAAATTTCAACAGATCAGCTGGTATTTATCTGTACAGCATAAAAAAATGTGAATGCATTGCAGAGATGCACTTATTTTTTTGCCCTGACATACACTTCATTGTCACAGAAGTGGTGCCCTTACATTGCCATTTCAAAGAACCTTAAATCTAATTGAATAAGAATACTTCATGTCTTGTCCAGGAAATCTCTTTCAGTGTTGATTTTGTTGATGTCATATTTTAGTCTACACTATTTTAGTTGACTAAAATATGACAAACTAAAATGGCATTTTAGACAAAAGACTGGAACTAAAACTGAATTGAAATTTGATGTCAAAATTAACACCACACAAGAATAAGTAGGGGGCATATACTAAGCTGCTGAACAAAATGCGATCGCTCCACAGAGAGGCAGATCGGAGATCTGCCTATGTAAACAAGGCAGATTCCCCGTTCTGACAGGGAAATACCCTGAAATCTTCTGTTCCTAGTAATCGGGAACAGCGATCTCGGTGTTCTTCCTGTCAGCCCATCCCCTGCACAGTTAGAGAACCCTAGCAGTAAACATATTTAACCCTTTCATCACCCCATTAAACCCTTCCCTGCCAGTGTCATTTATACAGTGATCAGTGCATTTTTTTTAACACTGATCACTGTATTGGTGTCACTGGTCCCCAAAAAGTGTCACTTAGGGTCAGATTTGCCTGCCGCAATGGCTCGTCCCGCTAAAAATCTCTGATCAGCGCCATTAATAGTAGAAACATAAAAAAAAAAAAAAGTCCATAAATCTATCACGTCGTTTCTAAACGCTATAACTTTTGCACAAACCGATCAATATACGCTTATTGGGATTTTTTACAAAAAATACGTAGAAGAATACATATTGGCCTAAATTTATGAAGACATTTGTTTTGGATATGCATTATAGCAGAAAGTAAAAAATATATATTTTTTTCTAAATTGGTGTTTTTTTGTTGATGGCGCAAAAAAATAAAAACAGCAGAGGTGAACAAATGCCACCAAAAGAAAGCTCTATTTGTGGGAAAAAAGGACATCAATTTTATTTAGGTACAGCGTTGCACGCCCGCGCAATTGTCAGTTAAAATAACGCAGTGCCGTATTGCAAAAAAATACTTCGTACTTGTTACAACATAGTGGCATCAAGCAATTAATAGGAATTGGCATATTGTTACCAATGATACAGTTTTTGGGAATTTTCAGAGGTGCCACGTCGTTACAAAGTCGAGTGGCCCCTAACATCTTGAACCCCCCAGTTTCAAGTAAGGGTTTTTTTGACCAGCTTTCCGGTTACTACTAGTGTAGACACTGTAGGGTTTGTCATATTAATTAAAGCTCCGAGAGAAGGACTACCTCTGTTATGTCTACTGCCACTCACAAGGTTTTCAGTATAAAACCCTGTATTACATGCACTACTGTAGGGGTGGTCTACCTATTGCCCATGTGGCCTGCAATATGTCGGACGGACCAAACACCCCCTGCAAGTTCGTCTTAACGAACGTATTACGAATATCAAAACAGGTTTCAAAAATCACTCTGTCTCTAAACACTACCTTCAGGTACATAATAGGGACCCAGATAACACTCTGTTTCTGGGATAGATACATTTAAGCCCAAATGGAGGGGAAGTTTTATGGTGAGAGATATCTCCAAACTTGAGATGGCGTGGATCCATCGTTTGAAAACCTACGTCCCATATGGGTTAAATGTCGATACGAATGTAAATGCTTTTATTAATAATGCATGAGGTTCTGAGGTTGGTGAGGATGGTATGAATTTTCTAATTGTTAATATCGAATATATTTTTTTTTGGCCCCCATCTGATTGGATGTGTATTGATATTCATTTTTAAATATTATATATAAATATTTTTTTTTCTGTATTATTTGTTTTTTGTTTTTTTTGTATTTATTATTGATTTAATTTTTTTTCACCATTAAATGGTGCCCATTGTGTCATGCAAGGATAGGCGTTCTTTTTTTAGTAGGTATTTTCATTAGTGGGATTCTTTTTTTGATAATTTTTGACCTAAATTTAATATGGAATTTTTCATATTATGACACTTTATACAATTTTATAATGATATTTGGTTGTGTGTTTCATTACACAAACACAATATATAATTTATAATTTAATTAAATTGAAAAATATGAACTAATTAAAAAATAAAATTTAATTAGAAAGATTATATAAATTTTTATATAGATTTTCATATATTTTTTTCCTACTGTTGTGGAGGTTAGTATTTAGTTTTTTCTTTGTTCTCCCATTTTTTCTTCACTACATGGTGGTAGTACACATATTTTTAATTTATTATGGATTAAACTATTAAATTTTTTTTTTTGGTATGATACACGTATCAGGTCCGGTGTTTACCTGGTAACTGTCCATATGACACACCTATCGGGTTGGTGGTTTACTTGGCACTCCTGGGGACCCCTCACTTTACTTACCGCTATGGGACATGATTGAGATTTGGTCCCTGTGACTTGAGTTTAGCGAGTATGAGTTACACGCATGTACTCCTCGCCCAATTGCATCTTAATATGATGTTAATTTTTATATGATTAAGTTCATTTGTTTCTTGCTATGTCAATATATACATTTTGTTCACGTTTTTAATTATTATTTTTCTATATGAGTAATGTATTTAGTCATTAGGTTAACTTTGGGCATGGTTTCTTTTAGTTAAGATGGCCTCTAGCCACTTCCTTGCATTTCAGAATGAGGTGTGGTGCTATAACTAGCGGTGAATCCCTGTACTGCCCTATCCCCACTGAAAATGTCTGATGACGAAACGCATCTGGGAGGACGTGCAGTGACATCACTGTGTTGTCTAGGAAGGAGGAAGGGCTCTGTTTGATTGCCGGCCGGAGGTTTTTGTTTTAATGTTTCCATAATTTTGATACATTGTGAATATTATTCATATTTTAATTAAATTCACTATTGGTACGGTATCACGCTATGGTCATCTATTTGATTTATATGGTCCTTGCTGTTACGAACCACATGAATTGATGCGATCAAGGGTTTACATCCACCGGGAGGAAGCTGCTATGAGGTGTCCATTCCCTGGGGCTGTTGATCGAGGCTGGGAGGATATAAATGCTACTTGCTTTTTTACTATCTGGTAAGCGGTCTCTTATTGGTGACGGGATTCACTAATAGTGTGGAGCACACTTTTCTTCACGTTTATGAACTATGAACATTTAGTAAAATCATACGTTATTTTCTCTCTATTTATCATTAGTCTATTATTTTTTCCACCATCATTATCATTATTATTTTTTTGTTTTATTTTTACTTTTATTTTTACTTTTATTCATTATTATTATTATATTTTCTCCTTTTTTCTCCTTTTCCCTTTTTCACTATATTTCATTTTTATTATTTATTTTTATTTTATTTCATTTCATTTCATTTTAGTTTATTTTATTTTACTTCGTTTTACTTTACTTTCACCTTTTGTGTTATTAATTATTACTATATATTTTTCTTTATTTCTTTTCAATCCTTTTTTCCATCTGCTTCTAATTTATTTTCACCTTTGTTTATTTTTAATTTTTTTAGAATTCCTTTATTTCATATTCATTTATATATATATATATATATATATATATATATATATATATATATATATATATATATATATATATATATATATATATATATATTTTTTTTTTTTTTTTTTTCTTACACATATATATATTTTTTTCCATTTCTATAAATTTTTACCATTATGTTCCTGGGCCCTTTTTCCTTTATATTGCAACCCATTTTTTATGGTTCTATGCATCAGCTTGTATGTTTCCGTTTTATTTCCGTGTATATTGGCTCAGTGTCCCCTCCCCTTCATTCCCCTCCTTGGTATTTATATTCCTGCTCGATTCCGAACGGCCAGCTTGACAAAGGAGAGCAGCCGTCCCATCATCCACTGTATTGCCTGCTCAGGAAATGCATCGCACCCTCTGTGACGTCATCTCCCTTCACCTGGAGTCCTGCATGCGTTCCATGCCTCGGATGAACGCGCGCTGTCTACATCGGCGGTCGCTGTATAACAACATAGCCAACAGGAGCGGAACTCATCCTGACAGGACTCCCTAGCGCAAATGATTGGAATGACTATACATTGAGGCTCTTCTCCCCTCCGTTCTCATGGAATCAATACATCGCCTGATAATCAATTTTACAATTTGAGTGTTTTTAACCACGTTTTTATTAAATATAACATTTACAGTCTACACTCAGAGGCGCCTTTTTCTCTTTTCTCTACAGTGTCAATTGGGAACCCATTTCAGTTTCCACTGGACAGTTGCCGGGTTTGGACTGTTGTTTTACCTCCCAATGAAGAATTAATTCCTTCCTTTTCAGAAAAATATTTTTTGAGAAAGAACTTTTCTGTCCCCCTTCCTCCATTCTCCTTGTGTACTGTATTGACCTGATTATACTTATAGTATTGTCATTCATTTTCTAGTATTACCATTAAAATACTGTATATATAAAGTTTTTTTCAATTTTTTGAAAAATGCGGTAGGTGGGTGTGTGTTTTTATGAGCGCCATAATACTTTTGGACATTTGATATTATTCATGTTTTTTTCACATTGTAATTTTGTTGGCGCAGTTTTTTCTATTTCCATTTGAATTGTGTTTATCCCACATTTCTGCTGCCTATTTATGCATTAGTATTTTTCAATTTTATTTTTATGTTTATGACTATAACTTTTGGTCAGCGCAGTTTTTTCCATACCATATTGCAAAAAATGGCCTGGTCATTAAGGGGGTAAATCCTTCCATGGCTGAAGTGGTTAAAGTTGCACTGCTTGTCAAAAAGCAATATTTTTGTTTGTTTATGAAGCTAAATCTGTGTCTGTAGTGCATGTTCAAACATAAAAGCGGAAGTAAACCCATCCAATTTAACTGTTGCCGGGAATGTAATGCTCCCATTGGTTGTGCTCTCAACCAAATTGCCAAACCATTTAATGGCAGCTTCCTTGGCTGAAAACTATAGGAGGGTTTACTTCTACTTTAATACCATGAATAGCAACATGTCATTAGATTTTTACTCCAGGAGTATATAATGAGTTTGGTAGAGAAATGCTTAAATAATGCATTGCAATTTAACTAGACCCATCAGATTTTAGTCTACCAAAATGTAGGAGATTTTAGTTTTCTAAAATGTACTGGAGATTTTAGCCAATTAACCACTCACCGACCGGGCCCCGCGGACTCGATCGCGGCGGGCATACCCGCGATCGTCTCACGGAGCGGCCGAATGAAGAAATGCCGTTGTAAACAGCATTTCTCCATTATGCCTAGCAACTAGTGACGCTGATCTCTGCTCCATGTGATTGGAGCAGAGATCAGTGTTCACTAAATTAAAGCCCAACCCCCCCACAGTTAGTAACACACCCCTAGGAACACTTAACCCCTACACTGCCACCCACTGGATAACCCTTTCACTGCCTGTGTCATTTACACAGGAATCACTGCATTTATATAGCAGTGATTACTGTATAAATGACAATGGTCCCAAAAATGTCCGATGTGTCCGCCACAATGTCGCAGTCACAATAAAAAAAAAATCGCTGATCGCCGCCATTACTAGTAAAAAAAAAAATAATAAAAAATGATTAATAAAAATGCCATAAAACTATCCCTATTTTGTAAACGTTATAACTTTTGTGCAAAGCAATCAATAATCGCTTATTGCGATTTTTTTTACCAAAAATTTGTAGAAGAATACGTATCGGCCTAAACTGAGGGAAAAAAAAAAATTTATATATATTTTTAGGGATATTTATTATAACAAAAAGTAAAAAATAATGCGTTTTTTTCAAAATTGGCGCTCTATTTTTGTTTATAGCGCAAAAAAATAAAAACCGCAGGTCGAATATCACCAAAAGAAAGCTCTATTTGTGGGAAAAAAAGGACGTCAATTTTGTTTGGGAGCCACGTCGCACGACCGCGCAATTGTCAGTTAAAGCGACGCAGTGCCGAATCGCAAAAAGTGGTCTGGTCTTTGACCAGCAAAATGGTCCGGTCTGAAAGTGGTTAAAACAATTCAAATGACTAAAATACGACTAAAACTTAAATGGTATTTTAACCAAAAGACTGACTAAAACTATATTGAAATTTGACATCAAAATTTACCGTTTCAGAGCAATTCATACCTGACTTCCATGTGAAGGTCAATTTTTTTTAGCACTCCATGTGTGCACACTGCTGGCTGGGTGATAATCATGACAGTAAAGGAAGTATCAGAATTTTCTGTTGGCATGTTGTACTTTAGGTATGTCTAGAAAGAGATGAACATAGCAGATATAGTACGTCTTTATGATGATGAGAGGGCCTTATAATTTAAGGAAATCCAAACCAAAAAAACAAGAAATTCCATAACATTTTGTCTAAAAAAAACAAAAAAACAAAAAACAAAAAAAAACACTATAAAATGGCTAAATTCTGTAGATCACTTTAGTTGTCTTTATCTTTATAGGTCTCTATATCTTGTACCTTGTTGCAGAGTTATTAGGAAGTGTAATCATATCTTGTATGAAACTACCTAGCACGTTTCAATTTTCTATGATGAGAGCAGTAGACTTATGGATATCATTGCTCAATCTCAATCTTTTGGGTCTTAAATTTGTTAAATTTTGTTGCAGCAGTGGTGCACCATTTTTGGGGGGGCAGCAAACAAACCACCTGTCCCCCTCCACACAGTTTGGTCGGTCAATCCCCCCCTCCCCCGTCGCTTGGTCGGTTGATGCCCCTACTGCTCGCTCTTCCGCTCCCCGGCCCCACGGATTTACCCCATCTAGGTCAGCTTTGGCTCCTTTTTGCGTCTCCTCTTCTGTGGCTTCCCCTGCATCTCCTACTCCTAAAATCCGCTTCCTGATTGGCCGAGAAGAGAATCAGGCAAACAATAGCGAATTTTAATTCGCTATTGTTATACAACTGGGTGGGCTCAGGGTACAGTTCTTAGCGCCCTGAGCCCACCGCCCACCCTTTTTTTCAGCCAATTAGAGCCTCAGGCTCTAATCATGTGCTTCCAAAAATAAAAAAAAACTATTGAAATCCATGCGTTCGGCACCCTGCATGTAGATTAGGGACCAGTCGAATTGGATTAGGGGGCCATGCCCCTGTGCCCCTTATGGATAGGCCACCACTGTTTAGTTGGCAAAATTGCATGAATAAAGCTAGCCATGGCTAGTTTGGGACTCATAACCAGAAACTCTTTCCATGTGTGTGCGGTGCTAATTAACTTCAAATGTTACCTATTCCAGATGAGACTCCAATCAATGCTACAATGTTAAGCTATAAGATGGACATATTTCATGAGTTTTTTTTAGAACAATTTACATTTAAAATCCAGGTAGCATATTTGGCCCTCATGGCGATAAAAATAGGATTTTTGACTTACCATAAAATCCTTTTTTTTGGAGTACCTAACAGATAGGGATGAGCCGAACACCCCCCGGTTCGGTTCGCACCAGAACTTTCGAACGGACCCCAAATTCGTACGAACGTTAGAACCCCATTGAAGTCTATGGGACTCGAACGTTCGAAATTAAAAGTGCTAATTTTAATGGCTAATATGCAAGATACTGTCCTAAAAAGGGTTTGGGGACCTGGCTCCTGCCCCAGGGGACATGGGTCAATGCCTAAAATGTTTTTAAAAATGGCCGTTTTGGCGGGAGCACTGATTTTAATGACGATTAAAGTGAAAAAAAAAGTGAAATATTCCTTTAAATATGGTGCCTGGGGGGTGTCTGTAGTATGCCTGTGAAGTGCCACGTGTTTCCCATGTTTAGAACAGTCCCTGCACAAAATGACATTAAACGGAAATAACACCATTTAAAACTGCTTGCGGTTTTAATGTTATATCTGGTTCCTGCAATATGGTTGAAAATCATTGAGAAAAATGGCATGGGTAGCCCTCCCTGCCCATTACCAGCCTATTTGGGTCTTGTACGCATATTAAGGGGAATCCTGTACCCATATTTAAAAAAGGAAATGCGTGTGGCCCCCAGGCCCTATATACTCAGAACAGCAGTATACAGGCGGTGCAAACAAGACAGGGACTGTGTAGGTTTGTTGTGTTAAGTTGAATCTGTTTGTAATTTTCAACTGGTACATTTTTAAAGTGTAGCTCCAGTCAAAAAAACTATTTTTAAGCTTTTTGGAAAACATAGGGAAGGGTTATCACCCCTGTATAATTTGTTTTGTCGTCCATCTTTTTTCATCTCACTTGCTGTTGTCTCCTTCCATTTGCAAGTAGGAGATGTTTGTAAGTTGGATGTTTGAAAGTAGGGGCCTGCCCTATATGCTCTGCAGAAATGGCGGAACAAGGTGTTGGTTTTACCACAACATTGTAAGCCCTCAAAGTGACTCTTGGTGGGCGCTGGAGCGCCCTGCTGTGAACGATTATATCAAGAATTGTAATTACATGCCATTGTTGAACAGTGGTAGAAAAATTGACCTTTGGTGGTTGTGGTGCTGGTGCCACAACACTATAAGTCCTCACCGTTACTCTGAGTGGGCACAGGAAGGGGCCATCCTGTGAAATATTATATCAAGAATTGTAATTACATGTCCCTGTTAAACAGGGGCAGAAAAATTGGGCCTTAGGCACTGGAGCTGGTGCCCCCACACTGCAACCTCTTCCATATACTCTTGTTTTATTGCAGGAATTAGCCCTGCTGCAAAGCATTGCATCAAAAATTGTAATTAAACGCCCCTGTTAAACAGGGGCAGAAAAATTGGGCCTTAGGCACTGGAGCTGGTGCCACCACACTGCAACCTCTTCCATATACTCTTGTTTTATTGCAGGAATTAGCCCTGCTGCAAAGCATTGCATCAAAAATTGTACTTAAACGCCCCTGTTAAACAGGGGCAGAAAAATTGGGCTGATGGCATCACCCAGAACCAGAAATGTTCTTCCAACATATCAGCGGAGGAGGAAGAGGATAGACAATCAACATAACAGGACAGTCACTCAGCATCAGCATAGGCAGTCTTGAAGGGATGTGATATTTCAAAACAAATTATTCTGTTACATCAGCTTCAGGTGCTTGGTAGCTGTGGGTGATCCAAGACCGATTCATCTTGATGAAGGTCAGTCGATCAACTGATTCGGTGGACAGGCGCACCCTGTGATCGGTAACAAAGCCACCAGCAGCACTGAAGGTGCGTTTCCGAAAGAACGCTGGATGCAGGACAGGCCAGTAGCTCAATTGCATACTGTGCAAGCTCTGGCCAGTGATCCATCCTCAAGACCCAGTAAGCCAGAGGATTTTCGGTGGGAAAGGTGTCCAAGTCTGACCTTGCCCCTAGGTATTCCTGCACCATGTAAATCAGACGCTGGCGATGGGTGCTGGAACCGATCATACCTTGGGGCTGCGGACTAAAAAATTGTCTGAAAGCATCAGTCAGACGGCCACCTTCTCCACCGCTCCTTCTGACCGACGCCTCAGCAACACGTTGTCCAGGACCAGGAGTTTGTAACCTCCCAGTCTCTGGGAACGCGTTGCACAGACCTTTCTGCAAGGCCTCCCGGAGATGTCTCATCCTCTGCTCCCTCTGCGATGGCAAGATAAGGTCGGCAACCTTACCCTTGTACCGTGGATCAAGGAGAGTGGCCAGCCAGTAATGGTCCCTCTCCTTGATCCGAAGAATACGAGGATCCTTCCGCAGGCTTTGCAGGATCAGGGAGGCCATGCACCGCAGGTTAGCTGAGGCATTCAGTCCGAAGTCCTCTGGGTCACTAAGGACAACATGATCCGCAGCTACCTCCTCCCAGCCACGTACAAGTCCACGTGTTTCTTGGGACTGTAAATCATCCCTACAAGACTGCTGCTGCTGCTGATGCTGAGTGCCAGCCTCCACCTCCATGCTGACACAATCATCCTCCTCCTCCTCTTCCTCCTCCTCATCCTCTTCCTGTGTGATGGGTGGCACAGCAGGAACACTGTCTGGATAAAGGGGGCCTTGAGAGGCAAGGAAGTCCTCCTCTTCCTGCCTCTGTTCTGCCTCAAGTGCCCTGTCCATTATTCCATGCAGCGTATACTCCAAGAGGTGGACAAGAGGTACAGTGTCACTGATGCACGCACTGTCACTGCTCACCATCCTTGTGGCCTCCTCAAACGGTGACAGGACAGTGCATGCATCCCTGATCATGCCCCACTGGCGTGGTGAGAAAAAACCGAGCTCCCCTGACCCTGTCCTGGTGCCGTAGTCGCACAGGTACTCATTGATGGCCCTCTGCTGTGTGTGCAGCCGCTGCAGCATGGCCAACGTTGAGTTCCATCTGGTGGGCATGTCACATATAAGGCGGTTCTTGGGCAGGTTCAACTCCTTTTGGAGCTCAGCCAGCCGAGCACAGGCATTAAATGATTGGCGGAAATGCACACAGACTTTCCTGGCCTGCTTCAGGACATCCTGTAAGCCGGGGTACCTGCCCAAGAACCACTGCTCCACCAGGTTAAGGACGTGAGCTACACAGGGCACATGGGTCAGTTGTCCCTGTCGGAGGGCGGAGAGGAGGTTGGTGCCATTGTCACAAACCACCATTTCTGGCTTAAGCTGGCGTGGCGTCAACCACCTCTCGGCCTGCCCCTGCAGAGCTGACAAAACATCCGCCCCAGTGTGGCTCCTGTCCCCCAAACAAACCAGCGCAAGCACGGCATGGCATCGTTTTGCCTGCGTACTTGCGTAGCCCCTGGAACGCCTACGAAGCACCGCTGGTTCTGAGGACAGAGCACTGGAAGAGGCCATGGAGGAAGAAGAAGAGGAGGGGGTGGAGGAGAGAGGTGTGTCACAACCAATAGTAGCATTTTGGAGGCGTGGTGGCGGAACAACCTCCAACACTACTGCACCTTGTCCTGCACTGTTGTCTCTAGACACAGAGCCTGCTTGCCCTCTTTTATCGGCTCGCGCCTGTCTGCCTCTCCTTGCTGGCCTTCCAGACATGGTAATGGCCTGAAGGGAGTTGGGTAAAAAAGCAGTTGGGTAGTGTATATTGTGCTGGAGGCACACACAACTTCCAATAACTCCTGCAGATGGCAAGTGGTCTCAAATAGAGAACAGCTATGTAGGTGGATATAGCGGTATGTACTGGGTACAGAGCACGCAGACAGCACGCACAAGCTCCTAACACTACTGACTGCAAGCTCTATTATAAAAGATAGATCACTAGCTATATAGGTGAGGTGAATATAGCGGTGTATACTGCGGTCAGGGCACGCAGACAACAACCACTACACAACAGCAAGATCGAAAATCGTCCGAAAATGATCGGTGTGTACTGTGTTGAAGGTACACAGAACACCCACTAACTCCTGCAGATGCCTTTATTATAGAACACCAGAGATAAAGGGGTATATACAGATGTATACTGTGCTGAGCTGGAGGCACACACAACTTCCAATAACTCCTGCAGATGGCAAGTGGGCTCAAATAGAGAACAGCTATGTAGGTGGATATAGCGGTATGTACTGGGTACAGAGCACGCAGACAGCACGCACAAGCTCCTAACACTACTGACTGCAAGCTCTATTATAAAAGATAGATCACTAGCTATATAGGTGAGGTGAATATAGCGGTGTATACTGCGGTCAGGGTACACAGACAACAACCACTACACAACAGCAAGATCGAAAATCGGCCGAAAACGATCGGTGTGTACTGTGTTGAAGGTACACAGAACACCCACTGCTTCAGACGCCAACACACTACACAAGGCCGCCGCGCTGGCGGCCTTATATAGTGTGGGGCGTGCACTACACAGCCTGAGCTATGATTGGCCACAGGACTGTGTGGTGCTGTACCCTACATTAATACTCAACTAGTGTGTGGTAGCGTTCAAAACAGACCAATGCAAAGACCAGGTTGGTCAGGACAGGAGGGACAATAAAAGCGGGTTTCACGCCTAAATCCGTGCTTTCTACAGACACAACATCTTCTTTGGGTAGGGGAACCAGAGAGGACATGCGGAAAATGCCTCTCATGCAGCTGGCTTACTGCATTTGCGTTAAGAAGTTGGACCAAAGCACCATCTGGAAACAGAGATAAATGGTATGTGGCGCTACCTAGCCTAACAAGCCCTAAAAAAATATAATGACTAAAGAACTGCAAGTGTGTAGGACAATGCATAAATCTTCTACTCGCAATAAAAAACACTATTGCACTTTATTATTGAATTTTATCAACGCCATATACATTTGTTTGCACTTTATATATATTTTGTGATTGAGATCATATTTTTATCATCATATTTATTTATTATATTTATTGCACTATAGAAGATTTATGCATTGTGCTACACACTTTCAGTTTTTTAGTCATTATATTTTTTAGGGCTTGTTAGGCTAGGCAGCGCCACATACCATTTATCTTTATTTACCTCATTGTGCCGAGATCTATTTAAATGTTGGCAGCTTACATTGTTCCTTTTAGTTAGGTTGTGCGCATTAGTTACCCCCTTTTTTTGCTTAATATATCATCTGGAAACAGAAGGCTGATAATCTCTTCCTGGATTTTAAGGAAGGATCCAGTTCGTCCTGAAGCTTTGTATAGCACAAAAGCATTAAGCAAAGCAAACTGAAATAAATATATAGACACTTTTTTGTACCAGCGTCTGGCCTTATGGACAATTAGGTACAGCACCAACAACTGGTCATTGAGGTCCACCCCTCCCATAGTAAGGTAATATTTGTGGACACAGAAGGGTTTCTGCACAACACCAGCTGCCGTAGAAATTTGGACCGCTGTGTCTGTGTGAAGGGAGGACAGAACGAAAACATTCTTATTATCCCTCCACTTCACAGCGAGCAAATTATTACATCTCATGCTGTATGCTGTACTGGGTGACATAGTGACAGGTGGTGAAGGGGTTAGCTGGGGGGGGGGGGGGTGATCGGGGGGTGAATTGTGTGCCTACGTGCCCTGGTGTCAGTGTAGTGTTGTGCAACTCACTCTGAGATGTCTTCTCTCCTCGGTCTGGAACAAAAAAGACCGACACAAGGAGAGATGGCATCACTTCCCCGTCAGTGTTTACAGTTACACAGACAGGAGAAGAATCTCATTCGCCAGGAGCGGTCGCCAGATCCAGACCAGGATTGATCGGTTCTGGATCGAATCCGATTGTTGCGGTCGGCGTGACATGGTGATTCGCCTGCCCGTGCCATTCTGCCATAGTATAACTGCGGCAGCTGGTCGGCAAGTGGTTAAGTATTCTTGTTAATCTGTAATATTATTACATTTGTTATCTGCATTTGTCATTACTTATTATTATACCTACAAGTTTTTGTGTGCTTTTCTTTGCACATCTTATATACTATAAAGCTTTAACTTAGCCTAAAACAACTAATTTAAGGTAGAACTAAAAGTCAAAATTTTGTTATTTTTTTGTTTAATTTTTGGATAGAAAAATAGAGGGTTATAACTCAAGTGTCAACTGTCAAGTTTTTTGCCATCTATTTCCCTTTGGGAACATTCCCTTCCCTTCCTGTCCCATAGCCTCAAAAGGAAGTTAGAGGAAATCCTTCCAAAGTGAGAAATTGCCAGGTTGTCTCCAGGGTCACCAGAACTAATGTTGCCATTGGAAGATTTCTTCTCTATTCCTGTTCTGATGACAACCAAAAATGTGGGATTTTCTTTTTGTCCCCTTTCACACTATAAATAGCACCTGTAAAGCACCTGAAAACTACATCCTCCGCCACCCCAGTGTGAAAGCCTGAGTGCTTTCACACTGGGGCGGTGCATTTGCAGGATATTAAAAAGGTCCTGCAAGCAGAATATTTGGGGTGGTATAGAAACGGCCCTGCCCATCGGAATAAATGGGCAGTGCTTCCGAAGCGGCTGAAAACAGCTTCAATAGTGCCGCAGCTCAAGCGCTTTTAACCCCTTTTTAACCCCTTCTTGGGGGTTAAAAGTGCCCTGTTACCACCCGAATGGCGGCGCCAAAGCACCGCTATAACAGCGGTAAAGCGTCGCCAAAACAAGCGGTGCTTTACCACTAACGCTCGGGCAGCTGCAGCATGAAAGCAGCCTTACTTTCACTTTTGGTTATAATGGTCACCAGGACAAAAAGAGTTGAGTCTACCTAATGAGAGCAAAGACAGCAACAAAAATCTGACTGGTGTTATAAATCCCTCTACAATCCAAAACAAAAAAAAAAAGAACAAAAGTTAGGCATTTAAGGTATACTTTAAATAAATGTACATTTTTTTTTCTGTACAAGGATAAGTAAGTACCTTTACATACATTTGGGTGAATGTTCAATGTAGATTTTACCCAAGAAGTAAGATCTGTTAATCATCATCTGGTACACTACTGACCTGAACATAGGCGCATCCATTTCCTCTGGCAGTAATTGCATATACTGCTGAAGTATGTGGTAAATGTTCTCTTTGTAAAAGCAGGCGGTTGGTCTTGTCCACATGAAATATCCGCTGGAACCCAGACAATGCCCTAATGGACACAGTGACATCCGTTGTGTCCCTGTAAGTGGCCTTTGCATATTTGGTAAAAGCTTGAAGTCCGACCACCATATCCTGTTAAAGATTACATTTTGCATTTACAATATGCAACACTGAAATAAAACGTTGAATCAAATGAACCAATAAGGATTTTTAAAACCTCATTTCTAACTTAAGAATACAGAATATCCAATGATAAAGTAACACTCCAAACAAAGAGCAAACAGCACATTTGAATTACATATAGGTTTACTGTTTTGCCTGACAAATGATTTGTAACTTTGTACAGCCAATCTTGAGATATACACATTTTTCACACTGCACAGCCAGGAAGCTGACACATGTATATATACTAATCAAGCAATTCCTCTTTCTGGTTCAGCAAGTCATATTTCTAGGTCATATCTTCGAATCTGGAGGAATGGGAGATCTTTACCTCCCCTGACAGACTTTGAGCAGCTGTGGTCGTCGACCCGTCTCCAACATGGTTTATCAGTCTCCAAGATGTTGTCAATGTCAGTAACAGAATGTTCTTCAGCTCTCTAATCCTAAACATCTAACCCTAACCCCCCATGCTTTCTGACCCCTTCCTGCTTTTTTTCTCTTTGTCTACTGATTGGACAGTGAAATAGCATCACTTCCTCTGTTTAGTGAACAGGGGGATGAACCAAGAAGCAGCCATCCTAATCATTATGTAGCAGTGAGGTCCCTGACGTATATTTAGCTAAGTATAGGCAGGCTGTAGTTGGCTGGCCCAGGTTAGGAAGGGGTAAAATCTGCCTCTATAGATCCCACTTTATCTGGTCTCTGCTTCTCTCTGTGCTGTAAATGAAAAGGGGGAAGCGCACTGCACAGTGAGCAGTCTGCATGGGAACAAGACAAAAAATTGAATCTTCAACTACTGCACACAGCTGCCAAACCGAGAGCAGTAGAGGGAGCAGTAATTTCTGTGGTAATTGTCCATCAGGGACTTCTGTAGAGGCCCGCCTGGGAGAAGATGTGAAGACACCGAGAGCCAAGGACAACATCCAAGTAATGGATAATGCCTATATATGGACTCTCACCTCATGGAGGTGTGCATGGGCCACTACATCATATTAGTGGATTAGGGAAAGGACACTGTTCTTGCTGTATTATGATGCTCCTTTTCAGTAGTAAAGTTATGCTACCCGTTCTGAGCCTGGTCTGACGTTATTCAAGAGGTGTGTGGTGGTTTTGACCTATTCCAAAGAACCTGGGTCTGTAATTGCACTATGGGGTAATGAAGTAACACAACTACAAACAGGGTAACTCGTCAAAACACAGAGAAGAGGAGTATAGTTGCAATGGATAACCAAATACAGGTTCAAGACACCAAGCAACCAGTCGTTAATCATGGTATCTGGTAAGATGGCAGGTCCTTTGGTAGCGTGGGGTGTTGGTGTTCTGGCTCCATCCCTAGCACTCAATCTTCTAAGGTAACCGGTAGCAGACTAGCGTTACAGAGATCTATGGCTTGTCACAAGGTACGGGAACGAAAAGGTTAAGTGACAGCACACACGAGGTCCGGATTATGTGCTCAGCGGGACCCCATTCTGTTATTGGGAGTGACTTAACAGAGGTACGCTGGACTGGTGGAGTGGGACCAGGTGCAGAATGTCCCTCCTAATGCAACATATTTTGGTTACAGTGTGTAGTGACATGGGATATGTTGCTTTCCTGAGGAACTCTGCTCTTTATTATGTGCAAGCTTCAGATGGGGTATCAAGATTATACTTATGGGTAAAATGTACACAATATGCCCCCCCCATCTCTGAAATTCAATGACCATTTATTTTAGTTGGAAGCAAAGAACAGTTGTTAATTCAGCAGTTTGCATGTCTGTGCTAAACATTAAAAAAAATCCACCATCCAGGCAATAAGTGTATGTGACAGCTAGCACAGAATATTACAGCAGTAAAAAGTATATAACCTGGGTTGAGTAGAATCCACCCTGGGGTCTCTGCTTTTTCACCATCCAGCTGACAATGCTTGATGCCTCCTCAATATCTTTATAGGAAGTCGTGTCATCTGATAGTATAGCGAGGAGAACATAGGCTGATATCGCCACACCTCCATGACCACTGCTATCTGATTCCCAGTATTTGGTCCCAGCTGAGAAAAACAAGCACACCACACACCCAAAAAGAAGAAATAAACCAAGAAACTTTGCGGTAGACATCATAAGGTCATCTAAGTAGGCCACATATCAAAAAAAGGTTTCACTTATAATGTTTAAAAAAAAATACGTGCCAGAATTGCATTATTGTAATCACGTGCATTGTTACTTGAGTCATGAAAGAAAAATGTATGATGCCAATGCTGGTTGCCTGGTGCTCATACTAATCCTCTTACTTCAAAACTTTAGAGTCACTGAACTAATGTCATTATGGATATTTATCGGACTCTCCTGATCTGCATAATTGTGCCAAGTCAGGGACAAAAAAAAATTACTGTGAATCAGGATAACAATCAGACGTGCAGTGTTTTCTGGAGATTAATTATTTATTTAGCTTTTACTTGCAGAGCACTAGACTGAGAGACCCAGGGATCATGGGATATGTAATCTCTTCAAAGGAAGGGTTAATTCTTAGTCTCTAGACAGAGGACATTCAATAACATGTGCAGTGCCATGCTACATGCCTCATGTTTAAACACAAACAGAAACTTCTGACACAGGAATTTGAAGATTTAAATGATAGATTATATGATCTCACACACTACAGGCTTTTCTCTGTTCTGCTCCTCTTTTTAACAGAGCAGGGTTTGGTAGCAGAATAGGTAGGTGTTTACCTTGCAAGGAACTCTCTATTTCATCTTTTTGAAGGCCAGATCTGAACACCATAAACCAAATATGCCATGTAATTTATTTTTAATATTCAAAGCAAATACACCCATCCATCAATGTCTCCATGCTTATTTTGTTGAGAAATCACTTTAAAAACACTCCCTACCCTCACTCCACTTCTCTTTTTCCCTTGCCCATTTTCAAGTTGAATTCCCTTGGAATGAAAGTCATATTCCTACTTTGTTACTAATCTATCCCCTTTCATCCCAGATACTCTATGACCCCCCCCCCCCCCCCCCCCTCATCTTTTGTAAAATTTGTGTATCAAACACATGCACATGAAACACCTGCTCATCGCATTCTAGGTATGACTTGCACACAAACCATGTGATACTTCAGATGCTATATTGTACTGTCTAATTACCCTGTCATGCCTAATTGCACAGTACGTAACACGGTTATCATTAACTTTGTTGACTCCATGGCAAATAGACTCTCTAAATTTACTGTATGTAATAAAACCCTTTAATTAAGGATGTAAATACACCCCCTAGCATTTCTGACCATGGCCATCTTAAATAAGTAACAGTACAGCGCATAGATAAATAATATAAGTGAATAATAAAGTGACACTCTATTAGTGCATCTAAAAACAAAAGTCCATAGATACAAAGAAAATCAAGTAGAGTTGTCAAGGAAAAGATCCGCTTGTGCAGTGTGCCTTCAATCGACAAAACAAGTGATGATGTGATTCCTTCACTAATAAGCAAGATGGACTCTCACCTCAAAATATGGACCCCTGATTTAACAGACAGGTCAGAAAACGCATGTTCCCATCATGGGTAAATCACAGCATTCAGTAGATATAGCGGTAGTGCTCAAAGATTGAATCCTTTTCAGTATCCTCAAGTTAATATAATTCCATATAAAAACAAAGAACAAAATCTAGTGCTCTCCGTTTAAACAAATTTATTTTAAAACAGAAGTCCCCATGAATTAATCTGCTACAAAAGATTTATTGATGACCTGATTATGATATGGGATGGTGATCGAGCGGGTCTGGACAATTTCATTGGGACTATGAACACGAATGATAAGAACATCCAGCTGTCTTGGAACATTAGTCAGGAACGTATGGTATTCCTTGATTTGGAGATCAGTAAAGATAAGAATGGGTTGTCTCTGAAGAATTCTTTCAAACCAACCGATCGCAATTCATACATTCCTCTGGGGAGCTGCCACCATAAGTCTTGGCTGTGCAACATCCCCAGAGGACAGTATGTCAGATTAAGACGTAATTGTTCTAAAGTGGACGATTTTGCGCTTCAGGCTCAAATTCTATCCTCCAAATTTCAGGAAAAAGGCTGTGACAGATCTGGTCTAGATCATGAAGTAGCTCGAGTCCAACAGTTGGATAGATCTCTTTTGTTAGGAGATAAAATAAAAGAACCAGTAGATGGAGGTGTCAACTTTAGAATGGTTCTGGATTATAATGTCCAGCACAAGAAATTCGAAAAATTTGTTGCTAAAAACTGGTTTATACTGAAACAGGATCGGGTATTAGGACCTCTCTTACCCGCACGCCCCTCTTTTATATATAAAAAGGCTCCTTTGTTACGTGATCAGATAGCCCCCAGTGTCATTGATCCTCCTGTACAAACTGAAAGTAGGCTTTTCTCTTTCTTGTCTGGTTTTTATGCGTGTGGTAGGTGTACTGCTTGCAAACACTCCAGATGCAATGTAAAAAAGAGGAAATCCTTTGTTGCTACTAGTAACAATAGGGAGTACAAGATCGATCAATTGATCACTTGCTCTACGGTAGGGGTGGTATATATGTTACAATGTGGATGTGGCCTCCAATATATTGGCAGGACGTCCAGGCCCCTCCATGTGAGATTAGGTGAGCATGTGAATAATATTAAGAAGGGTCTCAGAATCCCAAAAGTTTGAGTTTCTGGGGGATAGAGAAGGTTACAAAACATTGGCGTGGAGGTAACTTCATACGCCAACTGAGCAGACGTGAGTTGCATTGGATTCATGAAACAAGGGTTCTTGCCCCGAGTGGCTTGAACGTTGATTTTGATTTAAACTGCTTCATTTCGGATAGATAATTTTGCTAATTTTATACATGTATGTACCATCTTTATTTTTATTTTCACATTTATTTTTATTTATTTATTTTTATTTTATTTAGATTTTTATTGTCATTTATTTTGGTATTCATTTCTATTATGTAATTCATTATTTTTGTATTAATTGTTTTTTCCATGCATGGATCAGTGTTGCTTGCTGATGGCGTCGGCGGCTTTGTGGTTTTATCTTATGTTCTGCAGGGATGCAATGATGGGCTGAGAGACACTTATGTGTCCCCACATCGGCGCTATAATACTGCTTTTTTATGGTTATTAGGAATTTTTCTTGTTATCTAATATGCTCCATTTGATGGCAATGGGTTGTGTAACGTATGTATGTTGCTACTGATGTGGTTCAATTCATATGCACCCCTTTATGTTATTAGTTTTATTAGTTTTTATAATGTTTCCTCTCTTTCCGGTAATTAAGTGTTAATTTGGCTTCCGGAGTCACGCTTGATGTGTGTTGTCTCTGTGAAACTGCCTTGCGCACTATCTTCTCTCTCATTGGCTCATTATCAGTATACCAGCTTAAAAGCGGCTGTCCGACGTCATGCCGTCGCCGCTGATGAAGTCCCGCCTACTTTCGGGGACGCAACGCGTACGGACCACATGACCTAAGCCGTGACGTCATCCGCAAGCTGCTATACTGATCCATGCATGGACGCTGTGTTATGTTTGTTTTCTTGCCCAGCACTCAGCACTGGAGATCAGTGCACCAGAATGTGAGTGTATCTCTTTTACTTCTGTTTTAACCACTTGCCGCCCGCCCTATTACAAATTGACGGCGGCAAAGTGGTTTCATAATCCTAACCGGACGTCATATGACGTGATTAGGATTATGAGCCGCTGCGCGCCCCCGGGGGCGCGCATCGCGGCGATCGTTGTTGCGGGGTGTCAGTCTGACACCCGGCAACTACGATCTCGGTAAAGAGTCTCCGACGGAGACCCTTTACCATGTGATCAGCCGTGTCCAATCACGGCTGATCACAGTGTAAATGGGAAGAGCCGGTGATCGGCTTTCCCTCGCTTTCCCTTTTCTGTATTTTTTTATTTGTAGCGCAAAAAATAAAAACCGTAGAGGTGATCAAATACCACCAAAAGAAAGCTCTATTTGTGGGGAAAAAATGATAAAAATTTCATTTGGGTACAGTGTAGCATGACCGCGCAATTGTCATTCAAAGTGCGACAGCGCTGAAAGCTCAAAATTGGTCTGGGCAGGAAGGTGTTTAAGTGCCCTGTATTGAAGTGGTTAAAATAAATTCGTTTAAACGGAGAGCACTAGATTTTGTTCTTTATGTTTTTATATGGAATCATATTAACTTGAGGATACTGAAAAGGATTCAATCTTTGAGCACTACTGCTATATCTACTGAATGCTGTGATTTACCCATGATGGGAACATGCGTTTTCTGACCTGTCTATTAAATCAGGGGTCCATATTTTGAGGTGAGAGTCCATCTTGCTTATTAGTGAAGGAATCACATCATCACTTGTTTTGTCGATTGAAGGCACACTGCACAAGCGGATCTTTTCCTTGACAACTCTACTTGATTTTCTTTGTATCTATGGACTTTTGTTTTTAGATGCACTAATAGAGTGTCACTTTATTATTCACTTATATTATTTATCTATGCGCTGTACTGTTACTTTTTTACTTTGTATTGTGGGATTTGGTATTTTGACCTATAGTATTCTAGCTGCATGTTGTTTATTATTTCATTTATTTGTTGTGTTCAGCGCTGATTGATTTTTCGTTTTATACATCTTAAATAAGGGCAGGTGATTCGTGTATCATTCACTTCCAGGAATACATCTGCCCTTAGCTCAGGCACACAGACAGGAGGGTAGGTTTAGCTGAGAAAGCTCCTCCTAATTTACTCCTGAAGACTCCTGTAACATATGACATAATTTGCCTAGGCCTGGAAACCAGGAAGTAACTGAAAAATGTAAAAAAAAAAAAAAAAAAAAAAGAAAAGTCTAAAATAAGAAAATTTTTATACTCTATCTCTGTACTAAATGCTAACAGCATGAGTATAAAAAAATAGCCAATGTTGATTGAGAGAGTGATGTTCCACTTTAAAGGGTCATTAAAATGGCATTTCGGTCTTTCACTAGAGAGTTTTAAAAGCTCACGTCTTAAGCTGGCCGTACACCATACAATTTTCATATTCAATTTTCTTTAGATTTACTTTCAACTATGTAGTGCAAGGGCCTGCCTGATTGCATACAAATTGAAAGTGTTTAGGTTTGACCTCCTATTATATGGTTTTGGTAAATCCAAAGGAAAGTTGTACAAGAAAATTGTTGAATGTATGGCCAACCTTACGTTAATAAGGGAATCCAGAGGTGAAATCTCTGCTGTTGAGGTTCCAGATCTGCATAGTTTTTACTGAAAAACCCCTAGGTTGTCAAACAAAGCCAGGACCTACACAGGAAATTTTACTGCAAGAATCCCCAAGGAATCAATGAGTCCATCATATGACATGGCCCACTAGGTCACACCAATAACTGTAACAGTATCTTAGTATGAACTTACTCTTTAAGATGATTACAAATATAACTTTGGGAACTCATGGGATTACCTGTTTTTTCAGCACTTTTTTCTAGGCTCTCCAGCATCTGTTTTCGCAGGTCCCCATCTCCCGATAAGGTAAAGGCATAGGCCATCAGAGCCTGGGTGTACGTACAGTTTACCATTTCAACTGAATCCTTTAAACATTTCAGTGCTTTATCTACCAGCATGTTCTGTAAATAAATCACAGTATGAGGGCCCATTCACACCTATATACTGCAGAAATGCATGTTAAGCCACAGAATTTAACCTGTATTACCAAGAAAAACATCAGCACGTGCCTTTATAAATGATGCGGTATGGTTCATTGTTAATGGCACCCCAACCCACTCTACAGTAGTGTGCACAATGCAATGCAGCACAATCCTCATGTGACATCATTATGATGTACAGCAACTATACAGGTGTATTTAGTAACACAAAGCAACTGAGCCTAAATAAAAAACATCAATTTATTTTTTATCCCAGTGACACCCTGTCAAACGCTGACATGCTGGGTGTCACCAAGACGGAATGTAGAGGGAGACTGTACAGATATTCCAACCCTTCTCCACAATAAGAAAAATAGCAGGAAATTAAAAAAAATCTCCACAAACACACACAACAATGTAAACCTGGATGAGATTCTATAACTATCCTCTGCTATACACTGGTTTTGGCTGGAGTTAGCCTTTAAACATATATTAGTCTACAATATCTTTAAAGTGTATCTAAAGCAAAACATTTAGGGGTCTAGTTTAAAGCGGAGGTCCACCCTAAAATGGACCTTCCGCTCATCGGAATCCTCCCCCCCTCCGGCGCCACAATTGGCACCTTTCAGGGGGGAGGGGGGTGCAGTTACCTGGATAATCCAGGTAATTGCACCCACTACCGGGATAGCCCTCTGCGGAAAGGGGCGTAGATTATGCCCCTTTCCGCAAGTGCCCGCCCCCTTCCGCAAGTGCCCCGCTGCCTGCTGGGAAACACACAGATCCCAGAGGCAGCGGGGACCGTCCTTATTGCGCAGCGCGACTCGCGCATGCGCAGTAGGGAACCGGGAAATGAAGCCGAAAGGCTCCATTTCCTGATTCCCATACCCAAGATGGCGGCGGCAGCACCCGAGTGACGATCTAGAGATCGGCTTCGGGTGCCGACATCGCGGGCGCGCTGGACAGGTAAGTGTCACTATTTTAAAAGTCAGCAGCTGCAGTATTTGTAGCTGCTGGCTTTAAAAAAAAAAAAAAAAAAACGCGGAGTCCCAGCGGACTCCCGCTTTAAAGAAAAAAATTGCAATGCTATTCATCCTGTGAAACTGCATGTATGTTTTTTTAGAATAGAATTCATTTATACCTTAGCGCAAACTGTCCAATGCCGTGAATTCCATCGTCACTGATGACACCTTGTCCCTAGTTTCTTCAAGGTGCTGGTCTTTGGCCATCTTCTATGGCCAGCATGGGTTGACATAACACCAGCATATATGCAGGAGTTCAGTCAGCCCGGAACACAGGCACTGTTCTGGAATGTATACTGAACTGTACATGAAAGGCTCAGCATACATTTTAAAGAAGACTGCGAGCAGGCAGGTAGGCTTATTTTATTACAGAAGAGACATTGCATATCTTTGCAATTTTTTTTGTTTAAAGTTAGACTTTAATTCTGCTATAATAATGTAGTCACTGGATAACAAACTCATTAACAGCAACAGAGAAATATCTCTCCACAATAGAACTCACACTGAACACTTTTCTATGTTCCAGAAGGGTTATTGTTATATACGCTGTAAGTGTCACTTCATCCTCACCCCCTTTCTGAAAAGACAAAGAAAACAAAGCGTAAACACTTAAATGTAGTTACTGATAATGCAACAGCTTATAAAACATTCAACAAAAAAGAACTCCACTTTCTATCTTGCCCAGCCAAAGTGGTTCCTTTAGTATGCCTTGTGATATGTCTGCTTTGATGAATCCCAATTCCAGTTTCCCCCTTTCCACCGTACTGCACCCTGACTACACCTATATATTAATAAATCTAAGTATACACACCCTAATGTTAGGACATATAAACGCCACTGTATATGGCCTTACACGGTGAGCCCAAACTGCATGACGACACTAGCCCAAGTGTTTGTCCATAATCCCCTAGAGTGGAGGCGGTGTCCAGAGTCAGAAAAGTATTGCATTTAGATTTTTATTTTTTATTTTTTTTAACACATTAAAGAGGAGATTTTGGAGTTTGGCCTTAAATATACTACATTTTGCTACTGCATGTCCATGAGAGCTTTAATTCATATATCTGTTAGTCAACATTTTTTGTTATAACAATATGCAGAAAGAATATAATGTTTCAAAAATAGTATTTTTTTTATTATGTAGCGCTCACCCCTGGAGGGGCCACTGAGATTATGCGCAGATTCCCCAGCTAGTACAAAAGCCGCCTGTCACAAACACAGTCTCACACATACCAACAATAATGGCTCAGACTAGGTGATTTTTTTATTTTTTATTTTATTTCTGAAGTACTTGAACAGGAGAGGGGTTTAGGTTCACGGATACATCAAAATAATAATAACAATCAATGGGAGGGCAAGCTTCTTAATAAAAAATAATAACAGGAGCAGACACACACTACATTCACTAATCAGGTCTTACTCACAATGTCCCAAGAGCTGTCGGCCACCCAGGATCAAAAGGTAGTTCCCCAGTGAGGGAGACAAAAGATCCTGCTTGAGACAAGGACTTTAGGACCGTGCCCTGTAGCAAAAATCCTCTGATAATCTTCTCCAGGCCCTCAGCTTCAGCTGAGACCCAGACTGCAATTTTGCCCATGGGCAGCAACCACACGAGAACTGGAATCCTCTCTGGAGAGGAAATTTTTGGCACTTTGAAAAGGCCACCTGAACATTTATCACCTCCCAAGCCACCTTCTGAATATCTCCTTTCAGGGGATGGTTGTGGCATAGTAAATATTCATACTGGTCATTTAACTCTCTTTGCTCTATATTCTGTAAACTTCCTGCAGAAGAAGGTGGAACAAATCAAACACCCAGTTTAGGAGACCCTGACCAGACAAACAGTAGATCATTGCTCCACTGATTACAGTAAAGCCAAAAACAAAATTTAGCCCATCAGCATAACTAGAAGAGGGTTCTAGATCTAATTAAAACTATATATGCCTAGGCTTGAGAAAAGTATGCAGTGGGTCCAATATCATCTGTCTACTAAAGGAAGGATCCAGGCTCCTATCTTTCAGTCACCACCCATTGGTACAGCTGTTGAATACAGCAAAAGCAGTGTGTTTTCAGACAGTGTTCTACTCCTGACTAGACTGTTCTTTCAGTGAGTGGGGAGGGGTCAGTAGAACCCATAGAATACAACCTCAGCCTAAAAACTGCAGATACTTCAAAACTTAAAAAAAAAAAAAAGGATCAACTGAGCCATTCGGCCCAGGACATCTCTGAACCAACAGCCTAGGTTGCAAACTCTGGATGATGCCTGAATATAGATGGGGCCTTCCTTCCAGACAGAAAAGCTGACAAAGGCATTGTCAGGAAGAGAGCTGATACCTGTAAGCCCCCGTACACACGGTCGGAGAATCCCTCGGAATGTGTCCTATCGGACCGTGTTGTTGGATAATTCGACTGTGTGTGGTATGCATCGGACTGTTTCCGTCTGAATATCCGTCGGACCAAATTTTCCAACTTGTTGGAAATATTTTCCGAGAAACTGGTCCAATAGGACATACTCCGATCATGTGTAGAGAATTCTGATCGGACAAAGTGCCACGCATGCTCAGATCAAATTCCTACATCAAAGCTATTGGCTACTAGCCTGAACGTAGTCCCATTGTAACGAAATTACAACATCACGTTCTGAAAGATCGGATTTTTCGACAACTTTGTCAGACCGTGTGTATGCAACAGTTTCGGACACAATCCGATGGACAAAATCCGATGGATTTGGTTGGCAGAATGTCCGACCGTGTGTACGGGGGCTAAGTGTTATACTTACACATTAGCATGCATGAACCTAATATGAAAATAACTACATCTGACGCTGTCTGTTTTGCGAGCAACTCAATGCAAAACCAGTTTTTTCCTTTTATTCTACTATACAGGGTGCAGTACCCTATTACAATACTAAGAACTTTACTACTGGTGCTACCAACCTGTATGGTAACCACCTACTCCTATGGAGCCACTGAAATAGCACTAGAGCCAAGCAACTAGTATTTTTAGAGTTGAGCAGAGGTAACCTATGTAGCGCTCTCATGACAGGTTTTTAAGGACAAATAAGAATAGCAGGTTGCAATATGAGTGTAGTATATTAACACATTTATTGTGGTGAAAAGACAAATGGCAACTCAAATTATGACTGTTAAAGTCAGGCTCATCACATAGCAAGGGCTTCCATTGGACCATCCCATGACAACAGGGAACCTCAGACCAAAAAAACTGGATGGATACACCTGCAGAACCAAGAGAACACACTGGGGGGCACCAAACTAAGTGCAGTATTAAATGTACTAAGAAACATTAGTAAATTAGCAACTCCCATAAGAAGAAGAAATGGTACTTTTTGTATGTAATCCATGAGCAGTCAGCTCATACATCTGGCATAGGAAGCCCGTTCCTACAACTTACAGCCTGGAAAGTCCGGACGTCAGGCTGAACAACAGCTTAGATGAGGAAGTGGAAACCAACAAGATG
Source organism: Lithobates pipiens (assembly GCF_037356315.1). Taxonomy (NCBI): domain Eukaryota; kingdom Metazoa; phylum Chordata; class Amphibia; order Anura; family Ranidae; genus Lithobates; species Lithobates pipiens. The sequence goes on along the minus strand of NW_027507787.1, from coordinate 172,676,822 downwards.
GGAGGTGGGCTTCTTGTGGTATGTAGATCAGAGCGGGAGTGATGTCATTGGGATGTCAGCAGGGGCGGGCTGGGCCGGGGGGCAGGGTGGAAATCTCCCCCCAGGCCGTCTAACTTTTAATCAAAACAGGCTGACATTTTTTTTTTTTTTTTTTTGAGGAAGTCGGCCGCTGATTGGCTGTGTTGCTGCTGCGCTGCATTCTGGGAGTTGTAGTCTGGTGGGTAGAGACTGGAGGGAACTGAGCAGCGAAGCAGGTAACTTCTATTCCCGGCAGGGAGACCCATCACTTCACAGGGGGGCCGGTCAGCCAACTTCAAGCTATCATTCTCCTGCTGCTGTGTTAACGCTCCTACTGGCTGCTCTCCTATAACCTCTCTCTCCTTTCAGGACACATCACGTTTGTTTCTGTTCAGATTCTTTCATTTATTCCAGGCTGATTTCACTCATGCTTCATCCCCCTCCCCCTCCCTCTGTGTACTCATCTCTCCTGGTCGGTACAATCTTGCTGTAGGTAAGTCACACTCTCCTTGCACCAATTCACTTATCTTTTTCCCATTCATTTTATCTTCTCTCCTGTTTTGTAATTCTGCTCTCCTCATATAAATCACTGTAGCCTCTCAGCTCTGGGCATTCCACACATGTACTTGGGCTGACACCCTTTCCATCCCAGTTTACTTTTGCCTAATACAATAGTTCTGTCAGAATCATGCCTCAGTCTAACACATGCAGCCCCTCACTCTCCATTAACTTATACTACAGAATTTGGGCTTTTTCACACTAGTGCAGTGACTGGCATTTTTCCACACTGAAAAAAATACCAGTCACTGCTAGAGCACATAGAATACAACTGTTCTCTATGTGCTCCATTTACACTGCAGTACCATCCAGAGGTGCGGTGCAGTAAGCTGCAATAATATACAGTAATTCTACATTTTATCGCAGTGCACTGGATGGCACTGACATAGTTATCAATCAGTCCTTCTCAAACTGACAGAAATGCAGCAGCATTTTTTTTTTCCTTCCAGTGACCCCACAGCATGTCACAAACATTATGGCACTATTACCCCCATTCCCTCTTCCACCTGGGGGGGGGGGGGGCGCAGTTTGCTATCTTTGCCTGGGCACTGGATGACCTTGTCCCCGCATTACACAGAGGGATCACCTGCAGAAAAGACTCGGGAATGGTACAGTACATGATGTCCTGCTGGGAGCTGGCCATTCCCTGTGGGTCCTGCTGGAACTAATCATGGCCTGTTGGCAGTGGCGGCTGGTGCTAAAATATTTTGGGGGGGGGGGGGGGGGCAAACTGAAAAAAATGTGAAAAAAAAAAATTATTCGCAGCCACTGTGCCAATCAAATGCTGCCAGTGTGACAGTGTGCCACCCGCTTGCCTTCTGCCCTGCACTTGCCCTGTCTTGTGGGGCAGCAGGTGACAACGAGTGGGTCCTTCATGCGTCTCCTGCACTTCTTTTCCTCCCATCCTCTCCTCCCATCAGGCGTCCAATAGCGGCGCCTGTTGTTTCAGCCAATCAGGTGACAGGTAACATGACCTGAGCAACCTGATTGGCTGTGAGCCAGGTCAGTGTTAGGAAAGCAATGTCTTCGGTTCTCTAACACACCAATAAGAAATCGGCGAACGCACAGCAGTGTGCCCGCTGTTTTCCCTTTTGGAAGCCTATTAGAGCCCATGGCTCTAATCAGGAAGCCTATTTGAGCCTATGGCTCTAATCAGGCATTTCCAAAGAAACTCCACCGCTGTAATTCATATGCATGGCGCCCAACAAAGGACCAGGCACATGAATAGGGGGCGGCAGCAGCAACCATATATAGATTCATGCAATCTATCTATGTGAGAGAGCGAGTGACGGGGGCAGCGCTCATGCGCCTTTATGGACGCACCACCGCTGCCTGTTGGTCCTACTGGGAGCTGGCTATGGCCAGTGCCCAGCAGGACCCACAGGCTGGGAGCTGGCCATGCACCTGTAGGTCCTGCTGGGAGCTTATCATGGCCTGTAGGGCTCTGCTGGCCACTAGCCATGGGTAACCTTGTAATACAAGGTGGGCATAGATAGTGAACTTATTTGGGGTTAAAGTGGGCCACGTGACTGGACTTGCCCCCCAGGCCTAAGGCTGTCAGCCCTCCCCTGGATGTCAGGGAACAGAGCTATGCATTTTAAGGCTGCCCAAGCCTCTTTCTTAACTGTTAGATGCATGAGCTGACAGCTCACAGATTACATACAAAACAAAGACGCGCAATTTATTCTTCCCATGTAAATTGCCAATTTACTAGTGTTTCCAAGTACATTTAACACTGCACTGAGTTTGATGTCCCCCCGATGTGTTCCCTTTGTTCTGCAGGTATATCCATCCAGTTTTTCTATCCTGGTCTGAGGTTCCCTGTTGATGTTAGACTATCCATTGGAAGCCCTTACTATGTGATGAGCCTGACTTTAACTGTCACAATGTGAGTTGCTATTTATCTTTTCACCACAATAAATCTGTTAATGTGCTACACTCAGATTTTACCCTGCTGGTCTTCTTATCTGTTTGCCTAGAGGAACTTCAGTCTCTTCAGAGTTGCTGCATCTGATTCATTGAGATCAGTGGAAAGTCATCCTTAACGCTCCAAATGGACTCTTGAACTTGCACTTTTTGAATTTAACTTTTTGCTGTTCTGCATAGACATTTATGTACACACAACACTTATGCAGCCATATACCCCATTACTAATGTATTTCTTTAACCACTGGACATCCGCGCTATAGCCGAATGATGGCCACAGTGTGGATCTGAATTCCCGGAAGGCCGTCACATGACATCCTCCCCTGTGCTCGCTCCCTGCGCGCTGTGATCACTGAGTCACTGAGACTCAGGTGATCACCGATTCGAGTAAGGGGCTGCTCCCGGCCTCTTACCATGTGATCAGCTGCCAGCTGATCACATGATCAAAACAAAAGCTCGTGATCTTTTTTTTTTCTCCTCACGCTGACAGCCGTTAAGGACTGATATAGGTGTACAGTATATTGGGTTGTACACGTATAATATACTTTCTTTCAAATATAGAAAGCATATTATACTTGACTGCTGAGCTGATTGCTGCCCGATTCTGCACCTGTCTTTTATCAGTATAGGGACTGAGGGACAGTTTGGTGTTTGGAGCAGGGACAGTCTGCAAATCACTAGCTACTAGATCCACAAAGGTCCTTTTAAGCACGTATAATATACACGTATAATATACTTTCTTTCAAATATAGAAAGCATATTATACTTGACTGCTGAGCTGATTGCTGCCCGATTCTGCACCTGTCTTTTATCAGTATAGGGACTGAGGGACAGTTTGGTGTTTGGAGCAGGGACAGTCTGCAAATCACTAGCTACTAGATCCACAAAGGTCCTTTTAAGCACTGGTATAGGTGTACAGTATATAGGGTTGTACACGTATAATATACTTTCTTTCAAATATAGAAAGCCCGATTCTGCAGCTGTCTTATCAGTGTAAGGACTGAGGGTGTCAGGGCTGGCTGCTCAGCTGTCGGCTAATTGCCAGTTCTCTTCTCTTTCCACAGTTACCAGCTGTTGCCGATGATGCTCGTCTGACCTGTCTATTTAAAGCCTTCCTGCTCACTTTTTCATTTGCCTTCGCGTTGGTCACATCACAGGGAACCATCTCCTGCTGTTTGTTTCAAGACTGGCTTGCTGACATCCCACCTGACTTCTTATCCTGCTTGCGGTTGCTCTCCTTGGATCCCTGATTACCGGCCTGGCTGATTACCCGATCTGGTTAATGAACTTTGGACTGGCTGACTACCCGATCTGGCTACAGGACTATGCTTGACTACGCTTTTTTCTATTTACCTTTTTGATTTGATTGTACTTCTGTCTCAGTCTGTTTCATGGTTTCTGACAGTATGCAAAGGCCATGAATACAGTCAGTCCACTTGTTGGTAATATTTTTTCCAGATTGGATGAGCAAGATCACGATGGATCAGTTTGCCTTGGCGTTGCAAACGCTCCTGAATCGCACAGCTCACCTGGAATCCCCCACAGTGGCTGCTCCGGTACAACCTGAGTCGCAGGCCGTCCCTGCTGCTGCGCCAGTCTCTGTGCAGGCACCCGCCTCGAGTATAATCTCTATAAGAGGTATGTCTGGTTCTGCTCCTCTTCCCCAGCGATTTGGGGGCGATCCAGTTCAATGCAGAGGGTTTCTCAATTAGGTTGAGATATACTTTGAAATGCTGCCCTAGGCATTTCCCACGGACAGAAGCAAAGTAGGTTTCATGATATCTTTACTTTCTGAGAGAGCCTTGGCCTGGGCTAAACCTCTATGGGAGATGCAAAAACCTGTTGTCTTGAGTTACCCTCAGTTTGTGGCCTCCTTTAAAAAGTTTTTTGACGTTCCTGCATGCTCTGCTTCTGCTGCCAAGTGCCTCATGTCCATCAAACAGAGTACGAGAACTGTTGCCGACTACGCCATTGAATTTTGTACTCTGGCAGCAGAGGTTGCTTGGAACAATGAGGCCCTCGTGGCTGCTTTTTCTCATGGTCTCTCGGATTCAATCAAGGATGAGATAGCAGCCCGAGATATACCCACTAAGCTGGAGAGCTTGATCTCGTTTGCCATCCTCATTGACTCCAGACTCAGAGAAATACTTTCTCTTAAGGAGCGCTTGCGGAAGCCTCCTGTACGTTTGCCTCCGAGCTTTGTAGTCCCACCCATGCCTCCCTCACCTCCCATGCCTCCTGGTACCGAGTTGGTCAGTGAAGATGAACCCATGCACCCGGGCTTCACGCGTCTCTATGCGGATGAGAGAGCCTTTAGGAAGAGGGAGAGATTGTGCCCTTATTGTGGCCAGGCAGGTCACTTTTTGAAGTCTTGTCCTACCCATCCAGGGAATGCCCGAACCTTGAGGTCCTGTCATGGACAGACCTTAGGTGGCGTTGTTTCGTCCCCAGTTATCCAGAAGGATAAGCCCCTGGTTTTGGTTACCCTTTCTTGGACTGATTCGTCCATCGAGATACAGGCTCTAATCGACTCTGGGGCTGCAGGCCTGTTCATTGATGCTGCATTTGTTTCGGAGCCCTCGATTCCGCTGCAGCTGCGTGACACTCCACTTGCCATTGAGGCTCTTGACGGGAGACCTTTACAGCCTGCCCATGTGACGGTTCCATTGTCCATGGCCATAGGGGCACTTCAAGACCTCACCTCACCCAGATTTCTGCTGGTTATTGGTTATCCTTGGTTACAGAGGCACAACCCCTCTTTTGATTGGCTCCATGCTGAGGTTCTCTCCTGGTCATCACAATGCAGTAAAACATGCTTCTTGAAGGTATCCTGGGTCCTGTGCACCGCTTCACTCCCCTCCTTGCCGGAGTACCGTGATTTTGGCGATGGCTTTGATAAAGGTCAAGCTGGTAGTTTGCCTCCACACCGGCCTTATGATTGCGCAATTGACCTTCACTTGGTGCCATACCTCCTCGTGGCCGGGTTTACCCTTTGTCGGTCTTGGAGGATAAGGCCATGGAGGAGTATGCTGCTGACGCACTCTCTCGAGGTTTCATCCGCAAGTCCTCGTCTCCTGCTGGTGCTGGTTTCTTCTTTGTGAAAAAAAAAGAGCAGTGAACGGAGACCTTGTATAGATTATAGGGGTCTCAATCGTGTCATGATTAGGAATGCCTACCCGATTCCATTGATTACGGAGTTATTTGACTGCCTCAAGGGAACAACGGTTTTCACAAAGCTTGACCTGAGAGGGGCAATCTCATGCGCATTAAGGAGGGCGACGAGTGGAAAACTGCGCTTAATACCAGAACAGGCCATTATGAATACCTGGTAATGCCTTTTGGCTTTTGTAACGCCCCAGCAGTTTTTCAGGAATTTATTATTATTTATTATTGTCCTCCGAGATTTGTTGCAATTGTGTGTGGTGGTTTATCTCTATGATATCCTCATATTTTCCAAGTCCCTGGAGAGCCGCCACACAGATGTCTGTCGTGTACTTCAGAAACTAAGAGAGAACAATCTCTACTGTAAACTGGAGAAGTGCGAGTTCCATCGTGAACAGGTTACATTCCTGGGCTATGTCATTTCCACTGCTGGTTTTTCGATGGACCCAGAGAAACTGTCGGTAGTCCTACAGTGGCCTCGACCCGTGGGTTTGCGTTCCTCTGCAGCATTTCCTGGGCTTTGCCTACTACTACTGGAAGTTTATTCGTATCTTTCTCGTCTCTGGTCAAGCCTCTGACTGATATGACCAGAAAGGACGGTAACCCACAGAGTTGGTCTCCGGAGTCCATTAAGGCCTTTGAGACTCTCAAGGCTGCCTTTGTTTCTGCTCCTGTGTTGGCACATCCTGATCCTACATTGCCTTTTATCCTAGAAGTTGATGCTTCTGAGATGGGAGTTGGCGCCCTTCTGTCTCAACATCCAAACTCTGAGAGCGCTATGCATCCGTGTGGCTACTTTTTCAAGAAATTGTCACCTGCTGAGTGCAATTATGAGATTGGTGACAGAGAGCTGTTGGCAATCATTTTAGCCCTGAAAGAATGGAGACATCTCCTTGAAGGTACCACTGTGCCCGTTCTTATTCTTACTGACCATAAGAATCTTATATTCTTCTCTGAGGCTAAGCGACTCTCCCAGAAGGGCGCGATGGGCTCTTTTCTTGTCGAGCTTTAATTACATTGTCTCATTCTTACCCGGTACTAAGAATGTAAGGGCTGATGCCTTGTCACGACAATTTTCCTCCACTTCCATGTCGGAGTCAGTTCCGGTTCCTATGATTCCTCCTGATCGTATCTTGGCTACGGTTTGCACAAGTCTTACTTCTTTGGGTGACAAACTTCTTGCTGCTCAGGTCCATGCTCCTCCTGATAAACCTTGTGACCGCTGCTTTGTCCCAGAGAGTCTCCATACTGCAGTGCTCCAAACTTACTATTCTCCAAAGGCAGCTGGCCATCCTGGGAAGAATGAACTCATTTGGGCCATCTCCCAACAATTCTGGTGGCCTAGTCTATGGGCTGATGTTACTGCCTTTGTAGCTGCCTGTCCCATGTGTGCTCAGAGTAAGACTCCACGACATCTTCCAGTGGACCTCCTACAACCCATACCCAATGGAGAGAGGCCCTGGACTCACCTGTCTATGGATTTAATTGTGGAATTGCCCAACACCCAAGGCAACACTGTTATCCTTATGGTGGTTGACCGGTTCTCAAAGATGTATCATTGTATTCCACTTAAGTTGCCCACCTCTAAGGAACTGGCTTCCATTTTTGCTCGGGAGATATTTCGCTTACATGGGTTACCCAAGGTGATTGTCTCGGATAGGGGCAGTCAGTTTGTCTCCCGGTTCTGGCGAGCCTTTTGTGCACAGTTGGGAATCCAGCTTGCTTTCTCTTCTGCGTATCATCCGCAGTCTAATGGGGAACGAGCCAAACAATCCTTCGTTGCTATATTTCTGACCATCATAACAACTGTTCTGCCCTATTACCTTGGGCAGAGTTTGCTCACAACAGTGCCTTGAATTCTGCCTCCCGATTGTCTCCATTTATGGCGAATTATGGTTTCCAACCTTCCATGTTGCCTGACTCGTTTGTTCCGCAGAGTATTCCTGTGTTAGAGGAGCATCTCCGTGGTCTTCGTTCCACTTGGGTACAAGTCCCGGAGGCTTTGCGTCATGCTAATGATAGGTACAGACTCCATGCTGACCGCAGACGCCTGCCTGCGCCTTCCTACCAGGTTGGGGACAGGGCCTGGCTGTCATCTCGCAACCTCCGGCTTCGCGTTCCCTCACTAAAGTTTGCACCTCAGTTTATTGGGCCGTTCCGTATCCTTCGCGAGATTAACCCAGTAGCTTGCGCGTTGGACCTTCCTCCTAGTATGCGCATCTCTAATGTGTGTCATGTCTCCTTATTGAAACCGTTGGTCTGTAACCAATTTACCACCTTGGTGCCATGTCCTCACCCTATTCTGGTTGAGAACCATGAGGAGTATGAGGTACTATGGGCGCATACAGTACCTGGTTCACTGGAAGGGGTACAGTCCGGAGGAACGCTCCTGGGTTTCATCCTCTGACGTACATGCCCCTGTTCTCCTCCGGGAGTTCCATAGACAGTTTCCCCTCAAGCCCGGTGGCCCTCCAAGGGAGAAGGGTCATTGGGGGGGGGGGGGGTACTGTCAGGGCTGGCTTAGCCCTTCCTCCTCTGGGCTGGCTGATCAGCTGTCGGCTAATTGCCAGCTCTCTTCTCTCTCCACAGTTACCAGCTGTTCCCGATGATGCTCGTCTGACCTGCCTATTTAAAGCCTTCCTTCTCATTTTCCATTTTCCTTCGCGTTGGTCACATCACAGGGAACCATCTCCTGCTGCTTGTTTCAAGACTGGCTTGCTGACATCCCACCTGGCTTCTTATCCTGCTTGCGGTTGCTCTCCTTGGGTCCCTGACTTACGGCCTGGCTGATTACCCGATCTGGTTAATGAACTTTGGACTGGCTGACTACCCGATCTGGCTACAGGACTCTGGCTATGCTTGACTACGCTTTTTTCTATTTACCTTTTTATTTTTATTAATAAACAAGTGTGATTTGATTGTACTTCTGTCTCAGTCCATTTCATGGTTTCTGACAGAGGGACAGTTTGGTGTTTGGAGCAGGGACAATCTGCAAATCACTAGCTACTAGGTCCTAATCACTAGCTACTCGGTGCTGGTGCCAGTGCTCTCTATCTTGGTGCTGGTGTCAGTGCTCTCTATCTCGGTGCTGGTGTCAGTGCTGGTGTCAGTGCTCTCTATCTCGGTGCTGGTGTCAGTGCTCAGTCTCTATCACGGTGCTGGTTTCAGACAGTGAGGCAGATGGCAGCGGAGAAGCCAATCAGCAGGCAGTGCCAGCACCATGGCTGAGGATCAGCACTGGACTGGCACCTCCGGACCACCACAGTGGAGCCCTGCAGAGGTGGGGGTAAGGGCCGGGCAGAGGGAGGGGCTCAAGCACAGGTTGGCACACTGGGACACTGGCACAGGACTGCGCTGCCCTGACTGTGGCACTGATCATCTCCTGCACCCCCTTCATAGTCTGCCCTGACCTTGCCTCTCCTCCATGGCCTTCATTCGCTCCTGAATTGTCAAAATTTCACAGATAAAAAAAGAATGCTTGTCGTTGTCGATCCCAGATTCACTTAATACTTTTGTTATGTCAGTGTCCATGTTGTGGGACTATGTGTGCACAGCTAGTAAGTATTTTGTGGCTGAAAATATGACCTGGAGGTTTTAAAGGTTCACCTGCCATTAAAGTCAATGGGGTCCGCCGCAAACTTTGCAGTTCGCAAACTTTTGGCCAAGTTCGCGGTTCGCGAAATGTCCCATCGGAAGTTCATCCATCACTACCTATCAATGCCCACCAGTGGTGCCAATCAGTGGCACCTAGAAGTGCTGCCTATCAGCAGAACAGATCATTGCCCATCACTGCCACCCAACTGTGCCCATCACTGCCACCTATCGGTGCAAATCAGTGCTGCTTCATCAGCGTACATCAATGACGTACAAAAATTGGCCATTTTAAAATTTTATAACAAAATAATTTTTTTTTTTTTTAAATTCGGTCTTTTTACATTTTTTTTCACAAAAAATAAAAATCGTACAGGTGATCAAATACCACCAAAAGAAAGCTCTATTTGTGGGGAAAAAAATTATAAACAGTTAATTTGGGTACAGTGTTGTATGACCACGCAATTGTCATTCAAAATGCATCAGCGCTGAAATCTGAAAATTCCTCTAGATAGGAGGGGGGTTTAAGTGCCCTGTAAGCAAGTGGTTAAAGACAGAATATTCAGATGAATATTGCAGTTTTTGAATCAACTAAAAAAATTACAGCGTAATTTATCAGTACTTAGTCCTATAAACGAAGTGTATATATGTGTTTACCATTAAGTAATCCTGAAAAATGGATCCAACTATTTCAAAGCAGCCATTGCTCCTTTGCAGCTGGCTCAGCCATCTCACAGCATCCTCAATATGCTTCTCCTGGATGTAGATGAGCTCTTGAGCATGAACAAATGACTTCAACGTGTAGGCAGTGAGCCTGCAAAATGTAATAGAGGGATACCATGTTAAAAGTTCATACACACAAGTGCCAACAGCAAGTACTAGATCAGGGGTGGACTGACAACTCATGGGGCCCCCGGGCAATAGGAGATTATGGGGCCCCCAGGCAATCCGAGATCATGGGGCCACACAGTATACACACACATAGTATACAATCACACAGTATACACATACATGTACACACAGTATACACAGACAGGTTTCTATTGGCTGAGAAGGTACTGGAGAGGTGGGGCAGCTATAATCTTGGGATTTTTAGAACAAAAGGATGTCAGTAAGGGACATTTCAGAGACAGATGTAAAAAAAACACAGATTTTTACATACTGTCCCTGGTTTTACTGAGGCTGGCAACACTGATGGGGACCCCTAGTGGCTCGGGGCCCTCGGGCAGTGCCCGAGTGGCCCAATGGTCAGTCCGCCCCTGTACTAGATATGCAAGCTTAACAAGTGCTCCATAAGTACCTTTTCCGGCTTTAGTACCCCTTTTATATTGGGACTTAGACATTTTTACGGTAATGGTCTTGTATAAATACAAAACAGATGTGTACTGTATGCAATACGTTTTGGTTTTTGCACTAACAGTTTCTTTTTTCCAGACAAGCATTCAAAAGACCCATGCCTTCACCTGGTCCAAGCAAACCTAAGTCTGTGTGTCGGTATTGAAAAATTCTCCCAACCATTTTCATAGCTCCTACAACTTCCCAAAACGTCATTGCGTCTTAAAATGGTTATAAAGCATAAACATTATTTGCCTTAATTTACATTGCTTGCATTAAGGTGAAAAAAGTTTAGGCATCAGTGTCCTCCTTCACTCCCCTTTTACTCACCTGAGCCCTCATTCATTGAAGTGTTGTGCCGCTCTGCGGCTCTTCTCTCCCCCCTATCTCTCGATCTCAAAGGCTTTTGCTGAGGCAGCAGGAGCCAGTAGCTCCTGCTGCTGTCAATTAAAGTCAGTGATGTGGGGGTGGGGCCGAGTCCCTCTGTCTTTGTCTACAGATGGGAGTTTGGGAGTGAGCCTACATGAGGTTCCCCACAGAAAGTGGATTTCTATGAGGGCATTCACGGGAGAGATGGAGCCAGAAGCTCTGGCGGGGGGACCTGCACAGAGCAGGTAAGTATAAACCTGTTATTTTTTTTAAAAGAATTTACAATCCCTTTATATAGTCACCCTGTTACCTCAGGTCCACTTTTAACAGTCCAACTCTACACATGTATATACTTACAATTTCAGTGACCTGTATATTGAAAATCCACTGCTTCTCAGTTCTCCCACTGCAATTACTCTACACTTTTGGGTGTGTTGAATACGTAGACCCTGCCATTGGCTTGTACGTCACTACAGGATATATGAGTTGGAGAGGGCAGCAAGTATTCAACTTCGAATGCTTGGAGCCACTAGGGACCATAGAAACATGGCTTTTCAATACACAAGCCCCCGGAAAGGTAAGTATATAATATTTTATAAAAACATATCTTTTACAGGTAACCTGTCCAGTACAAGTGACCCTGTGGTGGCAGGGTCACTTTTTCCAGAAATTCATACGCACCATGTACTGGGCTGGTAGCCATGGAAGACGCTGTAAGAACCGTTGACACTTTTAAACAGTAGCTGTCTCTGGTAACCTATAAAATAATAATTGATACATTAGCTAACAAAATTGATAAAATGGGGTTGCTGATGTACGAGCAGGATTTTGACTTTGTGGGAATATCAAAAACTTGGTTTCACAGCTCACATGACTGTCTGGCAACTATCCAAGGGTATTCCTTGTATCAGAGGGACAGGAAAGGGGGGGGGGGTGATATGCCTATACATCAAGACTGATATATGTGGGATGACATTGAAAATGTGGCAAGGTGGAATCCCTGTGGGTGGAGCTTCAAAGTAAAGGAACAAATGGGAATTCAATATTGGGGGTATGGTGCAGGCCCCCTAACCTGAAGGATGAGGAGGAGTTGGATCTCCTATCACAGTTAGAAATGGCAGGCAATGTTATCATAATAGGGGACTTTACCTATCCAGATAGTGACTGGGCAGAAGGAACAGCTCACTCAAAGGCTTGTAATTTCCTAAATTTCCTACAGGACAACTTCACATGCCAGTTGATAGAAGCCCCAACTAGAAATATATTGCTAGAACGCAGATGTGGAAATATGGGACAACTTGGGAACCAGTGATCATAGGATAATCACATTCAACATAACTCATAGGAAAAGGAAGCACAAGGGTAGTACAAGAACACTGGATTTCAAAAGAGCCCACACTTCTGTGCTCAATACTACAAGATATTAAATGGGACCAAATCCCAGAAACATTGAACACTGAGAAAAAAATGGGAGTACTTTAGAAACATATTAACCCTTTCATGACTAAGCCTATTTTTGGAATTTGGTGTTTACAAGTTAAAATCCATATTTTTTGCTAGAAAATTACTTGGAACCCCCAAACATTATATATATTTTTTAGCAGAGGCTCTAGAGAATAAAACGGCGATTGTTGCAATATTTTATGTCACACGGTATTTGCGCAGTGGTGTTTTAAACGCAACTTTTTGGGAAAAGGGACACTTTCATGAATAAAAAAAAAACAAAACAGTAAAATTAGCCCAATTTTTTTGCGAAATGTGAAAGATAATGTTACGCCGAGTAAATAGATACCAAACATGTCACACTTTATAATTGCGCGCACTTGTAGATTGACGACAAAGTACGGTACCTAAAAATCTCAATAGGCGACGCTTTAAAAATTTTTTACGGTTACCAGGTTAGCGTTACAGAGGAGGTCTACTGCTAGAATTATTGCTCTCGCTCTGACGATCGCGGCGATACCTCACATGTGTGATTTGAACACCGTTTACATACGCGGGCGCGACTTCCGTATGCGTTTTCTTTGCTTCGCGAGCTCGCGGGGACGGCGGGCGCTTTGAAATTTTTTTTTTTATTTTTTTATTTTTTTTATTTATTTTTAAATGACTAAATTGTTTAAAAAAAAAAAAAAAAAATTTGATCACTTTTATTGCTGTCACAAGGAATGTAAACATCCCTTGTGACAGTAATAGGTGGTGACAGGTACTCTTTATGGAGGGATCGGGGGTCTAAAAGACCCCCCACCCCTCCTTTACACTTCAATGTATTCAGATCGCCGAAAACGGCGATTCTGAATACCGGATATTTTTTTAAAACCGGCGCCATTGGCAGCCGAGTAAACGGGAAGTGACGTCATGACGTCGCTTCCGTGTTTACGATGAGGAGACTGGAACGAAGCCGATTACGGCTTCGTTCCAGTTCCTCCCCAGCAGCCAGAGCCGACGGATCGCAAATCGGTGCTCCCGATCGAGCGGGAGCACCGGTAACAGCGGCGAGAGGCGGCGGGAGGGGGGGACGTCCCCTCCCGCTCCTCCGGCATAACAGCCGAGCGGCTTTTAGCCGCATCGGTTGTTATGCCTGGATAGCCAATCGCCTGCTGTAAAAAACGGTACCGGGATGATGCCTGCAGGTGCGGGCATCATCCCGGTATAACCCTCGGAAGCCGAGTACGCAGATGTGCGTACGCTCGGCGGGAAAGGGTTAAATAAAGTTATTATCCAGTGTACAGTCAGGCCCTGAGTTACAGACATCCACCTTACAAATGAATCATACTTACAGAGAGAGACAGCAAGAAGTGAGAGAAAATCTACCCCTATGAAGGGAAATTCACTTCTGAAGAGTTACGATAGGAAAAAGGTGCCTAAACTCAAGATTTATCACCAATCCATGTTTCTCCGACAACCCAAAATTTTCAAAATTAAATTGCCATAGGGACAGAAAGTGAGGTGAAATCTTCTGAATAGGGGCACAGACATCAAAACAAATGTTGCAGAGGTGTCAACCCTTCCCTAAATATTTTTTTTGTCAGGTGTTACACCTAAAAAATGTACCTGTTAAATCTTATGTAGCACTCTCTACTTAGGTAGGTGCTAGAGGTAAGATTTTTTGGTGAGTGCAGGTAAATTTAGGCAGGCCTAGTTGTTTCTTTTGATCTGTGTGGGCTGAGAGTGGCTCAGTAGCAGCTGTGACTCACAGACAGCATCACTCCAATGTCACCTCCCTTTTCCTTCTAGAGGATTCTAGAAGAGGGGCAGGGAAGAGAGGTGGAGCTGTCTGGGGTGTCTCAAGGAGCACTGATCAATCCCCAACTAGGATTGTCAGGGAGTAGGCCTCCTTGAAATACCTGGAGTCAGCCCAGCTGGGGGGGAGTTGTCAGGTGGAAGAACTGAGGATGGCGTACTAGGCTATCAGAGCCTTTGAGGGAGCTCCCCAGTCTAGGGGGATTTACCTTGGGTCTGGGACTTGGGTGAAGGATGGATCCCTTCAAGAGCTCATGAGGGCTGGTGAGTGACATGTGCTATCGGGAGAGCTGGGGAGAGGACGGAGAGGGAACTGTCAGAGCTGGGTGTGGAGCCAGTGAGGATTGCAATTCGATGGGCAGTGAGGTTGGGCAGCTGCAGCCAGGAGAGCTGGCAGGGGCTTAAGAGGACTTATTGGGGGCACTAGTCCACCATAGGACAGCTATCACTATTTCCAATTCTTGCTGCATTAAAGGGAACCATAGTCCCTGCCTGCAAAGGCAGTTGCTGAGGCCTGACGGAGTCAAAGTTGGGCTTAACCATGTGCTAGCTCTGCCTGGAGTTAAGTGTTGTGCAGGAGAGATAGTGAGGGTAACAGTCCGCAAGCAAGAGGTGTGCTGAAAGAGACTGGGAGTAGCCAAATTGTATATAGTTGTCCCAACTGACTGATATACAATCAACCAATTGCTTGTTCTACTGGGCATCCCATAAATTCCTATGCAAGTTCAAATCCCTCAATAAAAATACAAAAAAAGCACATTGACTGTTAATTGTCTCAAAAGTGACTGGGACATGAATGTCAGGCTGGGCAGGGTGACAGGTGGGCCACAACTTTCAGCAGCCCCTACGGGGGGTACCGCTACATTTGGGGGCTCATCCAGAATCACCTTATCACGTGACTGCCGCTGTTGCCCCTAGCAACCAAGGAAGCGAGGCGGGAACTGTGTTTAACCAGTATTGAGGAATTTAACCATGGGAAGGACTTGTGTGCTCTGCCCGCTATTCAGTGTTAAAATAGTGAGAGCCATTGACCATAGCAACCAGTGGGAGCAAATCATTGCTACCCGCTTACCCAGCTGCTCCAACTAGCGAGGGGGTGGTCACTTATACTAATCCTGCAATTCAGTGACTTTGTACAGTCACCCGTGGCAATCACGGCAGGCTATCATGCCAATGGATTGCAAATATGTCCAGCATTCTGTTAATCCTAGACATTCTTCACTTTTAAAAAAAGAACACTGTAAAAATAAAAATAAAACAAAATAATTAAAAGAATAAATAAAATTTAAAGCGCTCCCATCACCCCGTGCTCACACACAGCGGCAAACACACACGTCGGTCCCGCACGCATATGTAAACAGTGATTGCAACACGTGAGGTATCACCATGATTGCCAGAGCGAGAGCAAGAATTCTAGCACCAGGCCTTCTCTGTAAGCTCTAAACTGGTAACCTGCAAAGGCTTTTAAAGCGTCACACATGGATAATTTAAAGTACCGTAGTTTGTTGCCATTCCATGAGCGCACACAATTTTAAAGTGTGACATGTTAGGTATCTATTTTCTGGCATACCATCATCTTTCAAATTATCAAAAAAAAGTTAACTTTTTTTTTTCCCAAAAAAATGCGTTTGAAAGACCGCTGCGCAAATATGATGTAAAGATAGAATATTCAAACGACCTAGGGTTTCTGCATAAAAAAAAGAATTATATTATATTTATGGTCCAGAGCCCTCTGACCGATACGGATAAGGATGACAAACAAGGTTAACATAAACTCTCTTCCTTGAAATGGACCTGAAAGTGTGCCCTGGTCTAACGAACGGTATACCAAAATAAGGGGGCAAAACATTCAGGTAGGGGTTGTATTTTATTGTTTCAAGTTTGAGACTGGGTGAGTTTGACAAAGGCCTGGGCCATCTCCAATTGCGGATTGGGTATGTAACGGGCGAAACAGGTGGACTTCCATCTGCCCAACTTCTTGATAACATGGTCCGGGACCCCTTGGCGGGAGGCGGTTGAAGCTGCTCCGATATGGAAAGAATGTCCAGAGTAGTGAGTAGGATTGAGGTGAAGGATGCCCAGAAGTATCCTGACATGTTCCATAAACTGGGCAGCGTTCAGTGGTTTAGTGTGAAATGGCAGAAGCGGAACAGACCCTGGTTGATCGGCCAGAAGGGTTAACAAGCGGGTGAGAACGGCGACCGGGCACCAGCGGTTGTTGGTTTTATAGAAGTGTATGTCCGTACCCGAGCCAAGCTGCTGCGTCTTGGAGACTGCTAAGTGTAGAATGTAATGGTCTTCGTATCGGACCAGGTGGTGCTTGCACAGCATACGTGCTGTGGGGCCATTACAAGTAAACTCGCCTGGCCGTAAGAAGCCGTAGAAGGCCAGGTGTATGGCTGCTTGCAAGACGATACTTATGCGGAGACCGAAAGGTGAAGTGGCCAGAATATCTGACATATCTCTAAAAACGTCTCCTGTAATAGGCAGCCGTTTGGTGCGGGCCACTGGCTGGCGCTTCTGGACGCCGCGCATAACAGGCACGGCGTGATAAGAAAACAAGGAAGGTTCGGTAGGGTCCTGGAGGGACGAGAAATGTTGTACACCGGCCAGATATAGCCGGATCGTATTAAAGGATAACGCCAGCTCCGAGTGGCAGTAGGAAATGAAGGCTAGGACTTGCTTGACACGGGACGTCTCTGTGCTGTGACACGTCATGAAGCGGTTAAAGGCCCTCGAGGCCGATTGATAGGCCTTGAGGGTATTGCGTGAGAGGGAGTGCTCGATGAGTTGGGTGGCCGCTAGGAGGTGTGGTGCTAATCCAGGGTCAGCTGAGACCAGTCCGGGATAGCTGCTGATGTTGGTCCGGCTCCGGGTACCTGATCAAAAAAAGAGACAAAGTTAAAGCGGGAGAGGGCGTCCGCTGCCTGATTGAATTTACCGGGGATAAAGGAACAATGGTTGTTGAACTGAAATGATAAAGAGAGCTGGACCAGTCGACGAAGGAAGGACATAATCGCTAGAGAGTTGGATCTGCCTTTATTAATGATCTCCGCAGTGGCCAAATTATCTGTAAAAAAGGTCACCGTTTGCCCCGACCAACTGCGGCCCCATGTGTGTGCTGCAACTACGATGGGGTACAACTCAAAGAGGGAGGACGTCTCGGCGAAGCCAGGAATAGCCAGTATCTGGGGAGGCCAGGGAGCTGCGAGCCACAGATGGCCAAAAATTGCCGCAAAGCCTGTGGAGGCCGCTGCGTCGGTCACCACCTGGGGTGAAAGGGAAGACACAGAGGGAATGAACAGGGACACGCCATTCCAAGAGGATAGGAACTCCTCCCACATAGCAAGGTCTGCTATCGCCGCGGGATCCAGGCTGAGGACTTGCTCCGGGTCCTGTGAGAGGGACAGTAAGACTAATAGGCGTGACACGAATGCGCGACCCTGAGGGATGATGCGCATGGCGAAATTCAGCATGCCGAGTAGGGACTGTAGCTGTCTTTTGGTGCAAGTTCTGGCATGGGTGAAGTCCCTCAGGACCGTCCTGATGCGGGCCAGTTTATCCGGGGGGAGGCTGGCCTGCATGGTGTTGGTGTCTAGGCTGACCCCGAGAAAGGTGATGGTCTGCGTCGGACCATCCACCTTGTGCTCGGCAATGGGGATGTTGAGGTTACTGAAGACCACCCTTAATTTATCCAGATCTCCTGGAGGTGAGCCGGGTGGCTCGATCAGCAGGAAGTCATCCAGATAGTGTATGACTCCCCGACACTGGGCTACGTGCAGCAGGATCCACGTGAGAGTCTGTGCGAAGGTATCGAAGAGCCAGGGGCTGCTTTTGGACCCGAATGTTAGTTTGGTGGCGAAATAGTACCGCTCCTTCCACTTGATGCCATGCCAGCACCAGAGAGATGGATGGATGGGAAGGAGCTTGAAGGCGTCCGAGATGTCG
Organism: Lithobates pipiens; assembly: GCF_037356315.1. NCBI lineage: Eukaryota > Metazoa > Chordata > Amphibia > Anura > Ranidae > Lithobates > Lithobates pipiens. Next base: position 172,658,675 of record NW_027507787.1, on the reverse strand, counting down.
GCCTTGGAGAGCCAGGTTCCTGTGCCTGTTTTGAGAATGGCCTGGATGGCCGTGTCTACGGATGCATACTTGAGGGAGAACTCCTCTGAGGGGATAAGGGAATTAAGACTGGGGACAGAAGAGGAATGAGGCGCTGACAAATCGTACACCAATCTGAGTTTATTTGAGAACTTGCCCTTGACAAGCCCAATAGGGCTGACTCTCCAGGTGTTGAATGGGGGCTGTGTGAAAGGGCCTATGATGAAGTCTCGGTCTAACTCTGACTGTAGTAATTGGTCAATGGCTCGTTCATCCATAGCTGCTGACCGCAGGTTCTGGCATTCGTGCGTGAGGTGAGGGAGAGAAATAAGTCCAGTGTGAAAGCCTTGAGTGAAGCCCTGAACAAGGTAGACGGATAGTGAGGGGGTAGGATGATCGGTAAGGTAGGTGCTGAGCCACGAGACGTTGACCCGGCTTAGTCAAGACTTCTTAATCTGTTTGACCTCACACATGAGCCTGGGATGAGCCCTATGACACTGCGTGTATACGTGGAGCAGCCTGCACTGACTAAAATTGCATGAGCCGCTATTGTAATTGTTGCAGATTGCTGCACCTCCCATGGTCTTGACCGGGCGCCCAAATTTATCCGTCTGCGGCAGGCGTGCCTGTGGGCCCTGAGCGGTACCTGAGGTAGAAGGACCATCTGAGGGCGGGGCTGCCACTGAGCTAGCACACCAAGTCGCGGTATGAGTAGCCGGTTGGCAAATCGCACAGAGAGGAGACCGTAGCCCTGCGAAGTGGCGGCAAAATAGCTCGGTATCCATGACGCTCCAATCAGTAGGCATCTGGAACTGGAAGAGCCTGGCGGCCGCCTTAGCTGAGAAGGAGCGGTGGTAGTCGTAAAATGAAAAACCGCCGTATTTATAACCTAGATCTACTACCACATGGAGGTAGCGATCCAGCTCCTCCCTCCTGCTAGGGGAGACTGAGCAGATGATGTCCCTCATCATGCCGAAGGCCAATGTAAATTCGGTGACAGAAAGCTTCCTGTCCAGCCTGGGGTCTTTGGTCTTGAGGACCACCGACACGTCCCCCCATGTATAAGCCTTGTTCTCCGCAAGTTCATGAATGGAGATGAGAAGCGAAGCCAGATTGACGTCCTTTCCCTCTAGGATGTCCTTCCTGATGCTAGCTGATACCAGATGAGAAGGGTACACCACTGATGTACACCCGGTGGTACCTGCGAGAGGGCTAGTCACCGCCTGGGATGCTGGTACTGGAGGAGACACGGGCGGGCGGGTCTCGAGGAGGGCCACCCGATTCTGGACCTCTGACATTGAGGTCGTCAGGGAAGACACCAAGGTATGGAGCTGCGAAATAGAAGAAGCGATAGCGCCCAGGGAGGCCTGCTGGGTACTAGCCTCAGCCGCAGCTGGGGGAGGAAAGAGGAGCCTGAAAAGCTCGGCCTTTCTGGCTGTTGCCGGAAAGGGTACGCCTCTGCGCCTAAGCTCAGCTGTCAGCTTAGGAATAGTCCATGCTCTGAGGGACCGTTGGCTGCCACTCTCTGAGACTAGAGACGGAGATAAAGGGGCAGTGAGGTCCTCGCTGCCAGCCCGGGACATGGTGGCGTAATCCAGGCCTGGCGAGCCTATTAGTCCTCGGGTTTGGATTTTCTCCTACACGGAACCTACATGTGGGTGACATGGATTACAAGACTCGTTGGAGACTCCTGAAAAAGAATATATGCTTAACAAGAAGGATGCTTCCGCTCATGAGCGTTTCCTCCCAGATGACGTTTTTTTTTTCCCTTACCTAAGGAGGCACCGTCCCACCAGGTGCAGGGTGGACCTACTGAAGACTCGACTGACCTGCGGAGATGAGGTGAAGTTTGTTTGAGAGTTCTATACCTGAACAGAAATGGCTAGCTAAAATAGTGACTTCATGGAGGTGAGATTTATAAATGAAATGAAATAAAATAAATGAAAAATGAAACAAACAAATGAAATGTTGCTTTCCTTTCTTTTTTCTTCCTCTTTTTTTTTTTTTTTTTAGCAGGTATGAAACTTTGAAGCAATTTATAGTGAAATGAGGCCGATGAGCAAGGCCCCCAGTAGGAATCCAAACTTGAAGAATCAACTGGACTCATACCGGGAAGCGGCATGTGACAGTGAAATGAGTGAATCTGCCATGACAGAGGTCCGGATCGCCATGCCACAATCTTGCGACCGAGCACAAAACGGATTCTGGAGCATGTACTGAAATGAGGCCAGTCCTAGGGCACGCCGAGACGAATTTGGTACACAGGTGTGGCTATTCGTACCGGAGCGTGATAGGTGAGATGAAATGATACCCATGACAAAGACAAGAATCAGAGGATGAGCCCATGAATGAAACAAATGAATCCTGTCTTTGGAGCATGTACAGAAATGAGGCGTGACAGCTGGGCACACCGGAACAAATCGGTGCATCAATAAATGCAACAGGATTCGAATCGGAGCGTGATAAGTGACAGAAATGATATGCCATGACAGAGACAAGAATCAACAACTGGACTGATGGTTACAACAAAGAATCCGTCTCTGGAGCATGTACTGAAATGAGGCGTAACAGCTGGGCACACCGGAACGAATCGGTGCATCAATGAATGCGACGGGATTCGAATCGGAGCGTAATAGGTGACCGAAATGGTATGCCATGACAAAGACTAGAATCAAGGACTGTGCCTGAACCTGCGAGTGACTCAGTCTCTGGAGCATGTACAGAAATGAGGCCGAAACTGGGGCACTTCGAAGCGAATCGGTGCATCGGGGATGCGACAGGATTCGCACCGGAGCGCGGTAAGTGACAGAAATGATGAAATGATTCGAAATGATTGAAATGATTCGATCTGACATAAGAGAGATTGAAATGATACGAAATGACATGAAATGATCGCAATAATTCGAACGGAATGAAATGATTGAAATGATTTCGAATATATGAATCGTATTGCAACGGTCGGACCGATTTACTGTTTGAAAGGACATGGCATTTGAAATGGTCCGGACTGCTTGAATTTAACGTAACGAGCAGTCGGCTGTGGTATTGAAGTGATTCGAACGATTCGAATATTTTCAAGAAATGATCGGGGAATCGTTTCGGCTCGAGCCGAAGTGCCTGACGTGGCACGACCGACATGTCTCGAAACGAAATAACGACTTTCCTTCGAAAGGAAAGGAGTGGTGACATGAGGTAACGAGTACGAGTGACACGGTTTAAAAACGTTCGTGAAATGAAAAGTGAGAGGTTCGTGAGTTCAGGCTATCGTGTTTAAGTGACATTGTAACACATGAAATAAAAATGGGTGCCGAAGCCCTACCTGTACGACAACGGCAATTTCTTTGAGTATTGCGACACTCGGACGGAAAACACACGAACGCCAACGACGACAAGGAGACTGACAACACGGACACGATCGGGACAAACACGGGAACTCACGAACACAACTCGCTACTCGCTACGTTTTGTCTCGAACAGTCGGCCCTTGATCTCTGACGTATCAGATATCGCGCACCGGAACCGACGAGGAAGGTAGGCGAACGGGCTAGTTATATACCCCACCGGGCTCCTCCCATAATTCCAGGCCACCATACTGGCCTTTCTATATATATATATATATATATATATATATATATATATATATATATATATATATATATATATGTTTGGGGGTTCCAAGTAATTTGAAAAAAATGTAGATTTTTACATGTATATGAGAAGTGTCAGGATTGGCCTGGTATTGAGTTAACCACATCAGCCCCAGAAGGATTTACCCCCTTCCTGACTAGAGCACTTGTAATTCGGCACTGCGTCGCTTTAACTGACAATTGTGCAGTTGTGCAACGTGGCTCCCAAACAAAATTGATGTCCTTTTTTCCCCACAAATAGTGCTTTCTTTTGGTGGTATTTGATCACCTCTGCGGTTTTTATTTTTTGCGCTATAAACAAAAAAAGTGTGACAATTTTGAAAAAAAAAACGCATTTTTTTACTATAATATCCCCCAAAAATATAAAAAAAAAAAAAAATTTCCTCAGTTTAGGCTGATACGTATTCTTCTACATATTTTTGGTAAAAAAAAAAAAAAAAATCGCAATAAGCGTTTATTGATTGGTTTGCGCAAAATTTATAGCGTCTGCAAAATAGGGGATAGTTTTATGGCATTTTTATTAATAATTTTTTTTTTTACTAGTAATAGCGGCGATCAGTGATTTTTATCATGACGGTGACATTATTGCGGACATATCGGACAATTTTGAGACATTTGTGGGACCATTGGCATTAATACAGCAATCAATGGTATAAAATTGCATTGATTACTATAAAAATGTCACGGGCAGTGAAGGGGTTAACCACTAGGGGGCGGGGAGGGGTTTAGTGTGTCCTGGGGGAGTGTTTGACTGTCTAGGGGAAGAGCTGTGTGTGACACAGCTGTCACTAGGCAGAAAGGGGAGATGCTGTTTACATCGGCATCTCCCTGTTCTTTAGCTCCGTGACACGATCGTGGGTATCCCAGTGGCGAACGAGTCTGTGGGTCCTGTGGGCACGGTCATGGAGCTCGCAGCAGGCACATGCGTGCATGGCAGGAAATTCAAAGTAACGTACATGTACGTTATTTTGCCCAGCCGTGCCATTCTGCCAACATATTTTTGCTGACAGCGGTAAGCAAGTGGTTATCAACCATCAGCTTCCCCACTGAGAGCTGAAATGTAAACAAAAGAATTCCAGCAATAGCGTATTCAGAAAAACTGGTGTGGAGTCTCCCCCAAATCTATACTTCGCCCTTCAGGTCTGGTATGAATTTTAAGGGGAACCCCATGCCAAAATAAAAAAATAAAAAAAGTTCCAAAAAAATATAAATTAAACAATGTGGGCCCCCCAAAAAATCCTTACCAGACTCTTATCCAAGCATGCAGCTCGGCAGGTCTGGAAAGGGGGGGGGGGGGATATGAGCAAGCAGCCCTCCCGAACCATAACAGGCCATATGCCCTCAATGTCCTCAACATGGGGGGTGCTAATATTGATGGAGACAAAGGCCACTACCCCATAACCCTGGGTGGTTGGGTGGGGGTCTGCGGGCAGGGGCGCTTTTTGGAATTTGGAAGCCCGGCCCCTATGTGAATGAGTATGGAGTACATAATAACCATACCAATTTACAAAAAAGAAAGTGTAAAAAGTGAGTAAAGACACAGCATGAGTTTTTGACAATTGCTTTATTAAAAAAAAAAATCACTAAAAAAAGAGAAAAAACCTCTGGTCTCATTGCCAGCTCATTGGTCTGACATTTTCTATATAACTAAACGGGTGGGGCCAACCAATGGCAATCATGTGACCACGCCCCTTAGTTATATAAGAAATGTTAGACGGAGGAGCAGGCAGACTGGCGGGAGCCTTTGACAAGAACGGAGGTATTTTTTTGGGGGTCTGGCAGGTGTCGTATTTGATGATGGATCTATACCGCGTTTTTATTCACTTTTTTGGAGAGTAGGTACAGGTACTATGTACGCCATACTCATTCACGTGGGGGTGGGATCTGTGGCTTGCAGATTCTGATAAGCCCCCCGCTCATAGACTCCCACAATCACCGCCCAGGGTTGTGGAGAAGAGGCCCTTGTCCCCATCAACATGGGGACAAGGTGCTTTGGAGCAGGGGCAGAGCCAGAGGTCAGCTTTCAAACCCACTCCTTAACGACCAGCTATTCTTTGTACAGACTTCTAATCAGTCGATGATTTTTTGACCTATCCGAGTTCAAATCGTTTTGAAAAATTGGAATATATACAAAATGAAATTAAACTAATTTCAACAAAATTCATTATTATTTCAGAGGTTCAGATACATTCAAATCTCCGAAAAAACTAAAATCTGTCAGAATTTATAGTATATATGTTTTTGCAGGGGTATTCACTCAGTAACTCATGTGTCTGCCTCTGCTCCCAGCGCTCATATATGTGGTCAAATTATTCCCACTTGGGGTTAAATCTCAATATTTTAGCTGCTGTTATAAAACCAACCTTATCATGTACATCAAAATGTTATCAACCTGGAAATCCAAATGCGACCACTAACAGCGCTTCTACTACATATCAGTGTAACCATCAATCACCTATTGAAATCATGTAGTACCTTTAGATCCAATACCTAATACAAGAGCTTATAACCACTAACACAAAAACAGATTATATTTAAGGAATGTGAACACACACTATTCCACGTTAATCAGTCCAGCATCACAGAATAGAGTCCTTCACATTCGTTTTTATATATCATTAACATGTATATTCTGCGCTCTATCCTCCAATGTGCCTGGATATGCGTGGGTGCAGTCCTACACCTTCACCAAACTTTTCACCTCCGTGAATATGCACTCAGATGGCCGCTTACCAGACACTAGAAGGGGAGTGAGAGCCGACAAGGACCCGGGTCTCTACACGGGGACTGCGACGGACGAGAGCTGCAGCCCACTGGTGAGGTGCTTGTATGGCACATCTGACACCCCAAATTTTACAGGCTTTTTTTAAATGATTATAATGTAAGCATATTATGTAAGGGGGGCAGGGTAATCTGATTTTTAATAAAAGATACTACACTATATCAGACCCCTTGAATCTTTTCCATGTCCGCAACTAATGAGTGAGAAACCAACGGAGCACACAGAACCATACAGAGGAATTCCGCACAGCGGAGATAGGCTCAAAAGAGACTAGTGTCTGGTAAGCGGCCATCTGAGTGCATATTCACAGAGGTGAAAAGTTTGGTGAAGGTGTAGGACTGCACCCACGCATATCCAGGCACATTGGAGGATAGAGCGCAGAATATACATGTTAATGATATATAAAAACGAATGTGAAGGACTCTATTCTGTGATGCTGGACTGATTAACGTGGAATAGTGTGTGTTCGCATTCCTTAAATATAATCTGTTTTTGTGTTAGTGGTTATAAGCTCTTGTATTAGGTATTGGATCTAAAGGTACTACATGATTTCAATAGGTGATTGATGGTTACACTGATATGTAGTAGAAGCGCTGTTAGTGGTCGCATTTGGATTTCCAGGTTGATCACATTTTGATGTATATGATAACTGTCAGAATTTATATTTGGACCAAAACGAATTGTACATGTCTATTTGTAAGCGGGGTATCACAAGGCTCTGTTCTGGGACTATATCTGTTTAATTCATTTATAAATGATATAGAATTTAGTATAAATAGTTCAATCTCAGGGTTTGCTGATGATATGAAGCTAAGCAGGTAATATCTTCACTGCAGGATATAGAAACCTTACCGGAAGGCCTCAATAAGATAAGGGGGTGGGCAAATACAAAATGGCAAATAATGTTTAATGTTGAAAAATGTAAAGTATTGCAAAATTATGAGCATAAGTTACACACTAAAGAGAGAATCTTTGAGAGAATTTAGGAAGGGAAAAAACCTGAGGGACAGACTCGGCGTGCAATGCCAAGCAGCAGCAAGCAAAGCTAGCAAAATATTAGAATGCATAAACAAGGGGATTTTCTCAAGACATAAAACTATAATCCTGCCACTTTATAAAACTCTGTTTTGGCAAGATCTGGAGTATGCCATCCAGTTCTGGTAACCAACTCGCAGGAAGGATGTCCTGGAAATGGAGAGCTTTAAGAGAAGGGCAAACAAACAAAGGGGACTGGAGGACCACAGTTATGAGGAACGCCTACAAACAATAAACTTATTCTCTCTGAAGAAGAGACACTTGAAAGGAGATATGATAGTGATATACAAATATCTTAATAGTGATTCTAGCATAGGGAGTAAGCTACTCAGTCTCAGGGAGTGTAGGAACTTAAAGAGGCCATTTAAAGTGGTGTTGCTCATAAAAAAACAAAACAAATTTGCCAAAAAAAAAATTGGAATTTTTTTTAACACACCTCTTAATGCCTGTTGCTAGGGGGTCCCTCGTAGTCTGCCTCCTTCAGTGCCTGGGCTCTTCATGTCACTTATGATGTCACTTATCCTTGGCGCAGGAAGGGCTCAGCTCTGGCCCCTCCCTCCTGTTAGTCATCTGGGACACGTGACAGGTCCCAGATGACTGCGTGGCCAATCACGGTGCAGCTCGCGCATGTACAGTGGGTGCCCGGCTGTGAAGCCACAGCCGGGTGCCCACAGTTAGAATGCCGGTGCCGCCAAGCGGAGGGGGGAAATAGTGGGGCTTCATTCCCCCGCATCGCTGGATCCTGGGACAGGTAAGTGTCCGATTAGTCAGCAGCTGCAGTATTTGTAGCTTCTGACTTTTAATTTTTTTTTTTTTTTTGGGAACTCCTCTTTAAATAGGAACTTAAAGAGGAACTGCAGTCTGCTCACATAATTTGGAATAAAAACATCTTTTGCCATACTGAAGCTTCCCTCCAACCACTTTGCATATTATTTTATATATACTGCGATTCTTTACTTGCCAAATATGCTGCCGAAATCTCCCTCCACTGAGTCTGGCTGCATCCATTTTAACTGTGGGCAGCTGAAGCTACTGCCTGTTCACTTCCTGGATTTACACAGAGGCACACCTCCAGCTTTGCAGCTCTCATTGGCCCTCTTATGACTCACCCCCCCTCCCTTCCTGGCAAACTCTCACGGGAGTGAGAGAGAGAGAGAGAGCTGTGCATAATGTCATAAGCCTAGGCTTTTTACCAGACAAGATGCAGGAAGTGGGTTGTATAAGGTATATACTGTCAGAGAAAAAAATGTTTTACTATCTAAATGTAGCGGCGGGCTCCTGAAGAGCACACACTGTTTTTCAACGTTAAAAAAAATACCCAGACTACAGTTTAGTTTGGGTCTATTTGTCTAACTTAGACTTCTGTGTCAGTCTGACTGGGCTGTGATATGTTCAGGCTGGCCACAGGGGGTCGCTGCCTCTGGTGGCAGGCGTGGAAATATGGTTTACTCAGGCGTTTATGTTACTCTCTTTCGGAGTAAGGTCAGTCGGAGTGGCCTTACCGCTGTGCCCTCTGGGAGTGGGCATTTAAGACACAGATGTCAGGTGGTTCGGGGTTCCGGTCCAGTATGAAGTGTTGAGTACTTTGTCCTGGTCCTGCTTGACCTGCCCCAGAGAAGGCTATGGCCTGGGGTGTGGATCCACCCGACTTTAATGCCTCGGGGTTGGCTAGCCCAAGGCAGGGAAACTAAAGGAGGATTCTGAGGTGGTTGGGTGCCGTCTCCGGTTCGGGTTTGGGTTTTCTTAACCAGAGCCTGGAAGGGCTGAAGTAACCAAGAGAATTAGGTCTTGTGGATATCATCAAGCTGCACAGGGGGATTTGAAACTCACTTCCACAATCGGTGGTCTCAGCAGGAAGTAAGGATGAGTTTTAAAAACGGCCGTTTTTTCAGGAGCAGTGATTTTAATAATGATTAAAGTGAAACAATAAAAGTGTAATATTCCTTTAAATTTCGTACCTGGGGGGTGTCTATAGTATGCCTGTGAAGGGGCGCATGTTTCCCGTGCTTAGAACTGTCCCTGCCCAAAGTTTCATTTCGCAAGGAAAAAAAAGTATTTTAAAATCACTTTCAATTGTCGGCTCCCGTAATACAGAAAACACTCAATGAGTGTTCTCTGTATTACAGAGCCAACAATTCATTCATTGATAAAAAAAAAAGCGTGGGGTTCCCCTAAATTCAATTACCAGGCCCTTCAGGTCTATTATGGATATTAAGGGGAACCCCTCGTCAAATAAAAAAAAAATTGACGTGGGGATCCCCCTAATCCAAGCACGCAACCTGGCAGGCCGCAGGAAAAGAGGGGGGGACGAGAGAGCGGCCCCCCTCCTGAACCGTACCAGGCCACATGCCCTCAACACTGGGAGGATGCTTTGGGGGTCTGTGACCCCTCAAAGCACCATGTTCCCATGTTGATGGGGACAAGGGCCTCATCCCCACAACCCTGGCAGGTGGTTGTGGGGGTCTGCGAGCGGGGGGCTTATCAGAATCTGGAAGCCCCCTTTAACAAGTGTAAAAAATGGTTAAATAAGACTTTTGAAAAATTCCTTTATTAAAAATAAAAAAAATAAAAAAATGATTCCAGTGGTGCTAATCCACTCTTGCTATCCAGCGATGGATGATCATCTCTCCAGAGTCCAGCGATGGCTGATCTGATCCAGCGAAATGACACTTTGTGCAGGGACAGTTCTAAGCATGGGAAACATGCGCCCCTTCACAGGCATACTATAGACACCCCCCAGGTGCGAAATTTAAAGGAATATTACACTTTTATTGTTTCACTTTAATCATTATTAAAATCACTGCTCCTGAAAAAATGTTTTTAAAACTCTTTTTAGGACAGTAACTTGCATATTAGCCTTTAAAATTAGCACTTTTGATTTCTCCCATAGACTTGTCCAGGGTTTTCCGTGGCTTTTCGAATTTGCAGCGAACAGCCCAAATTGTTCACTGTTCGCTGAACAGGCGAACAGGCAATGTTCGAGTCGAACATGTGTTCGAAGCTCATCCCTAGCAGGAAGTATCGACAGTTTCAAAATGCTGTTAAATAGGCATGTTAGTAAACACAGTATACAGGGATATGGGGAATGGTATTTGATATGAACACACAGGCTGAGCTGAATGGACTGGAGTCAACCTTACCAACAATGTATGTAACAGACTTAAGCAGATTATTTTTATGTTTCTAGTGCCTTATGTAACACATAAAAGATAAATACTATGATACTAGTTTATCCATCAACAATTTTATTCACAAGACCACCTTTGTTCTACCTAAAGATAAACCCAGGCAGGTATACAAAAACATATTAGTCCATTTAAGTATTGAATCAACATTATTAAATGTTAGTGACTGAATATATATCTTAGACTAGAAGAGGGAAGGGTCAGTATTCTCAGCTAATTAGGGTTCGTAACTGCAGTAAAAACAATGAAGTGCTTTCAGTGATATTTGGTCTTTTAATTTGCACACACTCTCAGATTTTCAGGACAAGCTTTTAGGATACATGCAAAAGGCAACCCCCTTTTAAAGGCTGTACAATCCTCTTTCAGCCATATAAGACTTTAGTCGTAGCCTTACATGGCTGAAATGCATCAGCACTGTTTTTATCTCTAATGCTGCGTACACACGACCAGACTTTTCGAGGGACTAAGTCTGACAGACTTTCGACAGAGTTCTGATGGAGTTCTGACAGACTTTCCGAATGAACGGACTTGGCCACACACAATCACACCAAAGTCCGACGGATTCGAACGTGATGACGTACGACTGGACTAGAATAAGGAAGTTCATAGCCAGTAGCCAATAGCTGCCCTAGCGTCGGTTTTTGTCCGTCGGACTAGCACACACACGAGCGGATTTCTCAGTAGGAACTGGGCCTGGCGGAGTTCTGTCGGAAAAATTTGAAACATGTTCCATTTCTAAAGTCTGTCAGACTTTTGCAAATCAAAAGTCCGCTGCAGCCCACACACGTTCGAATGGTCTGCTGGAATCATTTCGTCAGACTTTTGATGTTGAAAAGTCTGGTCGTGTGTACGGGGGAAAAAACCTTAATACAGCCTGTGGACATGTGCTGGCCTTTGCATGCAGTCTAATGTGAAGGTTTACAGGTGAGGCCCCTCTTCTGGGAAACTTTCAGGATGTACCCCCTTTTTCCTAGTTCCAAGCAGTACCGATGCACAAAAAAATAGCAAAGTGTGATGTAGGAAAAACATGTCAAGTAATAAAAAAATAAAACACAAACAACAACATACACAGCAAAGGTAGTTAAACTATTATAGTTGATGAAATATGAAAAGGAGAGTGAGGGCTACGGAATGAAAGGGGAGGCAGAGTCACAGAGGTGAGAGTGGTCATAAAACAGTTGGATAGTGATTTAGAGCAGTGGTTCTCAACCCTGTCCTTAAGTACCCTCAACAGGTCATGTTTTGGGAATTTCTCTTATGCCCCATACATACTATCAGTTTTTCTTTCAGATTTACCAAAACCATATAATATGACGAAAGGGTTGGGAACCACTGATTTAGAGAACTGAGGCCCACATTTAGTCCATTATCATTTGTGTCAAATAGAATTATCATTCTTGGATCAAAAGTTTTGATTTCTTGGGAATTTATAAAGTTCCCTTTAAAGTGGTTCTAAAGCCTAAACATTTTTACCTTAATGCATGCATTGCTGTAAGGTAAAAAATGTTTAGGCATCCATCCCCTAACCCCCCTTCCCTTATACTTACCTGACACTTCATTCGATCCAGCGCTGTGCACATTTGCCATTGGCCCCCAGTGCTTTCAAACAAAACCAGTGACGAGGGTGCGGGGCCAAGTCCTGCTGTCTGTGTCGATGGATGCAGCAGCGGGGTTCGGGATGGATTACACACAAGTGAAGTGCCCATGGGGGCACAGGACAGAGAGGAGGAGCCAGAAGCACATGTGGGGGATCAGAGAAAAGGAGGTTCATGGCCACTCTGTGCAATTCCATTGCACAAAGCAGGTAGCTATAGAGATATTTGTTGTAAAAATAAATTAATAAATAAATCTTCTTTTACAACCACTTTAAGAACTAAAGCAATGGGGTTATCCATACAGTGGTCTGATTCTGAGAAATGATATCCCACTGGTGTGCATTAATCACCTTTCTTATGTACGTGTATGGTATGTGTATGAATTCATAATTTTTTGCAATTTCTGTCCTGTTTTGCAAAGATGTAAAACTGCCATTTCTCTAATTATGTCACTTTCACCCCCTTCCTGCCCAGGCCAATTTTTCAGCTTTCAGTGCTGTCACAATTGCGTGGTCATGCAACACTGTACCCATATGAATTTTTCGGGATGTACTCACTTTTATTGCCAGTTATTTAGACAATAATGGCTGTGTGTTGAGTTATTTTGAGGGGACAGCAAATTTACACTGTTATCCAAGCTGTACACTCACTACTTTACATTGTAGGAAAGTGTATTTTTTTCAGCGTTACTTCATATTCACATTGCACATGTTCCTGGATGCGCTCTCAGATTTGGTTGCTGCAGCAACAACCAGTTGGATACTGGTTCAAGTCACGGTGAAGATATTTGCCAGCACACCATGGAACGACACAAATAGTGCCCAAACGGGTGATTTATCGCATGAACACAAGGATAGTGCAACGTTTCGGAGCCTGCGCTGTTACTATCTTCACCATTTCTTCAGTGTTGTCACATGAAAAGATATGATAAAATATTTACAAAAATGTGAGGGTTGTATTCACTTTTGTGAGATACTGTAGATATCCCCCAAATTACCCCTTTTTGGAAAGTAGACAGTCTAAGGTATTTAGTAAGAGGTATGGCAAGTTTTTTGAAGTTGTAATTTTTTTTACTATCACCACAATACAGTGACATCATAGGACTGGTGTGGCGGTGATCACAGAGATCAACACAATAATACACACTGAGACCCCTTTCACACTGTGCCGCCCATAGCGTTGGTGGTAAACGCCACATTTTGGCTGCTAGCGGGATGCTTTTACCCCCTTGCTAGCAGCCGAGAAAGGGTTAAAACTGTGCTGCAATAGCGGTGTTTTGCTGGTGGTATAGCCACGCTGCCCCATTGATTTCAATGAGGAGCAGTGGTGGAGGAGTGGTAAACACATCGATCCAAAGAAGCTGCTGGCAGGACTTTTCCTGACGCCCTGCTAGCATACTGCTCCAGTGTGAAAGCCCTAGGGCTTTCACCCTGGAGACAATGGAGCAGCTGTTTGAGGGCAGATTGCAGGCGCTATTTTTAACGCTATAGCGCCTCTGTGTGAAAGGAGTCTGAACAGCATGATTGGAAGCCATCCACTGTGTACAATTGTCATATGATCTGCTGTGATTGGTCACAGCGATCACATGGTACCAGCAGCAGGCCCGGTACTCTGATCTACACCGCAGTGTGGCCCATGGGGCATGTGCAAGGCACATTCTGGGGAGGCAATCGCCCAGAATGAGGGAGCTCAACAGACAGTGAAAGAAAAATGGTGTTGCTGTGGATACTTGCAGTACAGGAGGATTTTGCAGGTATTGTGGCTATTTAAACTGTGTTTTACTGAAATATTCCCACTGTGATCTGCACTGTCTGGGAGTGGGAGCATGTGAGAGACAAATTACAAAGGATTTGTGGCAAGCTCCAGGGGGTTAAAGATTTTTTTTCTTTTTATTAATTGCATCACATAGTACTTGTATTTGAGACCTGGTTATCCTGCCACACAAGTTTTTAGTTTTTTTACCCTTGTTTTTGTATATGTGGTGAAAGCCCCATTATGTAAATATCCCGGTTTTAGAAAAAAAATGCTCTATTTCACATAATGTTTTCGGGCCTTTTGGCTTCCTTTGACCCTCCTCATTATAATGTTAATGGTTTTACCATCTATGGAAAACTGTTTCTGCATTTTAAAGCCCCTTTTACCCTCTGTGGACATTCAAGTTCCTTGTGCACAGCAAGGTTCTCTTGGAGAGGGTTGTCACATTCAACTTCGTTGCAGTATGCATCAGCAATATGGTTGCCCTGAAAGGGTCGTTATTTCTGTAACACTCTATAAAATGTTTCTACTCTTTATCATATTAAATAATCGCCTCTGCATTCAATTATTATTGGTTTCAGTAAGAACTTAAAGTGGATGTCGATGCAGACTGTTTTTCTCCTAATGCATTCTATCCATTGAGAGAAAAAAAAAAAACCTTATGTGTGCAGCAACTCCCCTCTGTGTTCTGTCTGAGTGATGATGAATTAAGTTTTTTGTGGATGATACCAGCAGTACAACCTTCCATTTCAGTTGGCATAGAATTGCATTATTTTCATAATAATAATAAGCAGACGTCGAGAGCACCCCCACCCCCCCCAACCCTTACATCAGATATCAAGAGACCCTCTCCACCATCAGAAGTTGAGTCTCCCGCCCTCCCTTATGTCACAGTGCACCTTCCTTATCTTGTGCTACTACCGGGAATAAGCTGTAGGCATAGCTGGGAAGCAAAAAGTGCACGGTCTGGATTCAGCTACTGGAGTCTGCTGTATGCTGAGGGCAGGGGAGGCAGAGACCAGGGCCTTCTGCAGCTGCACAGAGAGCAACAGGATCTACAGAAGTTCTGTCCCCCTCTCTGCTGCTGACTGCTAAGAAGGGATGGGGGGTCATAGACGAGCCTGTTTGTGGCTGCACAGAGAGGCATAAAATGTGGCGGAAGAGCTTGGTCCTCCTTTCTGCTGCCGACTGCTGATACACGGTGGTGGCAGAGACGGGGGGGGGGGTGCTGTAGGAGAGGTGCGAGAGCCACATAAAATGGCCTAGAGAGCTGGATTCAGCCAGCGGGTCTTCTGTTCGACACAAGTGCCTTAGAGTGCTCTGCACTCTTTTCTCAGCGCTGTTCTGAAAATACTGAGCGCAATTCAGAAACAATATACTGCAGAAACAGACTTGCATATATAAATATTAAACCTTGGAATGCTGTTATGGTAACTTACCTTTAGTTATGTGGGCGAGAGCTTCAGATTTGATCTTAGGTGTCAGTTGATTAGTAGCTTCTAGATACTTTACTATATGGATATTTGGTAAAAATTTCACCAAATTACGCTCACCACTCCCTTCTGAACGGGAGATATCCTCCCCCAGGTAAGCAATGGCAGTGCCCATCAAATCTCCTAAAAAGAAGAGGTTTCATGTAAAATACATAATCATATTAAAAACATGTGTCAAGTGATATTCAGAAATGGTAATACTTTATTGGGGATCCATATAACAAATTGAGGGATGCCCCCTTCAAGCCCCCCCCCCCCCCCCCCAGTGCTGGGGGAAGCAGTTGGGCAGCTATGGATGGCTGTGTTGGCTCTCTCATCCAATGCAGTTACAGGAGCATGTCTTGGTTTCTGTATGTGCATGCTCACTCCCTGCCCACTCCCCCCCATGTTGTCACCAGTGATATCTGCGTAAAGTGGCTCTGTGTACCTTCCTGGTGGTACAGAGCTGAACCTTTAGAGAGAACAGAAAAGAAAGGAGCTGGGGACAGGAGGAAGAACTTGTTGGGCAGGTGCTGTGGATCATGGGGGTTCTTCGGGGAGCACTGAACCCTGTTTGTGAATAGAGGCTACTGGACTTCAAATCCCATGGGCCACTGCACTAGGAGGAGGAGCGTTTCACTGTTTTCCTGGACAATTTGTTCCATATCGAGGTCAGTCTAGAGAGGAGAAAGGAGAGGAGAGCATAGGGTACAGACCTACTTTTGGGTTTGTACTTCACATCCAAGGATCCAGAGCCAAGCAGAGGAGTTGAGCAGACTTATTGCTGAGTCTGTTCAACTACATCAGGGAGAGAGGATGGACCTGCATTCTGTGTCTGCCAAAGCTGCCCTAGAAGACTAAACTCTGAGGAAGAGAGTCGCTGTGTCACCAGGATTGGAGCTGAGAGAGTGCATCCCTGTGTGAGGATCTGGGACCTGACTTCTGGAACCTGCTGATTGAAAAGTGGCTGGGACCAGGCCACTCTCTTGCTAGGAGTGGGGAGCTGAACTACACATCTTAAGCCCTTGCCATAAACATTAAATGCCGTAAGGACCACTCATACCCAGTTGCTCATTCACAATCACCACCAACACTTTTAAAGTGACAGTGCACCACCTAAAGAAGGGTCCAATGTTAACTATTAGGCACCAGGTACTGTTCACCATCTTTAGGGTACCCCATGTACTAGGAAAGCCTACTCTTACTTGCTGAGACTGCATTCTATTAGGCTGAGAGAAGGTAAAGCTGGAGGCGGGATGCTTTATTACCAAAAGGCTATTACTTTAAACTACATGATGCTAAAACCTGTGTGGGAATCCTGATGTAAGCAACCCTTACTTTTAAATGAAAGTAAGCAAAGAAAACCCTATAACATATTTTACTAGCTAGACTGAAGCTCATGAAAAGTGCTACACCTGAGCTGAACCTTACAATAGCAACAGGAGTGGCGCCTGTAGACATACATGGGATGGGAAAACTGCCATATATACAGCATTCAACCTGCAAAGTACAAGTTGGCTTATTCTTAAAGGCCAACATAATTATCTGTGGACAGCAATACACAAAGTATTTTCCGTTAACGTAAGAAAATGTGCACCTGTCACACATCAGGTCCGCTGGTAAGCTTAAAGCATTAAGGTCTTTTATCAACCCTTTAATTTATTCACAATTTAATGTTAAAGGAACTAACTAAAACCAACCACATCTTTCACAAACAATGCTATGTAGTACTTCTAAAGCAACTACAAATTATATACAAAAGAAACAAATACAGTAGAAGACAGCCATTTACCATCCACAACAAGCTATGAAAACAAAATATTAATGATTAAAATGTATGGTATACATTTGCATATAGTACTTTGTTAACTGTGGAGTGTTAAGTAGCAGTTGCTTATGCCAAGGCTTTTTTTTCACTACAGAGGTCAACATTCTAAAACAAAATTGTTCTGTATGCTTTCCTATAGCTCCCTGTTGCTGAAAACGTTGGTATAGCGATACTATTGGTCACTTTCTTCTGACTTAGCCCTGCCTCAATCTTAAATGAATCACTACTGCACTAGCATTGATCAACCCCACTGACTCACTTTTCTATTCTACTGATGAATAGGGATGAACTTAGGCATGTTTGGATCCTAGTCTGAACCTACCTATGCATTCCTGCCAGAAAGCTGTCACTGTACAGAGCCAATCATATCCGGTTGAGGTATTCCCTGCCCCACAGCCACATGCATACAAGGGCCATCTATACGTGTGGCTGCATGGCAGAGAAAGCCTTGGCTTCAGACTAAGATCCGAACATGCTTAAATTCATCCCTCCTGGTGAATTTTAGTAAACTTGTTCTACTAAGCTAGAATGATCATTACTGGCCAAAATGACAGGCTTTTAAAGACACTATAGTTTAAAATAACATTCACACAAGTGAATATTAGGATCCTTATAGCACATTCGTTGAGCTTTTTGAATTTAAATGACTGATAATGTTTAAGGTAACGTATAGTGTTGTTACTTTCCTCACCTATTACAGTGATAAGAGCCTCTTCTGAGCCTGGTACAATTGTGTCTGGAAGATTTAACAACACCTCTGTGTGGATACTGTCACCTGTAAGGATGAAACAAGAACACAACACTAATTTAGTAAATTAAGTTGTTCTATCTTATAGCACCCAATCGAAAGGCAGATTTTAAATGCAGTAGACTAGTTCTAAAGCTTATTTTGACTGATTCAAGTTGACGATAAGCAATGTCGCTCATCACTATATTAATAATGGGCAGCACAGTGGTGTAGTGGTTAGTACTTTCGCCCAACAAAAAAAGAGTCGCCGGTTCAAATCCTGACCACGACACTACCTGCCTGGAGTTTGCGTGTTATCTCTGTGCCTGCAGGGATTTCCCCTCCGGGTACTCTGGTTTCCTCCCACACTCCAAAGACATGCTGGTAGGTTAATTGGTTCCTGTCTAAATTGGCCCTAGTATGTGTATGTATGAATGTGAGTTAGGGACCTTAGATTGTAAGCTTCTTGAGGGTAGGGACTGATGTGAATTTATATGTAAAGTGCTGCGTAAATTGACGGCGTAGAAGAAGTACCTGAAATAAAAATTAAAGTCTAACTCAGGCTACAGTGTGTTTCTTTAGCTTGGGATAAAAGTGGGAAATAACTAAAAGTTCTGTTAATTTTTATTTTTTTTGTTTTAGATCAAATTAGCTAGATTTACACTGATTTACTGTTCCTGTGATGCCAATACAAGAAATGGTGGTGCAATTGTAGCTGGAGACAGGAAGGCAAGGACAGCAACACCATTAAGTTCCAACCTTTCCACGCTGTACTAAAATGTGCCTTTGCCCATGTCCATGTTAAATAGGAAATGAGGTAAAAACTCCCAAATAGGGGAAAAGATAGCAATAAAAACCCTTTGGAGGCTCTGACTTTATTTTTTCCGAAACAAAATCTTTGGTGGAAGCTGCACTTTAAGCAAGCCAATAAATGTTTTCTCATAGAAGTTCCTTACCCGATGGACAGAGTACTAATGCCTGTATCTTTTCCTCTAGAAGTCCAGAAGGCTGGGGAAAAAAGAGAACATTTCAGGATTACCAGGATTGTAATTTATAGTTAAACAAAAAAAAAGATGCAATACGAAATAAGGTTTGTTATGTAGCCCTTGTATCATTATATACAGTCTTGGATCTGTCCCTAGCTACATTAATTATATTTGCCCTATATAACCATTTCTGTGATAGCAGATTTTGCTCAAAGACTAAGGCCCCTTTCACATGGGCACCATCAGTTTAGCCATGTTAAAAATGTATCAGTTCTTATCTGTTGCTTTATCTGTTGTAAGTTCTCTCAGTGGTGGCCCGCCCATAGAGGGCATATGGGCGCTGCCCCCCCCCCCCCCCTCCAGGCAGTCACAAAAAAAAATAAATACAAAAAAAGTCCTTAATTGCACTGTGTTTGGACGCTGGACACAGTGCGACGCCGGACACAGTGCGCTTATGGGAAGCGCCACATCTATGCAATTACGAGATTGCAGACGTGGCGCTTTACTTGCGGGCATTTAGCCCGCCTTGCGGAGCTTTCTGAGGTGCCAAGTAGCTTCCACCCGGTATCTATTACTACAGCCGGGCGGTTTGATTGACATACGAGTTTCATGTCACTTCCTGCTTTCTCTCTCCCATTGCGCCCGGGAGAGAGGAAACAGAAAATATGAGGAGTGGAATTGCCGCTGCCAGTGGAAGGAGACACGGGCTGGACACAGGGACACAGGCTGGCTGCAAAAATCAAAAGGGCTAATTTTAAAGGCTTATATGCAAGCTATTGACATAAAAAGTGTTTGGGGACCCAGGTCCTGCCCCAGGGGACATGTATCAATGCAACAAAAAGTTTTTAAAACTGCTGTTTTTTCAGGAGCAATGATTTTAATAATGCTTAAAGTGAAACAATAAAAATGAAATATTCCTTTAAAAATCGTGCCTGCGGGGAGTACTTATTATGCCTGTAAAGTAGCGCATTTTTCCCCATGTTAAGAACAGTAACACAGCAAAATGACATTTCTAAAGAAAAAAAAAGTAATTTAAAACTGATTGTGGCTGTAATGTATTATGTTAAATAATATATAAGGGAAAAAAAATATTAATTGTTTGAAAATCAATCAATAAATCGGAAAAATATAGTAAGGGTAACAGGCAAAACGTGTGTGATATGGGGTATTCTTGTCCAATGCAGGACATACCTGAGTGAAACAAAGACACTATGATATGAGTGTACATGTGAGGATGAGGATGATACAGTGAATGAGATAGGGTTTTAAAGTATCACACCGATTTCAAAATCCTCATTTAACCCTCCAAGAGCCAAAACATTCAAGTAGAAAATCCAGTACATATCTCTGTGACAGAGCTTTTGAAAAAGCTCAGATGGGGGGGGAGGTCTCTAGGCATCGCCTCGATAACCCAAATCTTTACACCATCAGTAGATTTGTTATGGTATTCGAGGTAGAGCCTGGGGACACTATGGATGTCCCGTCCCTCAGTAATAAAGTGGCGATGTTCGCAAAATCGCTTTCGTAATGGCCTAATAGTTTGCCTCACATAGAAAAGACCACGGGGAATGTCAGACAGTAGACCACGTGGTCAGAGGAGCATGTGTGGAATCCCTTGCTAGGAAATGTTTTACCTTTTACACAGAAGTCCTTCTGATCATGTTTCACAAACTGACAGGTCTTTGCCAAAGGTTTGCGGCATTAGTACATGCCAGTATTGGCTAGAAAGGTGGGAAGAGAATAACTTGGGGGTAGTGGTTTCTTTTTAAGTTTACTTGTTGCCACCTTACTTTTGATATTAGGGGCTTTTCTATAGGCAAACTTGGGCTTGTTGGATAGGGCAGGAAGGAGGTGCTCGTCCTGAAGTAACAAGGGGCGGTGCCTCAACACGATACTTTCCATCTGTCTGTGGCGAGAATGAAATTGGGTGATGAATTGCAAATCATCCTTATTAGTGTCAGTATGAGTTGGAGGATGTGATAGAAGGGGTGTGTCTTTATAATGGGAATAAGCTGTTTCCACTATATCAGCTGGGAATCCCTTATCAAGGAATTTATCTTTCAAAATCTTACTCTGGATGTCATAGTCACTGCTTCTAGTACATAGTCATTACTTCTAGTTTAGTCTACAGCACTGGCTTTTTGGTATGTTAAGCCATTGCGGATGGTGGCAGCTTTTGTAGTGAAGGAAAGAGTTTCCGCACGACGGCTTAGTATAATTCCTGGCATGGATAGTTTTACCAACGAAGAACAGTTCCAAATCAAGGAAGGCTAATTTTTCTTCGTCCATGACAGAGGTAAAGGACAGACCCATGTTGCTGCAATGTGCAACAATATCCAAAACTATGAATGCATTACCATTCCAAATGATGATCACATCATCAATATACCTTCCATAAAAAACAATGTGGGAGGAAAAAGGATTGTTGTGTCAGAGGATTCCCACTGCTCCATGGTGAGATTGGCATATGAAGGTGCAAAGTTGCCCCCCATAGCTGTACCATTAACCCATAAGAAAAACTCATTGTCAAATTTTATAGAGTAGTAAGACAAAAAGAAGTTACCTCTACAATAAAGGAGGCTTGTCTGGTATTCAGCATGGGGCCCTTACATAAAAAAGATTGTATAGCACATAGTCCCACATCATGCAGTATGGCGGTATACAATGATTGAACATCAAGGGAGACACAGAGGTAAGTGGGTTCCCAAGAATAGAGGGAAAGACGTTCCAACAGATGGATGCCATCTCTGATGTATGACTGGAGTGATTGGGCAAGTGGCTGGAGAAACTGATTAACATATTGTGATTAGACACTAGTTATACTTCCCATGGCTTCAACAATTGGTAGTCCAGGGGTGTTAACCAGGTTTTTGTGCACCTTAGACAGGTGGTAAAAATAAGGAGTGTAATGAACAGCCTTAACAAAAAAGGATCCTGAATCTCTCCATATATGATATGATAAAAGGCATCAATGCAGGAACCCATGGAGTGAGTGGGGTAAAATACAGATACCTTTTACACAGAAGTCCTTCTGACCATGTTTCACAATCCGTCAGGTCTTGCACCAAGGTTTGCGGCATTGGTACATGCCAGTAATCACTATAAAGGTGAGAAGAGAATAACCTGGGCTTGTTGGAAAACACGAAGTAGAGGATGTCGGGGTAGGAGGCGGCAGACCCAAGTCAAGACCCCAGGAGAAAGAGTACTATAAAAATCTTCAATCTCTCTACTAATTCTCTCACTAGTGATGAGACTTTTGCCAGATGTGAGATCCTCTTACATCTGGCACAACAATCCTTTTTCCTCCCACATTGTTTTTTTAAGGAAGGTGTCACGGTACTACTTACAGTGAACCCACAGGTGAGTAGGTGACACGGGATACCCCAGAGCGTGGAATCTAAGAGCCAGCAGGTGTTCCGCCAGGGACCCTCTCACGAAGGTTTGGACTTAGCTGCGTGCTGACCCAAGGCCACGACCCCCGGGTTCACCCTGCTCGCTAGGGAAGTACCAGTTGGAAAATGGTGGCTGGAAAGTTCGAAGTGGATGGAACACTGATTAATGAAGCCCCGACAAGCCTTAGGATCACCGGAGAAACAAGGTGGCGATGGCAGATGCGGGCAGGGATTGCCAGGTGCAGCAGGTAAGACCGAAGCAACTGAAGCAGGAGCCGGAACGGCTGGAGCTGAAGTTGCAGCGAGTTGCAGACGATCCAGACGAGAGGCAAGATCCTGGAGAACCAGCATTATTTGCTCTTGATTAGCTTGCTGGGAGTTAAGTCTCTGAACTAGAGGCTGCATTTGATCCTCGGTCAGTGGCCGATTCTCAGAGATGCTCATGGCTTGAGAAAACTGTCACGGTACTACTTACAGTGAACCCACAGTTGAGCAGGTGACACGGGATTCCCCAGGGCGTGGAATCTAAGAGCCAGCCGGTGTTCCACCAGGGACCCTCTCACAAAGGTTTGGACTTCGCTGCGTGCTGACCCCAGGTCACGACCCCCGGGTTCACCCTGCTCGCTAGGGAAGTACCAGAAGACACTGTTAGACAAGGATGGATGGATGAAGCAAGGAGAGCCAGATAGTAAGCCAAGGTCAGGGCGGGCTGCAGACAACATAATCAGAACAAGCTGGGTCGGTACACAAAAGATCAGTTGATGAGAGGTCAGGTAAAACAGGTTATACAGGGGAGCTTCAGAAACAAACTTGCTCAAGCAATGGTAGCTGGTTAGGAAGGGATTTAAATAGAGAAGCACATGAGGGGCTGGACAGGAAGTAGCAAGAAGTAAACCTATATTAGGCAACAGGTGAAGGGCAGCGACACCCATAGCTGCAGATTGCACAGAGCTGAACACCCGACAGTGGAACAACAGATGACAGCCGACCCACTGCATTAAAGGTGAGACACTCCCCTCTCCCACCTGTTATCTTCCTGAACGACCTGGGTAGTGACCCTTGCAATTGGTTTTGCGGTCTGAACCTTGATAAACTGATTGTATTGATGTATGTAACTATGTATTGTACCATACTATACTCTGGATGTGATGTGGTTTGACCCTCTGTTTCTTATTTTATTATGCTGTACACAAATATTTGACAATAAAGCACTCCTGTTGTATAAAAAAAAGGTGAGACACAGATCAGCTCCACAGCTGATCTATGACAGAAGGTATATTGATGACTAAGGATGAGCCGAACACCCCCCTGTTCGGTTCGCACCAGAACCTGCGAACGGACCTAAACTTCGTGTGAACTTTAGAGCCCTATTAAAGTCTATAGGACTCGAACGTTCAAAATCTAAAGTGCTAATTTTAAAGGCTTATTATGCAAGTTACTGTCCAAAAAAGTGTTTGGGGACCTGGGTCCTGCGCCAGGGGACATGGATCAATGCAAAAAAAAAGTTTTAAAAATGGCCGTTTTTTCAGGAGCAGTGATTTTAATAATGATTAAAGTGAAACAATAAAAGTGTAATATCCCTTTAAATTTCATACCTGGGGGTTGTCTATAGTATGCCTGTGAAGGGGCGCATGTTTCCTGTGCTTAGAACTGTCCCTGCACAAAGTGTCATTTCTGCAGAAAAAAAATTCATTTAAAATCACTCGCGGCTATAATGAATTGTCGGCTCCGTAATACAGAGAACACTCAATGAGTGTTCTCTGTATTACGGGAGCCGACAATTCATTAATTGATAAAAAAAAAGCGTGGGGTTCCCCCAAATTCAATTACCAGGCCCTTCAGGTCTGGTATGGATATTAAGGGGAACCCCGCGTCAAATTTTAAAAAAAATTGACGTGGGTGTCCCCCTAAAAATCCATACCAGACCCTTTATCGGAGCATGCAACCTGGCAGGCCGCAGGAAAAGAGGGGGGGGACGAGAGAGCGCCCCCCCCCTCCTGAACCGTACCAGGCCACATGCCCTAAACATTGGGAGGATGCTTTGGGGGTCTGTGACCCCTCAAAGCACTATGTTCCCATGTTGATGGGGACAAGGGCCTCATTCCCACAGCCCTGGCCGTTGGTTGTGGGGGTCTGCGGGCGGGGGGCTTATCAGAATATGGAAGCCCCTTTAACAAGGGGACCCCCAGATCCCGGCTCCCCCCTGTTTGAAATGGTAAGGGGGTACAAAAGTAACCCTACCATTTCACAAAGAAAGTGTAAAAAATGGTTAAATAAGGCAAACACGCTTTTGAAAAATTCCTTTATTAAAAATAAAAAAAGATTGCAGCAGTGGTAATCCACTCTTGCTATCCAGCAATGGATGATCATCTCTACGGGGTCCAGTGATGGCTGATCTGATCCAGCGACGGGTGATTTTCAGTCCAGCGCAGTCCATCCATGCATCCATCTTCTGTCTCCACTGAGGAGACACTGTGAGGATCCCGGTGCCTGATGTTTCTTATATTAGGAGGGCGGGGCCACCCGTAACCTGACCCGCCCCCTCTGACGCTGGTGAGGAAAGCCAGGGCTTCCCCAAAGACGTATGGGTGACCCCTCCCCCCTCTGATGTAATGCAGGTTTCCGTTACATCAGAGGGGGGTGGGGTCACCCATACGTCATTGGGGGAAGCCCTGGCTTCCCTCACTAGCGTCAGGGGGGCGGAGTCAGGTGACGGGTGGCCCTGCCCTCCTAATATAAAAAACGTCAGGCGCTGGGATTCCGCAGTGTCTCCTCAGTGGAGACAGAAGATGGATGCATGGATGGACTGCGCTGGACTGAAAATCACCCGTCGCTGGATCAGATCAGCCATCGCTGGACCCCTGAGAGATGATCATCCGTCGCTGGATAGCAAGAGTGGATTACCACCGCTGGGATCTTTTTTTTATTTTTTTTATTTTTAATAAAGGAATTTTTCAAAAGTGTGTTTGTCTTATTTAACCATTTTTTACACTTTCTTTGTGAAATGGTATGGGTACTTTTGTACCCCCTTACCATTTCAAACAGGGGGGGCGGGATCTGGGGGTCTCCTTGTTAAAGGGGGCTTCCCGATTCTGATAAGCCCCCCACCCGCAGACCCCCACAACCAACGGCCAGGGTTGTGGGGATGAGGCCTTTGTCCCCATCAACATGGGGACATGGTGCTTTGAGGGGTCACAGACCCCCAAAGCATCCTCCCAATGTTCAGGGCATGTGGCCTGGTACGTTCAGGAGGGGGGGCCGCTCTCTCGTCCCCCCCTATTTTCCTGTGGCCTGCCAGGTTGCGTGCTCGGATAAAGGGTCTGGTATGGATTTTTAGGGGAACCCCACGTCAATTTTTTTTTTTAATTAATATCCATACCAGACCCGAAGGGCCTGGTAATTGAATTTGAATTTTTTAATCAATGAATGAATTGTCGGCTCCCGTAATACAGAGAACACTCATTGAGTGTTCTCTGCATCATGGAGCCGACAATTCATTATAGCCGCAAGTGATTTTAAATGATTTTTTTTCGGCAGAAATGACACTTTGTGCAGGGACAGTTCTAAGCACGGGAAACATGCGCCCCTTCACAGGCATACTATAGACCCCCCCCAGGTACGAAATTTAAAGGAATATTACACTTATATTGTTTCACTTTAATCATTATTAAAATCACTGCTCCTGAAAAAATGGCCGTTTTTAAAACTTTTTTTTTCATTGATCCATGTCCCCTGGGGCAGGACCCAGGTCCCCAAACACTTTTTAGGACAGTAACTTGCATATTAGCCTTTAAAATTAGCACTTTAGATTTCTCACTTGTACAGGGTGTTCCGGCTTTTCGAATTTGCTGCGAACAGCCCAAATTGTTCACTGTTCACTGAACAGGCAATGTTCGAGTCGAACATGAGTTCAACTCGAACTCGAAGCTCATCCCTATTGATGATGTGATCATCGTTTGGGATGGAAATGCATCCATAGTTTCAGATTTTGTTGCACATTGCAGCAACATGGGTGTGTCCTTTACCTCTGCCATGGACGAAGAAAAACTGGAATTATACTAAGCCGACGGCAGGAAACTCTTTCCTTCACTACAAAAGCTGCCACCATCCGCAATGGCTTAACATACCAAAAAGCCAGTACTGTAGACTGAACTAGAAGCAATGACTATGTAGTAGAAGCAGTGACTATGACATCCAGAGTAAGATTTTGAAAGATAAATTCCTTGATAAGGGATTCCCAGCTGATATAGTGGAAACAGCTTATTCCCATTATAAAGACACACCCCTTCTAGCTCATCCTCCAACTCATACTGACACTAATAAGGATGATTTGCGATTCATCACCCAATTTCATTCTTGCCACTGACAGATGGAAAGTATCCTGTGGAGGCACTGGCCCTTGCTACTTCAGGATGAGCATGTCCTTCTTGCCCTATCCAACAAGCCAAAATTTGCCTATAGAAAAGGCCCCAATATCAAAAGTAAGGTAGCACCAAGTAAACTTAAAAATAAACCACTACCCCCAGGTTATTCTCTTCCCACCTTTCTAGCCATTACTGGCATGTACCAATGCCGCAAACCTTTGTGCAAGACCTGTCGGTTTGTGAAACATGATCAGAAAGACTTCTGTGTAAAAGGTAAAACATATCCTATCAAGGGATTCCACACATGCTCCTCTGACCACGTGGTCTACTGTTTGACATGCCCCTGTGGTCGTTTCTATGTGGGATGAACTATTAGGCCATTATGAAAGCGATTTGGTGAACATTGCCAGTTTATTACTGAGAGACTAGACATCCATAGTGTCCCTAGGCACCACCCTAAACATCATAAATCTACTGATGGTCTAAAGATTTGGGTTATCAAGGCGATGTCTACAGACCTCCCCCCAGCTGAGCGTTTTCGAAAGCTCTGTCACAGAGAGATGTACTGGAATTTCTCCTAAAAGTTTTTGGCTCCTGGAGGGCTAAATGAGGATTTTGAAATCAGTGTGATACTTTAGAACCCTATCTCATTCATTATATCATCCTCACATGTACACTCATATCCATTGGACAATATTACCCCATATCTCATTTATGGGGTGTGTATATGTGTATGCGTGTGTGATTTCTTCCACAGATGTCCGTGTATGTATTTTTTACATGTATTTGTGTGTATGCATATACAGATGCACTACACATATTTGTGTCTTTTTTTTCCCTATATGCATGCACTGCCTTCACGTACATATGCACATTATACAGACACACGTTTTGCCTGTTACCCTCACTATATTTTTCCAAATGATTAATTGACCGATTTTGAAATGATTAATATTTTATTTCCCTTATATATTTTTTAACAATGTTTTTATCCGGTCTCTATCACTTGCTTTAGTGTTTTTTTTAATATAATATGACATTTATCATTTTTTGTGTATATTGCATTTTCTATTAGGTAGCGATGTGCAATCTGGCTACTGTGTCCCATTCTATATTCATATGTCAGTTTCACTGGCAGCCTGAGCTCCATATTCCTCCTTTATGTCTATTTTATGATGTCCTGCTTTGTCCTGTTATACTTGTGTTGCCGCCCTGTGTAAAGGATACATTTTTGCTTTCCTGCCCCTCTCTCTGCAGCATCTATGTCCATAAAGCACAGTATATTGTAATGCTGGGATAACGTTGCACTATTCTTTTTCCACTCCTGCCTATAGTCCCACCCACAAATTATAAGAATCTATGCTTCTGCTAACCCGTAGTCATTGGCTTGAATAAGGAACCAATCAGCAATTCTGAAACGTGTCCCATTTTATGACCTACTTGCGGTTTGTGGTCCATGTTGGTTGTTGCCCCCCCTCCCGCTGACGTCATTTCCGGGATTCACGTTCCACGCTGACTCTGACGGCAACATTTCTCCACCAGTGCTTCCAGAGCTTGTTGTTTCCTTTTGCTGGTCACCCTGGGATCTCCTGCTGCTGCATATCAACCCCCCGGGAAACCTATAACGCACTGGGACCGTCCTGATGCTGGATGACCTGCCTTATATACATGTGACATGCTCCCTTCATTTTTATATCCTGTAAGTGTTTTACTTCTTTTTGGGGATATTCTGCACTTTTTTTCTGTTTGCCAACAGTTCTCGGTTCTAAAGGTTCTCATTAGACTAGATGAAGTCCTGGACCTTGCTAAATATATGTCACTGAACTGTAGCTAAACAAACAACTTTAAAAAATCATTATATAGGATTGAAGAGACATATTTTTAGTTACCTTTACCACTAGTATTTTTTCAATATTATCTTCTTGATAGTCTCTGCCCAGGTTGGGAGGTTGATCTGTGCACTTCCCTTTAAGTTGAAATGAACCACTGCTTACACGGACTTTCAAGTTTCCTTAACAACAACAAAAAAAAGAAAAACTAAAAGTTAGAATAAAAAAAAAAAATGATAATATAGACTTCCTTCTGAAAATGCTAGCGAACCTAAAGCATACAAAAAGTTAAAACCTAACTCTGGGAAATGTGAACATTTTTATTGCAGCGAGGCTGTTTTTGTTCGGGTTCAAAAGCCGCTATATGAATTGACTTACCTACTTAGACACAGTCTGTCTGGACAGCTGACCTGGCACCGTCCAGAAGCAGCTTAAAGCGGGATTCCGCTCTTTTTTTTTTTTTTTTTCTTACCTGTGTCACAGGTGGGCGAGTGCTACCTTCGATTAGCATCCACGTCCGGCGTTTTTTTGACCCCCGGTGCGACGATTCTTTTCCTCGGGATGACTTATAAAAAACTGCTCTGGCGTTTTCCATTTTAAGTGTGGGCGTCTGAAGCCCACAGGCATTTACTTCCTGTATATGATGACGCTCGGCTCCCAGCATGCTCCGCTCCATCTTGCACATGCTCAGTGTTAGCAGTGACCAGCAATGAAAAAGTTTGTGGTTACCATCACAACGGGCGGCGTCCCGGAAGTTCCCGCCCCGTTGTCAAGGCAACGAAAACAACACAGGACAGAGCCCTCGTCACGTGACCGGCGTCCTAACGAAATCTCGTGAGATTTCGCAATTTCATTGTCCCCCATGGATTCTTGGGAAATAGCTTAGAAATTTCCCAGGGACCATTGCGAGGACAATAACCACGCCTACTCCCACGGGAGGACAACCCGGAAGTCAGCAGAAACATCAGAAATAAAAGGTAAGTAAAGAATATTTTTTTTTTTCAGGGTTCATTTAGGTAAGTATGCTATCTGGTGAATTTAATAACATGAAGTTTCATTTTTAGGTACCAAACCGCTTTAAATTTTCAGTAAGACACAAAAATTGAATCCAATGCAGTCTTACAAACACAAACATTGCAGCTCTTAAAGAGGAATTCCACCTAAAAAAAAAAAAATTAAAAGCCAGCAGCTATAAATACTACAGCTGCTGACTTTTAATAAATGGACACTGACCTGTCCCGGGTTCCAGCGATGCCGGCAGCCGAGGCCGATCGATCGCTCGGCTCTCGGCTGCTGCCGTCACCATTCTAGGTGAGGGAATCAGGAAGTGAAGCGAATCGGCTTCACTTCCCGGTTCCCTACTGCGCATGTGCGAGTCGCGCAGCGCAATAGGAATTGTCCGCGCTGTCACTGGGACCCGTGTGTGTCCCAGCAGACAGCGTGGCAGGACAGGAAATGACATAGACTCCCATGGAAGTCTATGCCCGGAAGTGGGTGTAAATACCTGTCTTTGACAGGTATCTCCACCCCCCTCCCCCCTGTAAGGTGCCAATTGTGACACCGGAGGGGGGGAGGGTTCCGATCAGCGGAAGTTCCACTTTATTTAAAGCGGGGTTCCACGCTAAACAAAGTGTTACTAAATTTAAATGGAAGCTAACATAAATGATTAAAAGCAAGTAATTAATATCACAGTGTTAGTGAATGACAAAATTAATGCATGACTTAAAGAGGGGATCCAGCCCCCCCCCAAAAAAAAATGAAAAGTCAGCAGCTGCAAATAGCCAGAGGGGGTGGGAGGAACAGAATAAAATAATTCTCCACATAGTGTAATATAAAGCCAAACTAAATTAATGATAAAGAGTACATTCACATAGATAAACTGATGTAAGAGCATGTAAAATGCCAGGGGATATGCTTCTTTCAGAAACCAAAATGGCCGACGGCTGGCTGCGAATGCTTGGTGGCGTGTCTGCGTGGCTCTTCCCTAAGCATTTGGTCACATGTTATCAGTGTACTCTTCATCATTAAAGAGCATATCAGCATACTACATAACAATAGCCTAATGCAGTTCAATATAAGATATGAAAATTACATGAAAGTGGGAAACAAAAGTGCCCCTTCTGCAAGGGTAAA
The DNA here is from genome assembly GCF_037356315.1 of Lithobates pipiens. Lineage (NCBI taxonomy): Eukaryota > Metazoa > Chordata > Amphibia > Anura > Ranidae > Lithobates > Lithobates pipiens. The sequence continues at coordinate 172,627,927 of NW_027507787.1, read as the reverse complement.
TCCTTCATTTAGTCTAGGGGAGAGTAAAAAGTGATTTCACATTTCTGTTCCTCAAACTGGGGTGGGCTGTCACTCGGTGTCATCACATCTAATGTAGGGCCATGGGCTCTTTATTGGTCTTGATGATATCATGCATTTGTTACCCCAACACTTCATATTCCAGATATGTGCCTGCTGTACTATGTACTTGTATGAGAAAGTATCCTGTTCTGTTGCTTCCTTTATGTGAAATCCCTTGCTTTTCTATTAAAAACTGACCACATGAAGCAGAAGAGCACAACATGGTAAGTTCTCTAGCTATGCTGGGAACTAAGTGTACTCTCCTGCAATGATCAGACTTGTCCTGACACACCCCTGCTGTACAGCCACTTACTATAAAGCTCAGTGTGCTGCTGCTTCTCCTCCCCCCCAGCTCTTATGCAGCTGAGAACAGAGGGAATGTGATCACTTACACAAAAAAAGAGAAAAAGGGTATTTTTTTTTTCAAATCTGTACAAAAGTGTTGCCTTTCATTTCTATTTTAAACTGGATGGGTTGTTTTACAAGGCGATTGTTTACAACCACTTTAAGGCCTAAGTGTCGCTAAAACGAATAATAAAAAATTAGCAGCACAAGAAATTAAATGTAGAGTTAGTAGGATTTTTCCCTTGTGCTGATTCCTCTTCTGTTCATAAAAATCCTCCCCTGTCCATGCCCTAAGAACTAAGAGGGGCTACCACTGACTCATGAAGAGAGCCCAACTATGCCTGCCCTTTCCGCCCAGCTGTTCCATTCATAAAAGTTGTACTACAGCTTCTATAAATGTAACAATCTATGAATGTATAGGCAGATAATTGATAGATCCAATAGGCTTGCCCCCTCCATTCACAGGTCTCCATTATTTTAGCCAGGTGGATGCAGCATCGGTCTGATGCAGCATCTGTCTCCGAGGCCTCTGCACTGAGAACCGAGCGATCGAACACCGCCAATCGCTTGGTTCTGACAGCTTCCCAAGCAGAGAGCTGCTGACTGTCAATCAGCAGCCCTCCACTCTGCCTCCTCCACGCTCACTGGAGCGCTGAGCTGTGGAGGGGTGGGGAGCGGCCAGCTCTGCTGAAAACGAGTCACAGGAGCGCAAAACGAATTGCACTCCTATGATCGATAGAAGTACAGCCAAACGAGCTTTGGCTATACTTTTCCTTTAAAAAAAACTTCAAAAAAAAAAAAATTGAAATTCAAATATTTTATAATCAAAAGTCAAATTCAAATACTGTAGCTGCTAGCTTTTAAAAAAGAGTCACCACAGACCCCAGTGCTGTCTTCTGTGACTTTGTGATGTCTCACAGCTGACTTCCCATTGCACATGTGCAAGGCACTGCTGCACTGACACACTGGATCTGTAACCTCCTGGGACGTTTTAGTGTCCTGGGGGCTCCAGCCCAGAGGGAAGGTGGGGATGGTGGGTGGGCCAAGTGATTGTCATTCATATCTAGGTAGAGTACATAAGTAAAAATCAAATCTATTGGGGGGGGGGGGATGAGCAGTACATTCATTTTTGAGATAAGTTCTATGTAAAAATAAGTCATGACTGATTCAGCCCGTCCAGCTAAACTGCAATTAAAGTATTGCTTTTGCATGATCTGACCCTTTACATGTATGTAAATCAGCATCAATATTTATCATTCCCTCCAGGAATAATTCAAATGGCAGTCTGATCATTCCTAAAAATTCCAGTTTTTCACTCCTTCCCCATTCTTACAATATCCCATCAAGATAAAATTAAACTTTTTTTTTATAGCAGACATGAAGTTTTTGGTGACCAACTCACCTAGATTAGAGGCAGTTATATTCCAGGTGAAGCTGGTTGATTCTTCTGCACAGATACATGTTGTCTGTTTCTTGTTTTCGAGTGCTGAGCGATCCCCCAAACCAGACAGTGAGGCAAACACCTGTAACCCATGCGAGGAGAAAATAGAAAAAGACCAGAGGGATTCCTGATGCATACTATATCTAGGTGTTTTTAATAAACACAATATTCATATAAGACCACTGACCAAGGTGCACAAATTCATAGCAATTAGTAACCATCTTTCATTGTTTGGCCTGCTCTAAAAAATGTAAATTAGCTGATTGCCCCCTACTTATTCTCATGTGGTAGTGCAATACATGTTTAAACTTTAATGTGCTATTATTAAAGGCCGAGGAAGGAATGTGTTGCAGACTTAGGCCAGCAACAGTAAAATTTTGATTTGGTTTTAGTTGTAGTCTTTTGACTAAAATGCCATTTTAGTTTTAGTCATATTTTAGTCCTCTGAATCGTTTTAGTTCAGTACCAGTGTTAATTTTGTAGACGAAAATATTTTTGTTGCTGAAATTTACACTGTTAACTCTTTCTCTTCCTATCCTTCCTTGGTATTGACACAGCTTTTGGGAGTCACTCAGTGACAGCACCAGCTTGGGAATGTAAGCCTGGCTCTAGCAAATAACAGCTGTTTGACAGTTTCCCTTTTAAAATGTAAAGATATATAAAACCACTAAACTATCGGGGCATTACCACAGCAATACTTATAACCATCTCCACCTTGGCTCTGCTTACAGGTGTTCTTATGTTGTATTCAATAAGAAGCACACAGAAAATGGAAAATTGTATACTCACCTTTCCGTAATTTTCCTTTCCTGACGCATCTTCATGGCAGCACACACTGGGTTGTGACTCCGCCCCACAACCTGACAGGATTGGATTAACTATAAATTTGAAGGGGAGACACCCTGCTGCATTCTCTGTAAATATCATCACAAAAGAAACAGGGAGGGCAACTGTGTGCTGCCATGAAGATGCGTCAGGAAAGGAAAATTACGGAAAGGTGAGTATACAATTTTCCATTTTCCTGACGCCTTCATGGCAGCACACACTGGGAAATAACTCGCCAGTTGGGTGGGTGCAAGTAAAATAATATTTATTCCTTATAATGCTGAAGAATTGGCTCTAATGACGGATCTGCCGAAGTCGGCCATGGATAAATAAGCAGAATCCACCTTGTAGTGGGAAATAAAGGTATTCCTGGAGGACCATGTTGCTGCCCTGCATATTGTCTCTGGTGAGACCCTGCAATATGCTGCCCAAGAGGTAGCCACTGCCCTAGTTGAATGGGCCCTGATGTCTTCAAGAATCGCCGTATGCTGGGTGGAGTAAGCTTTTTTAATGGTTCTGACTAACCAGGATGCAATAGTGCATGAGGAGGCGGCTTGCCCACGCCTGGTTCCATGGGGAATGATCAAAAGAGAGTAAGTTTTCCTAAAAGAGGTGGTAGCAGTTAAGTAGTTCGTGATGGTTGTTTTGACATCTAGTGGATGAGGATTACCCTTTGTCAGGAAAGAGAACTAACTTAATGCTTGGATCTCCGACACTCTCCTAGCTGATGTAATCACAATGAGAAAAGACAGTTTTAAAGTCAAGTCCCATAAAAAGATAGTTTCAAATGGAACAAACGGAGGAGAAGCGAAAGCATGGAGAACTATTGAAAGATCCCATAATGGAAAGACTGGCCTCCTGGGGGGTTTAATGTTTAGACTCTGACAGAGCTGATACCTGAACCTTTAGGGTACTTAAGCTTAGACCCTTGTTGACCCCCGACTGGAGGAATTCCAGGACCTGAGAGGGTTGCGGAGAAAGGGAATTCCATCCTTTCTGTTGTGCCATGAAGCAGAATCTTCCCCAAACCTTTGAATAGATGGTATTGGTAGTGGCTTTCCTGGCTTGCATCAGGGTTGACTTCATGAGAACAGCCTTGCGCTCTTAGTCTAGCCCTCTCAATCTCCAGGCCATCAGGTGCAATTTCTCTGATGCAGGATGTAAAAATTGACCTTGAGACAGAAGATCCAGAGTTATTGGGAGAGGAACTGGAGGTTGAAGGCTGAGCTGTAAGAGTCGTGAACCACGGCCTCCTCGGCCACAGTGGAATAATTGTAAATACCGTCACCGAGGATCTCCTAAGCCTGGATAGGAACCTCACAATTAACGGAGTTGGAGGGAATATATACCCCAACTTGAAGTTCCATGGGTGAACTAGACAGTCCACTCCCTCCACCGATGGGGATGAACCTCTTGACAGGAATCTGTGGCACTTGATATTCGTCGGAGTGGCTGCTAAATCTATTTCCGGCATTCCCCAGATTTCCGTAAAGGAGGGAGAAAGTCCGAGGGTTCAACCACCACTCGTTGTTGGATAGCGTTTCTCGACTCAGGCAGTCGTGTAGTATGTTCTGTGCCGCTGGGACATACACTGCTTTTAAACTTGTTAGATGTATCTGAGCCCATTCCAAGATGAGCCGAACTTCTTCCATCAAGGTGGCACTCCTGGTACCCCCTTGCTTCTGAACATAAGACACAGCTACTTGGTTGTCCATTCGAATGAGCACATTCTTGTCCGTCAGAAATGGTGCAAATACCCTTAAGGCATAAATGGCTTCCCTGAGCTCTAAAATGTTCGAGACCAAACCTTGAGCCTGAATATGCCACTAGCCCTGGGCTGCCTGGTCTTGATAGTGGGCCCCCCAACTGCTCTGGCAGGCATCCGAAGTGACTACTTCCGGGTCTGGAGGGACTATCGTTTGTATTTCCTGAGATTGCTCGGGTGCATCCACCACCATATCGATTGCTTCACCGATCTGGAGATGAAGATGGGCTGACGCATTGAGACTCCATCCCACTGCCTGAGGAATGAGTTCTGTAAGGTTCTCATGTGTCACTGTTCCCATCGCACCATGGGTATGGTTGCGGACATGGACCCTAGTACACTCAGACAGGCTCTGGCTGGTAAGTGATTCCTTGATAGCAGCTTCTGCATTTTCTGTATCAGAGGCCGGATCTTCTCTTGTGGGAGCTGTATCTTGTTTGTTTTGGTGTTTAGATCTGCCCCTAAAAATATCATATTTTGTGTGGGTCGCAGACAGCTCTTTTCCCCAATTGATTATCCACCCACTTCTGGAGGGATGTAAGGAGGATCTCTCGGTGATGAATCAACGTCTCTTGATCCTTTGCTAAAAGTAGGATGTCGTCCAGATAATGGTGGACGCGTAATCCCTTTTCTCTGAGGAAAGCCACCAACGGTATCAATACTTTTGTAAATGTCCTGGGTGCCGAAGAGATGCCGAATGGGAGGCACTGGAATTGGAAATGATGTTGGTTTATGGCTAACCGGAGAAACGTTTGAAAGGCCGGATGAATTGGTATATGCAGATAAGCGTCCGATAAATCTATTGAAAGCATCCAATCGCCCAGATTTATTGCTAGAAGTATGGATTGAAGGTTTTCCATTTTGAAAGCCTCCACTTTGATATCCTTGTTGAGCATCTTAAGGTCTAATACAGGACGCAAATCCCCTGTCTTTTAGCAGAAACAAGGAATAGTAGAACCCTCTTCCCTTTTGGCATGATGGGACCTCCAGGATCGCTCCCTTTTGTTTCAATTCTGCTACGTACTTTACTAGCAGAATCCTTTGGGGTACTGAGGATGGTACTCTGGTTGCCTGGAAATGATTTGGTGGGAGTCTGTTTTTGAATTTCCACCTATGTCCAAATCGGATTGTGGACAATGTCCATAAATCCTTTATATGGTCTGACCAGATCTTAGTGAAGTTCCTTCTGTTCCCCTGCCGGGGTGGCCTTAGATTTCTGTATCCTTAGAAAAGAAGGTTTTGTGTTTTTCCAGTCCCTTCTAAATTCCCTACCAGGAGAGTAGGACCTGGACTCTCTATATTTGTCCAGAAGATTACGTCTGTAAACAGGTCCCTTCTACGTCTTGGGTCTCCTGTCGGAGGGGATCAGGCCTGACTTCCCTCCTGTTACCTTGGATATGGCAGAGTCTAACTTGGCACCGAACAGATTTGCGCCATCACATGGAATTCTGCACCAATTTATTTTTGATGCTGTATCGGCCATCCACGGTTTGAGCCATAGCGCTCTTCTCGCTGTTACGGAGGCCAGCATAGCCTTGGCTGAAGATCTTATAATATCTACTGATGCCTCTGCTAGCTTGACTTCTTGCAGAGAGGAAATAATCTTTCCCATTTCAATGCCATCCTGTAGGTCTTTTTCTATTTTAGATGCCCATCCTGAGATGGCTGTGGCCACTGCTGCTGTGGTAATTGCTGGTCTATAGGCTCCCCCAGCCATGGAATATGCCTTCTTCAATTCTAGGTCCATCTTTCGGTCGAGCACATCCCGAAAGGAAACAGCATCCTCGATTGGTAGTGTGACGTGGCGGGTGAGGCACATTAATAAGGAATCGATGATGGGAGCATTAATTAAAGGCTTCACTTTTGACTCTTTTAAAGGGTACATCTTGGCTAATCTGTTTGTAAGACTAGATCTTTTGTCAGACCTCTCCCACTCGTCTTTAATGAGATCCTCCAGCTCCACTATAAATGGGAAGGATAACGGATCTCTTTTTAGGTTTGGAAAATATTTCCGTATTTTCTGAGGTTCCGCCGCATCATCTTGCCAGCCGAATGCTTCTTTAACGCCCTTTGCAAAGGGTTCCACCAGGGAAAAATCAAAGCCCACTGACATCTCCTGACCCTCATCTTCAGAGGAAGATTGTGATGCCTGACTGAGATGGGGGTCTGCTGAAGATGTACTGGGAGCAGCTCTATCTAATGCTGGTGTTGTTGTTTCCAGTATGGACTCCCGCACTGATTCTCTTATGAGGTCTGTAGCAATTCTTGCGTCTGCGACAGGCAAGTTATCTGGCAGTGCCGGAGCGCCGCATACCCAGCAAGCGTTTGCTGCAGGTTGGGTGTGGCGGCTTTGACATTGTGAGGAAGGAGATCTCCTGCGACTTGATCGACTGTGGCGTGAGTAGCTATGTTGTGAGTGGCTGTGTCTTCAGTGCCATGAAGGAGATCTTGAGCGGCTCCTGCGGGACATCCTGCTAGACGTATGGCTAGACCTTCTCCCATGGCTGGAACTTGCGCCTCTTGATCTAGACGGGCTGCCAAAAAAAATGCAGCATTTAACGTCTGGCACTCTTTTTTTTTCTCCCCTTCAATACTTACCTTGCCCGGTAAAGCCTCTTACCTAACTTGCTGATGGTGGTCTGCGTGGGCAGTGGACTCCATAGAAAAAAAGGGGTGAAGGACAGTCTGAGATATAGAGAGAAATAATGTGTACATATATAGATATATATACACACACACACACATATATACATACACATACACACACACACAATTCACTTATAAATATAAGTATATATATTATTTATTAACAAAGTTTATCTGCAAGAAACAATATAATAACAATAATAATAATATATATAGGAGTCCCACAGGGACTTACCTGGAGACTGCAGAGTGATCTACACGCAGAGGCAGCAACCTTCCTTAAGTTTTGCAGATTGCACAGCAGAATCACAGAGAAATACAGCTCTGTATTTGAAAATAGCGCCATTGTGGCGGCTAATTGACGCTCTGCGCATGCACAGAAGCGTCCCGAGTGTTCCGGCGCCATTTTGGATAAGGGAACACACATTGAAAACATAGGGGGAAAAAAAAAAAACACTAGCACTGCACGTGCTCAGAGTGGCCGAACGGCGCCATCTAGGCTGGAATTACAGCATAGAGAAAACACCACTGAAGGAGAAACAAACGGCGGCCATGACAGGGGACTACAAGAGACAGCAATCCCAAAGGTAGAGAAAAAAAGGGAATATAAACCACCACTTACTATAGGAATAAAAGATGGATATTATTTAAATAAGAGGAATTAATAGGCAAAGGAAGAAGGGGAGTCCACTGCAAAGGTAAAAAAGCTTCTTTAAAGCTTTGGTAATGCCAGAAATCCAGTAGCCCCTTGAGACCACTAGAGCGGGGGTTCCCTCCATAGAAGCTCCTTTAGAGACTGTACAGGAGGGACTTCCAAACAGGAGAGGCTTGAACCTGCTGGGGTGAATGCGGTAGAGGCTTATTCATCTGTAACAGGAAAACTCCGTCCGTCCAACCTGTCAGGTAAGGATAAAAAAGAGAATGCAGCAGGGTGTCTCCCCTTCAAATTTATAGTTAATCCAATCCTGTCAGGTTGTGGGGCGGAGTCACAACCCAGTGTGTGCTGCCATGAAGGCGTCAGGAAAAAGCTTTACTTTCCAGGTAGAATTGGGGCAAGTCATGAGTGTCTAAAAAACTTAAAGCAACATTTTACCCAATACATGAAATTTTGTCCAAGGATATAGATGAAGCAACCTCCTAAGTAGGCGCTAAAGAGTGTATATAGTTTTTGGCTTTTCTGCTTAACAGAAGCAGACAGACAGACACATTGTGCTCTGGTGCTGCTCATGATGTCTTGATGTTTCACACTGATCCAATAGCAAGGAGGTATATTGGACTGTGGTAGGAATCCCAGCAAATGAGAGCATGGATGTACAGTGGTGTGAAAAAGTGTTTGCCCCCTTCCTCATTTCCTGTTCCTTTGCATGTTTGTCACACTTAAGTGTTTCGGAACATCAAACCAATTTAAACAATAGTCAAGGACAACACAAGTAAACACAAAATGCAATTTGTAAATGAAGGTGTTTATTATTAAAGGTGAAAAAAAAAATCCAAACCATCATGGCCCTGTGTGAAAAAGTGATTGCCCCCCTTGTTAAAACATACTATAACTGTGGTTGTCCACACCTGAGTTCAATTTCTCTAGCCACACCCAGGCCTGATTATTGCCACACCTGTTCACAATCAAGGCATCACTTAAATAGGAGCTGCTTGACACAGTAAGGTCCACCAGAAGATCCTTAAAAGCTACACATCATGCCGAGACCCAAAGAAATTCAGGAACAATTGAGAAAGAAAGTAATTGAGATTTATCAGTCTGGAAAGGGTTATAAAGCCATTTCCAAAGCTTTGGGAATCCAGCGAACCACAGTGAGAGCCATTATCCACAAATGGCGAAGACATGGAACAGTGGTGAACCTTCCCAGGAGTGGCCGGCCGCCCAAAATTACCCCAAGAGCGCAGCGACGACTCATCCAAGAGGTCACAAAAGACCCCACAACAACGTCCAAGGAACTGCAGGCCTCACTTGCCTCAGTTAAGGTCAGCGTTCATGCCTCCACCATCAGGAAAAGACTGGGCAAAAATGGCCTGCATGGCAGAGTTCCAAGGAGAAAACCACTGCTGAGCAAAAAGAACATCAAAGCTCGTCTCAATTTCTCCACAACACATCTTGATGATCCCCAAGACTTTTGGGACAACATTCTGTGGACCGATGAGACAAAAGTGGAACTCTTGGGAAGGTGTGTGTCCAAGTATATCTGGCGTAGAAGGAACACTGCATTTCATAAAAAGAACATTATACCAACAGTAAAATATGGTGGTGGTAGTGTGATGGTCTGGGGCTGTTTTGCTGCTTCAGGACCTGGAAGACTTGCCGTGATAAAAGGAACTATGAATTCTGCTGTCTACCAAGAGATCCTGAAGGAGAATGTCCGACCATCTGTTCGTGTACTCAAGCTGAAACGAACTTGGGTTCTGCAGCAGGACAATGATCCTAAACACACCAGCAAGTCCACCACCGAATGGCTGAAGAAAAACAAAATTAAGACTTTGGAGTGGCCTAGCCAAAGTCCTGACCTGAATCCTATTGAGATGTTGTGGTATGACCTTAAAAAGGCCGTTCATGCTCGAAAACCCTCTAATGTAACCGAATTAGGACAATTCTGCAAAGATGAGTGGGCCAAAATTCCTCCAGGACGCTGTAAAAGCCTCATTGCACGTTATCGCAAACGCTTGGTTGCAGTTGTTGCTGCTAAGGGTGGCCCAACCAGTTATTAGGTTTAGGGGGCAATCACTTTTTCACACATGGCCATGATGGTTTGGATTTTTTTTCACCTTTAATAATAAACACCTTCATTTACAAATTGCATTTTGTGTTTACTTGTGTTGTCCTTGACTATTGTTTAAATTGGTTTGATGTTCCGAAACACTTAAGTGTGACAAACATGCAAAGGAACAGGAAATGAGGAAGGGGGCAAACACTTTTTCACACCACTGTAGATACAGACCTAGCCAATTAGAAGGGGATATGCCCTAGGGTGTGATGGCACTATTATCGAGTGTCTAAGTTGGAAGGAGACTACCAGCTGTTCCGGGACATTTTGTGAGCACAGACCCATGAAGGGATCCCCAAGATTGTATGTGTTGCTGAAATCTCCCCCTTGGTCCTAGAAGTCAGCATACTGGGTGTGTCAGTTAAAGGGGGCACTGGCTAGTGTCTTGAAGATACAAAGTCCACTGATTTCCTTCTGTTACATAGGAACTTGTTCTTCCATACAGATGCTGTATGGTTCTGCAGATAATCTGCATCACAGTTCTACAGAGAGATTCCTCCTCACTTGTGGATAGTTAATTTAGGGTATCCTACTGATTCCCTTCTCCTAGCCAAGTTCTCCAAATAAAACATAACACATCCCCTAGACTGGTCATTGGAGAAATGAGTGGAAGAGTGTGTGCACCTGGCTGTGTGAAAATATAGTGTAACTGGCTGTGGATTAATCAGTGGGAGACTCGGGTACAAATATTCAAGCAGCTCCTACGGGGGGTACCACTACATAAAAGTATCATCCGCTTGTGTGCGCCATTGTTTTTCCTCTAAATGTTGTGTGTGGTTATAATTGCCTGGTGATCCTGCCAGTTCCCTCACTAATGACGGTGATTTGCACTAGATCTGCAAATGCTCTGAATTGTTTGAAAGTAAGCGGTGAACATCCTCTTTCCTCCACAGCAAGCCACCCCATATGACACTCTTGCAGGTCATGAGGGGGCGGCTCAAGGATTGGGACTGAGAGCGGAGTATTTCCTAATTGTTCTAATATTTATCATTGCTGAATTTGGGAATAAACAGCTCTGATGGTCACATGATTCATTAAAAAATTATCTACGTAGCAAGCAAGTTTTTATTTGTTTTAATTAAGTTTTGGAGTAATAAAGTACTGATTAACAAGGCTGTAAACCCTTACATATACACAGTGAAGTGACTGGCCTTAGGTGATACATAGAGATGAAACAAAGCCTCCTACATAAAGTTGTACATGTTTATCTTCAGCATTTTCTCATCTACAACCGTGAAAAGTGCAGAATTTATTCAGCCTGTCCGAGCTTTGAGAAAGTAGGGGGAGGGGAGCTCAATTTACACTACATCCTACACTACACCCTGTGTAAAAAATCAGTGAGGAGAACTAAGAGCTATTGGAAGGATAAGAGACACATTCCCTCCCTTCACACTGCAAATAGGAACAAAGTTGAGACCCTTTGTCACCTTTTTATCTCTTGGTGTCAGAAAAATGTATTAGAAGTGACTCATGCAGATAGAGGGACGAAGCAGTGAACATAAATGAAACTTGTGCTCCAGAGTCAGAAAAGTGCACATTATAGAGGGATAGGCTCTGTTCATATTTCATGTCTGAGATTTACAACCGCAATGATGCTTGAAGAACAGAGTGCAAATGTTTTCCCTGCACTTATATGATATGCACTGTAGTATACACAGTTGGTGGATATGAACACAAACAGCAGACATCAGTATGTTTACTGTACAGCTTGGAGTAATAATAGAATCACTAAACCATACAATGTTTTAAGCAAAAACTATTTCAAGAATTGTACTGCTAACAACATTAATTTACATAAAATAAACCTCTTGCACCACAGAAAAGGTCCCATGGGCTGCCAGTTGGACCACCTTGGTATTGTTCAAAGTTTGGATGTGATCATTTGGCTCAAAGCATAAGGAAAAGAGAAAGAATTATCATTTGCAAAAGCTGATAATGCAAGGCAGATCAGGGACAATGTTAATTTTGACAGACAGGTGTTGCAAAATTTTTAAGGAAATAACACATTCTGCCCTCTGTATTCCATTTTCCCAAGGAAGCCCCATAGCAGATAACCACAGGTTCACGTACCATTATGCATTCCTTTAAGTAGTTATATACCAGTGCTGTGATAGTAAATTTTTCTCCTTGTACCACAGAATAAGGCATGGTCAACTCAATGAAGTAAGGCTTGAAGGTAGTGAGCATAACATTACTCATCTCCCCAAAACCGGACTTTCCCAAGCAAAAGGCATCAGTCTCAAACTTTGTTATACTATCTGGTGTGGTCAGGTTTAGTACTGTGCTTCCAGAAGGGCTGTAAATGACAAGAAACTGTTAAAGCCAATGACAACACACTAATTATATAAACTTAATGAAGCTGAAGTTAGCTCCTTATTCGGCCAGCTTCTTATTCAGGTTGGATCTTTATTCACAAAAGTGATTTACTAAACAATCATCTGCAATGTTTATAATAAAATCATGAACTTTAACAACAATTATATCTCCCTAAATGCCATGCATTTAAAGGGGTAATTCTGAATAAATATCTAAAAACCATCTTGGCTCACCCAAATTCCACATGAGTTCAATTTGGCCTGAGCCAAGTGATATAAATCATAAAATATGGCACCAAACATAGCACAATGACAGCCATGCATTTCAATGAGAAATTCTGAATAAGAAACCAAGATATTACTATATGAAAACCATCTTGGCTCACCCAAATTACACTTGTTTCATACTCATTGGGCATCCTACTATATAGGAAAGTTCACTTTGGCCCAAGCCAAGTGATAGAAATCCTAAAATATGGCACCTTGACAGCCACACATTTCAATGGGAATTTCTGAATAAGAAACCAAAATATTCCTATATGAAATGCATCTTGGCTCACCCAAATTCCACTTTTTTTATACTCATTGGGCCTCCTACTATATAGGAAAGTTCAATTTGGCCTGAGCCAAGTGCTGGAAATAATAAAATATGGCATCAAACTTGTCACCCTGTCACCCATGCATTTTAATGGGAAATTCTGAATAAGAAGCCAAGCTATTCCTATATGAAAGCCATCTTGGCTCACCCACATTCAACTTGTTTTATACTCATTGGACATTCTACTATATAGGAAAGTGAATATATATTGAAATGCATGGGTGACAGGGTAGCAAGTTTGGTGCCATATTTTATGATTTACAGCATTTGGCTCAGGCCAAAATGAACTTTCCTATATAGTAGGATGCCCAATGAGTATAAAACAAGTGGAATTTGGGTGAGCCAAGATGGATTTCATATAGGAATAGCTTGGTTTCTTATTCAGAATTTCCCATTGAAATGTATGGCTGTCAAGGTGCCATATTTTAGGATTTCTTTCACTTGGCTCAGGCCAAATTGAACTTTAACTAATAGAAGGATGCCCAATGAGTATAACACAAGTGGACTTTGGGTGAGCCAAGATGGATTTCCTATAGGAATAGCTTGGCTTCTTATTCGACATTTCCCATTGAAATGCATGGGTGACAAGTTTGGTGCCATATTTTATGATTTTCGTCAGTTGGCTCAGGCGAAATTGAACTTTCCTATATAGTAGGATGCCCAATGAGTATGAAACAAGTGTAATTTGGATGAGCCAAGATGGTTTTCAAATATTTATTCAGAATTACCCCTTTAAATACATGGCATTTAGGGAGAAAGAATTGTTGTTAAAGTTCATGATTTTATTATAAACATTGCAGATGCAGAATAAGAGCTGGCAGAATGAGAAGATAACTTCAGCTTCATACAAACTTAGGTATTTATTTATGTGTTCAAAATAAGAGCGCTACCCCATGCTTATGCTAATAAATCATCGTCATGAAAACCATAATAAATTCATAATACAATTAACAAATCATAATCAATGTGCAATAGTAAAGTCTATAAAAAATCTAAATAAAAATTCTAAAGTTCGGGAACTTCAAAAAAACTTTGCAATACAGCCTAAGGGCTCTTTTACAGGGGGACGGACCTGTGATGATCTGCCCTGTAAACATCCGCTTGCTCAGCGGGGATCACTCAATCGATCCCCGCTGAGCTGGCAGATCACAGGACTGTCTCTGCACACTGCGCAGAGTCCGCCGTCACACGATCCGATGACGGATGGAAAAGTAGGTTTTTCCTCCATCACACTTTTTCGGATGGGAGCGGGTCAGATGTCAGCGGACATGTCACCGCTGACATTCGATGCTCCATAGAGGTCTATGGAGCATCCTTTCAGGTCCGCCTAAAAAACTGACAGGCGGACCCGAACAGATCGTTCGTCTGAAAGAGGCCTTAAATTATTCCAAAGAGCAAATGAAAGTGCCAAGTGCTGGGTAAAATCATCTGTGCAATCCTTGCTCCCCTCTGTGTGCCCTCTCACCCACCAGAAATTCAGGACACCCATGACAGAAGTCAAGCGCTTGAGAGGGTGGCTGGGATCTGTAGCTGTATTCACACGCTATGTCTCCAACTGCAAAGTGTGTTGTCCTCAGTAGACATTCAGAGATCCGAGATTCACATAGGAAAGCACCCAAGCAAAGAGGTAGCTGGGCTCTGTAGTCCCACATGCTGTGTCTCCAACTACAGCACATCTTGTCCTCAGGAAAACATCAGGGATATGTACAAAACGGCAAAGAGTAATATAGTGTAATTTCGTTTTTTAGTGTGTAAAACCAAAGTATTCCAGAATTTAACACTCAAATACACGATCTTTAAAAACAGCGTTAAAGCCAAAACCCGAAGTAGCCAGTGGCTTGCGTCTCACCAGACGGAAATTACGTCACCACTCGTGGTCAACTGATGCGTTTCTTGCTGCCCACCAGATATAACTGGGTGGTGTGATGTGTCAACATATAGGAGTCGACCCCTCCCACCCACACCTATTCTAAATGACTCATTGGTTAGGAGTGACATCACATCCTCTTCCTGGATCTGGTTAAAGGTGTAACAGATTTCACCTCCACCAGTACATCTATATCGGTACACCCAAATGTTAGGAACTAAAGTGAGAGATTGAAAATAACTGAAATATCCTGTCAATTTAGGGGAGATGTATACAAAAGTAGACGTATAAATTAATTCATAAATTGTATTAAAGTGGTTGTATACCCACATTTTTAACTTTTACCTACAGGAAAGCCTATAATAAGGCTTACCTGTAGGTAAAAAAAATATCTCCTAAACCTGTACGGTTTAGGAGATATTCCCCTCGGTATGCGCCGCTGACTGCAGCGGCGCATGCGCACAAGGGGTTTCTCGCCGTCAAAATCCGGCAGCAGCTGAGCGGCCGGACTGAAATCTCCCGCGCGCATGCGCGGGAGTGACGATATCGCGGCTCCGGCCACTCACAGCGCCGGAGCCGCGATACCCGGAAGAAACGCCGAGGGAGCATGTCAGCTCCCTCGGCGTGGATCGGGCCAGATGTCGGGGCCTCGTTCTAAGGTAAGTATTTCATAATGAGCTAGTATGCGGTGCATACTAGCTCATTATGCCTTTTGCTTTGCAGGTTTAAAAAAAAAAAAAAAATGTGCGGGTTTACTACCGCTTTAAATAAGAATAAAATAGATGAAACTAAGAACTACATGATTAGTATATATGGTCTGTTAACCCAATACGATTATTAAATTGTGGACTAGCACCATCTAGAGGACAAAATAGGAATCCATTAATGTAATGATAATAGTCTTCCAAATAAAGAGGACAATATCTAAATAATGAATAACTAAATTGATTAATCAATACTGTGGACATTCTATGCATGAATGAGGTAGATATGTAAATAAATTTCTACAAACCACTCCCATCATCATAAAACACCAACCATTATGAAAACTGTTTGGCCCAGATGTCCCTTGATCATAACTGTCTCGACAAACCCACAGGTTCCACAATGGTTGCTGAATATTAGGTATAAATTCACAATTGACTTATAGATTTGATATGAAACAATTCATATCCATCTCTACATTTAACCCCCTAAGCATTAATGTACCCATCTGATATATCCATCTTGATTCATTTTGGGAAATAGCTCTTCTCATATTAGTACCCCTCCAGCATCTATCCACCCTATCTTTCCCACACAATTTCAGTTGTCTAGGGTCTCTATTATGCTGAAGTCAGAGATGGTTGGATAAGCTATGGTGACAGAATCCTTTTCTTATGTTGTTAATATGTTCTCTTAATCTAATTTTTATTTGTCTCGTCATTCTTCCGCAAGGCCGCAACTACACTCCAAAATGTCATAAATTTTTCCAATAGTATTAGATTGGAAACTGGCAGTTTTTCTTTTCTTGTTGATAGAGCATGTTCTGCATATCATGCATCTGCCACAACTAAAAAAACATCCCAATCTAAGAAGGTGACATTCTTTTTTGGGGGGTCAGGTACATTCCTAACCAACTTATTTCTAAGAGTAGGTGGTCTCCTATAAATAAAATGAGGTTGGTCCCTGAGGATTTTTGATAGTATAGGATCCCTTTTTAGTATGAATTGTTTATTAAACACTATACTAAAATTAATTTAATAAGGATTACCTTCCCTTGTTTTTGTTTATGGTAGTTCCTCTCTATTCATATTTTTTGACCTGCTCTTTGACTTTATTTAATGTTTTTCTTCTGTACGCTTTTTCTTCAAACATGTCCATCAGAAGTTCAGTTTGTTTATTAAAACCCTGCATTGAGTTACAGTTTCTTCTGATACGCATAATCTGTCCCTTGGGAATATCATTAAGCCATAGCCATTTAGCACGATGACTACTTTTGACAGGGATGTATCCATTCCTGTGCATGTCTTTGAAGATCCCAAAAATGTATCAAATTCTTACTATATGTACTGGAGAAAGTGATCTCTTATTTGTTGACATTGATGCTTTCCAAAAATTGTTTCAAAGTTTCTTCTGTTCCCTGTAATAAAATAAAAACATCATCAATATACCTTTTAAACATTCTTATGCATAATAAAAACGTTTATGCACAAAAGGGAGTTGCAATGGGAGCCAAGTTTGTTACCACTGTTGCTGATATTTTTATGAGCAAATGGTAGCACGAGGACATATTTAAAAACCAAGAAGCAATTAAGAATGTTTAAAAGGTATATTGATCTTGTTTTTATTTTATGGGAGGGAACAGAAGAAATTTTGAAACAATTTTTGGAAAGAATCAATGTCAACAAATATGAGATCACTTTCTCCCGTAATCCTTATGAAATATATTTTAGCATAGTGTTTAATAAACAATTCAAACAAATCGAAAAGACCATGAAAAACACTGGCCCTATGGTGATTAAGATTTTTTATAGAATTACAACATTAGCTGATACATAAAACCTCCACCGGAGAATTATTCCCTCCCCTCCTATATACCTTTTATGTTCTTCCCTTACTATATAATACTTACTATAAACATACTTTAGAAGTTATGGTCAAAACTTTAAAATCATATATTTTCTTTTAGACATATTTATATTTTCTTGGGATTAAAATGTTTAAAACTCAGCTATAAGAATGTTTTCAAATTCTAAAATATATAAGGCCATTTATTGTCATTCCCACGAGAATATCTTGAAATTCTTCTTTGCTTTGTATCATCCGTACTTCAATATGTCTACTTTTTATTTCTGGTATCACATAATTTGTCTTATATTCTGTACGTGTAATTTATTTTAACATAAAATAAAAACTTTTGAATGAGAAAAAACACTGGTCCATACTAAAAAGGGATCCTATACTATCAAAAATCCTCAATGATCAATCTCATTTTGTCTACAGGAGACTACCTACCCTTAGAAATAAGTTGGTTAGGAATGTCCCGGAACCGCCAAGAAAGAATGTCACCAGGAATAGAAAAACTACCAGTTTCCAATCTAATAATACTGGAAAAATTTATGACATAAAAACTTTCATATCATGTGACACATGCTACTTACCTTTTGGAGTGTAGTTGGGGCCTGCGGTACATTGGAAAAACGATGAGACAATGACACATTAGATTAAATGATGTTAACAACATAAGAAAAGGATTCTGTCACCATAGTCTATCCAACCATTTCAGACTTCAACATAATAGAGACCCTTGACAACTAAAATTTCGAAAACAACTGATTCTGATAGATAGGGTGGCTAGACACTAGAGGGGTACTAATATGAGAAGAACTATTTCCCAAAATGAATCAAGATGGATATATCAGATGGGTACATTAATGCCTAGGGGGTTAAATGTTGAGATGGATATGAATTGTTTCATAAACTATTAGTCAATTGTGAATTTATACCTAATATTCAGCAACCATTGTGGAACCTGTGGGTGTGTCAAAACAATTATGTTCAAGGGGCATCTGGACTAAACAGTTTTCATAATGGTTGATGTTTTATGATGATGGGAGTGGTTTCTAGAATTTATTTACATATCTACCTCATTCATGCGTAAAAGGTCCACAGTATTGATAAATCAATTTAGTTATTATTCAGATATTGTCCTCTTTATTTGTAAGACTATTGTTCATTATCATCATCACAGTAATGGATTCCTATTTTGTCCTCTAGATGGTGCTAGTCCACAATAAGTATATTGGGTTAACAAACCATATATATTAATCATGTAGTTCTTAGTTTAATTTATTTTATTCTTATTTAATACAATTTATGAATTCATTTATACATCTACCTTTGTATACATCTCCCCTAAATCGACAGGATAGTTCAGTTATTTTCAACATTTGGGTGTACCGATATAGATGTATTGGTAGAGGTGAAGTCTGCTACACCTTTAACCAGATACAGGAAGAGGATGTGATGTCACTCCTAACCAATGAGTTTAGAATAGGTGTGGGTGGGAGGGGTCGACTACTATAAATTGACACATCACACCACCCAGTGAAATTTTTTGAAAATGTCTGGTGGGTGGGACGAAACGCATCAGTTGACCACGGGTGGTGACGTCATTTCTAGCAGGTGAGACGATGGATTTTGTTGTTGGAATGGCCGATCGTGTGTACAGGGCATAATAGGTTTTCTTCTAAGATTGCCCTGTATTTTGCTCTATCCATCTTCGCATCAACTCTGACCAGCTTCCCTATCCCTGCGGAACTAAAGCATCCCAAAACGTAATGCTGCCACCACCATGTTTCACGGTGAGGATGATATGTTCAGGGAGATGAGTAGTGTCAGTTTTTCACCACATATAGCATTTTGCTTTTAGGCCAAAAAGTTCAATTTTGGGCTCATCTGACCAGGGCACCTTCTTACACGTTTGCTGTGTCCCCCACATGGCTTCTCGCAAACTGTAAACGTAACTTCTTATGGCTTTCTTTCAACAATGATTTTCTTCTTACCACTCTTCCATAAAGGCCAGATTTGTGGAGCACACAAATAATAGTTTTCCTGTGGATCTCTGCATCTTCTCCAGAGTTACCATGGGCCTCTTGGCTGCTTCTCTGATTAATGTTCTCCTTACCTAGCCTGTCAGTTTTAGTGGACAGCCACTTGGTGAGGTCTTGGTAGGTTTGCAGTTGTGCCATACTCTTTCCATTTTCAGATGATGGATTGAACAGTGCTTGGTGAGATGTTCAAAGCTTGGGATTTCTTTTATAAAATAACTCTGCTTTAAACTTCTCCACAACTTTATCCCTGACCTGTCTGGTGTGTTTTTTGGCCTTCATGATGCTGTTTGTTCACTAAGGTTATCTAACAAACCTCTGAGGGCTTCACAGAACAGCTGTATTTATACTGAGATTAAATTAGACACAGGTGGACTCTATTTACTAATTAGATGACTTCTGAAGGCAATTGTTTCCACTAGATTTTAGATAGAGGTATCACAGTAAAGGGGGCTGAATATAAATGCATGCCACACTTTTCAGATATTTGTAAAAAAAAAAAAAAAAAAAAAAAAATGAAAAACATTTATCATTTTCCTTCCAATTCACAATTATGTGTCACTTTGTGCCGGTCTAACACATAAAATCCTAATAAAATACATTTATGTTTTTGGCTGTAGCATAACAAAATGTGAAACATTTCAAGTGCTATGAATACTTTTTCAAGGCACTGTAACTGGAGGCAATGAGTTCCATAGTAAACTGTTCTTTCTCATAAATCTTAATTAGAATCTTAGTATATCACATCAATTTTCTTTGGCCATCCTTACCCCACAGAAACCAAGTCAAACAACCAAGTTTCTGAAAAAGATCTCCTTACTGCAGACTTTTTTAGTTCATTCTTCTTTTCTGATTCTTTATGGAGAAAAACAGAACTAAGATATATATGTATGAGTACCGAAAGAGAGGCTAAAGGAGGAGGAGGAGGAAAAACAACTAGTGGAAATAAAGAAAACAGATTGGTATTGAGAAGGTAGAAGGAAAGCAATAAAATGGAAAGATCAACACATGATTAGCTACATGAAAATAAAATAGCTTTTAGAAATAATTGTAATATGAAAAGGGTCACACATAAAATAATTGGATACAAAAGTTAAAGAATGATTCACTTGTTTAAAGTGGTTCTTAACCATTTAAGACCCGGACCATTTGGCTGCCTAAAGACCAGAGGAAATTTTTTACAATGTGGCACTGTGCTGCTTTAACTGGTAATTGCGTGATCATGCAATGCTGTACCCAAACGAAATTTGCATCCTACTAAATTTTAGTTATACATTTAGGCCAAAATGTATTCAGCCACATGTCTTTGGTAAAAAAAAAAAAAAAAAAAAAAAAAAAAAAAGAAGAAGTCAATAAGCGTATATTTATTGGTTTGCACAAAAGTTATAGCGTCTACAAACTAGGGTGCATTTTCTGGAATTTACATTTAGTTCATGACTGCCTATCTCATTTCTTGAGGTGCTGAAATGGCAGGGCAGTACAAACCCCCCCCAAATGACCCCATTTTGGAAAGTAGACACCCCAAGGAAATTACTGAGAGGCATGTTGAGCTCATTGAATATTACATTTTTTGTCCCAAGTGACTGAATGACAAAAACTTTTTTTTTTTACAAAAAGTTTTCACTAAATGATATAATGCTCGCACGTGCCATGGTTATATGTAGAATTGCACCCCAAAACACATTTTGCTGCTTCTTCTGAGTACAGGAGCCTAGCCGCGTACGGGGCCCTGAAAACCAAGCACCGCCTTTAGGCTTTCTAAGGGCGTAAATTTTTGATTTCACTCCTCAGTATCTATCACAGTTTTTTTCCACACAGTATTTGCACAGCGACTTTTCAAGCACATTTTTTTGGGAAAAAACACACTTTTTAAAATTTTAATGCACTAAAAACACACTATATTGCCCAAATGTTTGATGAAATAAAAAAGACGATCTTAGGCCGAGTACATGACATGCTTACCAAACACAACATGCTTTAACCATTTGCCTACCGGGCCATAGAAAAATTAAGTCCTCTACTTTGTGGGGAGATATCTGAATGATGCCTGTAGCTACAGGCATCATTCAGATATCATTCTTTCCGGCTGGAAATTCTGTGCACGATAAGAACAATCATAGTGGCAGTTCCGGTGCTTCTCCGGGCTCTCGGGGTCCCAGAGAAAGAATCACCTGCCACCGGATGACGAGCATAGAGATCTCTATGACTGTCGGAGGCCCAGGTGCGACGTTATGACGTCATGCCCGGACCCCGCATTGTAAACAAAACCGCAATTGCAGCTGTCGGCATGAGATCGGAGAATTTTTTTTCCCGATCTTATGCTTTACAGCCTGGAGGAGAGATGTGTGGTCTTATTGACCCCGCATCTTTCCATAAAGAGGATCTGTCACGATAGATTCCTATTACAAGGGATGTTTACATTCCTTGTAATAGGAATAGAAGCGATTAAAAAAAAAAAATTAAATCTAAAAAAAAGTGTAAAAAAAAAAAAAGTCAAATAAAAGAATGAATACTTTTTTTTTTTTTTATGTCCCTGTCCCCGGTAGCTCGCACTCAGAAGTGAACGCTCAGGTAAGCCCCACCCACATATGTAAACGCCGTTCAAACCACACATGTGAGGTATCGCCGCATGCGTTAGAGTGAGAGCAATAATTCTAGCCCTAGACCACCTCTGTGTTATTTATTTATTTTGCTTTTTATTTTATTTTTATACAGTTTTTAATTTTTTTTTTTATAATTTTTATGGTTATCTCAGGGAATGTAAATATCCCCTATGATAGCAATAGGTAGTGACAGGTACTCTTTTTTGAAAAAACTGGGGTCTATTATCCTGTGGGCTGAAGGGAACAAAAGAGATTGATCGGTGGGTATGCCCACCATTATAACACAACCCTTCATCCACCCACTTCTAATGACAGGCATACATGCACCATTTCTTTTATAACTGTGTTGGTGAAATCACTTCCGACATGGCTGGAGTCACGGCTTTATGTATCGCACGAGCAAACGCTGTTGCTGTAAAGGTAAATAAACCCGTGCTGCAGCTGAATGGCGTACCTGCTAAACAAATGATGGCTAACAATAAAACAAAGTAACATTACGGCATAACAGTAAGACATACCATAACTGTAAAGCAAATGTAAAAAAAAATAGTAAAAAATTAAACATTTTTTTTAGCAATCTGCCTAAATTATATATGCCGAAGCATGGGGGCATCCGCCCCAAAAGTTAGGAGCAAGTCACTCCTCCGCCCCTGCTGCCCCATGCTTCAGCATATATGCTCTTTTTTTTTTTTTTTTTAACTGTGTTGGTGAAATCACCTCCTACAGCGTTGGAGTCACGGCTTTATGTATCGTGGGAGCAAATACTGTTGCTGTCAAGATAAATACATCCGCGCTACAGCTGAATTGCATACCTGGAATGCAATGGCATCTTGGGAGACCTTGTGAAAATGTACAGTCTGTGCAGTGCTGTACCCTATGCTAATACTCAACTAATGTATGGTAGCATTCATCACCAATGCAAAGACCAGGATTTTCAGGACAGGAGGGACAATAATAGCGGGTGTCACGCCTATATCGGCGCTTGCTGCAGACACGACATCTTCTTTGGGGGGCTCGTTGGGTAGTGGTACTCGAGAGGACATACGGAAAAAGCCTCTCATGCAGCCGGCTTACTTCATTTGGATTCAGAAGGTGATGTGGAGCACCATCTGGAAACAGAAGGGCTAGGAAGGTCCCTTCCTGGAATTTAAGGAAGGATTCATTCCGTCCTGAAGCTCTGTATAGCATATGAGCTTTCAGCAAAGCCAATTGAAATAAACACTTTTTTGTACCAGTGCCTGGCCTTATGGGCAACTAGGTACGATGCCAACAACTGGTCGTTGAGGTCCACCCGTCCCCATATTTTGGCTATATTCGTGAACACAGAGGGGTTTCTCCACAACAGCAGTCACCATAGGAATTTTGACTGTCGTGTCTGCACGAAGGGAGGAAAGAACAAAAACATTCTTATTATCCCTCCACTTCACAGCGAGAAAATTATTACACTTGAAGCAGACTCTCTCCCCCAGCCTAACACGGGAATCTACAAGCCTCTGGGGTAAGCCCCGGCAATTAGGTCGCACGGTCCCACATGCTCCAATCTGATGATCAAACAAGTGACAAAAAAATGGCTCGCTTGTGTAATAATTATCTACATACAAATGGTACCCCTTTCTGAATAAGGATAACACCAAGTCCCACACAATCTTGCCAGCGCTCCCTACGTAATCTGGGCAGTTCGGCGGCTCTACATGACTATCTTTTCCCTCATAAACCATAAAACTATATGTATAGCCTGTGGCCCTGTCATAGAGCTTATACATCTTGACCCCGTAACTGGCATGCTTGCTGGGAAGATACTATTTGAAAGACAAACAGCCAGAAAACGTAATCAGGGACTCATCAACGCAGACAACTTGATGGGGAGCAAACAAGTCTGCAAAACATTGGTTGAAGTGGTTTATGAGGGGCCGAATTTTGTAGAGCCAAGCGTATCCAGGGTCTCCATGAGGACGACAGAGTTCATTGTTGTTGAAATGCATGAACCGCAAGATCTGCTCATATTGTGCCCTGGTCATGGAAGCAGAGAACATGGGCATATGATAAATTGGGTCAGTGGACCAATATGACCGCAACATACTAATTTTAACTATGCCCATGTTGAGGGATAGGCCCAAAAAGGTCTTAAATCCGGAAACCATAATTGGTTTACAATCTCTTGCAAGGGAGGACTGGGGATTAGTGGCGATGTATTGACCAGCATACAAATTACTTTGGTCCACAATAGATCTATAGAGATCTTCGGTGAAAAACAGCAAATAAAAATCAAGTGACTTAAAATCAACTGTTTCCATCTGAATGCCGGGTTGGCCAGTGAATAGGGGAAGTACGGGTGCTGCAGAAGTGGTGGGTTCCCAATTAGGATTGGCGAATGCAGCAGGAAGGGCACTATGGGCTCGACGGGACTGTCTTTGTCTTCTTGGTGTCAGCTGGACACTACTTGTGTTTGCTACCTCGCCAGCTTGAACTGCACTTATGGCACTCGCCACGTCACCACGTGTTACTGCAGTTCTGGTTTGACTATGACCAGGGTGTACTAGGCCGCGGATGCTTGCCAGTTCACCAGAAGGATGAGCGGCACTAGTACTTCTCTGCTTCATACGAGAGCCTTGCAGTTCTTGCAACTCAACAGTAGAAGATTGGGGTCTGGTACGCCTGACCTTGGTAGGGACCACAACTCCATCCTCAGCGCTATCTGTAATGGAGGTGCTGTCGTCTACAGGATCATATTCTGAGCCTGAATCGGACAGATGAGTGACTTCCTCTTCACTATCGGTCATGCTCAGAAACGTGTAGGCCTCTTCACTAGTGTACCTTTGATTTGCCATTTTGGGCTCTAAATTTACTGGTACACTAGTGAGACTCACAGGCAAAAAAAAGCTCCTGACTGTTAGCCACTGATTCAATTGCTACCAAAAAACTGTTAGCGATCGTAGGGATCAGGGGTCAGGCCTGACTCTGCAAACACTGCAGTTATGTGTGTTGTGTTTTGTAAGTGACAGTGATCGATCGATACTGCACTTGGTGGGCTGGGCGAAGGGGCATAATGCAGGTGCTAGCAGGTATCTGGGCTGCGATTTTTGGGAACCCTAAACTGCTTGGGATGCTAGTATAGATCTGATCAGATCAGATATTGCTCCTTTCAGATACTATACCACTAAGGGAGGTGTATGTGCCTATGTGTGCTAGTGTCAGTGTAGCCTTGGTGCAGACTCACAGTAGCTCCCCCCCCCCTCCGTCCCTAAATACTTACCTTAGCCCTTTATTGATTCAGAATTGTGTCAGATCTTCTATCCCCTCTTCCTGCTCTCGTAGGCTACGCTGTACAGCGGGAGCCATTGGTTCCTTCTGCTATCAGTCAAATAATGTTGGGATGGAGTGGAGGGCGTGTCTGAACTGCACTGTGTGTCTATATACGCACACAGCCTGGCTCGGGAGCATGCTTGCAACATGTGCACCCATAGCACATGAATTACTATGGGGCACATGCAGGTAAGTAGGAGCTCAGTGTGCCAGTGGGGGAGGGCCACCAAAAGAAGAGGTAGGGGCCGCTCTGTGCAATGTCACTGTCCCTTTTCAGCTGCTACACAGAGACCCATTGGTTATGTAGTGCACCACCTAATGAGCCACTGATAGTTTGGGCCTATTTACCCTGCTTAGCGCGCACACAGACAGACACAGTTATCTAGCTCAAGAATCAGTCTAGTGGTTTATTTATTTATTGGTGAACAATTAACTTGGATGGAGATAGTAAGCATGGGATACCCCGGAGCTGTAGAACCTGAACAGCTTGAGACTACTAACTTTCTGGCTGCACTTGTCTGATTCTTGACAAAAGACTTGTGCACCTTCAGCTACACCTGTAGAACACTACATGGTATCCCAGCAAAAGTCCTACAGAATCTCTATGCTGCTTGTGATCTGTCTTCCTCTCTTCTTCCCAGTGACTAAAGCACTATACAGTGACTCTTGCAGCACTGGGGTCTTGTACTCACTCAGCCACAGGATCATCAGTTGCCTCCTGACAATATCCACCAAACTCTTTCCCCTTAAGATGAAGGCACTCTAAGCCTCTGGACAACTTGGGCTCTCTCCCACAGCTTCCTTCCCAGTTCTCCCCCTGTGAGCTCTCTACTGGTCCCTTGGATTCCTGGGATGTACAGAGAATAGGCTCTCCAGCTAAGCCCAGCTGGAGCCCCAGAGTCTTCTGACTAGTTTCTGCTAGGCCCCTCAACAGGGGTTGCCCTGAAGCTGGACCCTGTACTGCTGCCTTACATGTGCATGCTGCAATTGCCCCAGCCACTCAGGCTATTGATGGGCTCTTCCCCACCTTCGGGCACACTTACTTAGGGATTGGGGAAAGTCCTATAAATAGTCAGACTGCAGCCTCTGTTCTTCCTCCCACTATGTTCCAGAAATTTCTGTAATACGGGGGGGAGTAGCAGAGCAGCAGCCTGTGAAAGCCTGAGCAACCCTAACCATTTAACCCGCGCTTCCACTAATTACAGTGGAACTAAATAGCTGGTTGGGCACTTAAGCTAAGAGGTACATCTCAGGGGACATTGTACCATATCATAGCATTATTATTTGCATTGCAGTTAATGCTTATATGCACTCTTTATTTCTGACTTTGCTGATTCATGAGTTAAACCCAGTTTAGTGGCATATAACTCTATTCTAAATTACCTTGGCATAGTGATTATGCTGTCTTATGGGCTGTCTCTGAATCTACCTTCTATGTGTTTATTTATGCTCAAATCGCCATTTATTTTAACCTGTACCAATACATTGAGTTAATTTACCACTAAATGGTCTTGTGTATATTTCCTGATGCTCTAAAAGGGTATCTATACTCATTTTCCTATAAGTGCTTGCAGTAAATCATTCAACCAGGTGTGTCAGAGGGGCTGAGGTAGTTCTTGGAGTTGTGGTGCAGAACATAGAACCCAAATTGCCAAGAGGCTCCTTTGGGGGTAGTGCTACATTAGTTGTGAACTTTTCTCCTGCTAGTTTAAAGTCCTGTCCTTTGTTCTTGAGCTTGGCTTCCTATTGAAAATAATGCTTGCCTGATCCTTATTCACCCTCTTGATGTATTTAAAGGAGTTGCAAAGGCAGAAGGTTTGTTATCTTAATACATTATATGTAATCTGCCCCCTCTAAACTGTAAGGCAAACTCCCTGAACCTGCCACTTCCTGTAACCCCTCTCTGTACCGACCACAAAAATCAGGGCTGCTGAGTCCTGACCACCATGGTTAGAGTGCATCCTTCTGTCATACGCAGCTGTCCTCTCTGCTCTCCTCTCTCCCCCTCACCCCCTTCCTCCTTGCCTGTCAACTCCCTCTCTGTGTCTCTGTCTCCACCTCTGCCATTCCTAAAAATAAAAAACCTTCAATGGTCACTCCCAGACCCTCTATTAGAGCCTGGCATACCTCATTATGCAAGTAATTTCTAAAAATGAGCATTATAAATACCCATTTAGAGCTATCTTCAGGCCGCTCATGTGACTCGCAGCCGCTTTACAGCTCCAAGACAGGACTTCTGCGGTAGGCCATGTGATCTCCCCAGCTGACGTGCAGAAGCCATGTATTGGAGCTGTAAAGCGGCCGCGAGTCACGTGACCGGCCTGAAGATGCTCTACATAGGTATTTACAATGCTCGTTTTGAAAAATAACTTGCATAGTGTGGTATGCCAATCTCTAATAGGGGCTGGCAGTGATTTAGAATTTTGACTTTACAAACCCTTTAAGTTCCAGAAGTCTCTTCTGATATGTTTTATCCCTCAGACCTTTCACAATGTTTGTTGCCAGTCTCTGGACCTGGTCTATCTTATCAATATTCTTTTGTAAAGTAAGGTCTTCAGAAAGGACACAGTATTTTAAATGAGGTGCAATTAATGATCTATGTAAGGGAATCAGAACCTCATTCCTCCTGCTGGTGATCCCTCTAGTGATGCATCCTATAATTCTATTCACTTTTCCCACCCATGGGTGGTTCAGTAGATATGCAGTTGGCTAAAGGATAGCTGCCAGAGTGTGGTTGTAAATGGGGTTCATTCCATCGGAACAGACACCAGTCAATAGTGATATACCACAAGGATCTGTTCTAGGTCCTGTTTTATTTCATCTAGGTTGAATAAGTAAGTGATATAACTAAAGGGTTGGTGAGTAAGGTATGTCTTTTTGCTGATGACACAAAGGTGTGTAATAGGGTTGACTATCCTTAGAGGTGTCTGTAACATGGAACATTATTTGGCATTGCTGGAAGATTGGTCAAAGCAGTGGAGACTGCAGTTCAATGTGTCTACAGTAAATTTGGAAGAAAAAGAGAACATTGGGACTTTAAATGAGGCGGTGACCGGGTAAGGTCAGTTGCCTCCATCCCTATTTGAATAAAGAAATCAAAATGACTGGAGGTTGGGACTTTAAATGAAGCAGGCAAGTGTAAAACATTTACATTTATTGGAAAATCAATGGTAAGTTGCATGAGGGTAGTCATGAATACATCAAGAAGACCAATATATTCCATTCAATGGATAAACATACAGCAATAACAATTGACCACAAAAATACAAATCACATATTACAAGTGATCATTAGGTAGGTAAAACATATGGTTGGCATAAAACATGGCATATAGTAGCTCTATGCATTTCGTGGATTCATCCACTCTTCAGGAGCATGCACGTGGAAAACTGAATGCTGTAGTATAATAACAAATAATATCTGTAAGGTCTGGCCCTGTCACGGGAAATAGAGGTTGAAATAAAGTAATTAGAAGTAATATTGGCTAGGATAAACCCCCCCCAAAAACCACTCTCAAAAGTACTTACATTGTCTGTATCTATGCAGTAGCAATGTGCCAAAATGAATCAGAATAACCCCATATGGGTATCACTGATGGGAGCTGAGGTGGTAAAGGCAGATCAGGACTGGACAAAGATGGTTTCCAAGAAAGGAAATTCCAAAGATTAATAAGGGTCAGCAGTGACCAAAGGTGCTAAAAGTGAAAGAAGGATTGTAAAATAAATTGGAAGGTCATATTATGTGATACAAAAGGTAATCTGTCCTAAACTTGGTAAAGGATAGGATAATGAGATGCTAATGAGTGTATAAGTAAGGTTAACTTAGTGAGAGTAGAAAGTTAGAATGATTGGAAAGGTAAAATACATGGGATATATAAAGAAAATAAAAACAACATTGAAGAAACCATATCAACCAAAATAGTTAGATGAAATGAAATAAAGGTGCAGGATAAATCTAACTATTTTGGTTGATATGGTTTCTTCAATGTTGTTTTTATTTTCTTTATATATCCCATGTATTTTACCTTTCCAATCATTCTAACTTTCTACTCTCACTAAGTTAACCTTACTTATACACTCATTAGCATCTCATTATCCTATCCTTTACCAATTTTAGGACAGATTACCTTTTGTATCACATAATATGACCTTCCAATTTATTTTACAATCCTTCTTTCACTTTTAGCACCTTTGGTCACTGCTGACCCTTATTAATCTTTGGAATTTCCTTTCTTGGAAACCATCTTTGTCCAGTCCTGATCTGCCTTTACCACCTCAGCTCCCATCAGTGATACCCATATGGGGTTATTCTGATTCATTTTGGCACATTGCTACTGCATAGATACAGACAATGTAAGTACTTTTGAGAGTGGTTTTTGGGGGGGGTTTATCCTAGCCAATATTACTTCTAATTACTTTATTTCAACCTCTATTTCCCGTGACAGGGCCAGACCTTACAGATATTATTTGTTATTATACTACAGCATTCAGTTTTCCACGTGCATGCTCCTGAAGAGTGGATGAATCCACGAAATGCATAGAGCTACTATATGCCATGTTTTATGCCAACCATATGTTTTACCTACCTAATGATCACTTGTAATATGTGATTTGTATTTTTGTGGTCAATTGTTATTGCTGTATGTTTATCCATTGAATGGAATATATTGGTCTTCTTGATGTATTCATGACTACCCTCATGCAACTTACCATTGATTTTCCAATAAATGTAAATGTTTTACACTTGCCTGCTTCATTTAAAGTCCCAACCTCCAGTCATTTTGATTTCTTTATTCAAATAGGGATGGAGGCAACTGACCTTACCCGGTCACCGCCTCATTTAAAGTCCCAATGTTCTCTTTTTCTTCCAAATTTACTGTAGACACATTGAACTGCAGTCTCCACTGCTTTGACCAATCTTCCAGCAATGCCAAATAATGTTCCATGTTACAGACACCTCTAAGGATAGTCAACCCTATTACACACCTTTGTGTCATCAGCAAAAAGACATACCTTACTCACCAACCCTTTAGTTATATCACTTACTTATTCAACCTAGATGAAATAAAACAGGACCTAGAACAGATCCTTGTGGTATATCACTATTGACTGGTGTCTGTTCCGATGGAATGAACCCCATTTACAACCACACTCTGGCAGCTATCCTTTAGCCAACTGCATATCTACTGAACCACCCATGGGTTAACCGCTTGCTGACCAGCGCACGCCGATTCACGTGGGCAGAATGGCACTGGTGGGCAAAAGGGTGTACAGGTACGTCCCCCTTAAAGTGGAAGTAAACTCCCCTATCGTTTTCAGCCAAGGAAGCTGCCATCTTTTCCTCTGTTTAATCTTCAACTGCTATGGTGCTGCACATGTGATTCGTTATGACACCAGCCATTGGATGGTTTGATAGTTTGGCTGAGAGCACAGCCAATGTGCAGTTAGCATTCCCGGCATGCTTTTTTTTTTAACTGTTTAAATCCAGGGGTTTACTTCCACTTTAAGAAGCAGCACTGTGGGCATGCGCCACGTTTTCCGTGACTGCTGGTCCCGCGGACTCGATGCCTGCCGCGTGCCCGTGATAATGTCATGGAGAGGTAAAACAGGGAGATGCTTTTGTAAACAAAGCATTTCCCCGTTCTGCCTTGTGTCATGACAGATATCAATGCTGTCATCAAGAGCAGTGATCACTGTCATTTGTGTTGAAGCCCCTCCCCCCCCACAGTTATAATCACTCCCTAGGACACACTAACCCCTTCATCACCCCCTAGTGGTTAACCCCTTCACTGCCAGTGTCATTTACACAGTAATCAATGCATTTTTATAGCACTGATCGCTGTATAAATGACAATGGTCTCAAAAGCGTCTGATCTCTCTGCCATAATGTCGTAGTCCTGATAAAAATCGCAGATCACCACCATTACTAATGAAAAAAAAATAATAAAAATGCCCTAAAACGATCCCCTATTTTGTAGATGCTATAAATTTTGCGCAAGCCAATCAATATACGCTTATTGCGATTTATTTTACCAAAAATATGAAGAATACCTATTGGCCTAAACTGAGGGAAAAAAAAAACAACAAAAATTTTTTTTATATATTTTTGGGGGATATTTATTATAGCAAAAAGTAAAACATATTGCTTGTGTATAGCGCAAAAAATAAAAACCACGGAGGCAAACACCAGCAAAAAAAAGCTCTATTTGTGGGAAAAAAAAGGACATTAATTTTGTTTGGGTACAATGTCGCATGGCCGCGCAATTTTCAGCTAAAGTGACGCAGTGCCGAATCACAAAAAGTGCTCTGGTCAGGAAGGGTGGAAATCCTTCTGGGGTTGAAGTGGTTAAAGTAAGTCCTAGTTTGTACAACTTTTTTTTATTAGATCACCATGTGGAACTGTTTGAGTTCTTGGGTCTGCACACCTGCTGGGTTAATTATGAGCAGTTTTGTCTCTCTTCTTTTTTTAATTTCATATCATGGAGAATGCAACAAAAAGAGAAAGAACATGAAAAGGTGGGTAAGAATGCCCCGAACTTCAAAGTAGGTCAGTCCACTCAAAACTGTTATTTTATTTTTTGGTAGGCGTTAGAGTCTAAACGTCTAACCTTTTCCTAGATCTCTCAGGAACTCTGTTGGTCAGGTATCTGTGTTGAATTGCCCTGCTTGCACACTTACTGGGTCCATTTAAAACAGTTTCATTTCTCCCCTTTTTTTTAAATATTATCATGGAAAATGTAACATGAAAAGGATAGAACATGAAGAGGTTGGTAAGAACAACCCAAACTTTAAAGTGGATGGGAATAAAGTCATTATTTTAGGCAGGGGTTTATATAGTTTAAGTATCCAACATATTTAAGACGCTGACTAAGCCTACCAAGCTCCACCTATATAAAAAATATCACTATGGATTGACCTGAGACTTTATATATAAGACATACTGCAGATTTCTGTTTAGGGGAATTGTAGTTGTTGACATTAGAGAAGCAACATTTTACTGCAGCTAGCAGTGATGTTGCCAATACTAAAGATTTTATTTAGGTAATGCTTGCACATGTGTGACTCTGGATCGTAGGAGATGTTGGTTGGTATTTAATAACTGTAATAACTAACAACTATGGACAGCATGGATAGATTATAGATAGCAAAGGGACCAAAACGCTTTTGTACATAGCGGCTGGTTGCAGTCTATATTTTGCATTGTGCAGAATAGTTTTCCTTATATTTCAATATTCAACTGTATCAAGTGCCCACTTACTGGCTAATTTCATGCAAAATTTATAACTAGAAATATAATGTTTATTTGTTAAATGGCACATACGAACAGCCGCCTCCTTCTCCAGGTTCTTCTCCCTTTTAGGAGAAATGCGTTTTGTATAGTTGGTAAGGGAGCACAGCACAGGCTTCCGGATCTTCAGGTTTGTAAAAGTCTTTAGATTACTCTCCTATGGAGTAATAGTGTAAGCAAAAAAGTTAACACAATGTTACACTTCTATTTTGATATTTATAAAATTAAAATAACATTTTGTTGTAAAATATCAAATTAATTTATATATATTTTTACCCCCATTTAAAGGTTTTCGTTTGCACAAAAAAAATCTGAAAGAATGTTGGGACCACCCTCTGAATGCATGGTATTGAAGAAGTTTGGCTTGAACTTTGTAGACAACAGTGCACTGGAGTTTTTTGTTCACCCTCCCCCACTTATCCCCATTGCTTTGAATGGATTTATGGCTATTTATTTGTTGACCTAGAAAAAACATAGTGCATACATATATACCCATATCAAATAACACTAGAGTGTGAACAGTGGATGACTCCTTTCTGCGTATATGCAGTATTTGCCCCCGGGTAGGGTTGAATAGACCCAAACCATGGATAAGCAAAGCCCCCTCATCTTGGTACATCACTGCCCTGACAATAACTGAAGTTTTACATTATGAAGGAAGCCAGCATCCAATATTTACGTATGTGCCCTTTTTTTCTGGATGCTGGATGAAGTGCAGAAGTTTTACGTCAACATATGAACTGTGGAGATGGCACTGTACACTCCACAGAAATGTTTACCTGCATATATGCGAACTTGCATTTCCTGTTTCCATAGTCCAATAAGGATCACAGTGAATTGTTGAGCAATGGGATACACTGGCTATAGCTTAGGTAAGAGCAAACAGTGGCTGGAAAAACCAGACTTAGACTTACCGGTAACTCTTTCTAGGAGTCTTTCAAGACAGCCTCAGATATAGGGCTCCTCCCTCCGGGACAGGAAACACGTGAACCCAATCAATTAAAACGGTGGTCCTCCAGGCCCTCCTCAGTTTTACTCCAAGAACAGCCAGAAGGCTCTGAAAGACATAACACACTAACAACCACGTTAGTACACATCCTCACCACTAGTCCAACTTAAACAACTTTGGGTGGGAAACCAGGCTGTCCTGGAAGACTCCTAGAAAAAGAGTTACCGGTAAGTCTAACTCCGGTTTTCTCATATCGTCTTCCAGGACAGCCTCTGAGATGATAAGCAAGGCGCTCACCTTGTTAGGACGGGACCACTGCCTGGAGGACCTTTCGTCCAAAAGTCTGTTCCTTATCAGACAATAAATCCAGACGGTAATGTCTTGCAAAAGTAGAGTAGCTGGACCAAGTTGCTGCCTTGCAGATCTCCTCCGAAGAGGCTCCAGCCCTCTCTGCCCATGACATAGAAACCGCCCTGGTAGAGTGAGCCTGCTTCCCCTCTAATTCATAGGCTTTAAACTATCGCCATTCTTATCCACCTGGCGATAGACGATTTGGGTGCCTTGCAGCCCTTGCGGGCGCCCGAAAAATTAACAAAAAGTGAGTCTGACTTCCTGAAGTCCCTAGTGGCTTCCAAAAAAATTAAGAGGCTTCTTCTGACATCTAACAAACTCAAAGATCCCGCCTCATCCCCGCTTGAGGTTGAAAAAAAACGTTGGCAAAATAATGTCCTGTGTCCTATAAAAAATGAACACAACCATAGGGAGAAAACTAGGGCCAGTCTTAAGCACTACCTTGTCCTCTAAAATTAACAAAAATGGTTCCCTGATCGAGAGCGCTTGCATCACTCACCCTTCTGGCTGAGGTGATTGCTATCAAAAAAACTGTCTTCAGAACTATCCATTTAAGGGATACCTTCTCTAAAGGCTTCGAAGGGATATCGGGTCAAAGACCTAAGGACCAAGGACAAATCCCAAGTAGGGCAGGTCTTCATCTTCACAGGCCTGGATCTAGCCAGAGCTTTGAAGAAGTTCTTGACAAAAGGATTCTGCTGGAGAGAGGACTGAAGAAAAACACTTAAGGCCGCCACCTGTACCTTTAGGGTGCTGATAGAAAGGCCCAGCTCTACCCCCGCTTGCAGAAAATCTAGGACTGCCGGGACCCCGGGATGCCCAACTCCCTGTTCTCGTAACCAGGAGTTAAACCTTTTCCCTATCTTGGTGTAAATCGCTCTAGTTACTGGTTTACGGCATTCTACCAAGGTCCTAACCACTCTCTCTGAGAAACCTTGTGATCTTAAGATCTGTTCCTCAGATACCAGGCCGCAAGCTTGAGTCTCTCTATCTGAGGATGCAGAATGGGCCCCTGGGAAAGCAAATCCTCCCTGACCGGAAGTAACAGCGGAGGATAAACAGCCAACCCCTTTATACTGGCAAACCAGGGTCTCCTTGGCCAAAAAGGAGCCACTAAAATGAGGTCCGTAGCTTCCAACCGGAACTTCTGTAGAACCTCCGCCACCATCCTTACAGGAGGGAAGGCATAACACAGGCCGAATTGACACGGATTGGCAAGGGCGTCTATCCCCCTGGCCCGATCCTGTGGGTGAATGGAAAAAAACTGTCACCTTCCTGTTGCTTTCTGTTGCAAATAGGTCTATTTCTGGCCTTCCCCAGCATGACACAATCTCCTCGAACACTTCCCTGTTGAGGGACCACTGGTCCTGGCCTACCTTCTGCCGACTGAGAAAATTGGCCAGCGAATTCTGAGCTCCCTTCAGATGAATCACTGATATCGAGGACAAGTTCCTCACGGCCCAGCAGAAAATTCTGTCTGCAATAGCCTGCAGCGTGGGGCTTCTGGTTCCCCCCTGCTTGTTCAGATAAGCTACTGCTGCCACATTGTCTGACCGAACCTGCAGATCCCTGCCCTGTATCTGGGACTTGAAGGTTTCTATAGCATTCCAAACTGCCAGAAGCTCCTTCTGATTTGAGGAACGACTGGCCTCTGGAAACCAGGGAAGACCTTTGTCCAGGTTGACTTGGGCCCGCCACCACCACAGAGACCTCCTGATGGCAGAAGATAGGGCCATAACCTGATCCAGGCTCTGCTCCCTGCCGTCCCAATAACTGAGCATAAGTCTCTGCAACGGGCGCGGATGATGCCTTGCCCAGGCCCCCGCTGGAAAACATGATGTCATCAACCCCAGGACTCTCATGACCTCTCTGATCTGGGCTTCCCGACCTGATTGAAGCTGGGCTACCGCCTGCTCTAGCTTGTTGATCTTCTCCACTGGAAGAAACACCCTCATCTCCACCAAAGAGATCCTGTACCCTAAATACAGGACTTCTTGTGAGGGGGTCAACTGGGATTTTTCCTGGTTGATCAGCCACCCCAGTGAACGCAGGAAAACCAAAGCCTCCTGCACGTCTTTCTGCAGCTGTTGGGCCGACTGAGCTATAAACAGTAGATCGTCCAGATATGGGATTACTGTTATAGCCCTGAGCCTTAACGGGGCCAGCGCCTCTGCCAGTACCTTTGTAAAGATCCTTGGTGAGGCTGAGAGCCCGAAAGTAAAAGCTCGAAACTGGAGGTGTACCACTCCTGTGTTCATTTGCACTGCTAGCCTAAGAAACTTCTGGGACTCCGGATGAATCGGGATATGAAAATATGCATCACTGAGGTCCACGGTGGCCATGTGCCAACCCCGAAACAGAAACTTGGTTACCGAGAAGATTAACTCCATCCAGAATTGCTTGTATTTTATGAACCTGTTCAAGGGGCGGAGATTCAGGATCAACCTGATTTTCCCCGAAGGCTTCTTTACCGCGAACACATGGGAGTAAACCCCCAAGCTTCGTTCCTCCAGAGGCACCTGCACCAGTACTTCTTGGTCTACCAGGTCTCCCAGAATAAGACCCAGAGCCTTCGCCTTCCCTTGGTTCCTTGGTAACCTGGTTACCTGAAAATTCGGGAGGGGAACTAAACCAATCTCCAACCTGTAGCCGTTCCTTATTACATCTTGTATTAATGGACTTTCGGTTGAAGCGTCCCATTGTGGAAGTAACTTCCCTAGCCTTCCCCCCACTGGGACACAGGAGTCACTGGGTTTTAGGGGAGGGTTGAGGAGGATTGAATAAGATTCCTCCTCTGCCCCTCCCCTTGTGACCCGACCAATGTTTTTTGGGGCGAACCTCCCTTTCCTGCAGGTTCTGCTGCCTAGAGCATCGAAAAAAACACTTTCCTTCAGCCTTCTTTTTCTTCTCTGGGAAAGCTTTCTTCTTATCCTGCGTGCACTCTAACGCCTCTTGCAGACCAGGCCCAAACAAGTGGTCCCCTGAAAAAGGTAATCCGCACAGTTTCAATTTCGAAGCTGCGTCCCCTGTCCAGGTCTTAAGCCAAACGGCCCTTCTGGCTGCATTCACTAACGCGGCAGATCTAGCGGCTAACTTGACTGACTCCGTGGAGGTGTCGGCCAAAAACCCTACTGCCTTGAACAGTAGCGGAAAGGACTTCAAAAGTTGTTGCCTGGAAGTGCCCGCTAATATATGTGACTGCAACTGTGTAAGCCAACACTCTAAGTTTCTGGCCACACAGGTAGCTGCTAGGGCTGGTTTAAGCCCAATCTAAGAGGCATCCCAGGCCCTCTTAAGCAGCATGTCTCCCCTCTTATCCATGGGGACCCTGAGTGAACCCATATCATCAAAGGCCAAATTTGTCTTTTTAGAGACTTTAGCCAAGGGGGCATCAAGCTTGGGAACCTTGTTCCAGGGATGCACCGCATCTGATCTCAAAAGGGAACCTCCTCTTAAGGCTGCCTGAAAAAAACTGCCTTTTTTCCGGTTGTTCCCACTCCAGCAGAATCGCCTCAATCAGCGATTTATGAACGGGGAATACCCTGTCTTTCAGTACGCTCGACCCCTGATACATCATGTCGTGCTTTGAAAGTTGGACCTGTTCTTCCCTGACACGCTGGAGATCATATATTGCCTTAAGGAGGTCACCCACGTCGTCCAAAGATAACTTGTATCTGGACGATCTAGCAGACTCTTCCTCTCCCTCTGACTCAGAAGTAGACTATGTCCTAGAGGAGTCTAGGGACCTTGGTACCCTCTCCTTATCCACCTCTTCCTCCTAACTCGGCTCAGACAAGGAGGGCATGCTCATGGCCCTGGGTAAGGAGACAGAAGGACCCTGCATCCTATCCATCATACTCTTAAAATGACTGGAAAGTGGATGCAATCTCATCCTTTACGGATGTCAAAACTTTGTGACAAGCTACCACCGAGTCCTCCTTAACAAGGCTACTGACACAATCCGAGCAAAGCCGCTTCTCCCAACCGGTGCCTAACTTAGCCCCACACACGGCACATTTCCTTCTGGCCAAAGGTATCTGGGCTCTGTCCTGTTTGACCTAAAAAACAAAGAAAAAACAGGGTCCCATTAGAATACCACCCCTGACCCACACCACTGTGCTTCTAGGGTCTGCCTAGGAAGTCCCCACCTCACCAGCAGGTTCCCCACCCGGGGAGGGTACTATGGTCAAAGTGACCCCTCAACCCCCCAGTGTAAGTCCTGGTCTGCCCTCACCAAGCTTACCTGGGAGGTGCTGGAGCCTGGGAGGTGCTGGAGCCTGCCAAACCGGAGTCCACCTGCACAACTGCGCCCTACATGGTTCCTGTGTTTTACTCAGTCTCCCTGAGTCCTTACACCGCTCCAGACAGCCCTGTAGCCACACCGCCGCTCCCAGAGGACTGGAACAGGTCCCACGGTGCCCCCTGATAGCGCAAATCCGGCGGAAGTGCGTCTCTCGCATTTCCGAACATTGGAACACAAAAACTCCTCCCACTCACGCTGTTCGTTCCCTATGACAGCACTGCCTGCAGTACCCGAACGCCAGCCAGTGGATCCAAATGTCTCTCGCCCGCCATCCGACTGACCAGGTACGAGCGGTTAGCGAGATAGTGGGGGAGATTGCCGTACATCGGTGTCCCGTTCTCTCCGAACGTTTCATGGCGGCGGGGATTGATAGCTACCCTCTCCTCCCTCCGAACGGACCGAGGGGTGTTATGGGCCAGGTCCACCAGGTGCTCCCCCCCAGGACATCCCCAGGACATCCCCTGAGAAAAAGGAGCTCCCCTACTAGTTCCGACATGCTCTTTCCCATCCGGCAGGAAACACAAAAACTGAGGAGGGCCTGGAGGACCACCCTTTTATTTGATTGGGTTGATGTGTTTCCTGTCCTGGAGGGAGGAGCCCTATATCTCAGAAGCTGTCCTGGAATACGATATGAGAAATATATCTTATGATGAAAAAAACATGTAAAAAAAAAAAAGAATAAAGACAAAGTGAGAACCACTAACTGTGTGATAAAAAAAATAGAAAGATCCCAGCTTCTAAAGTTAAATGTAATAACATAAAGAAGTACAGTCTGCCAAGATTATAGGGAAGGCCCCAACTACCCCTATTTGACTGAACTGGATTTACAGATCTTGCAAATAAGCCCCTATCTCATTAAAGTGACCTGCTTGCTTAAAACAATTCTACTGACAGTAACACAATGCAAGAAGGCACATCACAAGGTTTGCAACTGGTACCCCATGTTCAAGAGGCTGGAGAAAGCACAGACCCTGCAGGAAGCACAAAAAGTGAGACTCTGAAATCTGCAAAAATAACACCAAAAGGACAGATAAAAACAAACACGATAATCAATATTTCCAGCCAGCAGCTGAAAATTAGAGCCTTAAAAGTCCTCAGTCCTGGACTTACTTTCTGTCCCACTATTTAAATACGTTTCAGCAAGATGGACAATTTTAAAAGGTCATGAGAAAACCTAAACTGAATCAACATTTTCTGCTTCTTCTGGCCCTAAACAAACAGGTGATACTTAATTTAAATGAAAAATTACTGACTCCATGTGATCACTTCTCATACACAGAAAACTTTATTAAAAATGTGTGCGGCATGACAACCATAGGAAACCATATTCCAACTTGGATGCTGGCTCTTATCAGAGCTTGGAGAAAGCGGACAAGTAATTATGAGTGGATCACCCACTGTTTCCAGTTACATATAGATTACCAAAGATCTAGAAAGATTTAACTACTCTCCAATTGTATCTGGTTTGGAAAGCATCACTGAACCACTGGCCAAGTTCCTGGGCTACCAATCCCAGCTGTTTGCCATTACCAGTGAATTCCTGGGAAGGAATTTTTATCAGACTATGCTCTGGCCAGCATAGACAACAGTTCCTTATAAAGCAACATTTCCAATAGACATGAAACCACTGATGCTAAAACATTTTTACCAGACAGATTATCACAATTCCCATAGAATTCATTCTCTAAATCCTAGAACCCATTCTTGAAAATAATTACTACAGGTCTGAAGAATCCTTCTACAAATAAATCCAGGGATGTGGCAATAGAGAGCTATTGTCATGTCAGTGCTGTACAAAGATGAGGGGACTTTTTCTTTTGCTTATCCATTTTTGTGATTTGGTCTATATGCAGATAGGAGTAGGTCAGATGTTTGCATTGTTGATGGATGTAGATATACAGTATATCTAAATACTAGGTTTGTTCCTCCTGCTTGTTATCTTGATAAAAAAGAGTGTCATTGTGCCTTCAAAATATTGGTGTTAACGTTTTGCTGATATGCAACTTCAGTAAATTCTCCATCTGGATTTTCAGTTTGGCATGCTGACTTTTTGAACTATTATTGGATCTACATGGGCTCCCTAGAACTTTTTGTGCTATGGCTTAATGCAATTTCTGGCTTGAAATTCTGTCTTGGCTAATACTGTACCATCACTGATAAGTCAGCACCCATTGTTCTCCATTGAAGAGCTCAGTTTACAAGTTAGTAGAGTGTAAATAGTTTCTTGAAGGCTACAGGTAGCTGAAATGTTTTAGGATCCATTCACAGCAGCCACTGCATTACAACGCAGCGTCTGGTATGTGGTGTATCCATTGCAGTGCCCATGTGTCGATCTCCTTTCGCTTTTTTTTAAAACAATCTTTACTGAAATGTGATACAGTGACATTTCATTCAATTCTATACAGTGCATGGTGACTGTATATGCTGGGAAAAAAAAGTACAGCTGCACACCACCAAAATGCAATGGTGGGAACCGGCCACACCGCAGACAAAGCCTTTTTGCCTGGTGGTGGTTGGGGTCTGCTGGATTAGCCACCCAATACAGTCCGACTGCACCTGATGTGAATGAACACTTAAAGAGTCAGTGTCAAAAAACTTTTTTTAAGATGTAGTGCCCTTAGCCCTTGTTTTCTCAGTCTACCTTCAGCAGTCTGTAAACATCTGGTTCAGCATAGTACCAAACCCCTTCACGGATCTCTGGACTTGAATCTTTCTCATTTCTGAAGCAAGGATATTTTTCAAAATCCTCAATTTTATATGGAAAGCCACGTCTGTTTACTTCAAAGATAGAAACGGTATCCTGGATCTTAGGAAGAGAGACAACAAAATATAATGACAACGACAAGATAAAAAAGCCACAGCTTCACATAAAAAGTCAAACACCCACACAATCCCATTAAAACCTAATGGCAGTAAAACAC
The DNA here is from genome assembly GCF_037356315.1 of Lithobates pipiens. Lineage (NCBI taxonomy): Eukaryota > Metazoa > Chordata > Amphibia > Anura > Ranidae > Lithobates > Lithobates pipiens. The sequence continues at coordinate 172,586,982 of NW_027507787.1, read as the reverse complement.
CCCAATTAACTGTTCTACACCACCCATCCCTAAACACTTATGTGGCACCTCTCACTGTTCCAGGACTGTCCCAGCTGCAGCACCACTGTCCTCACACTTCCTGGTCTCACAGGAGAGACACTGATAGGAACCATTGGCTCCTGCTGCTGTCAAACTCTTGTAAGGCATGGGCATGGCTTAACAGTGATGTATGTGTCCATGGATGCAAACATCCCAGATTGGGAGCACGCACACACAAGTGCCTCCATAGGACAATACTTGCGAAAGGGCTAATAGGATCATTGCGCAGAACAGGGAAATAGAACCTCTTTTTTATTTTAAATAAAAAAAAAGTCTTTAATATCACTTTAACAGGGGTGCTCTACACCTAATATAAATGTAGGTGCAGGCATCCTTCTGTCCTGTAGGTGGCATTGTGCCGATGCTACAGGGGAAGGGGAGTCTGATAAAGTAGTTGAAAATCCTTACTCATAATCAGTGAAGTAAATAGTCTCAGAGATGGAAAAAATCCTCCTACATAAGTTGTACCCGTTTATCTGCAGCCATCTCTTCTTCACGATCATTCAAAGAGCAAAATATATACAGCGTGTCTGAGATCTCATAAAGCAGTGGGTGTAGAGCTGAAGTTACACTATTTAGATCTCAGTGAGGACAGCTCAGAGAGCTGATTGAAAGATACCCTCCCCCTCCTCTTTCACATAGCACACTGGAACAGAGATGAGGCTGTCAGTCACAGGTTGTGTGCTGGAGCTCCCTGCACTGTCACATTTTTTTCTCTTGGTGTCAAGAAAGGGGGACAGAAGTGACTCATGCAGATAGCAGAGGCAGCAGACAAAGATGACACTAGAGGCATATGCTTTGTTCATATATCATGTTAGAGGTTTACCACCACTTTAAAAGGAAATCGTCCCCTCAGAGCAGGGTTTCTCAAACTTTTTTCCTCTGAGAAACCCTTGGCAAAAAGTTTGAGATCTCAGGGAACCCCTGAAATAATCTACAGCTCGTGGAACATTGGTATGATCAGGGAGCTGTTGACACAAAAACAGTTATTTTTAGAAATAGCATGAAATAATAGAATCAATATTTAAAAATACCTATTAAATATGAAACTTATGTTTGCTTTTTTCTGCACAATTCTGGGCAAAACTTAAGATAAGCAGTGTACTGGGGGCAGCAGGGCAAAATACAGGAAGTCAACAGCGCAAAGCACGGAGTAAGCAAGGCAAATTATAGGGTCCAGAAGGGCAGAGAAGAGGGAGTCAGGTGAGCAGAGTACAGGGGGGCCAGCAGGGCAGAATAGAGGGGGGTCAGCAGAGCAGAGGGTGTCAGGAAGGCACAGTACACAAGGACAGCAGGGCACATTAAATGGGACCAGCGCACATTACAAAAGAGTCAGGGCATTTTACAGGGCACATTAGGAGTTTCCTTCTCATGCAGTGACGCAAGGAGGCAGCTATGATAGCCCTGGTTCTGATGTGATGTAACATAGAAGCTCCTGGGATGGACCGGGGGGGGGGGGGATAGCGGGAAAGAGCGGAGACATTTCACTGCTCTGCATGTATGGGAAGTGATAGGAGAGGGTCAGCAATGCCGTCTACATGTTGGCTACCTGCGAATGCCAGGTAGATCTCAGTGGAACCCCAGATGAGGGAGTTCACAATGGCGTAGTGGTTAGCACTCTCACCTAGCAGTAAAAAGGGTCACTGGTTCAAATCCCAACCACGACACTACCTGCCTGGAGTTTGCATGTTCTCCCTGTGCCTACGTGGGTTTCCTCCGGGTACTCTGGTTTCTTCCCACACTCCAAAGGCATGCAGGTAGGTTAATTGGCTTCTGTCCAATATTGGCCCTAGTATATGAATGGGGAGCTTGGATTGTGGGCTCCTTGAGGGTAGGGACCAATGTGAGTGTGCAATGTACAATGATAGGGGTAGACACTCACAGGTTGAACTGGAGTGACTAGTGTCTTTATTCAACCTTGCTAACTATGAAACTATGAGAAACCCTGTCTTACAGACTTCATTAGGCCTTTCTAGAAAAGTCTGGTATCTGATTTGAGACTTAATTCCTGAGAGAGTGCTGGCATTCATTTTAAAGGGGAGCCTTTAAATAGGTGATCCCATGTCATTTGGGCATGCTCTGAGTGAGTGGGCCAGTGAGGGAAATAAACCCACTGGTTAGGGACAGTGCTTAGAACAGGAAAAGTTCCCAGTGAGTAGGAACAGCGTAAGGGACACTGGTTTATTGCCGATGAACTTCCCTTTTATTCCCTTCAGTGGGTTAGTGCAAGTAAGTTTTGCTGCATACAGCCACCCCTCTATCAGAGCCGTCCTCTGGTAATGTTACAGTGTATTACAATATTGAGAGCTGTACTGAACTACCTTGTTCTATAGTGTGCCAATTCATTTACTTATTGTGATGGTTTCAACTCTGAACAATCATAAAGTTTCCACTTTGCTGAGGCCTGTGTGTGTAATCCTCCCAAGCAGGTACCCTGACTGTGGTCCCGCCTACAACTCTTTTTAAGACATCCCTGCACCCTGTTTGGTTTATCTTGTCTGCATTAGCTGAATCACCCCAGATTATCCTAAGGGGCTGCAGGAATAGTTTTTTTGTTATACCTCTTATCACCAGTATTGACTTTGATGCTGCGGTATTCTTTACGCAAAGCAACAGGGTTACTTTTCCCCAGTAGCACAATCGTATCTCTCTTGTTCACCCAAAAATAATTTTTAAGGCCAGGAGCATAAATGCTATTCATATCTCACATAGGGCGCTTTATTCACTCCAATGAGAGTACTTGCCAAGTAGTGTTGCCAACCTACCAGACTGAAATTTACTGACACAACACCCAAAATGTACTGGCACAGCCAAGTTTTTGCTAGCATTTCCAAAAGTTCCAAAATTACAATTTTAAGTGCATATTTCAGAATTTAGGCTACAAACAAGTACAATATGCAATTAGCAATAGCAATGTGATTAGATATTAAAGCGGTAGTAAACTTAACCTGGAAAAAAAAAAAGGGTCCCTTCTTCAGGTTTCAGCCATAATGTGCTATTATGCACTGCATACTAACAAATTATGTTAGACTTAGCTTTAGAACGGATCCCTCCAGTGGTGCACTTTCACCCCTGACAGGGGTTTCATCTTCACCTGGTCTTCTTCCGTGTTCATTAACTCCGGCCATCTGATTGGCCGGAGCCACAATGACTTCACTCCTACGAATGCGTGCGGGAGGCCTGGGCACAGCACAGAGCTTTGAAGGAACGGAACACATATGCTGTTCCTTCAGAGCACATGCAACGTTGATGCCACCAGCTGCTGCTCACTGTAATATCAACTAAACGCTGCAAGCTTTGGAGATATTCCATTTACACACAGGTAAGCTCTGCTATGAGCTTACCTGTAGGTAAAAATGGTGCAAAAGTGTTTACTACCACTTCAAGGCAAAAAATTTATTTGTTTCATTTTCGATATATTAAGTAAGTAGCTCAAGGACAGGGCTCAGAAGAAATTAGAATGGGCAGGCACACACACACGCACAAAACTGACTCTCACATTGAAACTGATAGCAGGTTGCTGCAGCACAGACGACAACGTCACCTCACCGACATGACCTGTCCCCTCCCGAGTCACAGTAACATTCTCTCCACGCCAGGTGGTCCCTTCAGTCCACTCCAGTCCAACGCCCAGGCACTGCCTTTGCCAGACCCACCCCCAGCAGAGGCCACCCAAACACATTGTAGCAGATACTCGGACTGTCATGTGGCCTCCGGACAGGAACTGCACATGCGCAGTTCCAAGCCGAATGTGTCACATCCATATTTTTTACTGGCAGCCCTTTCCTGTCACTGGTATTTTCTGGCAGGAGAAAAGTGCCCGCTTTTTACATGCTGCCAGTAAAAATACTGATTGTTGGCTAAACTTCTTGGCACAAAGTCACATGGAGTGAGTCACATGCTCCTCTATAACTTAAATTAGCAGATAAAGTTGAATACTCCCCCACTGCCTGCTTCTCCAGTCTTCCTATGTTTAAGAGCTATAGTTGCTTGGCTGACATTCAACACTCCAGGAATGTCACATTCCTGTGTTCCCTTGCTGAGTGTTGTGGTTCATTCCCCTAAGGGTTCATGCACACTGGCTTAAAGTATGCTGGTTCTACAGGAGTTTGGGGTTTTCCTGTAGCAGCAGCTCAAAGTTATCCTATGTGCCCATGCACATTAGGACGTTTACAGGCATAGTTTAAACTCAGCTTTAGAAGCAGGAAAAAAAACCCTTCTGGTTTGTGTTTTTGATTGGAGCTTTCTGGCAGAAAAAAAAAATGCTAAACACTCTTAAGCTTTCCTAAGTATCTATATAAAAATTCTCTATATGAGTGTTTTTTTCTGCCAATGGAACAGTTTTTTTTTAAGCCCAGTGTGAATGGATACTTATATTACGAGTACTGAAGTGACAGATGAAAAAACTACAAATCACAGGGGACATATTTGGAAGTGTGTCAGATAAAGAGATCATTGTTCTGCAAGATAGTGAAAACTGTAGGAATGGGTGGTGGAACCGGCAAGAAAAGCCCCTCTTTTGCAATTCATGTCACATTTTTAACTCATGCTTTTGCAATGCACAGGTTTGTTCTATCTCCTTTGGAGGCAGGGATTGATGTAAAAGCTCCAAAGCTGTTCATAATGTGCTGCTGAATAAAACAAAGTTCTTTAAATCAAATCAGTAAAATATATTTCAAGGGATTCGTTTTCAGTATACATACCATTTGGTTTGGTAGATTAAATTTATCGTGATGTTTGTGAAGCAAGAGTCCTTTATCCACAGAGCGCACAGAGCAAAGCGATCCAGACTCTGCTTTTACTTCCAGACTAACCACCTCTCCTGGATGGACTTGATCTTTAGAGAACTTGATCTGAACCTGCTCGTTGTAGAACACATAAATGAGATGTATTATCAACTAATACTGTAAAAACATCATGGATGATTTGCTTTATATAAAATTCATCTTCGGTCTATAAAGCTAGTACATATTTTCTTCCAAGGACAGATCTAATTTTAACTAAACGTTCACACACTTACTACATCCCTCCTAAGCCACAGTATATCCAACAAAATGAATCTGAGCACTGGTTACACTTTGACTTGAGTTAGATTATATATAAATGGTTATAGCCTACACTACCTCCTATAAACTATACAAAAATCCATAAAATCGATAAATAATACAAAGTGTTGCTTGCTTTATCACTGTAAGGTGATTTCGCAAGACCTTCTTCTACAAAAAGAAATATACAAATCTAAGTGAAGCTCAAAACTCTTATGTGATATACTATCAATGTATCAATCAGACTGAAAACATAAAAACCTAATTCTTAATACATGCAAGAATAAGATTGCCAATAAAAGCAAAATTAAAGCAGTAGTAAACCGCTGGGCTTTCTTTCTTTTTAAACCTGATGTGAAACATTATGTGAAACTTACCTTAGAACAAAACCCTTCAGTGGTGAGCTGTCACCACTGAAGGTGCTTCCATCTTCTTTAACAGTGAACAAAAATAAGCAGCAGAACAGCTATCTTTGCTTCACTCATATGACTTGTGCACCTCTACCAGGTGAGGAGGGAGGAGACGAGCCCATGACATCTCGCCACCACCGTTTGAGTGTGTTGTGGTGAGCAGGCTGACGCTAAAGCGCATTGTCATTTTTATCCTGTGAGTGTCTTATATCCGCTGGGGTGTTTTAATAAACCTTTTGGAAATGGAGAGCACCATGTTCTTGCCTTCTTGTTCAATATGATTTATTTTTGATGACACGAACGTACATTTGGAACCAGAGGGTGTATCCCTCCAGAGTTTGAAGAGAACTGTGGAGGGTCTGCCAAGTTCATAATTGTTTCCATTTGGATGATACAGATGAGCCTGTTTTGCATTCACCTGGTTAGTGGCGGTGTACAAGTCACATGAAGAAGCAAAGATAGCTGGTCTTTAATTGCACTTTTTGGGGTACTGGATTGTTTATTTTTGTTCACTGTTAATTTGGATTTTTATTTTATTGGCAATCTTATTTTTGCATGGACCAAGAATTTGATTCTTACATGTTTTCAGTCTGATGTAAACATTGATAGTATACCACATAAGAGTGTTAACCTTCATGATAGACCCATGCCATGATTACACAGCTGAGCAAATAGCTGGGTGGGGGAAATAGTGCACTTTAGCTTGAGCGGTGAGTTAATAAATATTTAGTTGAAACTAGATCTGTTTTTTAAACAGCTACTTTAAATTTTATAGTAAATGATTTAGGAAAAAGGAAGAGAGGTACCACATTACACTTTACAAAAACATTGTTCATTTCCCAGAAAATCACTTCCTGCTCCCCACCTCAGTTTACAACAGACATTTGGTAATCTTTTCTAGGTCTTTTTTTTACAGATAGACTAAATAATTTAACTCAAAGTATCCAACTACTAGAGGGTTTCAGGGATTGTGGCTTGCATGTGGATTTTCTGAACATAAGTGGATTTTTTTGAACTAAAGTGGAGAGTTAATAACCAGGAGTTGTGCTTTGACTGCTTCTGCTTGACTGCTTCTGCTTGCAAGTGTTGTTTTTGGGGGTGTTTTATTTTCTCCCCTCCTTTATTGGATACATTTGCTAGCAGTTTTTAAAAGACCTTTTTTGCTGACACTTTTTAAACTGCATTTTTTTTCCCCTCTTTCTTCCTCCCAAATTAGGGGAGGGGTTAATTGTTCACAGGTGTATAAAGGTAGTTATACAAACTCCCCCTTGAGCTTGCTCCCTGATTGTGGCTTGCATGTGGATTTTCTGAACATAAGTGGATTTTTTTGAACTAAAGTGGAGAGTTAATAACCAGGAGTTGTGCTTTGACTGCTTCTGCTTGACTGCTTCTGCTTGCAAGTGTTGTTTTTGGGGGTGTTTTATTTTCTCCCCTCCTTTATTGGATACATTTGCTAGCAGTTTTTAAAAGACCTTTTTTGCTGACACTTTTTAAACTGCATTTTTTTTTCCCCTCTTTCTTCCTCCCAAATTAGGGGAGGGGTTAATTGTTCACAGGTGTATAAAGGTAGTTATACAAACTCCCCCTTGAGCTTGCTCCCTGATTGTGGCTTGCATGTGGATTTTCTGAACATAAGTGGATTTTTTTGAACTAAAGTGGAGAGTTAATAACCAGGAGTTGTGCTTTGACTGCTTCTGCTTGACTGCTTCTGCTTGCAAGTGTTGTTTTTGGGGGTGTTTTATTTTCTCCCCTCCTTTATTGGATACATTTGCTAGCAGTTTTTAAAAGACCTTTTTTGCTGACACTTTTTAAACTGCATTTTTTTTTTCCCCTCTTTCTTCCTCCCAAATTAGGGGAGGGGTTAATTGTTCACAGGTGTATAAAGGTAGTTATACAAACTCCCCCTTGAGCTTGCTCCCTGATTGTGGCTTGCATGTGGATTTTCTGAACATAAGTGGAGAGTTAATAACCAGGAGTTGAAAACAGGAGTTAAGACAGGAGTCTCTAACCTCTATCCTACATCCATCCTCCCCTCCATTTTAAAGATCCCACTGCAAGGGGCAACCAGACAGCTTTCCAGAAATGTCAGGCTGACAGCAAGCCAGATTCACCGGATCAGAGTGTTTTAAGGGGACAACCGCAGCCAGGTAAGCTCGCACCTCCACTCCCCCCCCCCCCCCCCCCAGTGATTGTTCCAGGGACTCTGTCCGACCGCCTACGGGGATCAGGAAGGAATTTTTGCCCCACTGGTGCATTTGGCTGCTACTGTCAGGGGGTTTTTTGCCTTCCTCTGGAACAACCATAGGTTAGCATACCCCTACCTCCGGCCTCCTTTCCATTTTTTACGCTATCCTAGGACGACTATTCCAGATCACAGCCAGATTTATTTTCTAAGCGGAGACCTCCACCTTAAGTAAAGGCAGCTGGAACAGCCAGCAACCGAATACAACAACTCCTTCCGCATCCATATAGGCATCCCCTGATCAACTTGCGCGCTAATAGCCTCAAGCACGGCGGCAAGTCTGATACCTAGCCCCACCTCAGGATCAATACCCTGATCAGGATCATCATCTTAGGCCCATAGTACCATCAACAGCATCCACAAACCATGTGCTACTTCAAATACTCAGCTGAAGTTCTGCACAGACTAAGGAACATCAACACCACATTGCCATCTTCCATACAAAAAATACTTCAAAGAGAACAACTATTAAAAACCGGACGACAAGCAGCTCCCAACCACAGGAAGACATCTACTCGACCACTACAATTAGATTGCGCCTTGATTAACGCCAGGTCTGCAGTCAAACATAGACTGGAAGTACACGACTTCATCATCGAGAACAATGTAGATTGTCTCTTCATCACCGAAAGCTGGTTAACCTCTGACTGCAACACCATCCTCACCGAATTGGTGCCGGAAAACTACAGGATCCTAACCGAACACCGGATAGGGAAAAAAGGAGGAGGCCTAGCAGTGATCTTTAAAGGTCACCTGGATCTCACTAAACCATCATCTCAGAACCCAGTGTCTTTTATGGAAACCCTGACGCTACATTTTCAACCAACACCCCATGACACCACTCATATTCTACTGTGCTACAGACCACCGGGACCAAAGTCCAATCTTCTTTCACCCCTCACGGAATCCTTTGCAATGCACACCCTAAAATTCAAAAATTTCCTGGCACTCGGAGATTTCAACCTTTGGGCAAACGAGCCTAAAGACCCCATCGCGACTGCCTGCATCAATCAACTAGAAGAACTGGGTCTACAGCAACTGATAAAGACTCCCACGCATGGGTCAGGACACACCCTGGACCTCATTTTCAAACAGAACATCGACGTCAACATATGCGACAACATAACTCTGCCATGGACGGATCACCACGCCATCAAATTCAAAATCACTACCAACATCACCAACGCAAAACGGAAACCTGTAACAACGCACTGGACCAGATCGCATAAAAAACTGTACTCCGAAGCCTTCAAAACCACTCTGTCCAAAAAAATATCTACAATAACCTTAAACCACTCTACGGAGGAAACACTCAACTCCCTGAACAAGGCATTACTGCAATCAGCAGACTCGGTAGCACCAAAACGCAGGGCTCTCATCAGGAAGAAAAATGCTGGATGGTTTAATAGCTCCCTCTCCGTACTAAAGCAACAACGCAGAAGAGCGGAAAGAACATGGAGAAGAAATTCCACCGAGGAAAACCTATTTAACTACAAAGGTCTGACAGAGAATTATCGGAAAGCAATCTTCAAAGCCAAAAAGGACCACTTCTCATATACAATCTCAACGGCCGCAAACCAACCACGGGAACTGTTTAAACTGGTTAATCAATCAATGAATCCGGTGTGCCTAGAACCCCCAGAAAGCGAATCCCAGGATTACTGTGACAAACTGTCAGATTTTTTCATCGATAAAGTCAAAACCATCAGGGAAACAATTTGTCAGAAGAAAACATCCGACCTCAGCCAGCAAATACATAAAGAGGATGTCCGCACCAACATACCGCAACCGCCAAAATTTTCACTATCCCCAATTACCGTAGACACCGCAAAAAACATCATTAATAAACTGCGTGACAGTACCTCACCTATTGACATCATCCCCACAAAACTACTGAAAGAATGCTCCGACATCGTGGCTCCAACCATAACCCACCTCATAAACCGATCATTCCACGAAGGGATTGTTCCCAGCATCCTCAAACAAGGCATCGTCAAACCTCTACTCAAGAAACCAAACCTGGACCCTCAGGATCCAAACAACCGTAGGCCAATTACAAGCCTCAACACCATTTCTAAGATCATGGAGAAAGCTGTAGTACATCAGCTACAACTTCACCTGGATACTCACAAACTCCTGGACCCGCTGCAATCAGGCTTCCGCCCGGGTCATGGAACAGAAACAGCTCTCCTCAAGATTTGGGATGACGCCCTCGAAGCGGCAGATGACGGAGAGCCGTGTCTCCTCGTACTGCTAGACCTAAGTGCAGCGTTTGATACAGTAGATCACAATACTCTACTCGTCCGCCTCACAGAAGTAGCCGGAGTCCAAGACATAGATCTCCATTGGTTCGCGTCCTTCCTAGGAAATCGGTCACAGACAGTGAAACTAGGAAAATTCCTCTCCGAAACTCGGGCAGTCACCTGCGGAGTCCCTCAAGGCTCTCCGTTGTCACCCGTTCTCTTCAACATTTACATTCGCCCACTCCTTCAAATCATCAGATGCTCAGATCTCTGCTTCCACTCTTACGCTGACGACACGCAACTTTATTTCCGGATCAATGGAAAAAAAGATCACCAACAACAACTTGAAAACTGCCTCAAATCAATAGAGGACTGGATGACCACCAACTCCCTCCAGCTGAACCAATCAAAGACAGAGCTTCTTATCTTACACCCAAATCATAAGCCCGCAACCAAAACCTCCTGGTCTCCACCAACCGTCTTTGGGCAGACTATCTCCCCAAAGACCAAAGCCAAGAGTCTCGGGGTTATTTTAGACGCACAAATGTCAATGGATGCGCAAATAGGAGCAGTAGTCAGTCGATCTCACCATCTGCTGCGCATGCTTCGCAGACTCATCCCTTTTATCCCAAAGAATGACAAAGCAGTGGTAGTTGGAACAATCATTAATTCACGACTGGACTACGCAAACTCGCTTTACATAGGATTACCACAATATCAACTTGCGCGATTACAACTGATCCAAAACACGGCGGCAAGGCTGATAACAGGAAAAAAACCCTGGGAATCCATTTCTCCTTCACTGAGGAGCTTACATTGGCTAACCGTAAAAAATCGGATCACGTTCAAGACCCTTTGCCTCACCCACAAATGCGTGCATAGAGAAGCTCCGCAATACCTAATGGAGAAAATAAATCATTACACACCAAACTGCAGTCTTCGATCAGCCAACAAAAACCTCCTCCTCGTGCCCAAAGCCCGGTATAAATCCAAGGGGGATCGGAGATTCGCTGTCCAAGGGCCTCGGCTATGGAATGCTCTACCAATAAACATCCGCCTGGAAGAAAATCACCTGGCTTTTAGGAAAAAACTCAAGACCTTCCTCTTTTAGCAGATGATCAAAGCTCGCCACAGCGCCTAGAGGCGATTCAGTTCGCATTGTGCGCTATATAAGTATTTCATTCATTCATTCATTCATCCCTCTTGACAAAGTGTTTTAATTGTTTATAAAATTCAGTATAATAGTATAATTGAATTAATTTTCTCACCTTATTGTTTGGACACATTGGCACTTCAAACTTTGTCCTACTTGCTGCAATATCTCCATCTAACAGAACCGTGAAAACAAGAATAGTGGCTTTTGGAAATAACTCAATCACTTTGCTGAACTTCAGGGAAAATGTTCCATGTAGATCTGCAGGAATGAGAAAAATGCATAAATGTTACGGCTGCCCTCAAAGGGCTGGTTGTATCTGTAAGACTAGATGTCCAGAGCACCCCACCACCTCTTACGTCAGATGTGAAAACCCCCTTATCAGAAGTCAAGAGTCCTCCACCTTTCCTTACATTACAGTTCACACCTTACATTGTGCTGTTCCTGGGAAGAAACTGGGTAGCAGAAAGTACAAGGTCTGGAGGAGTACCAGAGGAGAGCTGGAGTCAGCTGCCAGAGTTTACTGAATGCTGAGACCAGGGGAGGTGGAGATGAGGAGTTGCTGCTGCACAGAGAAGCCTCCTCACTGCTACCGACTGCTGAGACATGGTAGGAGAGCAGATGAGGGGGTGCAACAGCTCAGGAGGGGTGCGAGAGCCACATGAAATGGGCCTTGTGTTTGATTCATGTGTGCTATGGTAAAGGGTTAGTCTACCTCTAAGTGATATTTTAAAGTTTAAGGTCAGTACTGAAGATATACAAAAGGGAGCAGCGAGGCTGCCTAACAATGGCCACAGCAAGTGCGCAGACCCAGGAAATCAAATGCAGACATATCACCAATAGAATCCTCAAAAATTAAACAGATTGTTAACAGCTTTAGAATTCACTTAAAGAGGAAGTAAACTCTCCCACTCCGTTGCCACTTTTCATCTATACCATTATATGAAGTTATAAGCAAGCATCCATTGTAAATAAGCCTCATTCGCATATTACTTACTTTTTATATTAACTTTTATAAATGGTTTCTCCAGGGATTAGGCTGTGCCCTTTTAGGTATTGTTTCCCAAGTCTGCTTTGCATATTACTTCTGCCCTTTCATTATGGCTTGCTGTTATCTCGCGCATGCATGATCGTGTCTTAACCAAGCCTCAGTTTCGATCTAATGTGCCTATGGCGACCGTGCTCAGCCGCTCATAGCCAGCCTGAGAGTGCAGAATTGTATAGCAGTTTTGCTGTGTGCCTGCCTGGCTGATGACGTCAATCTGTGACGAAACGATCGTCGGGTAGATACGTCTACACTTCGTGCTAATTTTATCCGCTTTATTTTATATTTTTGCTAGCAATTTTTTTCGTTCAATTTTATACGACTCCATTGAGTCATTTGTATCTTTCAACGCCTATTTGGTTGGAAAATAAAGTACATATGTTTTAGACTTTATCACACGATTGGGCGTTTTTTTCCTTTCTCATCCATTTGGTGACACGCCAACATTTTTCGAACGGACCGGAACGGACGACGCTCAAGGAACACCCGAAGGTGTGGGTCAATCTTTACCTTCCTATCCGGAAAGGTGATTCGAGTCATCCATTCACACGAGCAGTGTCGGAGGAACGATCTTGTCCGATCCCAACACTTGGGGAGTTCGTATTTGCGCACACTAAAGGTGGCTCTGGTAAGCCTTTACTACTTACTTAAACTGTAGAGTGAAAGAATTTACGTGGTCAAGCACCTATACCAGTGACACCTGGGACCAATTTTAAAGCTTCATTCACGTTCAACTATAAAGTTCCATTCACGTTCCATCTAATGAACTTATATCTTCACATTTATGGGGCCTTGTAAATCACTTCATTTATCCAAAGCATGGGATTTGTTTTGATTTGTTTTTCAATTTTGTTGTTTGTTTTTTTCACTTAATCACAAGTTTGTGCTTCACAGCACTAAGCTGTAGTTTAAATAATTATTTTTTGTCCCTCTAAAAGTGTTTTTTTGACCCCTTTTTTTGGTTCAATAACCCATTTTTTGTTTATTGCACAATATGCACATGTGTATTGTTTATCATTGATGTTTTACTTTTTGGAAACATTATCTTTGAAAGTTTTTTTTCCTGATTTATTGTTTCACTATATTCAGTCACGTGTTACACATTAAGCGCGGCACTGTTTTCCACAAGGCTGCTCTATGCAGCGGCTAATCCCTGCTATCGTATGCAGTACGAGACTGCAGATTTTCTCTGCACTTCCTACTACACCCCATGTGACCACATGACGTCACATGGGGTGTAGTAGGAAGTGCAGAGAGAATCTGCAGTCTCGTGGGTTTTGATTGCAGTGCCGCTGGGAGAGCAAATAACACCACACGGCATCCTTTCAATGGATAGATGGTGTAACGGCACTCAGAGCGTGCCGTGAAAAACCGGAGAGATGTGCATGCGCCAGTGACGTCACTACATAGAACGGGATGTATTACAAGAAAAGTAAGCAAGTAAGGAGACATCTACAAGCTGCAATCATTCTCAAATTTCAATCTGCTTAAAATATGCTAACGTTGTGGGGGAGGGTTTACAACCACTTTAACGTTGAAATATCTGTTTTGCATATGAAGACTACTCAAAATATTTAACTCTTTGGTAGGTGCTGTAGAGTTACCAGTTATAGATATTTTCTTTTAAAACTCTAAGATTACTGTGTTAACATTTGCAGGTCTGCAAACCTGCTGTAACCATTGCAAGTAAGACACACTCTCACTGTTGAAGTAGAATTTTATATTATAGAGCAGTGTTTCTCAACCAGGGTTCCACGGAACCCTAGGGTTCCGCAAGAAGTCCCCAGGGGTTCCGCAACAATCTACCAGCCAATCACAGACAGCTGACGGGTAGATCGGGTCTCCTTTAACACAGGCAGAGTAGCGCATGATGCATCTGTAATAAGTTCTCTTTCATATTGCGCTGCTCCCCGCCGGCCCCTCCTTTCTTCCCATCCACCCCAACAGCTTGGGACTTCACTTTTGATAGACAAGAAGAGAGGAGGGGCCAACGGGAAGCAGCACGATATGTAAGAGAAGACTTATTCCAGCCGCTTCCCGCGCTACTCTGCATTTGAAATGGCTACAACAGTGTACCGGTGTGCACCATGCCCTGCTGTGAGTGTGGGCTTATGTGCCCCAGGCCCTGTCATGTGCCCCAGGCCCTGTCATGTGCCCTGCAATGTGCCCCATGCCCTGCCATGTGCTCTGCACTGTGCCCCATGCCCCACCATGTGCCCCATGCCCTGTGATGTACCCCATGCCCTGCCATGTGTCCTGCGATGTGCCCAATGCCCTGCCATGTGCCCCATGCCTTGTCATGTGCCCCATGCCTTGTCATGTGCCCTGTGATGTGCCCCATGCCCTGCCATGTGCGCTGTGATGTACCCAATAACCTGCCATGTGCCCCATGCCATGTGCCCTGTAATGTGCCCCATGCCCTGCCATGTGCCCTGTGATGTGTCAATACCCTGCTGTGTGCCTGTAATGTGCTGTATGCCCTGCCATGTGCTGCTGTGAGCTCCATAATCTGCTCTGTTCCCTGCTGTGAGCCTTGTAAAATGCCCTGTGTCCTGCTGTGAGCCCCATAATGTGCCCTATGTCCTGCCCCATATCCTGCTGTGTGCCCCACTTTGTGTTGTTTGGCCCATGATGTTCCCCATTTTCTGCTGTGTGCCCCATGTACTGCTGTTTTTCCCTTAAGTTGCCCAATGCCCTGCTGTGAGCCCTGTAATGTGGCACGTGCCCTGCTTTGTGTCCCTTGATGTGCCCCATTGTCTGTATTGTGCCCTGCTGTGTGCCCCTTGTGCCCCATGCTCTGCTGTATGCCCAATGATGTGTCCCATGTCCTGCTGTGTGTCCCTTAATGTGCCCCGGGCCCTGCTGTGAGCCCTGTAATGTTCCATGTGCCCCATGCCCTGCTGTGAGCCCTGTAATGTGCCCTGCTGCGTGTCCCTTGAAGTGCCCCATGTTCTGCTGTGTGCCCCATGAAGTTCCCCATTTTCTATTGTGCACTCCATGTTCTGCTGTGTGTCATTATGTTACCCATGTTCTGCTGTGTGCACCATGGTGTGTCCCATGCTCTGCTGTGAGTCCTGTAATGTTCTCTGTACTCTGCTGTATGCTCCTTGTACCCCATGTTCTGTTGTATGCCCCGTGATGTGCCCCATGTTCTGCTGTGTGCCCCTTGATTTGCCCCATGTTCTGCTGTGTGCCCCATAATGTGCCCTGCTGCCCCCATATTCTTCTGTGTGTCCCATAATGTGCCCTGTTGCCCACATGTAATGTGTCCCATAATGTGCCCTGCTGCCCCCTGTACACTGCTTATCTCCAGTTAAACTCAGAATTGAGCATCTGTGCAGAAAATAAAGCTGTAGATCTGAACATTATTTCAGGGGTTCCCCGAGATCTTAGACTTTTTGCCAGGGGTTCCTTGAGGGTAAAAAGTTTGAGAAACACTGTTATAGAGAATAGTGCTGAAGATGAGGAAACATTGAAAGCTATTAGATCCATGGAATCACAACTAGGAACTATGTGAGGAGATCTTGTCTAGCATGAAGAGAACTGGTTAACTGTTTCAATTTGCAATAAAAAGCCTCACCACAGGCTAAATCCATCCATCAGTTAGATCACTTAGTGATCTACAGTCCAGTGACAATGTGCAGGATCTGCAGCAATAGAAACACTGCTGATCTAAACTCCATGTGCTACATAAATCCCATGAAGAGGAGCAGTACTACTCCTTTAAGCACTAAGGCACCACCAATCTTCCCAGTGCTGCTTCAACATCTGGAGGTCTATGGCCTAACAATTGCCAATGCCACCATCCCCAAGAAGACAAGAAGGAGGGGGGCTCCACTCCAGCGTACTGCTCTTTAATGAGATAAGGCAGTTTGAGTACCCCATAGTGTACTCAAAAACTCACCAAGGGCAGTGGACTGTTCTGTAATGTCCAGCTTATATTCTCCATGGGACACAATTGCTTCTTTCCCCATCAACTAGGAGATCAGAAAATCAAATGGTTAGTTTATTCAATACTCATAAAACACTTTGTGCATTGTCTTCAAAAGATTTGAATATAAAATCCAGGCATATAAAAAACACAAATTAGTGTAACTCTGTATTTATGAATAAATCATTGAGTGCATTTGTTAATGTAACTAGTACAGTACAAATACCTGAATCCACTGTACAGGAGCACTCAGGGAGAGAGAGAGACAGGACCTAGAGCCGTCATATGTGCTGTATGCGAATGTGCTGATGGGAGAAGAAAGTACTTTACTCTCCTGTCACTGCCCCAGTCAGCAGGCTTGGGATGTGGAGGACACCTCTGTTTCTTTCACTGTTTAAAAGTGTAACTGACAAAATGGTTTCATCTGCCTGGCTGTGCTGTCTATATACCCTATATTACCAAAAGTATTGGGACACCCACCTTTACACACACATGAACTTTAATGACGTCTTAGTCTGTAGGGTTCAATATTGCATTGGTCCACCCTTTATAGTTTTAACAGCTTCAATTCTTCTGGGAAGGCTGTCCACAAAGTTTAGGAAATGTTTGACCATTCTTCCAGAAGCATATTTATGAGGCCAGGCACAGTCTCCACTCTATTTTATCCCAAAGGATTGTGGTCAGGTTTGTCAGGTTTTTTTTATCCCAAAGGATTGAGGTGCAGGCCCGTCAAGTTCCTCCACCCCCAACTCACTCATCCATGTCTTGTCTTGCTTTGTGCACTGGTCCAAATCATTTGGTGGAAAGAGGATTATAGTGTGGGGTTGTTTTTCAGGGGTTGGGTTTGTCCCAGGGAATATTTAAGACATGAGTATACCAAGACGTTTTGGACAATTTCATGTTAACAACTTTGTGGTGCGCTGTTCCAACATGACTGCGCAACAGTGCACAAAGCAAGGTCCATAAAGACATGGATGAGCAGGTTTGGGGTGGAGGAACTTAACTGGCCTGTACAGAGTTGTGACCTCAACTCGATAGAACACCTTTGGGATGAATTAGAGCAGTGACTGCAAGCCAGGCCTTCTCATCCAACTTCAGTGCCTGACCTCACAAATGTGCTTCTGGAAGAATGGTCAAACATTCATATAGACATACTCCTAAACCTTGTGGACAGCCTTCCCAGAGGAGTTGAAGATGCTATAGCTGCAAAGGGTGAGCCAACTCAATATTGAACCCTACGGCCTAAGACTGGGTTCCGTTAAAGTTCATGCGTGTCTAAAGGCAGGTGTCCCATTACTTTTGGTAATATAGCGTATGTATTTCATCTATTTACTGAGATGTTTGCCTGGTGTTCATTTTAAACATAAGGAGGGCCTAAACATTTGGCAGTTACTCTATGCACATTGTCTGGAAACAGGTATCTTACTTTAGTGGTTTTGGGCCACTGTTCCTACGATGGACTAAACTAAACCCTGCTATCCTTTACAGGGAAGCTGCCATCTTAGCCTCTGTTTGATCTGCAGTTGAATTGATGGTACATATGATCTGTTCTCTCTATGGAGGTCCCAGTTGTTGATCGTACTACTTCAGTGTTTTTATGATCAGTGTTCTTATCTATATTAGGTATGATACATTTGTGCAAACTCAACAAATGAAATGTGCATATTAACAACTTCTGCCCCGGAAGAATTTACCCCCTTCCCGACTGGGCCATTTTTTTTTAGAAACAGCACTGCGTTGCTTTAACTGACAATTACGTGGTCGTTTGACGTTGTACTCAAACAAAATCGATGCCCTTTTTTTCCCACAAATAGAGCTTTCTTTTGATGGTATTTGATTACCTCTGCAGTTTTTATTTTTTGCGCTGTAAATGAAAAAAGAGCGACAATTTTGAAAAAAAAAAAAAAAACAACATTTTTCACGTTTTGCTATAATAAATATCCCCCTTTTAAAAAAAAATGTCCTCAGTTTCCACAAAATAGGTTATTGATTTATGGCATTTTTATTATAATTTTTTTTTTTTTTACTAGTAATGGCGGCGATTTGCAATTTTTATTAAGACTGCGAAATTGTGGCAGACAGATCAGACACTTGACACTTTTTTGAAACCATTGACATTTAAACAGCAATTAGTGTTATAAATAGCCACTGATTACTGTATTAATGTCACTGGCAGGGAAGGAGTTGACACTAGGTGGTTAAACATGTTCCCTCACTGTGTGTTCCAACTGTGGGGGGAGGGGGCTGACTGGGGGAGAAGACCGATCAGTGTTCCTATATACTAGGAACACACGATCTGTCTCCTCTCCCCTGACAGGACAAGGATTTGTGTGTTTACAAACACAGATCCACGTTCCTGCTCTGTCACAAGCGATCGCGGGTGCCAGGCGGACACATGCCCCCTATACTCCTTTTTTTTCTTTTTTTTTACTTTATCTCTTTATTAATTTATTTTCAATTTAAACAAAACATATATTTCCTTACAAAAAAAAAAGAGAAAAGGAAAAAAGGGTAAGAACATGAATAGAAAAAAACATAAAACCCTTTGACACCTTTCTGTTCCCAACATTCATCCCCCCACCCACTCACAACATCTTTCTCCTCTCACTATTTACCTGCCTAGTAACCCTTCCACTTTTAGGTATAAATACCTTTATTCATTTTCTCGCACCACAACTTCCAAATCTTATCAAATTTTTTTTATGCCTCCCTGTCTTATATATGCTACCCTTTCCTTAAGGATTACCCCATTCATATTCTGCACCCACTCCCCACTGGTAGGGGGTTCAGAGGACTGCCATTTCTGGGCTATAAGCTTCCTGGCTTGAAAAAGGCACCTTAATTTTGCTAATTTAGTATCTTTGGGCTCACTACCTCCATCTATCCATCCCAATACGCATCCCAGAGGTTCCATCTCTACTGTCATCTCAAATACATGAGCTATTGTTTCCACCACCTCCCTCCAGTAGCAATGTAGTTTGGGGCATCTCCAGAACATGTGTGTCATATCCCCCCTCTGTCCTTCCACATCTAGGGCAGGAGGCGTCTTGCCTTCGACCAAACAAGAAGAGTTTCTTCGGGGTATAGTATACCCTGTACAATAAGAATAGATGGGACAGCTTTTGAGATGGAGAGAGGGACACCCAAGGTGCCAGCACGAGTATCCTCTCCCATCGGGATTCCGAGATACTTCCCACATCTATTTCCCATTTCTTTCTATACAGTTGTCCCTGTGTTATTACCCGAGTCCTCTTATTTAGACTTGCATAGGTTTTAGATATTAGACCTTTACCTGGTTTCACTCGCAGAACTTCCTGGATTACCGGTGTCTCACACCACTCTATTGCAATCACCCCAAACTGTTTCTCCAAGGTGTGTCTGACCTGCAGGTATCTGAAAAAGGACTTGTTCGAAATTGCATACTGCTCCCTTAATTCCTGGAATGATTTCAAGTTGCCATTCTGGTAGATCTGATGGATAAACTTAATACCTCTACTTTCCCATTCCTTCATTTGCCCTATTTATTGTATCTCACCCAGCTTGCTATTAGCCCATAGGGGGGAGTATTCAGTAAACCCCCTGTATCCCAATATTCCTTTAGCTGTTTCCCACACCTTTATCATCAAGCCTAGGGTAGGAATACCTTGCATAGAGATCCCTGACTCCAGGGCCTCTACCAATGGCCTACCCAAAAGTTGCTCAAGGAGTGTTTTCTTTTCTCGTCCATTACCCTCCACCCAGGTATTGTAACTGTGCTGCTAAAAAGTAGCTAAATGGGTGTGGGAGTGCCACTCCCCCTTCATTGTTTGGAGATTGCAAGGTCCTTAGGCTGATACGTGGTTGACCCCCCTTCCAGATCAATTCTCTAAATATAGAATCGATCTTGTAGAACCATTTCCTATAGATCCATATTGGAGAGTTGTGTAAGATATACAGAAGTTGCGGTAAGAATATCATTTTAATTAAGTTACATTGGCCTGCTGCCGATAAGGGAAGTTTCTTCCATATGTTAATTTTATCCTTAAATTTAGTTAGCAATGGAACTAAGTTATTTACTATATACTGTTTAGGGTCTTTGGTAACATAAATACCCAGGTATTTCATTTGGGTCACTATTTGTAGACGTGCAGCTTCTTGGGGTAGAGGACTATACAGGGTATCGACTGGTAATATGCAAGATTTCCCCCTTCTCTTTAATCCGGAAAGGTCTTCAAAATTTTTAATTCTGGACATTACTTCCCCTATTGAGTTCTGTACGTCTCCGAGAAGCAAGAGAAGGTCATCTGCGAATAATATTTTTTCTTCCTTCACCCCTCTCCTAAATCCCCTTATCTCCGCATTTGATCTAAGTGACACGGCGAGGGGCTCAATTGCCAGGGCAAAGAGGAGTGGAGACAGAGGACACCCCTGTCTCGTCCCCCTCCTCAATCGGATCCCAGCAGAACTGTCATTGTTTATCCTTACCCTTGCTTCCGGTGAGCTATACAACAATTTTACCCAAAAACCGGTCCCACCTGGAATTCCTTCAGAACTCTCCACAAATAGCCCCATTCTAAAGTATCAAAGGCCTTGGCGGCATCCAAAGAGAGGATAGCTCTATGTCCATCTCCATCAACTGGTATTTGCAGGTTTAAATAAACCCATCTTATATTTATGCTCGTAGATCTACCAGGAATAAAACCCGATTGGTCGGGATGAATGAGTTTTTCCATCACTCTGTTTAGTCTAGCCTCCAAGACCTTTGCTAAAATATTTACATCTAAATTCAATAGAGAGATGGGTCTATACGAAGCGGGATTGAGAGGGTCCTTATTTTCTTTCGGTATCACTATTATGGTAGATTCCATCATAGAGGGGGGAAGCGCCCCCTTGGTTATTGACCAGTTGAAAACTTTTAGCAATTCCGGGATTAGTACCTCGCCAAAGTGATGGTAGATCTCTACTGGCAGACCATCAGGGCCTGGGGATTTTTGCCCCGCCATTTCCTGTACAGTACATTGTATCTCCTCCAGTGATATAGGGCCATCAAGGACAGCTTTATCTTCCTTGGAGATGCTAGGGATTATCAGTGTCCTAAAGAATTCTTCCATTCCCTCCCTTTCCTCATCCTGGTTGGATTGGTATAGGTCCTCATAATAGGCTCTAAACCTCTCCAATATGACCGACCTGTCTGTGGATATCTTACCCTCTGCTGTGCTAATCCTTGGCCTACCCGTTCACCTTCCCCGAATGCTGTTTCTGAAAAATATATTTATTTTCAGCTTTTCTTAGCATTATAAGGCGATATTCCTGCTGCGCCTTTAACCCTAGCCCCAAATTATCAGGTGTTGGATCCTTGATGTACTGATCTTCTAAATATACCACCCTTGTTGAGGCCTGTTCTTCCTTTTCTCTTGATTGTTTTTTAATTTTAGAGATCTGCTGTATCAATAGGCCTCTAAGGTAGGCCTTCAATGTGTCCCATACAATGACTGGCGAGGCCGTACCCATGTTCAAGTCTACATATTCTCTCAGTGCATTGAGTACTTCATTTGGTTCCCCCATGAGCTCCAACCAGTAGGGGCTAATCCTTCACCCCCGGAGCTGATTACTCTCCCCTATATCTAGAAAGGCCATCATTGCTGAATGGTCAGAGAGACTTCTTGGCAGATACTTTATGTTATTTACTAATGCAGTTGCCTTGTCATTTCCCATATTCATATCTATCCTCCACAGGGTTGAGTGTGTGGTGGAAAAACACGAGAAGGACCGGGCTTTTGGGTTCTGAATTCTCCAGAGGTCCTTCAGGCCCAATTCTCCCATAAACTGAGATAGGCGACCCTCGATTATGTCTCTCTGTTGTATTACATGGGGGAACCTATCGATTGTTTTGTCAATGACCATTTTAAAATCTCCCATTACTATTAATGGGATTCCCGGTTTATCCAACGCAAACTCAACCAGTTCATATAAAATATCTGTAGAAGAAGGTGGTGGTATATACACATTAGCCAGGATCAATATCTTATCCTCGACTTTACAATATAAAAAAAATACATCTCCCCTGCTCGTCTATCTTAGATTGGAGGCAATTAAATGGAGTCCCTGCTTTAATCAAAATACTGACCCCCCTGGAGAAGGAGGTATGGACTGCGTGGTATTGAAGGGGAAACTCGCCCCAGCCCAGTTGTGGAATAGAGGCGTTGGTGAGGTGCGCCTCCTGCAGGCAAAGAAACCCCGTGGCCCTGTTTGACTTAGTGTCAGGTCACCTTGAGGCGAGGTGACAGGTGCACACCGTAGGGATCAGGAGTGCACCGCAAGGTTGTGGACCCTACGGCTGACTGCTGCAGACGGGGGACAGATCCCACTGGGGTTAGAGTGTAAGATTCCCTGGGGTGCGGAGTCTAAGAGCCAGCAGGTGTTCACCAGAGCCTCGAGTGGTGAGGATGGACTTGGCTTCAACTGGCTCCAGGTCGCGACCCCCAGGGTCCCCCAGCTCACACCCACAGTAGGCAACAGGAGGATAGGGATGGTGAGGGACAAAGCCAAGGTCGGGGCCACAAGCAGACAAGAATAGTCGGGACACACCAAAAGGTCAGGATCACAGGCAAACAGGGATAGTCAAAGACACGCCAAAGTCGGTAACGGAAAACAGTAGAAGAGCACACGGCAGGTAACAGGAAGCTAAACACACAAAGGAATACACAATGGTTGATCAGCACTGATGGCCTGCAGTGCACAGGTTAATATAGGGCTCCCTGACAGGGCCTAGGGTGGAGCCATGTTTAGAAGGGGAGGTTATAAAAACCACCAGGTGGAAGTGGCTGGCCTCTTAGTCTGAACACATGAGGGGAGGTAAGCAAACGCAGGAAGATCACTGCATAACCATGACACTTAGCCATTAACATAACTGCTGCCCTTTTCCTTAGGTCTCCCAGACCTCTGACATTCCAAGAATATAAGGTAAATCTTCCCTTTTTTAACACTGTGGTTTCACTCAATGTTTATAGTGCTTGTACATATTATAGAATTTGTGTATCACACCTTTGTTTTTTAATTCTATTAAACTTTTGTGAGTGCCTTTTACATGTTGTTTCACTATGATTAAGTGTGGCTTATATAGTGCTCCATTTCTTCGAGTATTTTTCTTCCAATCATCCCTACTACTTGCATACCGACTAGTCCTTACGTGAGTTATGTGAATTATGTGAGTTACACTTGCATCCCTCCAATCATACCAATTACCCATCTCTTGCGTTCCTCTCATTGCCTCTCTAGACACAACTTGGGGCCTTCTAATGTGACCTTCCCATACACATCTCAAAACATTCCACATTAATCTTTTTATTCCCTCCCTCCCCCCCCAAAAATCCCCAAAAGAAAAAAAACAAAAAAACAGCCAATACGAAACAAAAACAATACAACAAATATGGGAAGAAGACAACCCACTAACTCACCCATAATAGGGGATATCGTGTGATCCGTTCCCCTCCCTCTGTGTCTCACTCTCCCCTCTCTCAGCTCCCTCTCTCTAATGATGAGGAAGCAATTATATTACATAACATTGCCCCCCTCTGGTGAGACAAAGTGGATACATATTCCGTTTTTTCCCTTCCCTTTTCCCCCTCAAAAAAAGTGAAGGAAATGACCAGGGAAAGAAAAAAAAAACCCCCTAAACCAGGGAAAAAAAAAAGGGAAAGAAAGGGGGGGGGGGGGGAAGGCATAGCTGTCCAATATCACTGTACTGTCTGGCTATAGTTTGCCAACCAGTCCTCAGCTCCTCTAGGGGTATCAAAAATTATAGCCCCTTCAGGGGAATTAAGCCGTAATCTTGCTGGATAGAGTAGTGCGTAAGTCACATTTACTTGACGAAGTTTCCGCTTCACTTCCCCAAATTTGGCTCTCCTTTTTTGAAGGTCTGGGGAGAAATCCGGGAAAATCGATACACGAGAGCCATTGTACACAATCTTGCCCATTTCTCTAGCTTTCCGTGCGATAGTCTCCTTATCTTTGTAAAACAGTAGTTTGGCCAAAAACGGTCTTGGGGGGGCTCCTGCTTGTGGAGGTCTTGCAGGGACTCTGTGAGCTCTCTCAATAGCAAAGAGTGGTGAAAGAGTGCCCTGTCCAAATGTATCACCTAGTCTTTTTTCTAGGAAAGCTGTGGGGTCTGGGCCTTCGCTATGTTCTGGAAAACCAACTATTCGAATGTTCTTTCTTCTCATCTTGTTCTCCATTTTGTCTAATTTGTTTTCCTGTTTAATTAGCTGTTCTTGCATGGACCTAATCTCCCGTATAAGGGGGGCCAGGTCGTCCTCAACCCGACCAACCCGGTCCTCTAAAGCTGTAGTCCTTTCCTGTACTTTTTGAATATCCTGCCTAACATATGAGAGATCCTCCTGGATAGTTATAAGTTGAGTACTCATTCCACCTAGGGATTCCCTGCAAGAGTTAACTGCCAGCAGTACCTCTTTTAGCGATGGCTCAGGTTCAGCTACCGACCCCCCTTGAGGCCCCACCACAGGTAACAAATCCAGACCTACGTCAGTGGTCTGGCCCTGGGGTCGCTCCCCAACCTCACTGCCGTCTGTTGTCAGGGGGTGGCTCTGCCCATAGCTTCTCCTAGCCCCCGTAACTCCTGATAACCTGTTGGTCTGGGTTTGCTGACCCTGTTGACTACCTTTCGGTGGGGTTTGGTTAGGCACCTGGCCAGAATTATGAACATAGTTTTCTAATTTTGTGGCCGTGGCCGCTTGGTTTGCCTTGGTCGTCCGTTGCGTCGGCATGATGGTGACCGTAGGCAAGCCAAAACAGTACGCTAACTACCCCTCTCCCCGTCTACACAAAAAAAAAAAAAAGGGGGGGATTTTCCCTTCCTTTCCCCTTCTCTTTCCTTTTGCCAACGCGGGGGGGAGAATATAATATATCAGTTATCGCTGCTCAAGTTTGTCCTCCCCCTAGGTGTATGAGAACCTATCCGGTTCAGTTGCGGATTGTCCACTAGTGCAGTTAATAGCCAGTTGGGTTGTGGATTGTGCCAGGATTATCAAGCTGTCAAACTGTAAAAAAAACACCGAATCCAGTTATATCCAAGTAAGGTCAGTTCCACCAGGTAATCTGAAGGGGAGCAGGCTCTTTAGCAGGATCTGTCACCACCTAAATAAAATCTACCAGTTCCAGATTTTTAGCGCAGTTTTTTTTTTTTTTTAACACAGTGCCTCTCCTCTGTGCCCTAACAGTCTAACAAAGTCTAGAACAGAGGAGAGATGTTAGGGAGGCAAAGATAAGGGGAGGGAGGCAAAGATAAGGGGTGGGAGGCCATGGAACTGCTCAATATTACTCCACAATACACAGTACTCAGTTCAGCAGGCAATTGTCACTAAGCGGTCACTCACAACCCTGATTGTGGGAGTACTTCTCTCCCATCAGCTCCTTCTAGCGCCAAGCTCCCCTCCTCTCCTGCCGGTTGTTGCGGTGTGTGTGCGATGCGGCGAGGACGCTACCTCCTCCCACCACCTCCGGTCTCGGATCTCCTCGGCGGGGAGAGAGCAGAGCCCTGCCCCACACTGTCCACAAGTCTCCTCTCGTCCGCTGAATAGCTCCAAACTCCCGCCGCTCGGCTTGAAGGCAGGTAGGGGGAGGGGAGGGAGTCACACATACATTTTTGCAGGCTTCTGGCAGTCAGTGGTTTGGGTGGATCAGGGGGGGGGGAGCCGCTCATTTCAGAAGAACAGAGAGGAGAGCGAGACACCGGCTCGCTCACACACACACCCTCCTCCATCAGGTCACGCCCGCGGTCTAAATTCGCCCCCCTATACTCCTTAACCACTTTCAGACCAGACCAATTTGCTGGTCAAAGACCAGACCACTTTTTGCGATTCGGCACTGCGTCGCTTTAACTGACAATTGCGCGGTCGTGCGACGTGGCTCCCAAACAAAATTAACGTCCTTTTTTTTCCACAAATAGAGCTTTCTTTTGGTGGTATTTGATCACCCCTGCGGTTTTTATTTTTTGCGCTATAAACAAAAATAGAGCGATAATTTTGAAAAAAACGCATTATTTTTTACTTTTTGTAATAATAAATATCCCCCAAAAATATATAAAAAAACATTTTTTTCCCTCAGTTTAGGCCGATACGTATTCTTCTACATATTTTTGGTAAAAAAAATCGCAATAAGCGATTATTGATTGGTTTGCGCAAAAGTTATAGCGTTTACAAAATAGGGATAGTTTTATAGCATTTTTATTAATAATTTTTTATTATTTATTTTTTTACTAGTAATGGCGGCGATCTGCGATTTTTATTGTGACTGCGACATTGTGGGGGACCCATCGGACATTTTTGACACATTTTTGGGACCATTGTCATTTATACAGTAATCACTGCTATATAAATGCAGTGATTCCTGTGTAAATGACACTGGCAGTGAAAGGGTTAACCAGTGGGTGGCAGTGTAGGGGTTAAGTGTTCCTAGGGGTGTGTTACTAACTGTGGGGGGGTTGGGCTTTCATTTAGTGTACACTGATCTCTGCTCCAATCACATGGAGCAGAGATCAGCGTCACTAGTTGCTAGGCAGAATGGAAAAATGTTGTTTATACAGCATTTCCTCCATTCGGCCGCTCCGTGAGACGATCGCGGGGATGCCCGCGGCGATCGAGTCCGCGGGTCCCACGACCGGATTCACGGGGGTCCCGACCAGCGCGGGAGCGCACCGCCGGCGGTGCGCTCCCGATGGCACGGCGGCAACGAATATTGGACGTACATGTACGCCAATATGCCTGCCCGTGCTATTCTGTCGACGTACATCGTCGTGCGCTGGTCGGGAAGTGGTTAAAGCAGATGCCATACAGCTATGGTGATTTGCGCAGGGAAGCCATTCTGCCACCATCAAACAACGGGCAGTCGGCAGGTGGTTAGAGCAGTGTTCCACTAATTTTTGTATTTATTAAAACCCTGCCCTTTTCACGACACCAGCATTGCAAGTGTGGGCACCTGGCTGTGACAGCTTGTGACTTCACAGGGGGGTGTGCACTGGGCATGAGCGAGTCACGCAGTACCTTCCCATTGGTCGGGCCATCTTCTGGAACCTGTGACATGTCCCAGAAGATATGCAAGGAGGGAGTAGACATGTGCAGAGTAAAATATTTCGTTTCGGAATTTCGTTTTCGTCTGAAAACTTAATTTATTTAGTTACTCCCGAAATTCGTTTTTATTTATTTCGTTTTTCGTTCAAAAATTGCATTCGTCCGAAAATCCACATGAATTACGGTCGAATCTGTCTTGGAAGGCTTATGGTGTCTGTCGAATGTATAAAGAAGATTCGACGGAGCTAACTATATAGCATACTTTAGAACCCTATTAAAGTCTATGGGACTCCAACGTTCAAAATCTAAAGTGCTAATTTTAAAGGCTAATTTGCAAGTTACTGTCCTAAAAAGTGTTTGGGGACCCGGGTCCTGCCCCAGGGGACATGTATCAATGCAAAAAAAAGTTTTAAAAACGGCCGTTTTTTCGGGAGCAGTGATTTTAATAATGATTAAAGTGAAACAATAAAAGTGTAATATTCCTTTAAATTTCGTAGGGGGGGGGGTTGTCTATAGTATGCCTGTGAAGGGGCGCATGTTTCCCGTGCTTAGAATTGTCCCTGCACAAAGTGTCATTTATGCAGGAAAAAAAGTCCTTTAAAATCACTCGCAGCTATTATGAATTGTCGGCTCCCGTAATACAGAGAACACTCATTGAAAGTCATTGATAAAAAAATAAATAAATAAATAAATTAAAAAAAAAAGCGTGGGGGTCCCCCAAATTCAATTACCAGGCCCTTCAGGTCTGGTATGGATATTAAGGAGAACCCTGCCTCAAATTTAAGAAAAAATTTGACGTGGGGTTCCCCCTAAATATCCATAACCAGACCCTTCAGGTCTGGTATGGATATTAAGGGGAACCCCGCGTCAAATTAAAAAAAAAATTGACGTGGGGTTCCCCCTAAAAATCCATACCAGACCCTTTATCCGAGCACGCAACCTGGCAGGCCGCAGGAAAAGAGGGGGGGACGAGAGAGCGGCCCCCCCTCCCTCCTGAACCGTACCAGGCCACATGCCCTCAACATTGGGAGGATGCTTTGGGGGTCCGTGACCCCTCAAAGCACCTTGTCCCCATGTTGATGAGGACAAGGGCCTCATCCCCACAACCCTGGCCGGTGGTTGTGGAGGTCTGCGGGCGGGGGGCTTATCAGAATCTGGAAGCCCCCTTTAACAAGGGGACCCCCAGATCCCGCCCCCCCCTGTTTGAAATGGTAAGGGGGTACAAAAGTACCCCTACCATTTCACAAAGAAAGTGTAAAAAATGTTTAAATAAAACAAACACACTTTTTAAAAATTCCTTTATTAAAAATAAAAAAAAAAGATTCCAGCGGCGGTAATCCACTCTTGCTATCCAGCGACGGACGGTCAGCTCTCCATCGATGTCTAATGTCATCCAGCGCAGCGCAGCATCCTTCTTCTGTCTCCTCCACGGAGACACTGGAGGCATTCCGGCGCTGACGTTTCTTATATACGGAGGGCGGGGCCACCCGTCACCTGACCCCGCCCCCCTCTGACGCAAGGGGAAACCCGGGGTTCCCCGTGACGTATGGGTGACCCCGCCCCCCTCTGATGTAACGGAAACCTGCCTGTGTTACATCAGAGGGGTGCGGGTCACCCCTACGTCACAGGGAACCCCGGGTTTCCCCTTGCGTCAGAGGGGGGCGGGGTCAGGTGACGGGTGGCCCCGCCCACCCTATATAAGAAACGTCAAGCCGCCGGAATGTCTGTAGTGTCTCCTCCACGGAGACAGAAGAAGGATGCTGCGCTGCGCTGGATGACATTAGACATCGATGGAGAGATGACCGTCCGTCGCTGGATAGCAAGAGTGGATTACCGCCGCTGGAATCTTTTTTTTTTATTTTTAATAAAGGAATTTTTAAAAAGTGTGTTTGTTTTATTTAAACATTTTTTACACTTTCTTTGTGAAATGGTAGGGGTACTTTTGTACCCCCTTACCATTTCAAACAGGGGGGGGGGGCCGGGATCTGGGGGTCCCCTTGTTAAAGGGGGCTTCCAGATTCTGATAAGCCCCCCGCCCGCAGACCTCCACAACCACCGGCCAGGGTTGTGGAGATGAGGCCCTTGTCCTCATCAACATGGGGACAAGGTGCTTTGAGGGGTCACGGACCCCCAAAGCATCCTCCCAATGTTGAGGGCATGTGGCCTGGTACGGTTCAGGAGGGAGGGGGGGGGGCGCTCTCTCGTCCCCCCCTCTTTTCCTGCGGCCTGCCAGGTTGCGTGCTCGGATAAAGGGTCTGGTATGGATTTTTAGGGGGAACCCCATGTCAAATTTTTTTTAAATTTGATGCGGGGTTCCCCTTAATATCCATACCAGACCTGAAGGGTCTGGTTATGGATATTTAGGGGGAACCCCACGTCAAATTTTTTCTTAAATTTGAGGCAGGGTTCCCCTTAATATCCATACCAGACCCGAAGGGCCTGGAAATTGAATTTGGGGGACCCCCACGCTTTTTTATTTATTTATTTATTTATTTATTTTTTTATCAATGACTTTCAATGAGTGTTCTCTGTATTACGGGAGCCAACAATTCATAATAGCTGCGAGTGATTTTAAAGGACTTTTTTTCCTGCATAAATGACACTTTGTGCAGGGACAATTCTAAGCACGGGAAACATGCGCCCCTTCACAGGCATACTATAGACAACCCCCCCCTACGAAATTTAAAGGAATATTACACTTTTATTGTTTCACTTTAATCATTATTAAAATCACTGCTCCCGAAAAAACGGCCGTTTTTAAAACTTTTTTTTGCATTGATACATGTCCCCTGGGGCAGGACCCGGGTCCCCAAACACTTTTTAGGACAGTAACTTGCAGAATCTTTTCTCTCTGTCAAATCTTTTTTCTCTGTCGAATATTTTCTCTATATAATCTTGGACTAATAGAGGTAAGGTTAAGCACATTCGACCACAGGTTCTATAGACAGATTGTTATCGTCAGAGTCATGTCGAATCTCCTATTCTATATCGAACTGTTGTAACAATGAAAACGAAAATAAAGCATTTATTTATGTCGGATCTTTCGTTTTTCGGATTTTGTGCTTTCGTTATCGTTTGTCAAAACGAAAACGAAAATAGCTGAAATTCGGACGAAAATGCATTCGGACGAAAACGAATGCACATGTCTAGGAGGGAGGGGGAGAGCAGAAGTGGGAGCAGGTACCTGTCAAAAATGGGTACTGTGAGGAGTGCTTAAAGCAGATTTTCCCCTTTTGGGTGGAGCTCCGCTTTAACATAAAAATTGGTGGTATTGCTATAGTGTCTTATAATTTCAGAGCCTCTGTTGCTTTCTAACTTCCTGAAGAAGCGGGCATGAAACCTGTGAAACTCGTTGGAGAAAGTAACAAGCTATCAATGTTGTAAAATATCAGATTAATCCTAAAACCATTACTTGCTGAAGATTTGATTCCACATATGTTTTTGTATTAGATGATGAGCAATTTGACCTATTGATACCCTTTTATTTAAAAAATTGTCCTAATAACATGTAATAAATACTTTTGCAATTGTGGTACTCTTAAAGTCCTATTATTTCTTTAGGTAGGGTTGCTTTTTTCTGAGATTTATTAGCAAGGATGTGGTGCCAGGCATTTTATGCCTCAAATGTATGAGTTCCAAGATGGGATTTCATGGTTTTACAGTTCTCATTCACAGCATGTCTTAAATATAACCGTTTTGGAAGACAGTTAAAATTGGTGGGCTTGGTTCAACTTAAGCTCAATATGTCTCTCATACCCTTTTTTTGTCCATCGGGAACAAAACAGGGGTGTCCTCTATTCCCAGGTCTGTTTGTGCCTATGATGGAACCTCTAGCAGTAGCCCTTTGTGTATCTCCTGATGTTGAGGGCCTATATATTGTCAGCATAAAACAAGTGCTTGGCTCACTGTGCTGATGGCCCTCTCCTTTTCCTCCATGACCCAGAGCCCTTGTTTCCAGCAGTGCTACACCGTCTTAGTCTTATTTAAAGTTAAATTGGGAAAAAAATCTCACATTCTCCCAATAGACACAGAGGCAAGGGAAGCTATGATCGTAAATCTTCAGTAGGATACACAAATCAAATCATTTCGATATAGATGTAACAAGTAAATTGACAATCGCTTGTTGTTTTACTATGCAAGGACAATCGTTGTTCTTCACTGGACTGGTATGGAGGTCCTGCATCTTAGCTTGTGTAAAAAGCTAATTAATCAAGCCCTGCCACTTTATAAATTAACATATGAGGCAAGAGAATGTCCTTGAAAGTAATTTTTTTTTTATTTATTTTTTTTATAAAAAAAGGTATGGAGACCTTGGCTCGATACTCAAGATACAAATGAATGACTCAATGATATCTGATTTCAGACCCCATTTAGAGTAGTGACATATCCTGGACCTTGATGTTTCTGGGCACATATGGCCACTACACTATTTCTTAGATCTAGGTGATTTGCTGGGTGACCAAAAGTGTATACATTATACCGCCCGAAGTTCCTACACTGTTTATGGTTTTCTGTTCTTTTTCTCCTTGCATTTTTTAAAAATTAGATGATGTATCTAAGATGCCATACTGGGTTGGGTTCTTTTTATCCTGTATTCCATTATTTTGCTGAGATATATGTCCTGTGAAGTCATGTACTGTATGTGCTGTTATTATTTACCACCAGCATTCCATCTTGCAAATGTACATTTGCCTATGTTTACTGTGCATACTTGTTCTTTAGGCAAGTTAAACTTTTTGCTCTTCTTTTGGTTCTCTCAACACCCCAAAATCCATATCAAACCACTACAGGAACTGTGGCCCTTACAGATATAAATAAATATTATTTTGTGCGCCAGATGGTGTTACTCTGTAAATTGTTGCTTCAGGATGAGAGGGATGTGGCTACCATGTTCGAAGCAGCATGTCTGCACCATCTCCCTTATAGAGTGGCACATGCTTCTTATATTATGATGTAGCACTCTCCTAGTTAGGTTACTAGGATCTTAGGTAAATGTATTTCTTTTTGGCTCCTCTGTAATCATTGGAGTGGTTGTTGATTTCTATTTGCTTTTCTGGGTTTTATAGGCTGCAAGTTTAATTGCTCTCCCCTGCCTATCAGGAAGTTTTGGAAAATAGGAGTGGAGCAAGGTAAATAGGCAACACAAATATTTATAGTGCTGCAGCCAATCCCTGGGGAGGTGTGCCCAAAAGTTGGCAGAGGTGCAGATAGTCTGAGCTGTAGAACAGCATTGTCTTCCTGTTCTAGAGATTCCACTGGTTTAGGTGGAGTGTGGCTACCCTCTGCCTCCAGCCATTCTGCAGTTCTGGTGATCATGTACTATTGGTATTGCTGGGCCACATACGTAGTTCCTCTACTGAGAGGTACATACTGACCAGTACCCTTTAGTTTACCGCAAAAAACGTTATGCTATGTTGAGCTAAGTAGTCCCTCTCTTGAGTCTCCTCTAGTTTCTTGTGGGAGGACTGTCCTTTGAAGCTGGGACAAGGAGTTTCCCTCCTGAGGAGTACATACCTCTGGCCTCTACTAGTCGGTCACAGGAAGATTGTACTTGAGCTAAGCAGATGAACAGTTCCAAAAGTTTGAGGAAGTTCAGTCTTAGTGTTTTCTGATGACACAAAGCTAGGTAGGGCAATAACTTCACAACAAACTTTTCTTGTTAACCTAGTTAATATAGAGGAGTGAGCATCTATATGGCAGATGAGGTTTGATATTGAAAAATTCAAAAATTGAACTTGGAAAATAAAAATATGAATATAAGCTACTTGCTAGACGGAGAACCTCTGGGGGGAATCAAAAATGGAAAAGCATCTGGGAGTCCTAGTAGATCACAGACTCAGCAATGACATACAATGCCAAGCTGCAACTAGCAAGGCTTGCAGACTATTAAAACTCATTAATAAGGGTATTTATTCAAGAGATAAAACTATAAATCTACCACTTTACAAAAATCTGGTTCTTCTATCCTCAGGAAGGATATCATTGATCTAGAGGGAGAACTAATAAGGAGGCTGGAGGATCTTAGTTATAAGCAGCAACTACAAAAATGTAACAACTTCGCCCTGGGGAAGAGACACTTAAGAGGGTATTTGATTGCAACATACAGATCTTTAAATGGTGACTCTATTATTGAGAGTAATCTATTTAACCTAAGATCATAACCTAAGGAAAACATTTGGCCACACAATGAAGATGGACGAGGAGGGATTCAATCTTAAACTGCACACTAGGGTTCTTTACTGTTAGAGCAGGATTGATGTAGAACTCCCTTCCACAGCTGATGGGTCAGCAGGGAGTGTAGATAAATTCAAAAAAACTTTTAGATGCAATCCTTAGTGAATGCAATGTACAAGGATATCGAAAATGATAATCACAAACACACAGACTCAAGTTGAACTGCATCTGGGACTGAATGAACTGGAGAAGGATCTGGGTGTTCTGGTAGATCATAAGTTTAATAATAGCATGCAACGCCAAGCTGTAGTTTCCAAAGCAAGACAAGTCCTTTCTTGTATTGAGAGGTATGGACTCCAGCGAGAGAGAGAGATATAATTTTGTAAAAATCATTTGGAAGACCTCATCTGCAATATGCAGTTCAGTTTTGGGCTCAAGTTCACAAAAGGGATATTGGGGAACTGGAGAAAGTGCAGAGAAGGGCAGCCAAACTGATAAGAGGCATTTAGGAACTCAGCTATGAGGAAAGATTAGAGGAACTGTATTTATTCTCTCTTGAGAAGAGGAGATTAAAGCGGAGGTCCACCCTAAAGTGGACCTCTGCTCATCGGAACCCTCCCTCCCTCCGGCGCCACAATTGGCACCTTTCAGGGGGGAGGGGGGTGCAGATACCTGTACAGTACAGGTATTCTGCACCCACTTCCGGGATAGCTCTCTACGGAAAGGGGCGTATATTACGCCCCTTTCCGCAAGTGCCCGCCCCTTTCCGCAAGTGCCCCGCTGCCTGCTGGGAAACACACAGATCCCAGAGGCAGCGGGGACGGTCCTTATTGCGCAGCACGATTCGCGCATGCGCAGTAGGGAACCGGGAAATGAAGCCGAAAGGCTCCATTTCCTGATTCCCATACCCAAGATGGCGGCGGCAGCACCCGACATACGATCTACAGATCGGCTTCGGGTGCCGACATCGCGGGCGCGCTGGACGGGTAAGTGTCACTATTTTAAAAGTCAGCAGCTGCAGTATTTGTAGCTGCTGGCTTTAAAAAAAAAAAAACGCGGAGTCCCAGTGGACTCCCGCTTTAAGGAGGGCTATGATAAACATGTACAAATACATAAGTGGTCCATATAATGAACTTGGCGTTCAGTTATTCACTTTAAGGTCATCACAGAGGACAAGGGTGCATTCTTTACTTCTAGAGAAAAAGATTTAATCTCCAAATACGGAAAGGTTTCTTCACAGTAAGAGCTGTGAAAATGTGGAATAGACTCCCTCAAAAGCTGGTTCTGACCAGCTCAGTAGATTGCTTTAAAAAAAGTTCTAATTGATCCAGGATATATACGATTGCCTCTTGGGGGATCAGGAAGGATTTTTTCCCCCTGCTGGAGAAATTTGGAACATGCTTTGTTGGGGTTTTTTGCCTTCCTCTGGATCAAACTGTGGGTAAAGGATTGTGTATTTGGATTGTATGTTTTTTTCCTTTTTGTTGGTTGAACTAAATGGACTTGGACTGACTACAAAAGTGGGAAATGCCTGTATGTAACTATGGATGGACTTGTATCTTTATTCAACTTCACCAACTATGTAATATTCTGGTCCTGTTCAGTGATACAGGGATACTGAATTAATGTTCCCCAGTTTATCAGCAAGATCTCAGTGGTGCAGGGATTGATGGAGGAA
Organism: Lithobates pipiens; assembly: GCF_037356315.1. Taxonomy (NCBI): domain Eukaryota; kingdom Metazoa; phylum Chordata; class Amphibia; order Anura; family Ranidae; genus Lithobates; species Lithobates pipiens. Next base: position 172,551,938 of record NW_027507787.1, on the reverse strand, counting down.
CTCCTCCTACTGTTCCCACTGATGGGCAGGCACTAAGCCTCATGGGGTTGCTGGGCAACAATGATGCTACTGTCGAATTCTTGATTCAACATGCCATTTGTGTGGAATTTCCAGGTTTTGAGGCACCCTTTTGGTTGTTTAGATGGAACATTGCTCTGTATACATTTCATTTTTGAGTGTAACATCGGTGGGGGGGTATGTCACAATGACATCACTAGAGGTGGGTATTTGTTTCAGCAGCTTTACATATTTCATACATGTTTCATTGCATTGCGAGTTGTCGCTGTGGCCTTGAGGAAGAAAATCAGCATGGCCCTGAAACGTTGGCTTCTTTGACTAATGTGACATTGCAATATATGCTTTCAAACGAGTGCTGGTGACGTCTGATTGTTTTATTTTGGTTAGTAGTAAAGCTGTTTTGGGAGGGAGGATTATTTTGCTATAGTTGTTTTTGTCATTTTATATACAAAACCAAACAAACTAATCATATTAAAAAAATGAGGGCCAAAGTGTGCAACTAGAATACTGTCCACATTGTAGTCTGGCAGTAATGACTTTTAAAATAGTTTGACTGAGAAGAAAATACTCACAATGTAGAAGAAGGATTGGTGGTCAGATTTAGGATCCAGCTTGTTTTTATTGATGAAGTATTCCACAGTCACCGATTGCTGGCTGTCACATGAAGAAGGTCCTGCCACAGACAACACTTTAAGGAAGCTCTTACTCTCCGAATAGAATGGATGAACCCAGGCAAATGCACCATTCATAAGATTCTTTTTTTCCATATCCTCTTCCAAGAAGAGCTTTCCCTTAGAAAAAGAACATTGATATTTAGTACTTATTCTCCTGTAAATGGCCCTGACATTCCAACTTAAGATAACAGAAATCCCTATATGCCTTTGTCTGTAAATGCAAAGATTCCACCCTTAAAGCACGTTCAAACTCAAAAAAAATAAAAAAAATAATTAAGTTCACTGGTGAAAATAAAAGAAAAAAAGCCAAAAACAAAAAACAAATGCAGCCTTAAATGTGGTGCCTGAATTAGATTTCTGTTCTTGGCTTATTTCGTTTATTTTCACCAGGTGACCTGCTAACACGCTTCCATTTTATAGTCGTTCCCTCATCTATGGAGGAGCAGGAGAGACACCCTTGGACAGCAGCACTGTCTGGAGAGGGTAGTAATAGATGGACTAGTCCCCTTTCAGAAATGAACTTTTTTTTTCAAAGTTGCAACTTTCGTTTTTTGGTGCAAAAAATAAAAACAGTATTGGTGATCAAATACCACTAAAAGAAAGCACTATTTGTGGGGAAAAAAAAGATGCAAATTTTGTTTGAGTACAGTACTGCATGACCGCGCAACTGTTAGTTAAAGCGTCACAGTGCCGAATTGTAAAATGTGCTCTGGTCAGGATGGGTGTAAAATCTTCCAAGGCTTAAGTGGTTAAGACCTCATCTAGAATATGTAGTTCAGTTTTGGGCTCCAGATCAGATACCAAACATACGAAAACGTATGAATGTGTGTGATGAATTTCAAATTCATAAAATAAATCATTATTAAAAAAAAAAATCACATGTGAACTTAATTAAATATGATGCTTCATATCTAATAATCAATCCAGATATAAAATGAACATACAGAGCTATAGAGGAATATAAAATAAAAACTGAGAAATTAAAAGAGATACCATAATTGATAACACAGCATTACAGCAGAAAACTAAGAAAAAGTATCTGCAAGTTTTAGGCGGCTATAAGAATGGGACGGTTTATAAATAGCAAAGCACTAAACTGATGGATATGAATATAACAGATTTGAGCCTTTAAAGTATCTCAGAAATGATCCAATAAGGTAAAGATTAACAGGCAACCATCCATATGGATTGAATTATCCTGGGAATCAGTAGGATATCCTGAACAAAGAAATTAATGATACAGCAGGGATCCTACCTGTTTACAGTAGTTTATTTATTCAGTGTCCTTTGCCTTCACCGTCACCCTTGCTTTCCTCTGAAGCGTGTCTTTGGAAATGCATTAGGGCAGAGCATTCTGGTGATGTCAGCATGCCGACTTGCAAAGGCGATGGTGGCTCTTTCTTTGATGATGTGATTATATTGCTTGTTTGTAGGTATTTTAGCCTACAATATTTGGATTCTACTTCTTTATATGAGAACATGTTGAGTTTATATACTTACCTGCGAGCAATTCAAGAGCCATATACAGTACCCACCTGTGCGCAGTTCAGGTTATTTGCTTCTGATGTTTATGAGAGTTGCTTATAGTGTGTGTGGTTGGTCATGAGCAGCACAAGCGGAGAGCCATCTATCCAATCATTCATGGGCAGCATAAAGCTATAGAAGACCAAGCCTTTTCTGGCACTTTTATTTTACAAGTTTAAATCATTATTTTTTGCTAGAAAATTACTTAAAACCCCAAACATTCTACTTTTCATTAACAGAGTCCCTAGGGAATAAAATGGCAATTGTTGAAACTTTATGTCACACGGCATTTGTGCAGCATTTTTTTTAATGCAATTTTTGGGGAACAATATACTTTAACCAGTTCCCGACCGGCTCACGCATATTTACTGTGGCACAATGACACCTCTGCGCGAAACCCCATACGGGTAGGGGGTCCCTTTAAGAGCCGCACATGTCTGCTGGGAGACCAGATGCATATGGCCGGCGGGCGCGATCATGTGCACAACAGCCAGCACAAAGATGTGTGTTTACGTGAGCCAGTTGGGAACCGGTTAAATATATACCCGAATATTTTTGTAAGTATATGTCAGGGGAGAGGAGACATATTGTTTGTTCCTACTAAGTAGGGATGACGATATGTCTTCTCCCCCCAGTGAGTCCAATCCCCTTACAGTTAGAACATGCTGAGGGAATACACATTTAACCCCTTGATCGCCCCCTAGTGTTAACCCCTTCCCTACCAGTGACATTTACACAGTAATCAGTGCATATTTATAATAATGATTGCTGATAAATGTCAATGATCCCAAAAATGCGTCAAGTGTCCGATCTGTCCGTCGCAATACTTGTAAAAAAAAAAAAAAGCAGATAATCGCTATTACTAGTATAAAAATAATAAAAATGCCATAAATCTTTCCCATAGTTTGTAAACAATATAACTTTTGCGCAAATCAATCAATATATGCTTATTGCAATTTTATTTATCAAAAATATGTAGAAGAATATATATTGGGCTAAAATGATGAAGAAATGTTTTAAAAACATTTTTGGGGATAAATAAAAACCGCAGAGGTGATCAAATAACACCAAAAGAAAGATCTATTCGTGGGAAAAAATTTGAGTTACGCTTACCGGTAACGTCTTTTCCAGTAGTCTTTCAGGACAGCCTCTATGAGAAATAGTCTCCCCCTCTTCCTCTGGAAACACTGTACCAGCCCATAAATTCTCACTTGCCCTGCCGGACCTCAGTTTATATTGAGATTACCTCCGGCCAGCTGGGGAAACACAAGAACACATTAATAACATGCTGTCAAATACCATTATCCTGCTATGTTCTGGTAATTTATAAGACCCCTCAATTTTCGGGTGGGTAACTAGGGCTTGTCCTGAAAGACTACTGGAAAAGACGTTACCGGTAAGCGTAACTAATTTTCCCTAATCGTCTTTCAGGACAGCCACTATGAGAGGATAAATGAGCACTTACCAGTTAGGGTAGGACTATAGCTTGCAAAACCTTTCGCCCAAAGGCCTGCTCACCTGCCGACACCAGGTCCACCCTGTATGTGTTTTACGAAAGTGGAGTAGCTGGACCATGTTGCTTCTCTGCAAATTTGGTCTGCCGTTGCTCCCGCTCTTTCTGCCTGAAAGGCTGCCATAGTTCTTGTAGAGTGTGCTTTAATACCCACTGGGATTTCTTTCCCTGCAACCGAATAGGCCTGCTCGATGGCTGCGTCGGGATGCCTTGCATCCTTTTCTGGTCCCAGAAAACAAAACAAATAAGGAGTCTGACCTTCTAAATGCTTTGGTCAGCTCTAGATAGAGCAGGATACATCTCCTAACATCCAAATAATGAAATTTGAATTCCTTCTCTCCTGAGGGATTGGGACAAAATGAGGGTAAGACTACTTCCTGGCTTCTATGAAAGCCGGATGCCACTTTCGGCAAAAAGGCCGGATCGGTCCTTAAAACTATCCGGTCTTGGAAAATAACGCAAAAGGGTGATCTGACTGATAAGGCCTCAATCTCGCTGACCCTCCTGGCAGTTGTTACCGCTACCAGATAAACTGTCTTCAAAGTGAGCTTCTTTAGTAAACATTCTTCTAAAGGCTCAAAGGGGGGTCCCGTTAAACTTTGTAAAACTAAAGATAAATTCCATCTGGGAAAGGGCAGACCCCGGACCGGTCTCTGTCTAGCCAGGGCCCTAAAGAATCCAACTACCCACGGGTTGGCAGCCAGATGCTTTTCTAAATAAACACTGAGGACTGACACTTAACCCTTGAGGGTACTAATGGATAAGCCCTTATCTGCCCCACACTGCAAAAATGCCAACACTGCAGAGGAGCTCCATACTGGGAAAGAGATTCCTATGCACCATTTATTGAAACGTAGCTAGACCTTCTCATAGATCTGGTGTGTTTCCTTTTTCCTACTGTCATGGAGGGTGGAAACTAGCCTCTCTGAAAACCCCTTAGCTTTTAATATACCCTCCTCAGTAGCCAGGCCGCTAACTTCCACTGGTGTACTCGTGGACAGAGGATTGGCCCCTGAGAGAGGAGACCCTCTCGAGGGGGCAAGAATAAGGGAGGTTCTACAGCCAACTGTTTCAGTATTGAGAACCATGCCCTCTTGGGCCGATGCAGTGCCACCAGAATCAGAGATGTGCTTTCCATTTGAAACTTTCTAAGAACTGCTGGCAACAACGCCGAAGGGGGGAAGGCATAGCATGTCCTGAAATGCCAATTCTGGTTCAAAGCGTCCACTAAAGCTCCCTCTCCTCTTTTCAGGGAGAACAAACAGGGTTATTGCATTGCTTTTGGACGTGAAAAGATCCACTTCCGAAGGCCCCCATCTCTTTATTATGAGATTTAAGATCTCCTGGTTGAGGACCCAGTCGCCCTCCCTCAGCCTCTTTTGGCTGAGAAAGTCTGCTATCACGTTCTTTTCTCCTCTCAGGAAAACTGCTGAGAGTGAAAGAGTGTAGGTCTCGGCCCAGCTCAGGATGTCTGTTGCTAAAGTCAACAGGGCTTCGCTTCTCGTGCCGCCCTGCTTGTTTAAGTAGGCCACTGCTGACGAGTTGTTCGACCGCACCTGAATGTGGTGGCCCAGGAGTTCTTTTTTGAAAAACCTGAGGGCTAGTCTCACTGCCTTTAGTTCTTTCCAGTTGGACAACCGAGACAACTTGTCCCCTTCCCATGTGCCCTGAGCTAGAAGGGAACCCAAATGTGCCCCCCCAACCCTTGCCACTTGCATCTGTGATAACTACCCGAGAAACTGGGATGAGCCACAGATGTCCTTGCGACAGGTTCGTCACTTTCCTCCACCACCAGAGGGATCTCTTTACTTGGCGTGGAACATATACTAGGGTGTCTAGAGCCTCTTGACTGTGGTCCCACACACCTAGAACGAAGGTCTGTAGAGGACGAAAGTGTAATCCCGCCCACTGCACTGCTGGGAGAGTAGCTGTAAGTAGACCCAATTCTGACATCAGAAACCTTATGGAAAACAGCTGGTTGCTCTGAAGAGAGGACACCGCTCTGTCCAGCTTTTGCACCTTCTCTATTGGTAGAACAACTCTCAACAGTGTTGAGTCCAACAGGAATCCTAAATAGGTGATCTGTTGCAAGGGGATCAGGCTGGATTTCTCCAAGTTCAGTAGCTACCCCAGGTCTGTAAGGACGCTTTTTGTTAAGTCGAGATCCTTGGCTAACTGTATTGGGGACGCTGAAAATAAGAGCAGGTCGTCCAGGTAGGCTATTATTGATATCCCCTGGAGCCGAAGAAAGGCCATGGCTTCTGCCAGCACCTTGGTAAAAATGCAGGGGGGTTGAGGATAGTCTGAATGGCAGGACTCTGCTATAGGGATGTGTAAATACGTGTCCCTTAGGACCAAAGATACCATGAAACAGTTGTGGGGTAGTAGAGCCCTTACTGAAAAGATTGACTCCATACGTAATCTTTTGTATGCCACTGACTTGTTCAGGGGCTTTAAATTCAGAATTAATCTGAATTTTCCTGAGGATTTTTTGGGACTCTATGAATGACATCCTGATTTTCTAATTCCCTCAGCGCTTCCAGCAAGGCCTCAGCCTTTGCTATGCATCTGCGTAGATGCGTGACAAGGAATCTTTGTGGGGGCGGTCATGAGAATTCCAGGAGGTACCCCCTTCTTATCACTCCTAGAATAAATTGATTGGGTGATATTGCCTCCCACTGTGGGAGGAAGGCCCCCAGTCTTCCCCCCACTGTATCTGGAATGTCACTGGGTTTTACGGGGCTGGTCAGGAGGGCGAAAAATCGCCATTCCTCTGCCCCTGCCTTTTTGGGGCCAAGTTTTCTTGTTCCCTTCTGGTTTTGGGGTTCCCCTGCGCTCTTGCGGGTGAAAATCCTTTTTTGTTTGTACAGGGGTTTTCCTGTCCGCTATGCGGTCTAGAACAGTCTCTAGCCCTGGGCTAAAAAGGAGGTCAAAGGTATCCCACACAATTTTACCTTGGAGGCATTATCCCCTGGCCAAGTCTTTAGCCAGAGGGCCCTCCTGGCCGAATTGGCTAAAGCCGCTGTTCTGCCCGACATGCGGACAGACACTGCAGAGGAGTCTGCTATGTAAGCGATACCGCGCAGCATAGTGGGGAAGGAAGACAGAATGTGTTCCTTATCTGTGCCTGCCTCAATATGTTGTTGGATCTGTGAGAGCCAGTGCTCTAAATTGCGAGCCACTACTGTAACTGCCATTTCAGGCTTTAAATTGCCAATAGCTGAGTCCCACTTTTTTTTATAAAGAGAGTCAATCCTTTTGTCCATGACATCTACCAAGGCCCCCATGTCTTCAAACTCCAGATCCGTGTGTCTGGAGACCTGGGAGAAGACGGCATCCAATTTGGGGCTTTTATTCCAAATGCATGCCGGGTCCTCTGAAAATGGGAATCTTCTCTTAGGGATCTAGAAAAGAAGGGCTTTCTCTCAGGATCCTGCCACTCCTTTTTAACTGTTTCCATCAATACCTCATATAATGGAAAAACTCTTCTCTTTTGTTCCCCCAAACCCAAGTACATTTGGTCATGAAGGGTCAGGGGTTTCTTATCCGCCTGGATACCAAGGGTTGTATAAATCACCTTTAAGAGGTCCTCTACCTCATCCAGGGATAATTTATATCTGGAGGTTTTCCTAGACCCCCCGTCCTGGTCCTCCCCCTCTGAACCCTCCTGGGAATCGGAAGAGGAACTGTCTGGAAGTCCCTTTCCCGTCCCTGAAGGGCCTGCAACCTCTGTCCCCCCTGTCGTAGCAGGTTGAACCTGTAGAGGTGGGGTTGTATCCTGGGGAGCTGGACCCGTGAGAAGTTGAAACCTTTCAAACAGGGATCTAAATGAAGAGAAGGTGGACGAGAGCTCTTTGACTGAAGCTGATAGTCCTGACTCCTGTTCAGATTCCCTTTCCTTAACAAGGGAGTCTATACAGTCTCTACACAACACCTTTGTCCAAGATTACCTTAAAATGTCCCTACAGGAGGCACACTTTTTAGAGCTAGGCGTGGATTTAGTTTTTTCTGTAGCTTTCTGAAATATAAGCAAAAAAAGGAAAAAACTGAAAAGAAAAACTGTCACTTCAAAGTTCAGGATACAATCCTGGTAGTGCACTAGACCCCTCTTTAAAATGCAGGAATCTGAGCCTCCCCCCTGGCCACCCAGAGGGTCTGATAGGAACCATACATGGGGGGGGGGTAATCCTAGAAAGAAAGTACCCCTCCTCAGGGTGCTCTTACCTTAGGAATGCTGGGAGGTAGTGTCCGTTGGTTGAGCATCAGCTTCCGACATGACTGCAGGTGGCTGCTTACTACCGAGTCTCACACTGCCTGTGCGCGTTCCCAACTAGTCTCCAGCTTGTGCCAGGCCCTCCTATCAGCTCCACGACCCGGAAATCGATCGTTTTTAGGTCAAGCCTTCATTTCCGCCGGAAATGACGTTGCCCGTCGTTCGGCCCGCTCGGTTCCAAAAAAAATGTGGTCTGTACACCGTACAGGGAGATCCGAACGGCTTGCCAGCTGCGTCCCTGTAGACGTGATAGGAGTCCCCCATGACCTGAAGCCACGCTCAACTAAGAAGGGGTGGCAATAACTGGTGGGGTACGTAAACCGAATGGCAAGCCAGTGATCCGAATGGCTTGAACCCACTTTCTCCCTAGGAAGCCCCTGCTTCTTTAAACAGGATTCTTGACAAAAAAATGGCCACAGCCTCCCTGACTGACCGGCTTGGTCCCTGCACACTGTCTCCCCGCCAGAGGAAACACTAATAACTAAGGTCCCGCAGGGGAAGTGAGAATTTATGGGCTGGCGCAGTATTTCCAGAGGAAGAGGAGGAGATCTCTCATAGTGGCTGTCCTGAAAGACGATTAGGGAAAAAGGATGCAAATTTTGTTTGGGTAGAACATTGCATCACCGCCCAATTGTCAGTTAAGATTGCCGACTGTCTCACGCTTATATATGTCGGCAGAAGGGCTCGTACAGGCAGAATCACGTACCTGTACGTTGCCCTCTAAGAGACGGCCAACACACGCTCCGTGAGTCGGGTCACGGGTCCCCCGGACTCGATTGCTGCGGGGGATACCCGCAATCGCTTCACAGGGAGGAAGAACGGGGAGATGAAAACGAGCATCTCCTTGTTCTGCCTAGTGGCAGTGTCACTGATCTCTGCTCTGTGTGATCGGAGCAGAGATCAGCGACGTGTCATACACAGACACGCCCCCCATAGTTAGAAACACTCTCCTAGGACACACTCAACCCCCTACACTGCCACCAAGTGGTTAACCCCTTCACTGCCATTGTCATTTACACAGGAATCAGTGCATTTGTACAGCACAGATTGCTGTATAAATGACAATGGTCCCAAAAATATGTCAAAAATGTCCGATGTGTCTACCATAATCTTGCAGTCATGATAAAAATCGCTGAGTGCAGCCATTTAAAAAAAAATATTATTAATAAAAATGCCATAAAACTATCCCCTATTTTGTAAACGCTATAACTTTTGCGCAAACCAATCAATAGCTTATTGTGATGATTTTTTTTTTACCAAAAATATGTTGAAGAATACGTATCGGCCTAAACTGAAGAAAACATTTTTTTTTATATATTTTTGGGGATATTTATTATTGCAAAAAGTAAAAAATAATGCGTTTTTTTTCAAAATTTACGCTTTTTTTGGTTATAGTGCAAAAAATAAAAACCGCAGGGGTGATCAAATACCACCAAAAGAAAGCTCTATTTGTGGGGAAAAAAAAGGATGTCAATTTTGTTTGGGAGCCACGTTGCATGACTGCGCAATTGTCACTTAAATCGTTGCAGTGTCAAATCGCAAAAAGTGCTCTGGTCAGGAAGGGGGTAAATTCTTCCGGGGCTGAAGTGGTTAAAGCAATGCAGTGCTAAATTGTAAAAAGTGCTCTGGTCAGGAAGGGGGTAAAATCTTCCGGGGAAGTGGTTAATGAATAAAAAAACAAAAAACAAAACAAACACACAATATATACCCCAATATCTTTGTAAAAGATGATGTTATGCAGAGTAAATAGATACCCCACATGTCACGCTTTAAAATTGTGCACGCTCGTGGAATGGTGACAAACTGTGGTACTTTAACTACTTCAGCCCTGGAAGATTTGGCTGCTCAATGACCAGGCCATTTTTTGTGATTCGGCACTGAGTCACTTTGACAATTGCGCGGTCGTGCAACGCTGTACCCAAACAATATTGACGTCCTTTTTTTCCTATAAATAGAGCTTTATTTTGGTGGTATTTGGATCCTCTCTGCGGTTTTAATTTTTTGGCGCTATAAACAAAAGAAGAGTGACAATTTAGAAAAAACTTTTTTTCACTTTTTGCTTTAATATCCTTTTTTTTTCTCTTTTTTTTTTTTTAAAGCAAAAGGTTTCTTCAGTTTAGGCCAATATGTATTATTCTACATATTTTTGGTAATAAAAAAAAAAAAAAAAAAAAAAAAAACGCAATAAGCGTATATTGAGCTGACATACAGCTACGGTGGTTCGTGCCAACCTGCCGCAGTATAATGATGGCGGCTGGTCGGAAAGTGGTTAACCACTTCAATACTGGGCACTTCTCCCCTTCCTGTCCTGGCCAATTTTCAGCTTTCAGTGCTGTTGCATTTTAAATGACAATTGTGCGGTTATGCAACCCTGTGCCCAAACAAAATTGTTATCATTTTGTTCTTACAAATCAAGCTTTATTTGGTGGTATGTGAGCACTAGGGATGAGCTGATCCCCCACCTCCCCCCCCAGTTCAGTTCGCACCAGAACCTGCGAAGGGACGGAAAATTTGTGGAAACTTCAGAACCCCATTAAAGTCTATGGGACTCGAACGTTCGAAATCAAAAGTGCTAATTTTAAAGGCTAATATGCAAGTTATTGTCCTAAAAAGGGTTTGGGTACCCGGCTCCTGCTCCAGGGGACATTTATTATTTCCAAACAAAGTTTTAAAAATTTTAGTTTTTTCGGGAGCACCGATTTATAATGACGCTTAGAGTGTAAAAAAAAAGTGAAATATTCCTTTAAATATCGTGCGGGGGGGGGGGGGGGGGGGTGTGTGGTGTCTATAGTATGCCTGTGAAGTCGCACGTGTTTCCCGCGTTTAGAACAGTTCCTGCACAAAATGAAATTTCTAACGGAAACAAAGTCATTTAAAACTGCTTGCGGTTTTAATGTAATGTCTATTCCTGGCAATATGGATGAAAATCATTGAGAAAAATGGCATGGGTAGCCCCCCTGCCCATTATCATCCCCTTTGGGTCTTGTACGGATATTAAGGGGAACTCTATACCCAAATAAAAAAAAAAGGAAAGGCGTGGGGCCCCCAGGCCCTATATACTCAGAACAGCAGTATACAGGCGGTGCAAACAAGACAGGGACTGTGTAGGTTTGTTGTGTTAAGTAGAATTTGTAATTTTGAACTGGTACATTTTTTAAATGTAGCTCCAGTCAAAAAATCTATTTTTAAACTTTTTAGAAAACATAGGGAAGGGTTATCACCCCTGTAACATTTTTGTTCCATCTGTGCACCTCTTCAGAAGATTTCACCTCACTTTCTGTCCCAATGACCAATGTTTTTTGAAAATTTGGGTTTTTTAGTAAAACAAGGATTGGGATAAAGCATCAGTGGAGAGGAGACACATTTTTCCTATACCAACTCTAAAGCCCCATACACACTATCAGTTTTTCTGCTGAGTTCTTCCTTCAGATTTACCAAAACCATATAATGAGGTCAAACCTTAGGAGTTTCCAATTGTATGCAATCAGGCAGGCCCTTGTACTACATGGTTTTGGTAAAAGGTTTAGATTTCATCTCACTTCCTGTTGTCTCCTTCCGTTTGCAAGTAGGAGACGCTTGTAAGTTGCATGTTTGAAAATAGGGGCCTGCCCTATATGCTCTTCAGAAATTTGGGCCTAAGGTGTTGCCACAACAATATAAGCCCTCAAAGTGACTCTTGGTGGGCGCTGGGACGCCCTACTGTGAACTATTATATCAAGAATTGTAATTACATGCCATTATTGAACAGTGGTAGAAAAATTGGGCCTTTGGTGGTGGTGGTGTTGGTATTGCCATAACACCAAGTCCTCACAGTTACTCTTGGTGGGCGCTGGAATGGACCCTGCTGTGAAATATTATATCAAGAATTGGGCCTTAGGCACTGGTGCCATTACACTGGAACTCCTCACAGATACTCTAGTTGGAGCGCAGGAATGAGCCCTGCTGCAAAGTAATGCATCAAAAATTGTAATTACATGCACCTGTTAAACAAGGGCTGAAAAATTGAGCCTTAGCCACTGGTGGCAGTGCCCAGAACCAAAAATGTTCTTCCAAGCTATCAGCAGGATCATTGAGGAGGAAGAGGATAGTCACTCAGCATCAGCATAGGCAGTCTTGAAGAGATCTGACATTTCAAAAAAAATATTCGGTTACATCCGCTTCAGATGCTTGGTAGCTGGTGGTGATCCAAGACTGATTCATTTTTATGAAGGTCAGTCGATCAACCGAGTCGGTGCACAGGCGCACCCTGTGATCGATTAGAAAGCCTCCAGCAGCACTGAATGTGCTTTCCGAAAGAACGCTGGATGCAGGACAGGCCAGTAGGTTAACTGCATACTGTGCAAGCTCTGGCCAGCGATCCATCCTCAAGACCCAGTAACCCAGTGGATTTTCGGTGGGAAAGGTGTCCAAATCTGATCTTGCCCCTAGGTATTTCTGCACCATGTAAATCAGACGCTGGTGATGGTTGCTGGAACCGATCATACCTTGGGGCTGCGGACTAAAAAGTTGTCTGAACGCATTGGTCAGACGGCCACCTTCTCCACCGCTCCTTCTGTGACTGACCGAAGCCTCAGCAACACGTTATCCAGGATCAGGAATTTGTAACTTCCCAGTCTCTGGGAACGCATTGCACAGACCTTTCTGCAAGGCCTCCCAGAGATGTCCTCTGCTCCCTCTGCAACGGCAAAGATAAGGTCTACAACCTTACCCTGGTAACGTGGTTTAAGGAGAGTTGCCAGGCAGTAATGATCCCTCTCCTTGATCCGCTGAATACGAGGATCCTTCCGCAGGCTTTGCAGGATCAGGGAGGCCATGCAGAGTAGGTTAGCTGAGGCATTCGGTCTGGAGTCCTCTGGGTCACTAAGGACGACATGATCCACAGCCACCTCCTCCCAGCCACATACAAGTCCACGGGGTTTTTGGGACTGTAAATGATCCCTAAAAGACTGCTGCTGATGATGAGTGCCAGGCTCCACCTCCATGCTGACACAATCCTCCTCGTCCTCCTCCTCTTCCTGTGTGGTCAGTGGGCCAGCAGGAACACTGTCTGGATGCCTCTGTTCTGCCTCAAGTACCCTGGCTATTATTCCATGCAGCGTGTGCTCCAACAGGTGTACAAGAGGAACAGTGTCACTGATACATGCACTGTCACTGCCCACCATCCTAGTGGCCTTCTCAAATGGTGACAGGACAGTACATGCATCCCTGATCATGGCCCACTGGCTGCACCACCAAGTTAAGGATGTGAGCCACACAGGGCACATGGGTCAGGTCCCTGTTGGAGGGCAGAGAGGTGGTTGGTGCCATTGTCACAAACCACCATTCCTGGCTTAAGCTGGCATGGCGTCAACCACCTTTCAGCCTGCCTCTGCAGAGCTGACAGAATATCTGCCCCAGTGTGACTCCTGTCCCCCAAGCACACCAGCGCAAGCACGGCATGGCATCTTTTTTCCTGCGTACTCGTGTAGCCCCTTGAACACCTATGGAGCACCGCTGGTTCTGAGGACAAAGCACAGGAAGAAGCCACAGAGGAAGAAGAAGAGAAGGGGGTGAAGGAGAGAGGTATGTCACAATAACCAGTAGTAGTATTTTCGAGGCGTGGTGGCAGAACAACCTCCAACACTACTGCACCTTGTCCTGCATCCTTTCCAGCTGCCAGAAGAGTCACCCAATGCACCGTGAAAGGTAGGTAACGTCCCTGTCCATGCCTGCTGGACCATGAGTCAGTGGTAATATGCACCTTACCACTGACCGCCCTGTCCAGCGAGGCATGGACATTGCTTTCCACATGCCGGTAGAGAGCCGGAATCGCCTTCCGTGAGAAAAAGTGGCATTTGGGAACCTGCCACAGAGGAACCGCACATTTCACAAACTCACAGAAGGGGGCAGAGTCTACCAACTAAAAAGGCAGCAGTTGAATTGCTAGTAATTTAGCCAAGCTAGCATTCAACCGCTGGGCATGTGGATGGCTGGGAGTGAACTTCTTTCGACAGTGCAGCAGCTGGGGCAGGGAAATTTGCCTGGTACAATAGGACATCGGTGTACCGATAGCAGATTGCCCGCAAGTACTTGGCTGTCACACACCTAATTCTACACCTTCATTCCTCTCAGTGCAGGTTTCAGAGAGGACTGAAGGGATAGTGGGGTTGGAGATCCCAGCCGATAAGGAGCAAGGAGAGGTCTGCTTTGTTCTTTGGTGTGGGTCTTTTAGGTACGCTTGCCAATGAACTGCATGGCAGGTCGACATATGTCTGGTCAAGCATGTGGTGCCCAAGCGGCTGATGTTTTGGCCACGTGAGATACGCTTGAGACATATGTTGCAAATAGCAGTGGTGCGATCTGATGAACTCGTCTCAAAAAAGGCCCACACCAAAGAACTTTCAGGAATAACACGCAGAGGCAGCACCCTGCACATGCAGAGCTCTGCGGTGTGATGCAGTCTGTGTGCTGCCCTTGAGCTGACCCCTGGAGGGCATGCTGCCTCATTGGAGATGTGCCGCCTCCTCCTCCTCCTCTCTCATATCAGGCACCCACGTGGAGTCAGTGACCTCATCATCCCCTCCCTCCTCATCACTGGAGCAAACCTGGCAGTATGCTGCAGCTGAGAGAACATGACTGCCAGATTGCTGTCCTTCTTGGGCATACCCTCTCTCTGGACTCACGTTACTGCCTTCCTCTAGCTGGGTATCATCATCATCAGAGTCTCCAAAACGCTGGGCAACCTCATGGAGCATGTAGCCAACACTGTGCTCAAACAGTTCGGGGAAATCCTCAGGAGGACAAGGTGGGGCTAGGGAAGGAGTGCCATTGAGACGAGGGAAGAGGCAGCGTTGGCAGCTGCTTTGCCAGTACCCTGAGCCTTGGTGAGAGAGGATGAGGAGGAAAATAAGGACAAGCATGTCCCATGGCCACGTGCTGATGAGGATGCACCGTGTCCACGACCAGCACTGTTGCCTCTAGACACAGAGCCTGCTTGCCCTCTTTTATTGGCTCGTGACTGTCTGCCTCTCCTTGTTGGCCTTCCAGACATACTAATGGCCTGCAGGGAGATGTAGCTGCACAAAGCTGGGACGTATATATTGGTTATACTGCAGCTAGCAGAATCTGTCTATCTGTAGTATTATTACTATGAGAACACCAGCAATTGGGGTAGCTTTAAATGCACACTGTGCAGATGACACAGTACACTGAATGTAATTGCTACAGCTGCCTGCGAATAGTATCAGCAGAACACCAGCAATTAGGGTATCTTTAGGAGTACACTGTGCAGATGACACAATACACCAACTGTAATTACTGCAGCTGCCTGCCTGTGTTATAGCATCTGAAGAACAGCAGCAATTGGGGTAGCTTTAGGCGTACACTGTGCAGATGACACAATACACCAACTGTAATTACTGCAGCTGTATGCCTGTGGTATTGGATCTGAAGAACACCAGCAATTGGGGTAGCTTTAGGTGCACACTGTGCAGATAGCACAATACACCAAATGTAATTACTGCAGCTGCCTGTGGTATAGGACCAGCAGAACACCATCAATTGGGGTAGCTTTAGGTGTACACTGTGCAGGTGACACAATACACCGACTGTACTTGCAACCATTTCAAATGCAATTCAAAGACACTGTCTCTCCATCTATCTCCATCGACGCAACACAGTACGCAAGGCCGCCGCGCAAGCGTCCTTATATAGTGTGGGGCGTGTACTAAACCCCCTGAGCCATAATTGGCCAAAGCCACCGTGGCTTTGGCCAATTACAGCTCGCTGTACAGACGGCTCTGTGATTGGCCAAGTATGCGGGTCATAGTGCATGCTTGGCCAATAATTAGCCAGCAATGCACTGCGATGCCGCAGTGAATTATGGGCTGTGTCTTTGTTTCGGTTATAAAATATTGTAAATACCGGTAAGCAAGTTTTCTCCTTCACTGACGGGCACTGATGAGGCAGCACTGATGGACACCAATATGCAGCTCTGAAAGGGGGTACTGATGGGAACTTATAGGTGGCACTAATGGGTGGCACCTATAGGCAGCACTGGCAGGCATTACTGATAGGCACTGAGTGGCATCTATAATGGGCACCGATTGGGACCTCTAATGGGCACTGATTGGCATCCCTGGTGGGCATCCTCATGGTTCTGCACTGATAATCAGCGCAGAACCCCCCCCACCCCCCAGGATAGCAGCCGATTGGCTCTCCTCTATTCGCATCTGTCAGTGCGAGTGGAGGAAAATCCGATAAACGTCTCTTCCCGATTAGCTCTTCCTGATTGGACACAGCTGATCACATGGTAAAGACCCTATGTCAGAGGCTCTTTTCCAAGATCGGTGATGCGGTGTGTCAGACTTACACACCATGCCAGCAATCGCCGCGCTGAGTGCATTTGTGGCTTATCCTGCTGGACGTCATATGATGTCCAGTCAGGACAACCTAACCACTTTCCGGCTGTCATTCTGCCATATGGCGGGCAGGAAGTGGTTAAAATCGCCATAGGGGAAACGTTAATTTTTTTTTACAGGTTCTCATTTAGAGTTACAGAGGTGGTCTAGTGCTAGAATTATTGTACTCACTCTAATGTTCATGGTGATACCCCACATGTGTGGTGCAAACACTGTTTACATATGTGTGTGTGACCTACATATGTGTTTACTTCTGCGCACAAGCATGGAGAGATGGGGGCACTTTAATTTATTTTAATTTATTTTTTAATGCACTATTCCCAATCCACACGTTCCTGTAGAAATGGCTGTGCATATAAGTGGGTGCTGAAGCGACCATCAGCTGGAACTGTGACTAATCAGAGCAAGAGAATGTCACCAGCACACCAAGAATGTTCGGTGTGAGTCCAAAGCTTTATTCAGTGATCACATCGCCACAGCTGATTTTACCGCTTTGGAGCCACTCAGCACCCTTTATATCAGGTATGTGACCATCGCATGCGTGAGAAAGGGGGTCCTGCATGCAGGGCCGCCATGAGGGGGGTACAGGCAAGGCTCAAGTAAAGTGCTCCAACCCCAATAATTATATTAAAAAGGATATGATTAACCTGTGAAAAAAACATCCACAATAAATAATTTCAACAATGTGAAAAATATGTGAAAAAACTGTTTGTTGCTTACTGTATAACGCAAACAGTATATACCACAATATGCTTCAATATACCATTAATATTACAAGTGCTTAAGTATCTCCTGTAGGAAAAAGTGCTACGTGCATAAAATACATAAATCTAAACAGTCTCTTCAGTGTTTAACATTTTCTTGATAATGCTTCTATCTCCACCCAAAGTGTCAACCAAAGACAAAGACCAAGTGCTTCACCACCACCGGAAAGATTGGCCACTCACCAGACCTAGTCTTCACTGGTCACATCAATGATTTCTTCCCAAGGAAAGTAAAAACTTTTTGTACTAATATAGCTCAAAAAGACATGCAAAGGACCATCATAGTGTAACAAGTAAATGCAAATTTATTTAAAATAACGTTTAAAATCAATCAGGTGTGCACTCACATGGACCAGTGCCCCAGCCGGCACTAAGCTTGTCCAGCAATGTACGTGGATGTGGGAAACAATTCTACCTCACCCTTCGTTCACAGCCTTCAGTGGTGTCCCATGGATGCACAGACCTCTCTTCCAACTTGCAGGGTTCAGACAGCCGCTACGCGTTTCGCAAATCGGTAATTGCGTCTTCAGGTGGCTGTCATTACACTCTTTTCCCCCTCTTTTATAATACACCAGTCTTAATTGATAGTGTAAGTGGAAGAGAGGTCTGTGCATCCATGGGACACCACTGAAGGCTGTGAACGGAGGGTGAGGTAGAATTGTTTCCCACATCCACGTACATTGCTGGACAAGCTTAGTGCCGGCTGGGGCACTGATCCATGTGAGTGCACACCTGATTGATTTTAAACGTTATTTTAAATAAATTAGCATTTATTTGCTACACTAGGATGGTCCTTTGCATGTCTTTTTGAGCTATATTAGTACAAGAAGTTTTTACTTTCCTTGGGAAGAAATCATTGATGTGACCAGTGAAGGAATGGTTATCCTTAACCTCCTGAGATCCGCGCTATAGCCAAATGACGGCTACAGCACGGATCTACATTGCCGGGACTACGGTGAGCTCCCGGGATCGCGCATCAGGGAAAATCTGTGTTGGCCGTGTCCCCTGGACACAGCCAATCACAGATCGCTGTAAACGGCCAATCACAGCGGCTATTTACAGCACGATCGCCGCCTCCAATGGGAGATGATCTCAAATGAAAACATATGAGATCATCTCTCATTGCCGAATCTGTCTCCTCACACAGAGACATTGTTGCATTTAACAGTGCCCAGTACTAATTCTAGTGCCATCTGTGCCCACTTGTGCCATCAGTGCACCATCTGTACCCCGCCAGTGCCCATCTGTACCCCGCCAGTGCCCATCTGTGACGCATCTTATTATTGTGCACAATGTCCTTCCCAACCAGGCCTCTGCATAGGTGACTGTTTTCGCCATTACTATACTTCAATAAATCTTTAGTGAAGTATGGTAAACATAATCCTTAGTTCCTGCTTTCATACACCTTCACACCCCTTATGCCACTGCCTGCTCTGTAACTGACCCTGGACTGTAATTCGACCATGCTTCTGCCTAACGATTCTGTACATGCCTGTGCCTGATCTGGAACTGGAACTGACCCTGGACTGTTATTCGACCATGCTTCTGCCTAACGATTCTGTACATACCTCTGCCTGATCTGGAATTGACCTTGGACTGTTTGACCACGATATTTGCCTGCCTCTTGGACTGATCTTGTATTCTGCAACTGGACTAGTGGGATTCAACATGGGGTCTCACATATGTGAGGGGCTCCAGTATAGTTTTTCTGGATGAAGAAAACTATTTTCTTTGTTTTCTTTATTCCTAGATTAGGGTCTGGAGACTCGGAGGCTTCAAAGAGATTTGGGTGGGAGAAGCCTCTACCCCTATCCCCATTCTGTCCTGAACGAGGCTCTACTTCTGTCTGCTGCCTGTAGGACTTACTGCCGTCATGCCGCACTGACCACACCACATGGACCTACCAGGACCAATATTTTTGGCACTGCTGACAATATCTCTGCACTGACCCTGGACTGTATATGGACAGTATCCCTGCCTGCTGCCCGAAAAATTGTGTTCGCTGTTGCTGACCAAGTCCCTGCCTGCTGCCTGGACCAGTGCTATCCTCCTGTGGACAACTGCGCTTCTAAAACCACAGGTAATCTTTTCTTTACCCTTTGCTCAGCATAATGTATTTGGGGGTGTAATTCTTGGTATGTGCAGGCTATGTGTCCCTGGAACACCCAACGGTGTTCTTGCATGTTGCGCCTCTGTATGTGGCCAGGCTGTGTAAACGTCTCACACGTGGTATTGCCATACTCAGGAGGAGTAGTAGAATGTATTTTGGGGTTTTATTTTTGCTATGTAAATGCTATGTGTTGGAAATATCTTATAAACGGACAACTTTGTGTAAAAAAAAAAAAAATGCGTTTTAATTTTTTTCCACATTTTCCAAAAACTTCTGGAAAAAAATGAACCATTCAAAAGACTCATTAGGCCTCATAGATTATACGTTGGGGTGTTAGCTTTCCAAAATGGAGTCATTTTCTGGACATTTCCATAGTCCTGGTGTTCCAGGGCCTTCAAAACTGTAATAGGGGCTTGAGAAATGAAATGTGTAATTTATGCTCCTAGAATGCCTGAAGGTGCTACTTCAATATTAGGCCTCTGTATGTGGTCAGGCTGTGTAAAAGTCTCACACATGTGGTATTGTTATACTCAGGAGGAGTAGAAGGATGTATTTTGGGGTGTTATTTGTAGTATGCACATTCCGTGTGAGAGAAATAAGCTATTACAATGACAATTTTGTGAAAAATAAATAAAAAATAAATAAAATCTTAATTTTGCAAAGAATTGTGGGAAAATATGAAACTTCAAATAACTCACCATGCCTCTTACTAAATACATTGGAATGTCTACTTTCCAAAAAGGGGTCATTTGGGGGTTATTTGTGCTTTCCTGGCTTGTTAGGGTCTCAAGAAATGAGATAGGCCTTAGTACATCAGATGTGATCTTTTTTTATGATTTGCACCATAGCTTGTAGACTCTATAAATTTCACACCGATCACATAATATGCAATAATTTGGGTTATTTTTACCAAAGATGTGTAGCAGTATAAATTGTGGCCAAAATTTATGAAGAAAAATTGCTAATTTGCAAAATTTTATCACAGAAACGAAGAAAAATTCGTTTTTTTTCGTAATTTTTGGTCTTTTTTCATTTATAGCGCAGAAAATAAAAAACCGAGAGGTGATCAAATACCACCAAAAGAAAGCTCTATTGGTATGAAGAAAAGGACAAAAAAATAAAAAGTAATTGTCATTCAAAGTGTGAGAGCACTGAAAGCTGAAAATTGGTCTGGGCAGGAGGGGGGTTTAAGTGCCCAGTAAGCAAGTGGTTAAATGAACCAAAGGCGATAACACAGACTAGGTCTGGTGAGTGGCCAATCTTTCCGGTGGTGGTGAAGCACTTGGTCTTTGTCCTTGGCTGACACTTTGGGCGGAGATAAAAGCATTATCAAGAAAATTTTAAACACTGAAGAGACTGTTTAGATTTATGTATTTTATGCACGTAGCACTTTTTCCTACAGGAGATACTTAAAGTGGTTGTAAACCCTTAGAACACGCTTTGACCTACAGGTAAGCCTAGATTAAGACTTACCTGTAGGTCCAAGAAATATCTCCTAAACCTACACGGTTTAGGAGATATTTGCCGAAAGACAGGCACTGCTGTCTACGGCGCATGCGCCATAGACAGCCGCGCGCAGGCGCACTGAGCGCTGCATCGTCAACGACGAAGATGCCACGCATGCGTGGGAGTGACGTCATTGCGGCTTCGCCGAATGACAGCGGTGGAGCAGCGAGACCCCACCGAGAAGATGGATGCGCCGGACTACAGGGGACAGCGATGACATTATGCTTTACCTTTGCAGGGAATGAAAGAGGAAGTAAACCCATCAGGGTTTACTTCCTCTTTAAGCACTTGTAATATTAATGGTATATTGAAGCATATTGTGGTATATACTGTTTGTGTTATACAGTAAGCAACAAACAGTTTTTTCACATATTTTTCACATTGTTGAAATTATTTATTGTGGATGTTTTTTTCACAGGTTTTTCATATAATTTTTTATATAATTATTGGGGTTGGAGCACTTTAGTTGTTTGTGGTCTGAGTAAGATAGGTTGTGTTTGGTGACACCGGTGCAGGAGTTAGGGGTCTGGTCTACAGACACAAACTGCAGTGGTGCCGCCACATACATATTTATATACATTTTTTTTTCTTCTACTTTTTTCTTCCTTTTTTTGGTTCTATCATTTGTAAAAGTGGTGGTTTAGTTGGTAGTGATATTGGTACATTTTATGGAATTTGTCCTGGGAAGTAAGGCACTATCATAGTAAATAAAGTTAGCGCAACCCTCATCATACGCATATATTAGATTGATTCACATAGTGATATCTCTATCCTAGGTTGCAGCAAACAGATATATTATATTTTTTTATATTTTCTTGTCCCTAGTGCGCCGGTATTTTTTATATTTTTTGTTGCAAGACTCAAGTAAGGGGCCCGAGCATCCACCAGGGCCCGCTCACCATACAGCAGCACATGAAATAAATCAATCACCTGCACGCACCCAGCCGCTATGTAGCCTCCTTTAACTAGCAACCCCCATGCTGGTAGTGGAGTGGAGAGTAGCTTAACCTGAAGCCAGAGACTCCGCTACCCCCCCCCCCCCCAGCAGGTGATCGCAGCCAGCACTCGTTCCTCTTTCTTCCCTGCTGAGGCGGAGCCTGCTGGCTTCTGCTAGGTTGCTTTACAATGTGATTGGCCGGGAGGTAGGGGGTGTGGTCAGCTCGTCAGCATCTATCTGCATGCACCCAGCCCTATCAGGTGCATGCAGAGAAATACCAGAGAGCAGCCTGAAGGGTAAGTCACAAAAGTTTAGTGTGTGCTGCTATGCCCAATATGCTGACTGTATATTTAGAATTTATTTAATATCTGTCTCCTTGGATGGGACACCTGAGGGCTGAGCCTGACAAGCTGGCATCAGTGGCATGATGGAGTTGCATTGTGGAAAATTTATGAGAATGGCTCTGGGTGGAGAGCCTCTATTCACTATGCAACTCTCATCCCCAACCAGAGACAGTCTCATCAATTTTACACAATGAAACTCCATCATCTTCATCCCCACCCAGCATCATCCATCCCTCTCCACAATGCATCCCCATCCCAGCACAGCACAGCACCATCCATCCCTCTCCGCAGTGCATCCTCGCCCAGCACCATCCATCCATCCCTCTCCACAGTGCATCCCCATCCTCGCCCAGCACCATCCATCCATCCCTCTCCCCGCCCAGTACCATCCATCCCTATCCACAATGCATCCCCATCCTCGCCCAGCACCATCCATCCATCTATCCCTCTCCACAATGCATCCCCATCCTCACCCAGCACTATCCATCCCTCTCCACAATGCATCCCTATAGTCGTCCAGCACCATCCATCCCTCTCCACAATGTATCCCAATCCCCGCCCAGTACCATCCATCCCTCCATCCCTCTCCACAATGCATCCCCATCCATCCCTCTCCACAATGCATACATTGTGGAGAGGGATGGATGTATGGTGCTGGGCGTGGATGGGGATACATTGTGGAGAGGGATGGATGATGCTGGGCATGGATGGGGACCAGGTGGGATGACCAGTGGGTGGATTTGGTGGGACGGCCAGTAGACTGGCCCTAGGGAATGTTGGTGGTCAGACCCAGGGTGGGGTGGGTGGGGAGCAGGCATAAATGTGTGTAAGGGGCCCCCGAAGCTTTGCAATCTGCTATAGCAATGTGATCGCTGAATAAAGCTTTGGACTCGCGATGGAGATCCTTGGTGTGCAACATTCTCTTGCTTTAAATTTCTCTTTCCTTATTTATTTAATTTTGTAGTCCCTTTATTTTTTTTGTTTCTAATCGCTTGTATTCCTACTACAAGGAATGTAATCATCCCTTGTAATAGAAATAAGGAGACAGGTCCTCCTTACAGAGACATATGGGGTCAAAAAAAGACCCCAAATATCTCCTTTACCTTTAAAAGCAAAATATAAAAAAAAAAATAATTTGATTTTTTGCTTAAAAAAATTAAAAAAGTTTACTTCCACCCTGGACCGAAAGTGTTGATTTTCCAAGGCCATAGAGGTGATCAAGACAATCTGGTCTTTGTTCGCCTCTGTAACCAGCTGGCCGCACCCTCGGTTTGTTTCTCGGGTAAGGTTAGTAAGTCAGCCGCCAGCTGAAAAAAAGCACAGGGGTTATAGCCGATAGCTTCAGCCATAACCCTGGTAAACCACTTGCAAACTGCAACGTAAATATACATGTTGTGGTCAGCAAGTTGTTAGACTTGCTTTGGGATCCAATGTTCTGGTAAGCCAAATGGTTAGGTGGTGGTCAAGAATACTGAATTGCAGAAGGTGGTACAAAGGATACATTTCACAGTGGACTTTTTTACTTTATAGTTTTATTTTCACATCGGAGGTTGTTGCATTAATGCACTTAAATTGTGTTTTTCACCTTAATGCTCCCACTGCTGTCAATCAAATCCTGTGACACAGGGGGCAGTGCCGAGTCCCGATGTCTGTGTCAGTTGACACAGCAGCGGGACTCGGATGTGAGCCTACACGGGTGCCCCCATGGAAAACGACTTTCCGTGGGGGCATCCGATGAAGAGGAGGGGCCTGGAGTGTCGGCGGGGGTCTCCAGAAGAAGAGAATCAGGGCTGCTCTGTGCAAAATGAGTAGGTAAATATAGGTATATTTGTTATTTTTATTTTTTTAAATCAAAGGTTTACAAACACTTTAATTGTATTTAAATTTAAAACAGCGCAAAACCATGTTTATGTTTAGTTTGGATGTTGGGTATTCAGATATCAATGATTGCTGCTGTTACCTTCACATGTTAATTTCTAATTGTTTAGTTTACACTAAGTGTGGTTTACTATTTAAGAATAAAGGGATACCAACCGCGGGACAATATGTGACTCAAGAAAAAAGGCACAGATATAAGCATGTAAACTTCTGCCCTAAGAGATTGAACGCAATGGAATGTTCTTCCCAATTGAACTGGCAGCAAACAATGTGATGTAAGAGTTTTTTTAGGGGTAGCACACAAAGGATACACGAGTGAGGAAAGAGGAAGCAGGGGGACCAATAGGTCTAAAGAGAAGAAGAGTCCAGGGGAAATCAGGTTTTTTAATTTGAAAAGAAAAAAAAAAAAACATTATGGTTACACATGAAAGCCACCTACCAGCAAGGGAAAGTGGATCTTGTTGAGTGCATTATATCTCTGTATATCAGATATGTAGGGGTTGGTTACCACTAGTTACTAACATCCGCCAAATTGCCCTGCTGCCAAATCCCCATCTGTCACCTCTGAGACAATGAGCAGTCATTTGCGTAGTTTTGTCATGTTTATTGCAGGATACAACTTGGTTTGAGTAAAGGAAGATATGGGATGCCCATAGCACTTATTGAATTGTAGAACATTGATTAGCCCTGAAAATGATGCACTTCTAACATTCACAGACTTCTCCTGCATGTCTCCACTGCAGACTATTGCTCCTCTTGTACAAATCCTCTACTGTAAAACGGTTATGCTGCTTACACACGATCAGAGTTTTCATCAGAAAAATCACGGTGTCAAGAATGTGGTGACGTACAACATGTACAATGGGACTATAAAGAGGAAGTTCAATAGCCATTTTGGGCTCCTTCTGCTAACCTCATGTTAATAGATGTTTGGCGGCAGACAATTCGCGCTTTTCAGACTTGTACTTTTCCGATCGTTACTGCTCTTCATTTTGTGCTTGTGGGTTCATATCTGCTCTTCAGTACATGTAGTCAGTTTGCATCTACAGTACCTGTCTGCGAGGATGTGTTCTCTGTGACAGGGTACTGTACATCTCGCGTTGGTTGCAATAGGAAAAACACATTTTCCTCGCAGCAGTGAGCGCACTAGAGGGAATTCCCCTCAAAGAGCATACCAGGCCCTTAGGTCTGGTATGGATTGTAAGGGGAAAAACAGCATGGGGGTCCCCCCAAAATAAAAACCAGACCCTTAACTGAGCACGCAGCCCGGCCGGTCAGGAACGGGGGTGGGGATGAGCAAGTGTCCCCCTCCCCCTGAACCATACCAGGCTGCATGCCCTCAACACGGGGGGGGGTGCTTTGGGGAAGGGGGGCACCCTGCGGCCCTGACCCAAAAGCACCTTGTCCCCATGTTGATGAGGACAAGGCCCTCTTCCCGCAACCCTGGCCGTTGGTTGTCGGGGTCTGCGGGTGGAGGGCTTATCGAAATCCGGGAGCCCCCTTTAATGAGGGGGGGCCCCGGATCCCGGCCTCCCACCCTATGTGAATGAGTATGGGGTACATTGTACCCCTACCCATTCACCTGGGGGAAAAAGTCTCAATAATAAAAATAAAAAAAACACACTAGACAGGTTTTTAAAGTAATTTATTAGGCAGCTTCGGGGGTCTTCTTCCGATTTCTCCGCTCTCTCCGGCCTCTTCTCCCCTTGTCCGGTTCTTCTCCTGCTCTCCGGCCTCTTCTCCAGGTTTCTGCTTCTTCTGCCAGGCTCCTCTGCTATCTTCTGCTCTTTTGCCGCTCTTTTGCTAGCGGTGGCCCGTTCTTCTCCGTTGTCTTGATCCCTCTTCTTTTCTTACAATGTTGACACAATGCGTCAGACATACGATTGATGAGTGGAGGAAGTGCCAATTGTGAGAAGGAAGGTAACATTTTAACTTGGGGCATCAGTGGCCTATACTGCTTCTAGATTGAGGAATACTTGCCTATGTGTTTTTATTTAAAAAAAACAGTTTGCGAGTAGGCAGGTACATTTCAAAAATACAATATTAAATTAACAAGGGACACCAACAACCTCCTTGAGGTTAAACAATACAACATATTAATGTTGTTGTGGTAACTTGACACAAAAAAAAAAAAAAAATGGAGATCACTAGAAAATAATTTTAAAATAATAATAAAAAAATAAAAAAGAGAGATCTTGAGTTAACCAAAGTAAAAAAAGCACTATAACATATAATTCTAAACATTATTATGGAGATGTGGCTTTAAAAACAAAAAATATTATTAAGGAGATCACAAGAAATAATAAAGAAATATGTTTGTCAGAACTCTGTGTGAATTTCAGCAGCAAAACAACTTCATTCTTCTAGCATTATAAAGAACACGCTGCATTAAAAGATCTCAAAATTTACAGCGTGGCGAATGTGCTATCTCCATTACGAACGCTAGTTTTACAGACCAATCGCTTCTGTCTCGTACTTCATTCTGAGCATGCATACAGACTAATAGAATTTCCGATAGGAACTTTTTCTGATGGGAAAATAGAGAACCTGCTCTCAATCTTTTGTTGGCGGGAATTCCGCCAGCAGAAGTCCTATGGAGCATACACACGGTCACAATTTCTGACCAAAACCTCACATCGGACTTTTGCTGGCGGAATTTCCGATCGTGTGTACGGGGCATTAGACTCCTGTATCATCACTTCCAGTAAGACAAAAAGGGATCACGCTGAATAACCCCAGTTTGCTGGCTGTACTTGAATGGTGTTGCTTCAGAAAATCAGTACGCCAGGGCCATGCAATACCTCTCCCTGGCGGCTTAGTGAATTTGGTAGCTACACAGTCTCTTGGAATGTATTATCAGAGTGCTTTACCAGGCCAGAGATGCTCGGTACCTCTCCCCGACGTCCTAGCGGACTACTGTTCCCAGCTGGTCCATAACTGCAAACGCTACGTTCCCTGGCCACAGCATTCTGCACTAATCTCAACAATTCAAATTTTGCTTCTTTCACAATGACCTTCTCCAAAGGGCAAGTTCTGTTTTCTCCAGTCACAGAACTTTGTTCTACTCTCCTCAGTCCTACTGTTGCTTCTCCTCCACCAATCTTCTACAAAGTGCAAGTCCTGTGTTCCTCGGTCATGGCAGCTTGACACCAACTCAATGGTGAAGATCTTTACTCCTCCTTCCATCCTCCGCGCTCAGCGCACCCCCCACATGGGGACGCCCTGAGGCAGCTACCTATAACTCCATTCTCCTGCACCATCAGAACTCCCCAGTAGCATGTGACCCCAGCTTATATGGGAGGCCTGCTCCCTACCAATACTGAATGGTAATTGGTCAGAGCTCCTCACGTGAGCTACCTGCCACTCAAACCTCAGGTCCAACCTCTGTTCCAGAACAATCTTCCTGAAAGCAGGGGAGGGGTCTCTGAGTCAAAGCACAGGTGGTCACACCCACCACTAAACACTGCCAATTTTAAATCAAAACATACAGGCCTAAACTAAAGCACAGGCCTGTCTAAATTTTCCTACACCGATATCTTAAACCCAGAAAAATCATATTCTAGCACCTACCATATGGTAGAGGCAGGGCAGTTTTTAAGGCAGGGCAAAAGGGGCAGCTTCCCTGGGCCCAGTCATTGTTGTGGGGCCCAAAGCAGCTGCCTCATACTTCCCAACTATCCTGGTTTAAATTCCCTCGACGCTTGAGGTTTTAGTCCTGTGCTGTGTCCCAATATCTCAGTGTGAAGTGCTGCTACTAATGCTGCCCAGCTCTGCCCTATTGTTGTGTACAGATGACTCATCTGCAGGCCCTGTGTTTACATATAAATAGCGGTGGCATTCATATGTAAATAGCAGCGGTCGGTGGCATCCATATGTATATCATGCCCCCTTGAGGTCATATCCACAGTAATCTCTAGCAACCAATCAACAAGCAGAAATCATGTGCTGTAACCTCTAGCAACTAACCAGTGAACTGTAATGTGTCCTGTAACCTCTAGCAACCAGTCAGTGAGCGGTTAATTTAATATTGTATTTTTGAAATGTACCTGCCTACTCGCAAACTGTTAATACACTGTAACCTCTGGCAAGCAATCGCAATAGCTGCCTGATCTGATTCAGTAAACTGATTTTGAGTCTAGCTGCTTATTGCATGTCTCAAAGCAGGTGGAGAGTGAAACAGCATGGGGGGTCCCCAAGAAAAGTTTTTTGCCCAGGGTCCAATCAATATTAAAGACGGCCCTGGGTAGAGGGTGCTACAGATATATGATCCGTTGAGTGCACCACCACAATAGGATGACGAGAACTACACTGAAAGCCTATACACAAGAAGTTTATACACAAAGTCTGAAGTTTAATATAGATCATGTTTCAATAATTAGTGGTTCATTTGTTGTATATCTGCATTGATTATTAGATATGAAGCATTATATTTGATTAAGATCACATGTGATATATTTTATGATTTGTGAAGTATTTTTTGAATTTGGAGTTGATCGCATTTATTCATATTTTTCACTTGTTTGGTATCAGAGCACATGACATTTTTAGATATTTGTACATAATTATTTTATTTAAGATGGCAGGTCATTAACTGATGCAAGGTAATTAATTGTGGCACTGCAATAATACTTATATAAACTGAAGAAATAGAATTTCTTCTTTGATCAAAGGGAAAGTCTGTTTACTTTAAATGCCTAGTCACGAGCAGTGGAAGAAAAAAAAAATAGGACTTTCCCTTTGAACATGACTAGACAACTAAAGTGAACACTGAATGGGTAAACATTCTACTTGTTTAGTAAATTTTACGGATTGCATTAGAGCTGAAATGTCTGTTCATCTTACCATAATAGATACCATGTCCTCCCATGAAGAGGTGTCCAGGTTGAAGGTTGCTATACCCCAGTCATCTGTTACTGCTGTCAAGTTCAGGTCTTCCTCTTCAAAGCCCACTACCAAATAGACTGTTTCATTCACTTTGGGGGATTCTGTTCTGTCTCTGAGCATTAGCTATGGAAAAATGTGAAGATGTAACTTTATCCCATTCTGATCAACCAAAATAAATCAGAAGATAAAAGCTCCTGTGAAGTTTATTATTATTAATTAAGAGGAATTAAAATCCACAGCCAAAATAAATCTCTGAACTGCATAAACCTATGTCTTACATTAATTCACCAAGCGTATGACAGACATGAACAATTTTCTCATAAATGGGCGTGCTGGATACATTTCCGCGCCTCTAAATCCCTTAGCACCGCCGTCACTCATACTTAACATAATTTATTAATGGTCTAGACACCGTCTACACTATCTTTCCTGGACTGTTATTCGAGAATCCCGCCTCTGCACCCCTATTCCACTTCCTCCCCGGGGCGATCATAGCCGACTACAATCTTTCCTATGCATTTCGCCATACTTTACCTTACAAATTACAATCCCCCTCCAACCCCTTTTATGAGGCCTCACCCCCCCCTCCCCCGCTACACCTATGGGAATTCTAGTGCCGACCCCCCCTCCCCCTTACTTCTATTCTACATACGTATAAATGTTTTACTTATAACATACAGTGGTGTGAAAAAGTGTTTGCCCCTTCCTCATTTCCTGTTCCTTTGCATGTTTGTCACACTTAAGTGTTTCGGAACATCAAACCAATTTAAACAATAGTCAAGGACAACAGAAGTAAACACAAAATGCAATTTGTAAATGAAGGTGTTTATTATTAAAGGTGAAAAAAAATCCAAACCATCATGGCCCTGTGTGAAAAAGTGATTGCCCCCTTGTTAAAACATACTATAACTGTGGTTGTCCGCACCTGAGTTCAATTTCTCTAGCCACACCCAGGCCTGATTATTGCCACACCTGTTCACAATCAAGGCATCACTTAAATAGGAGCTGCTTGACACAGTAAGGTCCACCAGAAGATCCTTAAAAGCTACACATCAGGCCGAGACCCAAAGAAATTCAGGAACAATTGAGAAAGAAAGTAATTGAGATCTATCAGTCTGGAAAGGGTTATAAAGCCATTTCCAAAGCTTTGGGAATCCAGCGAACCACAGTGAGAGCCATTATCCACAAATGGCGAAGACATGGAACAGTGGTGAACCTTCCCAGGAGTGGCCGGCCGCCCAAAATTACCCCAAGAGCGCAGCGACGACTCATCCAAGAGGTCACAAAAGACCCCACAACAACGTCCAAGGAACTGCAGGCCTCACTTGCCTCAGTTAAGGTCAGCGTTCATGCCTCCACCATCAGGAAAAGACTGGGCAAAAATGGCCTGCATGGCAGAGTTCCAAGGAGAAAACCACTGCTGAGCAAAAAGAACATCAAAGCTCGTCTCAATTTCTCCACAACACATCTTGATGATCCCCAAGACTTTTGGGACAACATTCTGTGGACCGATGAGACAAAAGTGGAACTCTTTGGAAGGTGTGTGTCCAAGTATATCTGGCGTAGAAGGAACACTGCATTTCATAAAAAGAACATTATACCAACAGTAAAATATGGTGGTGGTAGTGTGATGGTCTGGGGCTGTTTTGCTGCTTCAGGACCTGGAAGACTTGCCGTGATAAAAGGAACTATGAATTCTGCTGTCTACCAAGAGATCCTGAAGGAGAATGTCCGACCATCTGTTCGTGTACTCAAGCTGAAACGAACTTGGGTTCTGCAGCAGGACAATGATCCTAAACACATCAGCAAGTCCACCACCGAATGGCTGAAGAAAAACAAAATGAAGACTTTGGAGTGGCCTAGCCAAAGTCCTGACCTGAATCCTATTGAGATGTTGTGGTATGACCTTAAAAAGGCCGTTCATGCTCGAAAACCCTCTAATGTAACTGAATTAGGACAATTCTGCAAAGATGAGTGGGCCAAAATTCCTCCAGGACGCTGTAAAAGCCTCATTGCACGTTATCGCAAACGCTTGGTTGCAGTTGTTGCTGCTAAGGGTGGCCCAACCAGTTATTAGGTTTAGGGGGCAATCACTTTTTCACACAGGGCCATGATGGTTTGGATTTTTTTTCACCTTTAATAATAAACACCTTCATTTACAAATTGCATTTTGTGTTTACTTGTGTTGTCCTTGACTATTGTTTAAATTGGTTTGATGTTCCGAAACACTTAAGTGTGACAAACATGCAAAGGAACAGGAAATAAGGAAGGGGGCAAACACTTTTTCACACCACTGTATGTAATGTGATTTCATTATTGGCCCCTATCGGATCTCCTCCCATATCGAACCAAGAAGTTTTCATTTCTCAACCATCCACAGTGTGATCCCATTTGGGGTGGATGGCAGCACAGGAGATCCGTTAGGACCCACTACTATTATCTGACCCTTGTTCAGATATCTATGTGTACTTTAATTGTTCCAAATATTGGATTATCTATACTTACTTTTCCTTCTCAGTATGTACACAATTCCCTTGATAATTTTTTATTCCTCAATTGATGTAACTTGAGTTATATGTTTTATTTTTATTTTTCTTATGATGTTCTCCTTGTTATTGTTATACTGTACTACACGTACGTACCTTGATTGTATTTTGTGACTCTCAATAAACTTTCTTTGGAAAAAAAAAAAAGTCTTACTCGTGGCTCAGGTTAAAGAGGAAGTAAACTTCCTCTGCTGACATTTACCTATAGGTAAGCCTATAATAAGGCTTACCTATAGGTAGTGTAAATATCTCCTAAATGTGTACAGTTTAGAAGATATTTACATTACATGCAGCCAGTGACATCACTGGTGCATGCGCTCTGAAGCAACGGCCATGCATACTAGCACATTATGACTTTACCTTGCAGGAAGAAAAAAAAAACTTCCAGCGGTATACAACCGCTTTAAGGCCCCATTCACAGCGTAGCGTTTTCAGGCAGAAAATCATGTGATTTTACTGTGATTTTGCAGCTTTTTTGCAGCGTTTTGCTGTGATTTTGTGCAGGGCAAAAGGTCACCAATGTAAAAAGAAGAAAAACACCCAAATCTGCCCGATTTGAGCTACAAAAGAGTCAAGAACTTGTTTGAGCTTCAGGCATTTGGCTTCAGGCGACATGGAGTGGAGATGTGAACCATCTCCATTGAGAATAATAGATTTTTTTCCCCTCCAGCATTTTGTAGCTTCAGGCTTCAAGCTACAAAATGCTCAGGTGTGAATGGGGCCTAAGGCTTTGGGAACCTGACCAAACAACCAGGGCCCATGTCACATGGGAGCCTGGGACACCTGACGCATAATGCAAGGGGGTGTCTTCTCTCACCACCAGGAAGGTCATTAAGGGCCCTTCTACTACCACCAGCTCCTGGGAAAACCAGTTTTGCACAAACACTTCACAGTCACACTACTCCACTAACTACTACTACTAACTGAATTCACTGTTTGTGCACAACAGAGCAATTAACTGAACTTCCCAAGATACTTTCGCCAGCTGAGAGGAGAAACAAAGTACTTCTTTAAATGTATATAAAGTGATCAGCGCAATTTCTCAACATAAAAAGGAGTATAATAATATACACATACATATATACACACACACACACTGCATATGTGTATATAAACCATATCAATATTGAAAAGTAACAAACTCATAAATGTCACCACTGGTAAAGTGCAAAGTGATTAAAGTAAAAAGTCCAAAACTTTCATCTAAAATTGAGTGAATAAATAAATAGCCCTTCAAAACTGAATCCACCAAAAATAAGTGATTGTGACTGAGCAGTTGTGTGAAGTTTCACCATCACTTATTTTTGGTGGATTTAGTTTTGAAGGACTATTTATTTATTCACTCAATTTTGGATGAACGTTTTGGACTTTTTATTTTTATGAGTTTGTCACTTTTAAATATTGAATTATTGAATATATATATATATATATATATATATATATATATATATATATATATATATATATATTATACACACACCTGCTTTTTATGTTGAGAAATTGCACATCTGATCACTTTATATACAATTTATTGCTGTTTGTTATTGTGAACATCCTAGATTTAGCCGCGGGTTTTATTTATCACATGTGGTAGTTTTCATTTATTTGTTAATTACTTAGTAGTGTGGAGGACCACATCTCATATTATTTCTAGCAAGGTACTTTTTTGCTTTTAACTTTACTTAGTGATTGTGTGGTGTAAAAAGTCACCCTTACTTTACAAATACTCTTCTGGAAATACACTGGTACAAAACAAATTGGGAACATCTTGTCTAGGCATTTAAACCACCTTACCTTGACTGTTAAAGGAACTCCTTGCTGGTAAAATTCAATAACCTCAAAAAAATTCAAATACTCAAAAGTGCCCAGTCTGGAAATCGCTACTAAATGTTCTGTGTTCCCTGTAGGAAAAAACAAGATATGAGGATTGTCACAAGTAAATAAACTAAAAAAGGATTTAGCTGGACATACAAATTAAGGCAAAAAAAAAGTCTACAGAAGCATTAGACGTTCATGTGCTTATAAATATCACCAGGTCAAATTACCAATTACTTAGACTCAATTGTAACCTGCAGACCTCTTATGTATGAACAACAAGGATCTGTCCAAGCATATGTACCGAAAATGTTCTCACTAATCCCCTACTGGGCCTCAAAGATTGCTTTCACTATTGCCTATGATGGACCACATTTGGCATCAAACCAACATCACTGAACCATACCAAGGACAATGTGGACCATAACCAGACAAACTTCAAACAGTGATTTGTCCATATTTTATGAATTTGGCACACTTGACCCTGACCCTTTATGGTTCTAGAAGTTTTTTCTAAGCATATGCAACAAAAATCTGATTCTCTGTTCTTCGAGGAGAAAGTAAATAATCCCTATAATATCTAGTTTAAGGTCTTTGGGAGCCTTGCTAAGGACCCATACAATGATCTAGAGAATTAATTGGGTTAAGGGATTATGCCAGTACTGTGAGTGACCAAATTTAGGCTACCCATAAACATAAGACAGTGCTTGTAAACAGCAATATATTGTTTGTACAAAGGAGCATTGTAAAAAATAACAATCATCTATAAAGGTAATGTGTTTTTAAAATACACATTTGATAGTCCCTGGTGATATGAAAACAATGTTTTCAGGATTATGTGACTGTTCACAATGAAAGGGCCAAAAAATCCTAGCTGTACAGTTCAAAAGTTCATATCTTCATACTACTACTTTCTCTTCTTGTTGCATTTCCAGGATAGGAGATCTCTTGAATTGAACATAAAGATCAAAAATAACCCAATGGGGATTTAACCCACCCCAACTCAAAAAAAAAAAAACTAAGAGGCTTCATTTTGCTTATTCCCATAGACAGTTTAGGAAGCTGTTGTCATCCAAAACGAACCACAAAGATTACACTCTCTGGATAATCTCACTGAGATTTGCCCAAACCTCTGTAGTGTGAGGGCCTGTTTTCTACAACCCATTACATGTATACCAAATCAAAAAGACAACATCATACAGTAATATACAAGTCCAGTTTCAGGCAACATGGGAATAAATGTATACAAAAAAAGCAACAGTGATTTTTAGGCAGTAAAATGGAAATCTAAAATAAATAATAACATTTTTGGGTGGACTTTGATAAATGTGAGCATCAGCTAGCAAGGTAAAAGTATTTGGGACACAACAGGAATTTCTCTCCCCAGAAAATTGGAGTTGCATCGTTTGTTTCATCTTCCATCACAAAGCCATATTGTAGATCAGTTGGCTTTATGTGATTATCATAGTGGGGGTGGGGATAGGAACCTTGGGGGGGGGGGGGGGGGGGGGTGATATCTGTGTACTCATTAATATATGCAACTATTAAAGTAATGGAACATCTCTTCTTTTCATTTTGAACTCTGGAAGCATCAGAATTGTATAAATAAAGGTTTGCTTCTCACCTGTAAGTGTCTCTGTCATTGAAGCCCTGACTTTTAAATGCTGCTCATGGTTTGTCTGAGAGATATTGAACAGACGTAGGTCATATGTCCTGGATACACATCCTTTGTCATCAGTCTAAAAGAGAAGAGATAAGTGTTGATTTACTGAAGTGTCAAAAGAATCACATATTTTATGCAAACATTTTAGTTCTGTTAGACTTGG
The DNA here is from genome assembly GCF_037356315.1 of Lithobates pipiens. Taxonomy (NCBI): domain Eukaryota; kingdom Metazoa; phylum Chordata; class Amphibia; order Anura; family Ranidae; genus Lithobates; species Lithobates pipiens. The sequence continues at coordinate 172,516,927 of NW_027507787.1, read as the reverse complement.
ACTATGACACATCTCTACCTCTGCTCAGTAGCAGCGAGATCAACTTGCTCAGTGTGCAGAAGCAGCACAAGTGCAGTTGACATTTTCCTTCATCAACCTCAACAGGGGTTTAGATCATAACACATAATGACAGTTTTGGGCTATCCAAAGTGGACAGTTTGAAGATCTGAATGTCTAAGAATCTTTGTCACAAAAGTTTTCCATAAACATGCATGGTTGTAAAATCACAGGGGAAAAACTGCCCTAATTGCCCAAAACAAAAGTGTGAATTTTAAAGGCTAATATGCAAGTTATTGTCCTAAAAAGTGTTTGGGGACCTGTATCAATGCATAAAATAAGTTTTAAAAATGTTTGTTTTTCGGAGCAGTGATTTTAATAATGCTTAACCACTTTCAGACCGGATCATTTTGCTGGCTTAAGACCAGATCTCTTTTTGCGATTCGGCACTGCGTCGCTTTAACTGACAATTGCGCGGTCGTGCGACATGGCTCCCAAACAAAATTGACATCCTTTTTTTCTCACAAATAGAGCTTTCTTTTGGTGGTATTTGATTACCCCTGCGGTTTTTATTGTTTGCGCTACAAACAAAAATAGAGCGACAATTTTGAAAAAAAAGCATTATTTTTTTACTTTTTGTTATAATAAATATCCCCCAAAAATATATAAAAAAACGTTTTTTTCCCCTCAGTTTAGGCCGAAAAAAAAAAAAATTATTGATTGGTTTGCGCAAAAGTTAGAGTTTACAAAATAGGGGATAGTTTTATGGCATTTTTATAAAAAATTATATTTTTACTAGTAATGGCGATGATCAGCGATTTTTATTGCAACTGCAACATTATGGCAGACACATCAGACATTTTTGACACATTTTTAGGACCACTGTCATTTATACAGCAATCACTGCTATACAAATACACTGATTCCTGTGTAAATGACACTGGCAGTGAAGGGGTTAACCAGGGGGTGACAGTGTAGGGGTTAAGTGTTCCTAGTGGCGTGTTACTAACTGTGGGGGGCTGGGCTTTGTGTTACTGAACACTGATCTCTGCTCCAATCACATGGAGCAGAGATCAGCGTCACTTGTTGCTAGGCAGAATGGGGAGATGCTGTTTACAATGGCATCTCCCCGTTCAGCCTCCCCGTGAGACGATCGTGGATATGTCTGGGGAACCAGCGACCGGACGGCACGTGAGTACGCTGGCGGCGGCGCGCATGGGATGGCAGGGCGGCATATAGAAATAGACGTACCTGTACGCCAATATGCTTGCCCGTGCCATTCTGCCGTCATACATCGTCGTGCATCGGTCGGGAACTGGTTAAAGTGAAAAAATAAAAGTGAAATATTCCTTTTAACACTAGGTGTCCGCTCTATAGCCAAAAGACGGCTGCAGAGCGGACGGCAATTGCCAGGAGGCCGTCCCTGGACGTCCTACTGTTTACTTCCACAATGCGCGCTCCTGCGAGCGCACATCGGGGAAGTTCTGTGCTGGCCGTGTCCCCTGAACACAGCCAGTCACAGATCGCTGTAAACGGCCACTAAACACATAACTGCAGCGATCGCAGAGTCAGGCCTGATCCCTGCGATCGCTGACAGTTTTTTTGGTAGCATTTTATATTTAAATCCGGAAGGCAGTGCTTGGTTTTCGGGGTCCCGTACGTGGCTAGGCTCCCAAAAAGTCCCCCACATGTGGTATCCCTGTACTCGGGAGAAGCAGCAGAATTTATTTTGGGGTGTAATTTGACTTCTGCCCATAGCATGTGTGAGCAATATATCATTTAGTGACAACTTTGTGCAAAAAAAAAAAAAGTTTGTAATATTCCCGCAACTTTTGGCAAAATATAAAATATTCCATGGACTCAACATGCCTCTCAGTAAATAGCTTGGGGTGTCTACTTTACAAAATGGGGTCATTTTGGGGGGTTTTGTGCTATTTTGGCATTTTATGGCCTTCAAAACTGTGATAGGTAGTGAGGAGTTAAATCAAAAATTTGCACCCTTAGAAATCCTGAAGGTGGTGATTGGTTTTCGGGGTGCCGTGCGCGACTAGACTCCCAAAAAGTCCCACACATGTGGTATCCCCATACTCAGGAGAAGTAGCGGAATATATTTTGGGGTGCAATTCCACATATAACCATGGCATGTGTGAGCAATATATCATTTAGTGACAACTTTTTGTAAAAAAATATTTATTTTTTATTTTTTGTCATTATTCAATCCCTTGGGACAAAAAAAAATATTCAATGGTCTCAACATGGCCCTTAGCAAATAGCTTGGGGTGTCTACTTTCCAAAATGGGGTCATTTGGGGGGGTTTTGTGCCATCTTGGAATTTTATGGCCTTCAAAACTGTGATAGGTAGTGATAGGTAGTGAGGAGTAAAATAAAAAATGTATGCCCTTAGAAATCCTGAAGGCGGTGCTTGGATTTCGGGGTCCCGTACGCGGCTAGGCTCCCAAAAAGTCCCACACATGTGGTATCCCCGTACTCGGGAGAAGTAGCGGAATATATTTTGGGGTGCAATTCCACATATAACCATGGCATGTGTGAGCAATATATCATTTAGTGACAACTTTTTGTAAAATTTTTTTTTTTTTGTCATTATTCAACCCCTTAGGACAAAAAAAATAAATATTCAATGGGCTCAACATACCCATCAGCAATTTCCTTGGGGTGTCTACTTTCCAAAATGGGGTCATTTGGGGGGGTTTGTACTGCCCTGCCATTTTAGCACCTCAAGAAATGAGATAGGCAGTCATAAATTAAAAGCTGTGTAAATTCCAGAAAATGTACTCTAGTTTGTAGACGCTATAACTTTTGCGCAAACCAAAAAATATACGCTTATTGACATTTTTTTTACTAAAGACATGTGGCTAAATAAATTTTGCCCTCAATGTATGACTAAAATTTAGTTTATTCGATTTTTCTTATAACAAAAAGAAGAAAGTATTTTTTTTTTTCAAAATTTTCGCTCTTTTTCCATTTATATCGCAAAAAAAAAAAAATCGCAGAGGCAATCAAATACCATCAAAAGAAAGCTCTATTTGTGGGAAGAAAAGGACGCAAATTTCGTTTGGGTGCAATATTGCATGACCGCGCAATTACCAGTTAAAGCAGCGCAGTGCGAAATTGGAAAAAGACCTCTGGTCCTTAAGGTGTTTATTGGTCCGGGGCTGTAGTGGTTAAGGGGAACCCTGCACCCAAATCAAAAAAAGAAAAGGCGTGGGGCCCCCAGGCCCTATATACTCTGAACAGCAGTATAAATGCAGTCCAAACAAGACAGGGACTGTAGGTTTGTTCTTAAGTATAATCTGTTTGTAATTTGAAACAGGTACATTTTCTAAAGTGTAGCTCCAACCAAAACATCTATTTTTAAGCTTTTTGGATAACATAAGGAAGGGTTATCACCCCTGTAACATTTGTTTTGCTGTCTGTGCCCCTGTTCAGAAGATTTGACTTCACTTTCTGTCCCAATGACAATTGGATTTTGAAAAATTTGGGTTATTAGGGAAACAAGGATTGGTGATAAAGCATCAGCAGAGACACCTTTTTCCCATATTAACACTTACAGGAGAGAATTTCCCTTCCATGGGGTAGATTTCCTCTCACTTCCTGTTGTCTCCTTCCATTCGTAAGTAGGAGTCGTTTGTAAGTTGGGTGTTTGAAAGTAGGGGACTGTCTGTACATACGATACGGCCTGCCCTGTATACTCTGCAGAAAATTGGGCCTTAGGCGTTGGTGGTACCAGAACACTGTAAGCCCTCACAGTTACTCTTGGGCCCTGCTGTGAAATATATTATATCAATAATTTTAATTACATGTCCCTGTTAAACAGGGGCAGAAAAATTGGGCCTTTGGGGGTGGTGGTGGTGCCACAACACTGTAACACCTCACAGTTACTCTTGGTAGGCGCAAGAATGGTGGTGCCACAACACTAACACTTCACAGTTACTTTTGGTAGGCACAATTGTAATTACATGCCCCTGTTAAACAGGGGCAGACAAATTGGGCTTTAGGCACTGATGGTGGCGAAGGCTTGCTGAGGCATTCGATTCAGAGTCCTCTGGGTCACTAAGGGTGACATGATTCACAGCCACCTCCTCCCAGCCACGTACAAGTCCATGGGTTTCTGGGGACTGAAAAACGATCCCTTGAAGACTGGTGCAGATGCTGAGTGCTAGGCTCCACCTCCATGCTGACACAATCCTCATCCTTCTCCTCCTCTTCCTGTGTGATCAGCGGGCCCGCAGAAATACTGCCTGGATAAAGGGGTCCTTGAGAGGTAAGGCAGTCCTCCTCTTCCTCTGTTCTGCCTCAAGTGCCCTTTATTCCATGATGTGTGTGCTCCAACAGGAAGATAAGAGGGACAGTATCACTGAGGCATGCACTGTCACTGCTCACCATCCTCGTGGCCTCCTCAAATTGTGACAGGACAGTGCATGCATCCTTGATCAGTAACCACTGACATGGCGAAAAAAGCCAAGCTCCCGTCCCTGTCCTGGTGCAATACTCACACAGGTACTCATTTATGGCCCTCTGCTGCATGTGCAGCCACTATAGCATTGCCAACATTGAGATCCACCTTGTGGGCATGTCGCAAATGAGGCGGTTCTTGGGCAGGTTGCATTCCTTTTGAAGGTCAGCCAGCCAAGCACTGGCATTATATGACCGGTGGAAATGCCCACAGACTTTCCTGGCCTGCCTCGGGAGATCCTGTAAGCCCGGGTCCCTGCACAAGAACCGCTGCACCACCAAATTAAGGACGTGAGCCAAACAGGGAACATGGGTCAAGTGTCCCTGTCGGTGGGCGGAGAGGAGGTTGGTGCCATTTTCGCAAACCACCATTCCTGGCTGAAACTGGCGTGGCATCTACCACCTCTGAGTTTGCCCCTGCAGAGCTGACAATCTCTGCCCCGGGGTGGTTCCTGTCCCCTAAGCAGGCCAACTCAAGCACTGCATGGCATCTTTTTGCCTGAGTGCTTGCGTAGCTCCTTGAACGCCTACGGAGCACCGCTGGTCCCAAGGACAAATCTGCACAGGAAGAGGCCATAGAGGAAGAAAGAAGAGGGGGTGGAGGAGAGAGGTATGGCAGGATCAACACTACTAGCATTTTGCAGGCATGGTGGCTAAACAAGCTCCAATACTGCACCCTGTCCTACATCCTTCCCAGTTGCCAACAGAGTTACCCTGTGTGCCATTAAAGAAAGGTAATGTCCTTGTCCATGCCTGTTGGACCATGAGTCAGTGGTAATATGCACCTTACCACTGACCGCCCTGTCCAACGAGGCCAAGACATTGCTTTCCACTAGAGGTGTGCGATTAAGCATGAAACGATCGCGATCTCGATTCACCCCCCCACGCGATCTAAGTTCTGGGTGACCCGTGATTTTCTGTTAGCGCCGCCGGTTCCACGTAACCAGCGTGGAACGCAAATGGTGGATATCGGAAATGACATCAGCCATCGGAACTGACGTCAGTCATTGGAGCGTGCAATGCGGCGTGCCGCTGCCTGGGCGTGGGCGGGTACAGTGGCCGGGAAACAGCAGTATGAGTCCGCACTGCTATACACAGTAGCAGTAATAAAAGACAGGCACGGTCACAGAGTAAGTATTCCCGTGAAGGTAACCTAGATAGGACAAGGCTCCAGAGGGTTTGCAACGCCATTATCAAGTCATCAGGACATATTTACACACACAGATTAAATATAAACCCTCCGACAGACATTTAGGAAAGTGGAAGTGTTTATCAAAAACAGATTGACGTCTGGTCTTGCATAAATCAGCGGCCAGTGTAACCAGGGGAGGGCTGACAGCCTTAGGCCTGGGGGGCAAGTCCAGTCACGTGGCCCACTTTAACCCCAAATAAGTTCACTATCTATGCCCACCTTGTATTACAAGGTTACCCATGGCTAGTGGCCAGCAGAGCCCTACAGGCCATGATAAGCTCCCAGCAGGACCTACAGGTGCATGGCCAGCTCCCAGCCTGTGGGTCCTGCTGGGCACTGGCCATAGCCAGCTCCCAGTAGGACCAACAGGCAGCGGTGGTGCGTCCATAAAGGCGCATGAGCGCTGCCCCCGTCACTCGCTCTCTCACATAGATAGATTGCATGAATCTATATATGGTTGCTGCTGCCGCCCCCTATTCATGTGCCTGGTCCTTTGTTGGGCGCCATGCATATGAATTACAGCGGTGGAGTTTCTTTGGAAATGCCTGATTAGAGCCATAGGCTCAAATAGGCTTCCTGATTAGAGCCATGGGCTCTAATAGGCTTCCAATAGGGAAAACAGCGGGCACACTGCTGTGCGTTCGCCGATTACTTATTGGTGTGTTAGAGAACCGAAGACATTGCTTTCCTAACACTGACCTGGCTCACAGCCAATCAGGTTGCTCAGGTCATGTTACCTGTCACCTGATTGGCTGAAACAACAGGCGCCGCTATTGGACGCCTGATGGGAGGAGAGGATGGGAGGAAAAGAAGTGCAGGAGACGCATGAAGGACCCACTCGTTGTCACCTGCTGCCCCACAAGACAGGGCAAGTGCAGGGCAGAAGGCAAGCGGGTGGCACACTGTCACACTGGCAGCATTTGATTGGCACAGTGGCTGCGAATAATTTTTTTTTTTCACATTTTTTTCAGTTTGCCCCCCCCCCCCAAAATATTTTAGCACCAGCCGCCACTGCCAACAGGCCATGATTAGTTCCAGCAGGACCCACAGGGAATGGCCAGCTCCCAGCAGGACGTCATGTACTGTACCATTCCCGAGTCTTTTCTGCAGGTGATCCCTCTGTGTAATGCGGGGACAAGGTCATCCAGTGCCCAGGCAAAGATAGCAAACTGCGCCCCCCCCCCCCCCCCCCCCCAGGTGGAAGAGGGAATGGGGTAATAGTGCCATAATGTTTGTGACATGCTGTGGGGTCACTGGAAGGAAAAAAAAAATGCTGCTGCATTTCTGTCAGTTTGAGAAGGACTGATTGATAACTATGTCAGTGCCATCCAGTGCACTGCGATAAAATGTAGAATTACTGTATATTATTGCAGCTTACTGCACCGCACCTCTGGACGGTACTGCAGTGTAAATGGGGCACATAGAGAACAGCTGTATTCTATGTGCTCTAGCAGTGACTGGTATTTTTTTCAGTGTGGAAAAATGCCAGTCACTGCACTAGTGTGAAAAAGACCAAATTCTGTAGTATAAGTTAATGGAGAGTGAGGGGCTGCATGTGTTAGACTGAGGCATGATTCTGACAGAACTATTGTATTAGGCAAAAGTAAACTGGGATGGAAAGGGTGTCAGCCCAAGTACATGTGTGGAATGCCCAGAGCTGAGAGGCTACAGTGATTTATATGAGGAGAGCAGAATTACAAAACAGGAGAGAAGATAAAATGAATGGGAAAAAGATAAGTGAATTGGTGCAAGGAGAGTGTGACTTACCTACAGCAAGATTGTACCAACCAGGAGAGATGAGTACACAGAGGGAGGGGGAGGGGGATGAAGCATGAGTGAAATCAGCCTGGAATAAATGAAAGAATCTGAACAGAAACAAACGTGATGTGTCCTGAAAGGAGAGAGAGGTTATAGGAGAGCAGCCAGTAGGAGAGTTAACACAGCAGCAGGAGAATGATAGCTTGAAGTTGGCTGACCGGCCCCCCTGTGAAGTGATGGGTCTCCCTGCCGGGAATAGAAGTTACCTGCTTCGCTGCTCAGTTCCCTCCAGTCTCTACCCACCAGACTACAACTCCCAGAATGCAGCGCAGCAGCAACACAGCCAATCAGCGGCCGACTTCCTCAAAAAATAAAAATAAAAAAATATGTCAGCCTGTTTTGATTAAAAGTTAGACGGCCTGGGGGGAGATTTCCACCCTGCCCCCCGGCCCAGCCCGCCCCTGAGTGTAACCATGCCACGGCGCTGCCAAAAAAAATAACTGTTTGGATAAAATGTGCAGATCTATTCTGTACTGAGGCATATTCATTACTATATCTGAAAACATCAATGGACAACATTAACCTCCCTGGCGGTATGATTAGTTCTGGTTTTAGGTGCTAAAAGTGGTACAATTATTTTGCATGGAAATTTGGCGTTTTATATTGTAGTCCTGTAATTCTTAGGAATAGCTCTCTTAAATCTGTTCAAACCAGAGTCTAGCAGACATCCCGGGTATGATAAAGTTTATAATACAATAAATAATAATAAAAATTATTCAATAATGTAATCAAATCCAAAAACACTGAAATTTGCTCATTTGCAGAATTGTCGCTGTCATTAGATTTAGTGTTTAATGACGAATTTCCCCACAAATCGCTATCGCTCAATTCTGCAAGTGATTATAATTTATTATCGCTGTTTTCTAGTTGGTCTAAAATCACTTTTGACATAAAGGGACACTTTTTGGTTGCTATGGACAATTTCCAAATTCCAGGCAGAAAAAACTATATTTATAATATAAGTGCATGCAGGGCACTGCACAGACCACTAGGGACAAAGGGTGTGTGTAATGTTTTTATAGAGTACTGTAATCTTTAAGATTATAGTACTGTGTGTGTTTTGTGCATTTTTACCTTTTTGAATTTGGCGTCGATCTCCACTCCCGTGCATCGTAACGTCGCAGGGAACGGAGCTCGGCGGCAGTCGGGCACTGTGTGAATCGAGCGGAGGACAGCTCGATCACAAAGCACGGAGGACATCGCTGGATCCAGGGGACAAGGTAAGTAACTTCTCCCTGTGTCCTCCCTGTGTCTAGCGATGCGATCCCGAGTCTGGCTCAGGGTTTCCGCTTATGGTGCTGAAATCCCAGCCCAAGCCAGACTCGGGATTACCACTAGGGAGGTTAAACTAACAAAGCTCTGATAACCTAATGTTCTCAGAGATTGTACATTTTTCAAATAAAACTTTTTTGAGAATCGTGAGAGAATCGTGATCTTCATTCTAAGCAAAAGAATCATGATTCTCATTTTTCCCAGAATCATGCAGCTCTACCTTCCACATGACGGGAGAGAGCCAGAATGGCCTTCCATGAAAATAAATGGTGTTTGGGAACCTGCCACTGAGTTACCGCACGTTCCACAAATTCACGAAAGGGGGCAGAGTCTACCAGCTGAAAAGTCAGCAGTTGGAGTGCTAGCATATTAGCCAAGCTAGCATTCAGCCGCTGATCATGTGGATGACCAAGACCGAATTTCTTTTGATGGTTTAGCAACTGGGGTAGGGCAATTTGCCTGCTACATTCAGATGTTGGTGTAGCGATAGCAGATTGCCCGCAAGTACTTGGCACACCTAATTCTACACCTTCACTCCTCTCAGTGCAGGTTTCTGAGAGGACTGAAGGTATAGTGGGGTTGGAGATCCCAGCTGTTGATGAGCAAGGAGAGGTCTGCCTTGTTCTTTGGTGTGGGTCTTTTAAGTACGGTTGCCAACGGACTGCATGGGAGGACGACATATGTCTGGTCAAGCATGTAGTGCCCAAGCGGCTGCTGTTTTGGCCCTCGCTTAATATGCTTCAGACATATGTGGCAAACCGCAACGGTATGATTTGCTGCACACGTATCAAAAAAGCCTACACCAAAGAACTTTTCAAAATATGCGGGGAAGCAGCAGCACCCTGCACATGTGGATCTCTGCAGTGTGATGCAGTCGGGTGGCTTCCCTTAAAGCTGGCCCCTGGATGTGCCTCCTCCATCTCTCTATCAGGCACCCACATAGAGTCAGTGACCTCATCTTCCCCTCCCTCCTTGTCACTGGAGCAAACCAGGCAGTATGCTGCAGCTGGGGGAACATGACTGCCAGTTTCTTGTCCTTCTTGGGATCCCCCTCTCTCTGGGCTCATGTTACTGCCTTCCTCAACCTGGGTACCATCATCGGAGCCTTCAAAACACTGCATATTCTCCAGCAGCACTGTGGTCGAACAGTTCGGGGGGACTCCTCCGTGCACGATGGTGGGGCTAGGGAAGGAGTGACTGATGACATTGAACCGATGGAATAGGCCGCTTTGGCATTTGCAGTGGCAGGCAAAATACTCTGAGCCTGGGTGGCAGAGGATGAGGACAGCTTAGTTATCCACTTTACCAACTCTTCTGCATGTTGTGGATGAACACGGCCAGCTGCTGAAAAAAAGGACAAGCGCCCCGCTGCCACATCCTGAGGATGCACCGTGTCCATTACCAGCACTCTTGGCTGTAGACACAGAGCCTGCTTGCCCTCTTTTAGTGGCCTGTGAGCATCTACCTCTCTTTGGTGGCCTTCCAGACATGCTGTAAAATGTTATTAGCAAAACAACGCCTGAAATTTACTAGAAAAAGTACACCAGGAATGGTCTGCAGTCAGATATAGGCTTGGCTAGACTAGAATGCAGTGGCTATATAGGTAGGAGACTAGAGATGGCCTTGGGGTTCGCCTGGCGGTAGGTTAGTGGCGAATTTTGCTCATTCGCGATTCGCCAAACCGGAGGAATTCTGGTGCTGTTCGCACGGCGGACATATCTTTCTACTTCTCTCTCCTCACAATTGTCCTCCACTCCACCTTCCATCATGCCATCCTCACGTTTTTCTGGAAAAAGGCAGGCTTCCGTGGGCCAAATGTTCAAGCGTAAACAAAATGATGACGCCAGATAAACCTCTTGCCCAACGGTTGACGGCTGGCTTGTCAGAACTGATAGCCCAACTACTGCCATATAAACTGGTGGACTCAGAGGCCTTTCGAATTTTGTGGCCATTGGAACACCACAATGGAAGGTCCCCGGAAGGAAGTATTTCTCACAGAAGGGCATCCCAGAGCTATATGGCCATGTTCAGCGGCAAGTGAATGTATCTCTGGCACACAGTGTCGGTGACAAGATACATCTGACCACAGACACATGGTCTAGCAAACACGGGCAGGGAAGGTATATAACTTTTACTGCCCACTGGGTGAACCTTCTGGCGGCCGTCAAGCATGTAACCATTGGCACCTGTGTAGATTTGGTTTTACCGCCACGGATTGCATGCAGGCCTGGCTCTTCTTCTCCTCCTCCTACTCCATCCTCCTCCCTCTTCTCCTTTTCCGCTGCTAGCGCCTCTTCCGCTGTGCCGCCCAAGATCCCCAGAACCTATTCGACCTATTATGGGAAAAAGATCCACTGATGCTTTATCACCAAGGCTTGTTTCCACAACAACCCAAAATTTTCAAAATTTTCAAAATCCAATTGTTATTGGAACAGAAAGTGAGGTGAAATCTTTTGAACAGGGGCACAGACAGCAAAAGAAACATTACAAGGGTGTTAACGCTTCCCTATGCTTTTTTTTGGCTGGAGCTACACTTAAAAAATGTACCTGTTCCAACTTATGAACAAACCTACAGATCCTATCTTGTTTGTAACCCGGGGACCGCCTGTATAGTCTAAGGAACAAGTTTCTAGAAAGAAGTCATGTGACTGGCATCTTCTCATATCGTGAAGTGCTCTCTGAAGTGTTATGCAGGAAAAACACTGTAAATGAGACTGCAGGTGCAGACTGTGGCCTGTGTTTATCCAACTAAATAGGTTTGTTTCATAATGCAGTCCTAACTGTAGTGACCCAAAGAGCAGCCCATTATATATCATATCTTACTGCTGACAAATGAAATATGAAAGCTCATCGAATCCCAGAGGTCACTACTAGCAATGGATGAAAACTGCAAACTTTACACAAACCCTAAGAAAAATGTTGAAAATCTAGGCTAATCGGAAAAGGATTGCCAGACACAAGGCAGAGAAAGTTAGGCACTGTCATGGGGGATTGTGCACCATTGCAAAAAAACATTTTTAAAAAATACTGTTCAGTGGCGAGAGAGCCCTCCATTTTATGCTGCTTCAGGGCAACATAGGAAAAACTAAAATTCTTCAAATGACATGCTTGGAAGATGCATATAAATACTTTCCATCTGTAGGACATCCACAGACGTCCTTGAGTTGAAATCGTTTTACCAGGATGATGCCTGTAGTGACAGGCATCATTCCGGAATCAAAACTTGAAACCAGTGATTTCTCTTAAGCAAAAGTGATTGGCTGAACATTCGATCACTTCACAGACAATGCTATCACAGGGGATGTTGTTCATCCCTTGTGATAGCAATAAAGTTGATACAAGGAACAACAAGGAAAAACATTTTTAAGAGACATTGTAAAAAAGTTTTAGATAAAATAAAAAACACGGTGTATTTTTTTTCACCAAAAATTGCAATTGAAAAACCGCTGCACAATTACTGACAAAAAAAAAAATGCAAAACCCACAATTATATTCTATAGGGCCTCTGCTAAAAAATGTTTGGGGTTTATAAGTAATTTTCTAGCAAAATAATGTTGATTTTTACATGTATGTGAGAAGTGTCAGAATTGGCCGGTATGGAAGCTGTTAAGTTAAAGTTGTAAACCCTTATACAGGCATTCCCCATTTTTAAGTACACAATAGGGTTTATTTACTAAAGCTGGAAAGTGCGAAACTAGGCTCACTTTTGCAGAGAAACCAATCAGCTTCAAGGTTTCATTACCAAAGCTTAATTTAACAAGCTGGGATTAGAAGCCGATTGGTTTCTATGCAGAAGTGAGCCTAATTTTGCACTTTCCAGCTTTAGTAAATAAACCATTTTGTGTACTTAAAAGTGGGGTATGCCTGTATATACTCAGTGAAGTGACTGTGCTCAGGTGATACACAGAGATGAAACAAATCCTCCTACATAAAGTTGTACCTGTTTACCTGCAGCAATCTTCTTTAAAGCCATTCAAAGAATTTATACAGCTTGCCTGAGCTTCCAGAAAGCAAGGGGTGGGGACCTGAAGTTATATTCTACAGACCTCAGAGAGAGCTGATTGGAGGGAAGTGATACACCCCTTCACACAGCACAGACATTTCTCCCGGTCACCTTTTTACCTCTTGGTGTCAAGAAAACTTGTCAGAAATAAGGCATTCAGATAGCAGAAGAATGAGGCAGCAGACAGAAATTAGACTTAGTTTTCTGGACTGAGACAAGTACACACTATAGAGGAATATGCTTTGTTCATATTTCATGTCTGAAGTTTACAACTACTTTAAATGCAATGCTACAGAATTTCGCTTAATTTTTATGTGTAATAAATGTTTTAAATTCAACATTGTTCCTTGGCTTACATAAAGATGTAATACCCCTATCTGATTAATTTTAACTTTATATATTTTTGCTGCAGCATATGACCTAGCAGTAATGTGCTAGAACTGAGCAGTTGAAGTACAAACCCAATTCCAAAAAATTGGGACGCAGTGCAAAATCTACATAACAGAATTCAATGATTTGTAAATTGCATAAACCTATATTTTATTCACAATAGAAAGCATTCAAATGAGAAAATTTACTATTTTAGAGGAAAAATTTACTTTTGAAATGGATGGCAGCAACGTGTCTCAAAACAGTTCGGACAGGTCAACAAAAAAGTCGGTAAAGTAAGTAGTACTAACAGAGCTGAAAGAACATTTTTCAACTAATTAGGTTAGTTGGCAACAGGTCAGTTACATAATTGACTCTCAAAGATTCCCTTTTTATACCCAGAGTGTCTCAGGAGTAAAGATAGTCAGAGATTCACCAATCTGTGAAAAGTTGCATCTAAAAGTGGTTGAACAACTTAATTGTATGTAAATATATATTAATGTAAAATTGCAAAAACCTGTTGGAGGGGTCTACCATGCCTGTGCATAGGCTGAGGGTCCAGGTGGTGACAATCTGCTCCGGTTGCTATGGGAGACTGATCGCTGAAATAAGAGTGCCGACATCTCCCTCTCTGTAGGGTATTGCACCCTCTGTGGCAGATGAGGCTACCTCACTTAACAAGCTGATTGCCAAACCTTTGTTACCCTTGGTAGCCATTGTATCTTTATACTGTATGTGTTAGTGACCCAACTGTAGACTATGGGGGTTATTTACTAAAGGAAACTCCACTTGGAAGTAAAGTCGCTGTAGATCTGAGGGGGACGTGCAAGGAAAATAAAAAACAGCATTTTAGCTTGCACATGATTGGATGATAAAATCAGCAGAGCTTCGAATCATTTCAGATCTACCCCTTAGATTTAGAGCGACTGCACTTCTAAGTGCACTTGCAGTGAAAAAGTGGATTAGCCTTTCATAAATAACTCCCTAGGTGTGCCAGTTACTTGCATTACACCTCTTTAGTTACTTGAGACCAGGCACATTTCCTAAAGCTTTACTTGAAAATTGCAGCATAATAAGAATCACAAGACAACAGTTCAACATAAAGCAGTCTTTTCTAACATCTCTAATCTCGAACTACAGGCTTGCAGTTGCCCAGCATACTTGCACAGGAAAGATTCTATTCTTGGCAAAGTCCCTCATTGGTATTTTCAGGGAGAACTGCAAGTCCCGTTAATCCCCCTACCATCAGCGGCTGGTGTTCAAAATATTTTTTGGGGGGGCGCAAACAAACTGAAAAAATCCCCATCAAATGCAGCCACTCTTTCAATTTCCACCACTGCGCCCATCAAACCACAGCCACTGCGCCCATCAAACCGCAGCCACTGCGCTCATCAAACCGCAGCCACTGCGCCCATCAAACCGCAGCCACTGCGCCCATCAAACCGCAGCCACTGCGCCCAAACGCAGCCACTGAGAATCAATTTCCACCACTGTGTTCTCAAACACAACCACTGCACCCATCAAACCGCAGCCACTGTGCCCAAACGCAACCACTGCACCCATCAAACCGCAGCCACTGTGCCCAAACGCAGCCACTGTGCCCATCAAACGCAGCCACTGTGCCCATCAAACGCAGCCACTGTGCCCATGAAATGGGCACATTATTCTGTACGCAGCTGGAGATCACACGCTGTGGACTGTTCATCATTTTTTTTCCATGCAGAATGGCTGACTGAGGGCAGAGACCCCCTTTTTATTTACAGCAAGAGAGAGAGGGCAGAACTCAGAAAGTGTGGGAACTGAGTTAACTTTTTCCCTCACGGCTGGGAAGCAGCAAACTGGAACATTCCAACCCACTTACAGACCCTAAATATATAATCTACAGTACATAATATCAAAAGATTGAGAGAATCTGGAGAAATTTTTGCCTAAAGAAAAAAGGCTATATTGCATGCCCATGATATTTGAGATCTCAGGCAACAGTGCATTAAGAATAAGCATGATTCTGTGATGGACATCACTGAATGGGCTCAGGAATACTTTGAAAATCACAAAGTCATTGAACACAGTTTGCCATACCATCCAAAAATGCAAGATAATGCACCACCATGGAAAGAAGAAGCCATATCTGAACATGATCCAGAAATATTGCCATCTTGTCTGTGCCAAATGGTCTGTTTACTTGAAATTTGACATTCTTTCTGGCAACCATGGGTGTTGCATCCTTCGGACTAAAGATGGGAGGGACCTTTCAGATTGTTATCAGCGCTCAGTTCAAAAACCTGCATCTCTGATGGTATGGGGGTGCATTAGTTCATATGAAATGGACAGCTTGCACATCTGGAAAAGCACCATCAATGCTGAAAGATATAACCAGGTTTTAGAGCAGCATATGCTCAGACAACCTTTTCAGAATTTGGGTTGTACTTTACCAGCTTTTCGTTGCTTTGTCCCAACTTTTTTAAGACATGTTGCTGCCATCAATTTCAAAATGACCCTTTATTTTTCTTTAAAGCGTTACTAAACCCACAACAGAAAAATCAGTGTCAGATCACCTGAGACCAGGTGACAAATGCACCCCGTAAGAGTCGGAAGTGCACCACTAGGTAGTGGACCTTAGGACTGACTGCTGCAGATTGTACTCAAGGAGATTCAGGACACAGGTCTACAGGATCACTAACAGATCCCAATGGGAGCTAGAGCCTAGATTCCCCAGAGCGCGGAGTCTAAGAGCCAGCGGGTGTTCGCCAGAGCCTCCAGTGGTGAGGATGAACTTTCCTGCAGTCTGGCTCCAGGTCGCGGCCCCTAGGGTCTCACAGTAGACTACAGGAGAAGGAAGCAGCAGGCTGGAACGACAAGGATAGTAAGGGGATACGGCAGAGGTCAGGGCAACTAGCAGATAGGAACAACAGAGTACACGACAAAGGTTGAGGGTCACAGGCAGACAGGGATGGTCAGGAACATGCAAAAGGTCAAAGTCACAAGCAGACAGGAATCGTTGAGAACACGCCAAGGTCAATAACAGAGTCAAACGTAGAGCACACGGCAAGCAGGAAACAGGAAGCCAAACACACAATGATACACAATGGTTAATCAGCCCCGCTGGCTTGCAGTGCACAGGTTAATATAGGGTTCCCTGATAGGGCCTGGGGTGGAGCCATGCTTAGAGGAGAGGTTATAAAAACCACCAGGTGGAAGTGGCTGGCCTCTTAGTCTGAACACATGAGGGGAGGTAAGCAAACAGGGGAAGATCACTGCATAAGCATGACAATCAGTCTATATATGCAGCACAGCATGCTTGTTATACTCACTGTGGAACTTAAGGGGTAAATCCTCCATTTTGTAAAAAGGCGGTTTTATTCCTGTATGCATAAATTCCCTTTTTGGGGAGGCTGGGTACATAGTTTTGACAGGTACCCAGCTCCCACTCCCTGCTCCCGCCGCCTTGCCGCATAGGTGACCCCTCCTCTCTGCCTGGGCGACTCCTCCTCTCCCTCTCCGCAATCTTCTGGGACATGTCAGGGGGTCCCAGAAGATTGCCTGGCCACTAAGTGCAGCACGACTTGCGCATGAGCAATGGGCAACTGTCTGTAAAGCCGCAAGCTGGCACAAGCCACAGTTGCAATGCCAGCACCACGGAGAGGCAAGGGAGAGGAACAAGGCTTTGGGCAGCCGAATCGCTGGATCGTGGGACAGGTGAGCATCTGTTTATTAAAAGTCAGAAGCTATACTTTTTGTAGCTGCTTACTTTTAATAAACATACAAATGAGTGGAATTCCACTTTAAGTACCCTTCCAGCAGCCGGGGCCTAGGTGGAGCCAATTACTGTAACCTGGAGGCTGCGTGGTGGACACTGGAACTACAGCTTTTTGCACAGAGAATCACAGTGCCACCAGCAGATGATCCAGGTCCTGACAGACATAGTGAAAAAACCCAGATCCCTAGAGCCAGCCTTTGTCTCATATTCACTCAAATGCTCATTGATGGCCCACTGATGCAACTGAGGCCACTGGCAGTCAGCAGCAGGTTGTGTTTCCTCTTGGCTACCTGAGGTGGCATGCTGCAGGAGATAATGAAAGTCAGGGTATGTAAGCAGATACCACTGCACCAACACATTGAGGACGTGTGACAAGCAACGCACATGTAGGCAGGTTACCCATTAGGTACTGCCCCGGCCTGGAGTGTTAGAGTAAGCTGTGTTTCCCAGGTTTTTCTTGGCAGGCTTCCTGGGTCCAACCCACTGGTCCTGTGTCATTATAAAAGGGACAGGGGTTCGAATCCCATGGTCATGTTCGCTGCTGTTGCCCTTAGTACCTTTGGTTTTTGAATTTTGTTTATTTTTTTCCTGACATGTTGATGTTCTATCTTTCACGTGGATGTTATAAATTGCACTGAGTAAATACAGCTGGATAAAACAAAGACTGTGTTTTCCTTTCAGGCTGCAAAGCAACAAAATTTGATTTTACAGGGGGGTGATTCTTTTCTATACCCAACGTACGTGGTCAGACCTCACTAGCTGGAAAGGCAGCAGCTGTAAAACCAGCAATTTTGCCATGCTGACATTGAGATGATCCAGCAACTGGGGGGGGGGGGGGGGGGGGGGGGGGGTACTTGACTGGTCAAGAATGCAACTGGGGACAGTGAGGTGCGATTAAGAGACTAAGTGCAAAGATGAAGCCTACGCTTGGCCCCACTAAGCATGGTCCCATATTAATCCTCTTCTTCTCTTGTGTGCTATTCAAGTGAATGAGCTGCCCTATGCTATCACGCCAAAAAAGGTGTACTAACGTGATGTGCAGGTGAGAATGGGGCCTTAAGGTGTTGAAAAGTCAGTCCATTTAAAACTGCTATCTCAGTTTCTGGAGAGTTAGGCTGGAAGCACACAGGCAATTTTTCTTCCAAGTGATCAATTGCCCTCTTTGGAACGCATAAGGGACAATGAGGGTGAAAATATGTGCAATTTAAGGTAAAACTCCAGCCAAAAGATACAAATAGTCTATTTAAAGTAGAACTACACTGCATCTGAGCACCACAAACCAAAAACGCTATGCAATTCATTTTTAATTTTCAAAGCAAACTTACCCTGTCTCCATGCTTTATTTTACTAAGAAAATTCTTTGAAAAACATCCCTCATCATTTCTAGCTGTGGTAATCTTGAGTAAGGGAAAATTATTTATGTAGCATTTACTTACTGAAATCCATCCGCCCGTAGCTCATCCGACAGTGTGCCTATGTGAGAAAACCCCTTCCTCCTCTTCATGAGCTGAGGGGAAGGTTTGTAAAGAAAACACTTATGCACAAAAAAGCTCAAATAATCTCAACAAAAAACATGCAAATAAGCACAAGCTTCTTCAACCCAGGTTGTCCTGGACTTATTCCAGCCTGTGACTAAAAAGTGAAACCAGAACACAGTGATGAGCTTATCTCTCTGTCACTTTATTTTCTCTTCCTATCATCAGGCCCCTTGAACTGAACTGAATGGCTCCTTGTACTCCATCTCCACAGCCGCACTTACTATAGGGCTTGACTGGGTTCAAGCCCAAGGGCCCTGCCCAAAAGGGGGCCCGCCTGTTTCTGTTTTAAATACTGCTAGACGTCTGCGCTATAGCCTAAAGATGGCTACACCGCGGATGCCAATTGCCGGGAGGGCGTCCCTGGACGTCCTCCTGTTTACTTCACCAATGCGCGCTGCTGCGGGTACGCATCGGGCAAGTTCTGTGTTGGCCGTGTCCCTTGGACACAACCAATCACAGATTGTGCTAAATGGTCAATCACAGTGGCCATTTAGCACTGAATCACAGTGTCCAATGGGAGATGATCTCATATGTAAACATATGAGATCATCTCTCATCGCCGGCTCTCCCTCCTCACACAGAGACAGCGTGTGAGGAGAGAGAGCGAACGGCTGCAGCATCAAGGTAAAAAAAAAAAAGGAGAATGTAAAGTGCTCACAGTGCCATCTGCCCCCAGTGCTACCTGTCCCCAGTGCCACGTATAAGTGCCATCTGTCATCAGTGTTATGGGTCATCAGTGCCACATATCAGTAGCACCTGTCAGTGTCACATGCCATCTGTCATCAGTGTCATGTATTAGTGCCATCTGTCATCAGTGTCACATATTAGGGCCATCTGTCATTAGTGCCAAAAATGCTGATTCATCTAAGAAACAAGTGTATTTGATTGAGGAATTGGATCATTCATTCAAACCTAATTTTTTTTAAATAATTCACATTAATTTAACATTTTTACTAGACTTCAGCAATTAACATAAATTATGTAATTTTGTTTAGTTTGTTCAGAATCGCGATCTCCATTTTTATTCTCAGTTTATCCTGAATTGTGTAGCTCTAATACATAGCTTGTGTATGTATCATTTTGTTCTATTTAAAGTAATGTATAGAAGGTAGGGCCCAAAAGTGACTCAAGCCCAGGGGCCCCCACCACCCTAAATTCTGCCCATTTCACACTAGAGACCTGCTCTAAAGGGATTGCATGTACCAGGACAACTTTGGGTTCTTACACTGTCTGCCTTATAAAAAATACATTTAATGATGTATTACTGATTACAAAGCGGTATCAATTTTTGTGTTTTTTTTAATCTGCCTAGAGTCCAATTGTATGATCAAATCAATAGCAAGACAGTGGCACATGCTCAGTTGCATCACAAGACTAATTACAAACTGTACTAGTATCTTTTTTTATTGCTTAGGGCTTTGCAGAACACAATTCGCCTGGAGCTGACTGAAACTAAGAGGAGAGCCAGCATGACTGGGGCCTACAGAAGAGGCAGAGTATTAGTGGGGTGGTTTACAATTATGCATTGTTCTTACCAGATTGGAGAGTTCAAGGCAGGGGCGGACTGACAACTTATGGGTCCCCCGGGCAATAGGAGATTATGGGGCCCCCAGGCAATCAGACATTATGGGGCCACACAGTATACACAAACACAGACACACAGTATACAATCACACAGTATATACAGACATGTTTCTATTGACTGAGAAGGTACTGGAGAGACAGATGTAAAAAAAACACAGATTTTTACATACTTTCAGTGATTTTACTGAGGCGGACAACCCTGATGGGGCCCCCTAGTGGCACGGGGCCCTCAGGCAGTGCTCTAGTGGCCCAATGGTCAGTACGCCCCTGGGCAGGGGGTGTGTCCTATAGTGGGTAGAGATTAGGGGGTGATCATGTCAGGGCTCAGTTGGAGCTCATCACAGCATCAGACAGTTTTCTGCCACCCTCCCTCCCTTGTTTGTTTTGGTTTGGGGGAACCTCCTACTTTCTGAAAGTGCTGGGGTATTTGTTAGTGAGTAGGGATGAGCCGAACACCCCCCGGTTCGGTTCGCACCAGAACTTGCGAACGACCCCCGCGTTCGGTACGAACGTTAGAACCCCATTGAAGTCTATGGGACTCGAACGTTCGAATTGGAAAGTGCTAATTTTAACGGCTAATATGCAAGATAGTGTCCTAAAAAGGGTTTGGGGACCTGCCTCCTGCCTCAGGGGACATGGGTCACTGCAAAAAAAAGTTTTAAAAACTGCCGTTTTGGCGGGAGCACTGATTTTAATGACGATTAAAGTGAAAAAAAGAAAGTGAAATATTCCTTTAAATATGGTGCCTGGGGGGTGTCTGTAGTATGCCTGTGAAGTGCCACGTGTTTCCCGTGTTTAGAACAGTCCCTGCACAAAATGACATTAAACGGAAATAACACCATTTAAAACTGCTTGCGGTTTTAATGTTATATCTGGTTCCTGCAATATGGTTGAAAATCATTGAGAAAAATGGCATGGGTAGCCCTCCCTGCCCATTACCAGCCTATTTGGGTCTTGTACGCATATTAAGGGGAACCCCGTACCCATATTAAAAAAAGGAAATGCGTGTGGCCCCCAGGCCCTATATACTCAGAACAGCAGTATACAGGCGGTGCAAACAAGACAGGGACTGTGTAGGTTTGTTGTGTTAAGTTGAATCTGTTTGTCATTTTCAACCGGTACATTTTTAAAGTGTAGCTCCAGTCAAAAAAACTATCTTTAACCACTTGCCGACCGCCTCACGCCGATGTACGTCGGCAGAATGGCACGGGCAGGCATAAGCACGTACATGTACGTGCTTTGCCTCCCGCGGGTCGGGGGCCCGATCGGGCCCCCGCCCGGTGCCTGCGGCGGTCGGTTTTCGTTCGGGAGCGATCCCGGACGAGGGGACGGCCATTCATTCATGGCCACCCCCTCGCGATCGCTCCCGACGAATGGAAATCCCCGGTGACATCACTTCCTCTCCTGTAATGTAAACACAGGAGAGGAAGTGATGTATTCTCTCCTCCGTGTCGGTATTTTTCGTTCCGACACGGAGGAGAGCGGATCAGTGAGTTGCACCAACACATCCCACACACAGTAGAACATGCCAGGCACACTCACACCCCCCCTTTACCCCCCGATCACCCCCCCAATTACCCCTGCCCCCCAGTCACAGTGACACCAATGTCATTTTTTTTTTTTTTTTTTTGCATTGGTGTCATTTGTGACTGTAATAACTGTTAGGGCAGTTAGGGTTAGCCCCCTTTAGTTCTAATGTACCCCCCTAACCCCCCCAATAAAGGTTTAACCCCGTGATCACCCCCCGTCGCCAGTGTCACTAAGGCTGGGTTCACATTGCAGCGGTTTATGAGAACGAATGTGATTCGCACCGCACTGCAGTGCAAATCACATCCGATCTCTGTGCGATTCGAGTTCAGCCATTCGCCGCACCCGCCGCACCCGCCACACCCGCCGCACCCGCCGCAAATTCGCACGGGACCCTTTTTTTGGCCCGCAGCAGAATCGGATCGCATGGGTGTTCACACCATGCGATCCGAGTTTGCAGATCGCACTGCGATATGCGAACTGATCTGGGGGTGTCAGTAACATTTCACTGACACTCCCAGCAGTTCGCATAGGGCAGTGTGAACTGCCGCCGGGAGGCATGCGATGCGGGAACCCGCCGCGGATTCGCGGCGTTTCCGCATCGCTCCAGTGTGAACCCAGCCTAATAAGCGATCATTTTTCTGATCGCCGTATTAGTGTCACAGGTGACGCTAGTTAGGCAGGTAGGTATTTAGGTTCGCCGCAGCTTTTTATAGCGCTAGGGACCCCCATATACTACCGCATAAAGCCCCCTGATTGCCCCCTAGTTAACCCTTTCACCAGTGATCACCATATAACTGTTACAGGTGACGCTGGTTGGTTAGTTATTTTTTTATAGTTTCAGGGCACCCGCCATTTATTACCTAATAAAGGTTTAACCCCCTGATCACCCGGCAGGTGTCATTTGTGACTAATAACTGTTAGGGCAGTTAGGGTTAGCCCCCTTTAGTTCTAAGGTACCCCCCTAACCCCCCCAATAAAGGTTTAACCCCGTGATCACCCCCCGTCGCCAGTGTCACTAAGGCTGGGTTCACATTGCAGCGGTTTATGAGAACGGATGTGATTCGCACCGCACTGCAGTGCAAATCACATCCGATCTCTGTGCGATTCGAGTTCAGCTATACAGATAGTATGGCTGAATTCGTGTCGCACCCGCCGCACCCGCCGCAAACTCGCACGGGACCCTTTTTTTGGTCCGCAGCAGAATCGGATCGCATGGGTGTTCACACCATGCGATCCAAGTTTGCAGATCGCACTGCGATATGCGAACTGATCTGGGGGTGTCATTAACATTTCACTGACACTCCCAGCAGTTCGCATAGGGCAGTGTGAACTGCCGCCGGGAGGCATGCGATGCGGGAACCCGCCGCGCATTCGTGGCGTTCCCGCATCGCTCCAGTGTGAACCCAGCCTAATAAGCGATCGTTTTTCTGATCGCTGTATTAGTGTCACAGGTGACGCTAGTTAGGCAGGTAGGTATTTAGGTTCGCCGCAGCTTTTTATAGCGCCAGGGACCCCCATATACTACCGCATAAAGCCCCCTGATTGCCCCCTAGTTAACCCTTTCACCAGTGATCACCATATAACTGTTACAGGTGACGCTGGTTGGTTAGTTATTTTTTTATAGTTTCAGGGCACCCGCCATTTATTACCTAGTCTCACTAGTGTACCCCTAAATTTAGGGGTGTCTACTTTCTAAAATGGGGTCATTTGGGGGGGGGGGTTTGTGCCATCTTGGCATTTTATGGCCTTCAAAACTGTAACGCCCTTAGAAAGCCTGAAGGCGGTGCTTGGTTTTTGGGGCCCCGTACGCGGCTAGGCTCCCAAAAAGTCCCACATATGTGGTATCCCCGTACTCAGGAGAAGCAGCAGAATTTATTTTGGGGTGTCATTTCACATATGCCCATGGCATGCGTGAGCAATATATCATTTAGTGACAACTTTGTGAAAAAAAAAAAAAGTTTGTAATTTTCCCGCAACTTGTGGCAAAATATAAAATATTCCATGGACTCAACATGCCTCTCAGCAAATAGCTTGGGGTGTCTACTTTCTAAAATGGGGTCATTTGTGGGGGTTTTGTGCCATCTTGGCATTTTATGGCCTTCAAAACTGTAATAGGTAGTGAGAAGTGAACTCAAAAAATTACGCCCTTAGAAAGCCTGAAGGCGGTGCTTGGTTTTCGGGGCCCCGTACGCGGCTAGGCTCCCAAAAAGTCCCACATATGTGGTATCCCCGTACTCAGGAGAAGCAGCAGAATTTATTTTGGGGTGTCATTTCACATATGCCCATGGCATGCATGAGCAATATATCATTTAGTGACAACTTTGTGAAAAAAAAAAAAAAAAAAAAAAAGTTTGTAATTTTCCCGCAACTTGTGGCAAAATATAAAATATTCCATGGACTCAACATGCCTCTCAGCAAATAGCTTGGGGTGTCTACTTTCTAAAATGGGGTCATTTGTGGGGGTTTTGTGCCATCTTGGCATTTTATGGCCTTCAAAACTGTAATAGGTAGTGAGGCGTGAAATCAAAAATTTACGCCCTTAGAAAGCCTGAAGGCGGTGCTTGGTTTTCGGGGCCCTGTACGCGGCTAGGCTCCCAAAAAGTCCCACATATGTGGTATCCCCGTACTCAGGAGAAGCAGCAGAATTTATTTTGGGGTGTCATTTCACATACGCCCATAGCATGTGTGAGCAATATATCATTTAGTGACAACTTTGTGTAAAAAAAAAAAAAAAAAATTTTTTTTTGTCATTATTCAATCGCTTGAGGCAAAAAAATAAAATATTCAATGGGCTCAACATGCCTCTTATCAATTTCCTTAGGGGGTCTACTTTCCAAAATGGGGTCATTTGGGGGGGTTTTGTACTGCCCTGTCATTTTAGCACCTCAAGAAATGAGATAGACAGTCGTAAACTAAAAGCTGCGTAAATTCCAGAAAACGTACCTTAGTTTGTAGATGTGACAACTTTTGCGCAAACCAATAAATATACAATTATTGACTTTTTTTTTACCAAAGACATGTGGCTGAATACATTTTGGCCTAAATGTATGACTAAAATTGAGTTTATTGGATTTTTCTAATAACAAAAAGTAGAAAATATCATTTTTTTTCAAAATTTGCGGTCTTTTTACGTTTATATCGCAAAAAATAAAAATCGCAGAGGCAATCAAATACCATCAAAAGAAAGCTCTATTTGTGGGAAGAAAAGGACGCAAATTTTGTTTGGGTACAACATTGCATGACCGCGCAATTACCAGTTAAAGCAGCGCAGTGCCAAAGTGTAAAAAGACCTCTGGTCATTTACCAGCAAAATGGTCCGGTCTGAAAGTGGTTAAGCTTTTTGGAAAACATAGGGAAGGGTTATCACCCCTGTATAATTTGTTTTGTCGTCCATCTTTTTTCATCTCACTTGCTGCTGTCTCCTTGCGTTTGCAAGTAGGAGATGTTTGTAAGTTGGATGTTTGAAAGTAGGGGCCTGCCCTATATTATAGCGGTATGTACTGGGTACAGAGCACGCAGACAGCACGCACTATCTCCTAACACTACTGACTGCAAGCTCTATTATTAACCACTTGTTAGCCCAATGTTTGCATAAAGTGAAAGATGAAGTTATGCTGAGTAAATAGATATCAAACATGTCACTCTTCAAAATTGCACATGCCCGTGGAATGGCGCCAAACGTCGCTACTTAAAAAATCCCCATAGGCGACGCTTTAATTTTTTTTTTACTGGTTACATGTTTTGAGTTGCAGAGGAGGTCTAGGACTAGAATTATTGCTCTCGCTCTAACATTCTCGGCGATACCTCACATGTGTGGCACATGCGAGCACATGGGGACATGGGCGCTTTAATTTTTATTTTATTTTTTTATTGTTCATTTTACTTTATTTATGTTAGTTTGACATTTTTTTCCCCAAAAATATATTTTTGATCACTTTTATTCCTATTACAAGAAATGTAAACATCCCTTGTAATAGGAATATGGGGTGACAGGTCCTCTTTACAGTGAAATCTGGGGGGTCAATATGACCCCACATCTCACCTCTAGGCTGGGAAGCCTGAAATAAAAAATAAAAAAAAGATTCTGGCTTTGATCGTACTGGCGAGTTGGTAGAAGCACCGGAGGGCGGTGAGGGGTGGGGGGCGTCTATGGCTGGGTATTTCAGGGTATCACCGAGTATGGCTGGGTATCTCTGAGTATGGCTGGGTATGGCAATTTATGGCAGGGTATTACAGAGTATTGGCGGGGTATTGGCGGGGTACTACAGAGTAATAGCAGGGTACTGCAGAGTATTGGGGGATACTACAGAGTAATGGCAGGGTACTGCAGAGTATTGGGGGTACTGCAGAGTAATGGCGGGTACTGCAGAGTAATGGCGGGTACTGCAGAGTATTGGGGGGTACTGCAGAGTAATGGGGGTTACTGCAGAGTAATGGGGGGTACTGCAGAGTAATGGCAGGGTACTGCAGAGTAATGGCAGGGTACTGCAGAGTATTGGGGGTACTGCAGAGTAATGGCGGGTACTGCAGAGTATTGGGGGGTACTGCAGGTTAATGGGGGTTAATGCAGAGTATTGGGGGGTACTGCAGAGTATTGGGGGGTACTGCAGAGTATTGGGGGTACTGCAGAGTAATGGCGGGTACTGCAGAGTAATGGCGGGTACTGCAGAGTATTGGGGGGTACTGCAGAGTAATGGGGGGTACTGCAGAGTAATGGCAGGGTACTGCACTGCAGAGTAATGGCAGGGTACTGCACTGCAGAGTAATGGCGGGGTACTGCAGAGTAATGGCAGGGTACTGCAGAGTATGCACTGGTATTGCAGAGTATTGGCAGGGAATTGAGGGGTTAAATTCGGTGAGCAGCGATGTGGGCACTGCAGATGCAGCCCACATCGCTGCTGACACCGATCTCTTTCCCCTCCGCTGTACCGATCGGTACAGAGAGGGGAGGGAGGAACAGGCGTCATAACATGACGCCGGTTTGTTTCCAAGTGATCACTCCGTCATTTGACGGAGCAACCACGTGGTAAACGGTCGCTATGAGCGGCCGTTTACCGTGATCCGTGATGCGACCCGGCGGTCACGGATGCTCTCGAGTGCGCACACCTCGGGGCACGCGAGAGCAGAATTCTGGGAGGCCGTTAATTAACGGCCTCTCAGAGTTAAACAACCCCCCTGAAGCCGTTAATCGGCAATGGGCAGTTGTTAAGTGGTTAAAGCTAGATCACTAGCTATATAGGTGAGGTGAATATAGTGGTGTATACTGCAGTCAGGGCACAGACAACAACCACTACACAGCAGCAAGATAGGAAATCAGCCAAAAACGATTGGTGTGTACTGTGTTGAAGGTACACAGAACACCCACTGCTAAGTAACACACTACACGAAGCCGCCTCAAAGGCGGCCTTATATAGTGTGGGGCGTGCACTACACAGCCTGAGCTATGATTGGCCACAGGCAGGATGCCTGTGGCCAATCATGGCTCTCCTCGCTGCCGGCGCTGCGATTGGCCAAGCATGCGGGGTCACAGTGCATGCTTGGCCAATCATGGGGCAGCAATGCACTGCGCCACCGCAGTGCATTGTGGTCCGCGCGCGCGTCACTCGAATTTTGACGCGAACGGCCCAAACGTTCGGAATTCGCCGAACGCCCGAACAGCCAATGTTCGAGTCGAACGTACGTTCGACTCGAACACGAAGCTCATCCCTATTAGTGAGTTTTCAGTTCTTATGTTGTTAGCTTGCCATTCAATTTCTTGGTACTTTTATTTTCTTGTCATAGCAGCAGGCAGGGGATCTATTGGGTCTTTGAAGGCAGTGCTGGTTAAATAATTGTGGAAAATTGAGGTATGGGTGTCCCTTCCCAACAATACGGTGGTAACATTTGGGTATTAATTAGGTTATATCTGGTAGTACGCAAGTGGTTAATTGTCCCTGAGCCAGTGTAGTTGCGGCTGGGAGCTTTTGACTGAGTGGCAGATACAACCAGTTAATCATGAGTATATAGGCCTTCAAAGACCTTAGACTGGGCATAAGCCGAGGTTAGTTTGTTATGCATTAACTGTATTATTTGCAGTATGCATTAAACTTGTTTTCTTGTGAATGTTGTAGTTAATGGTTTGTAATAAAAAGGCTGCTACGGCCGTACGACTCCAAATGAAATGTGTCGCCTGGCCAATTTGGAAGGGAGGATGGGTCAAGTGTTTAATGTTTTATAGATAACTGAAGCCTCTGCATTCTATAGGCCCCTCAGTCATAACAGCCTCAACATTTCTCTCCGGAAAGTTTTTTAACCACTTCAGCCCCGGACCATTTTGCTGGCTTAAGACCAGACCACTTTTTGCGATTCGGCACTGCGTCGCTTTAACTGACAGTTGCGCGGTCGTGCGACGTGGCTCCCAAACAAAATTGACGTCCTTTTTTTCCCACAAATAGAGCTTTCTTTTGGTGGTATTTGATCACCCCTGCGGTTTTTATTTTTTGCTCTATAAACAAAAATAGAGCGACAATTTTGAAAAAAATTGCATTATTTTTTACTTTTTGTTAAAATAAATATCCCCCAAAAATATATTTAAAAATTCATTTTTTTCCCCTCAGTTTAGGCCGATACGTATTCTTCTACATATTTTTGGTGGAAAAAAAAAAATCGCAATAAACGATTGATTGGTTTGCGCAAAAGTTATAGCGTTTACAAAATAGGGGATAGTTTTATGGCATTTTTATTAATATTTTTTTTACTAGTAATGGCGGCGATCAGTGATTTTTATTGTGACTGCGACATTATGGCGGACACATCGGACATTTTTTACACATTTTTGAGACCATTGTCATTTATACAGAAATCAATGCTATACAAATGCATTGATTTCTGTGTAAATGACACTGGCAGTGAAGGGGTTAACCAGGGGGTGGCAGTGTAGGCGTTAAGTGTTCCCAGGGGCGTGTTACTAACTGTGAGGGGCTTGGCTTTGTGTTAGTGAACACTGATCTCTGCTCCAATCACATGGAGCACAGATCAGCGTCACTTGTTGCTAGGCAGAACGGGAGATGCTGTTTACAAAGGCATCTCTCCGTTCAGCCGTCCCGTGAGACGATCGTGGGTATCCACGCGGTGATCGAGTCCGTGGGACCTGCGACCGGACTCACGGGGGTCCTGACCGGCATGTGAGCGCGCCGGCGCGCACGTGATGGCAGGGCAGCATATTAAAATGGACGTACCTGTACGCCAATATGCCTGCCCGTGCCATTCTGCCGATGTACATCGGCGTGCGCAGGTCGGGATGTGGTTAAAATACTTTTTCAAAAAGAGATCTTGTTACAAATTTAGAAAATATAGTTTCATGATAGCAAAACCTTTATCAGAATAGTGAAACCATAATTAACAACACCATGTATAATTTATACACATTTCCTACAACAGGAAACAAAAGTATAACTGTTACATAGTTACATAGTAGGTGAGGTTGAAAAAGACACAAGACCATCTAGTCCAACCTATGTGTGTAATTATATGTCAGTATTACATTCTAAATCCCTGTATGTTGCGGTCATTGAGGTGCTTATCTATTAGTTTCTTGAAACTATCAATGTCCGTCACTGAGACCACCGCCTGTGGATGGGAATTCCACATCCTTGCCGCTCTTACAGTAAAGAACCCTCTACGTAGTTTAAGGTTAAACCTCTTTTCTTCTCATTTTAATGAGTGGCCACAAGTCTTGTTAAACTCCCTTTTGCGTAAAAGTTTTATTCCCTATTGTGGGGACACCAGTATGGTATTTGTATATTGAAATCATATCCCCTCTCAAGAGTCTTCTCCAGAGAGAACAAGTTCAGTGCTCAAAACCTTTCCTCATAACTAATATCCTCCAGACCCTTTATCAGCTCTGTTGCCCTTCTTTGTACTCGCTCCATTTCCAGTACATCCTTCCTGAAGACTGGTGCCCAGAACTGGACAGCATATTCCAGGTTCGGCTGGACTAGAGTCTTGTAGAGCATGAGAATTATCGTTTTATCCCTGGAGTTGATTCCCTTTTTAATGCATGCCAATATTCTGTTTGCTTTGTTAGCAGCAGCTTGGCATTGCAAGCCATTGCTGAGCCTATCATCTACTAGGACTCCCAGGTCCTTTTCCATCCTAGATTCCCCCAGAGGTTCTCCCTCCAGTGTATAGATTGCATTCCTATTTTTGCCACCCAAATGCATTATTTTAAATTTTTCTACATTGAATCTCATTTGCCATGTAGTTGCCCACCCCATTAATTTGCTCAGATCTTTTTGCAAGGTTTTCACATCCTGCAGAGAAGTTATTGCCCTGCTTAGCTTAGCATTGTCAGCAAATACAGAGATTGAGCTGTTTACCCCATCCTCCAGGTCGTTTATGAACAAATTAAATAGGACTGGTCCCAGCACAGAACCCTGGGGGACCCCACTACCCACCCCTGACCATTCCAAGTACTCACCATTTATCACCACCCTCTGAACTCGTCCTTGTAGCCAGTTTTCAATCCATGTACTCACCCTATGGTCCATGCTAACGGACCCTATTTTGTACAGTAAACGTTTATGGGGAACTGTGTCAAATGCTTTTGCAAAATCCAGATACACCACGTCTACGGGCCTTCCTTTATCTAGCTGGCAACTCACCTCCTCATAGAAGGTTAGTAGATTGGTTTGGAAAGAACAATTCTTCATGAATCCATGCGATTACTGCTAACGATACCATTTTCATTACTAAAATCTTGTATATAGTCCCTTATGCCCTCCAAGAGTTTACATACTATTGATGTTAGGCTAACTGGTCTGTAATTCCTAGGGATGTATTTTGGGCCCTTTTTAAATATCGGTGCTACATTGGCTTTTCCCCAATCAGTTGGTACCATTCCAGTCAGTAGACTGTCAGTAAAAATTAGAAACAATGGTCTGGCAATTACTTGACCGAGTTGCCCAAGTACCTTTGGGTGCAAACCATCTGGTCCCGGTGATTTATTAATGTTAAGTTTCCCAAGTCTAATTTTAATTCTGTCCTCTGCTAACCATGAAGGTGCTTCCTGTGATGTGTCTTGAACATAAACACTGCAGTTTTGGTTACTGAAGCCCCCCTGATTTCCTTGTGAAGACTGAGGAGAAGAATAAATTCAATACCTTTGCCATCTTCCCATCCTTTGTAACCAGATGACCTTCCTCATTCTTTATGGGGCCAACATGGTCTGTCCTCCCTTTTTTACTATGTACATACTTAAAGAATTTCTTGGGATTTTTTTTGCTCTCCTCTGCTATGTGTCTTTCATGTTCTATCTTAGCCGTCCTTATTGCACCCTTACATTTCTTGTTGCATTCTTTATAAAGTCTGAATGCTGATGATGATCCCTCAACCTTGTATTTTTTGAAGGCCTTCTCCTTTGCTTTTATATGCATTTTTACATTGAAGTTAGGCCATCCAGGGCTTTTGTTCGCTCTTTTAAATTTATTACCCAATAGGATACACTGGCTAATGCCCTTATTTATTATGCTCTTAAAGCAAACCCATCTCTCTTCAGTGTTCTTTGGTCCTAAGATTTTATCCCAATTTATGCCTTCTAGTAAGGTTCATAGTTTAGGGAAGTTGGTTCTTTTGAAATTCAGTGTCTTTCTATTCCCCTTATGTTTCCTATTTGTGTGATTTATACTGAAGCCAATTGGCCTGTGTTCGCTGTTCCCTAAATTGCCCCGTATTTCCACATCTGTGATCAGGTCTGTATTGTTGGTAATCAGTAGATCCAGTAACGCTTTATTTCTAGTTGATGCGTCTACCATCTGACCCATAATATTGTCCTATGAGACATTTAGGAGCTGGCAAACCTTAGATGAATGAGTGGTTCCCTCCGCCCAGGCTATGTCTGGATAATTAAAATCCCCCATTATGATAACACTTCCCATCCTTGCTGCTAATCCAATTTGTGATAGAAGATCAGTCTCCCCCTCCTCCCTCATTTTAGGGGGCCTATAGCATACTTCCAGTATTATTTTCCCCTTAGCTTCATCCCTTTGGAGCTCTACCCATAAGGATTCCACCTCCTCCCTAGCTCCCTTAGGGATGTCATCTCTCACATTCACCAGGGCCAGATTAAGAACATCGTGGGCCTGGTGCTGAGGATTTTGGTGGGGCCTTTTATAAACAATAAATAAATAAAAATGCTAACTATTTTTTGTTATAACAAATTAAATTAAAGAGAGAGAAGGAGGATGAGAGAGAGAGAGAAAGGGATGAAAGGGTTGTGAGGGGTAAGGGAGGGAGGATGACAGAGAAAGGGGGGGATGAGAGAGAGGATACACATGAGCATGTGTGGGAATGACATCAACGCAGCCTGGCCAAGGCAAATGACGGAAGGCACAGAACCCAGAAGGAAGACCGGGTGAAGGTGGAAGTGCCCGGGCCCCGCCGGATTGATCACAGCACAGCACTGGAGGGCTCAGTCTGACAATTTAAGTGTGCCCTAATGTGCTAATATGCTGTGCATACTTGTATATTATGGCATAACCTACACAAGGGCCTCTAAAAAGTAGTACTGTTAGAAAAGTTTACTACCACTTTACTATCACCGGAGCCTCTCATGGGGCCCCTACTGACCCTGTGGCCCTTGGGCAGTGCCCAAGTACATGGTTGTCAACATTTCAAAAATATTTTCAGGGACGCTTTTTCTACAAGTGCTATATTTAGAGTAGCTGACATCCCCCTATGTTCCTCCATACATCACAATAGTAATTACAAAATAAAATAAGTACTAATAATGGGGCATAACAAATATGAGGACTGTGAGATTTCCTTTAGTTGAACTGACAAAAGTGCCCATTCTAGAGCTGGTAACATTGAGGAACATATAATTTTAACATATAATTTTAAAGAACAATTTTTGTAGGTAAGAGGCATAGGGGAGGAGTATGGATGGTATAAAAGTGGGAAGTATGTGCAGGTGAGGGAGAGGAATGTGGAGGGTCTAACAGTGGGCCCTATGTACATGAGAGGAGTGCAGAGGGTATGGCAGAAGGCACTATGTACAGGAGAGGAGTGTGAAGGGTAAGACAGTGGGCAGTATGCACAGCAGAGGAGTGTAGAGGGTATGACATTGGGCACTATATATAAGAGAAGAGTGTGGAGGGTATGACAGTGGGCACTATGTACAGGAGAGTAGGACAGTAAGCAGTAATTACAGGAGAGGAGTGTGGAGGGAGGGTATGACGGTGGGCACTATGTATAGGAGAGGAGTATGGAGGGTATGACAGTTAGTAGTATGTACAGGAGTGGAGGGTATGACAGTGGGCACTATGTATAGGAGAGAAGTGTTGGAGATATGACAGTGGGCACTATGTATATAAGAGGAGTATGGAGGGTATGATAGTGAGTAGTATGTACAGGAGAGGAGTGTGGAGGGTATGACAGTGGGCACTATGTATAGGAGAGAAGTGTTGGAGGTATGGCAGTGGGCACTATGTATAGGAGAGGAGTGTAGAGGGTATGACAGTGAGTAGTATGTACAGGAGAAGAGTATGGAGGGTATAGCGGTGGGCACTATGTATAGGAGAGGAGTATAGAGGGTATGGAGGTGGGCACTATGTATAGGAGAGGAGTATGGAGGGTATGGCGGTGGGCACTGTATAGGTGAGGAGTGTGAAGGGTACGACAGTGGACACTATGTACAGGAGAGAAGTGTGTAGGATATGACAGCGGGCGTTATGTATAGGAGAGAAGTGTGGAGGGTATGACAGTGAGCAGTATGTACAGGAGAGAAGTGTGGAGAGTATGACAGTGGGCACTATGTATAGGAGAGAAGTGTGGAGAGTATGACAGTGGGCACTATGTATAGGAGAGAAGTTTGGAGAGTATGACAGTGGGCACTATGTATAGGAGAGAAGTGTGGAGAGTATGACAGTGGGCACTATGTATAGGAGAGAAGTGTGGAGAGTATGACAGTGGGCACTATGTATAGGAGAGAAGTGTGGAGAGTATGACAGTGGGCACTATGTATAGGAGAGAAGTGTGGAGAGTATGACAGTGGGCACTATGTATAGTAGAGGAGGATGAAGTAATCTGGGAAGGAAAAATGTAAAGGTTTGTGGAAGGATGATTAGGGACTGCGTAGTGGTTAAGCGGGCCAGACATGGATTGAAATTACACCAATTAAGCAGAGACCAGCCATAGTCGATCTATGTATGGGCTAGCTGGTTTTACACAAGTCAACCTATTAACCACTTGCTTACTGGGCACTTAAACCCCCCTCAGTCCCAGACCAATTTTCAGCTTTCAGCGCTGATGCACTTTGAATGACAATTGCGCGGGCATACAACACTGTACCCAAATGAAATTTTTATCATTTTTTTCCCACAAATAGAGCTTTCTTTTGGTGATATTTAGTTACAGCTCGGAGTTTTATTTTTTGCTAAACAAACAAAAAAAAGATGCAAAAAAAAATAAAATCATGTTTAACCAGTTGCCGACCGCCGCACGACGATGTACGTCGACAGCATGGCACGGGCAGGCATATTGGCGTACATGTACGTCCCTTGCCTCCCGCGGGTCGGGGGCCCGATCGGGCCCCCGCCCGGTGCCTGCGGCGGTCGGTTTTCGTCCGGGAGCGATCCGGGACGAGGGGGCAGCCATTCATTCATGGCCACCCCCACGCGATCGCTCCCGACGAATAGGAATCCCCCGTGACATCACTTCCTCTCCTGTAATGTAAACACAGGAGAGGAAGTGATGTATTCTCTCCTCCGTGTCGGTATTTTTCGTTCCGACACGGAGGAGAGCGGATCGGTGAGTTGCACCAACACTCTACACACACAGTAGAACATGCCAGGCACACTCACACCCCCCCTTTACCCCCCGATCACCCCCCCAATTACCCCTGCCCCCCAGTCACAGTGACACCAATGTCATTTTTTTTTTTTTTTTTTTTTGCATTGGTGTCATTTGTGACTGTAATAACTGTTAGGGCAGTTAGGGTTAGCCCCCTTTAGTTCTAATGTACCCCCCTAACCCCCCCAATAAAGGTTTAACCCCGTGATCACCCCCCGTCGCCAGTGTCACTAAGGCTGGGTTCACATTGCAGCGGTTTATGAGAACGAATGTGATTCGCACCGCACTGCAGTGCAAATCACATCCGATCTCTGTGCGATTCGAGTTCAGCCATTCGCCGCACCCGCCACACCCGCCGCACCCGCCGCAAATTCGCACGGGACCCTTTTTTTGGCCCGCAGCAGAATCGGATCGCATGGGTGTTCACACCATGCGATCCGAGTTTGCAGATCGCACTGCGATATGCGAACTGATCTGGGGGTGTCAGTAACATTTCACTGACACTCCCAGCAGTCCGCATAGGGCAGTGTGAACTGCCGCCGGGAAGCATGCGATGCGGGAACCCGCCGCGGATTCGCGGCATTTCCGCATCGCTCCAGTGTGAACCCAGCCTAATAAGCGATCATTTTTCTGATCGCCGTATTAGTGTCACAGGTGACGCTAGTTAGGCAGGTAGGTATTTAGGTTCGCCGCAGCTTTTTATAGCGCCAGGGACCCCCATATACTACCGCATAAAGCCCCCTGATTGCCCCCTAGTTAACCCTTTCACCAGTGATCACCATATAACTGTTACAGGTGACGCTGGTTGGTTAGTTATTTTTTTATAGTTTCAGGGCACCCGCCATTTATTACCTAATAAAGGTTTAACCCCCTGATCACCCGGCGGGTGTCATTTGTGACTAATAACTGTTAGGGCAGTTAGGGTTAGCCCCCTTTAGTTCTAAGGTACCCCCCTAACCCCCCCAATAAAGGTTTAACCCCGTGATCACCCCCCGTCGCCAGTGTCACTAAGGCTGGGTTCACATTGCAGCGGTTTATGAGAACGGATGTGATTCGCACCGCACTGCAGTGCAAATCACATCCGATCTCTGTGCGATTCGAGTTCAGCTATACAGATAGTATGGCTGAATTCGTGTCGCACCCGCCGCAAACTCGCACGGGACCCTTTTTTTGGTCCGCAGCAGAATTGGATCGCATGGGTGTTCACTCCATGCGATCCAAGTTTGCAGATCGCACTGCGATATGCGAACTGATCTGGGGGTGTCATTAACATTTCACTGACACTCCCAGCAGTTCGCATAGGGCAGTGTGAACTGCCGCCGGGAGGCATGCGATGCGGGAACCCGCCGCGCATTCGTGGCGTTCCCGCATCGCTCCAGTGTGAACCCAGCCTAATAAGCGATCGTTTTTCTGATCGCTGTATTAGTGTCACAGGTGACGCTAGTTAGGCAGGTAGGTATTTAGGTTCGCCGCAGCTTTTTATAGCGCCAGGGACCCCCATATACTACCGCATAAAGCCCCCTGATTGCCCCCTAGTTAACCCTTTCACCAGTGATCACCATATAACTGTTACAGGTGACGCTGGTTGGTTAGTTATTTTTTTATAGTTTCAGGGCACCCGCCATTTATTACCTAGTCTCACTAGTGTACCCCTAAATTTAGGGGTGTCTACTTTCCAAAATGGGGTCATTTGGGGGGGGTTTGTGCCATCTTGGCATTTTATGGCCTTCAAAACTGTAACGCCCTTAGAAAGCCTGAAGGCGGTGCTTGGTTTTCGGGGCCCCGTACGCGGCTAGGCTCCCAAAAAGTCCCACATATGTGGTATCCCCGTACTCAGGAGAAGCAGCAGAATTTATTTTGGGGTGTCATTTCACATATGCCCATGGCATGCGTGAGCAATATATCATTTAGTGACAACTTTGTGAAAAAAAAAAAAAAAAAAAAAAGTTTGTAATTTTCCCGCAACTTGTGGCAAAATATAAAATATTCCATGGACTCAACATGCCTCTCAGCAAATAGCTTGGGGTGTCTACTTTCTAAAATGGGGTCATTTGTGGGGGTTTTGTGCCATCTTGGCATTTTATGGCCTTCAAAACTGTAATAGGTAGTGAGAAGTGAAGTCAAATATTTACGCCCTTAGAAAGCCTGAAGGCGGTGCTTGGTTTTCGGGGCCCCGTACGCGGCTAGGCTCCCAAAAAGTCCCACATATGTGGTATCCCCGTACTCAGGAGAAGCAGCAGAATTTATTTTGGGGTGTCATTTCACATATGCCCATGGCATGCATGAGCAATATATCATTTAGTGACAACTTTGTGTAAAAAAAAAAAAAAATTTTTTTTTTGTCATTATTCAATCGCTTGAGGCAAAAAAATAAAATATTCAATGGGCTCAACATGCCTCTTATCAATTTCCTTAGGGGGTCTACTTTCCAAAATGGGGTCATTTGGGGGGGTTTTGTACTGCCCTGCCAATTTAGCACCTCAAGAAATGAGATAGGCAGTCGTAAACTAAAAGCTGTGTAAATTCCAGAAAACGTACCTTAGTTTGTAGATGTGACAACTTTTGCGCAAACCAATAAATATACAATTATTGCCTTTTTTTTTACCAAAGACATGTGGCTGAATACATTTTGGCCTAAATGTATGACTAAAATTGAGTTTATTGGATTTTTCTAATAACAAAAAGTAGAAAATATCATTTTTTTTCAAAATTTGCGGTCTTTTTACGTTTATATCGCAAAAAATAAAAATCGCAGAGGCAATCAAATACCATCAAAAGAAAGCTCTATTTGTGGGAAGAAAAGGACGCAAATTTTGTTTGGGTACAACATTGCATGACCGCGCAATTACCAGTTAAAGCAGCGCAGTGCCAAAGTGTAAAAAGACCTCTGGTCATTTACCAGCAAAATGGTCCGGTCTGAAAGTGGTTAATAGTTTGTTATAAAATTTTGCAAACGGGTAATTTTTCTCCTTCATTGAAGTGCGCTGATTAGGCGGCACTGATAGGCTGCATTGGTGGGCACTGATGGGCTGCATTGGTGGGCACTGATGGGCTGCACTGATGGGCTGCACTGGTGGGCACTGATGGGCTGCACTGGTGGGCACTGATGGGCATAGTTAGGGCGGCACTAATAGGCACAGATAAGGCGGCACCGATGGGCACAGATAAGGCGGCACTGATGGGCAAAGATGGGCACAGATAAGATGGCACGGATGGGTGGCACGGATGGGTGGCACGGATGGGCACTGATAGGTACCACTGATAGATGGGACTGATGGGCACTGATAGGTGGCACTGATAGGTGGCTCTGATAGGTGGCACTGCTGGGCACTGATGGGCGGCACTGCTGGGCACTGGTAGATGACACTGATGGGCACGGATATGTGGCACTGGGGTGCAGCACCATTGAGGCAGATTGTGGGCACTGCTGGGTGGCACTGTGGGTGGCACTGCTGGGTGGCACTGACGGGGGGCACTTACTTTTAATACATGTGGCACTGCAGGGGGCAGGTGGGCACTGGCAGGGGGCAGGTGGGCACTAGCAGGGCTGGCCGTGATCGGGACTGATGTCCCGAACATGGCCGCCGGTGATCGGCTTTTTTTTTTCTCCTCGCGCTGTCAGCGCGAGGAGGAATAATAGCCGATTACCGGCTCCGTTATATCACATGATCAGCTGTCATTGGCTGACAGCTGATCACGTGATAAGGGGTCGGGATCGACCCCTTGCACGGATCGGTGATCAGGCGAGTCTCATGGACTCGCCGATCACAGAGCGCGCGCGCGCGCGCCCCTCAGACGTCAATAGACGTAGGCCCGAAAAAGGAGATCCGCACTGTAGCCGTCATTTGGCTATAGCGCGGATCTCAAGTGGTTAACCGACTTGAGTACAACAAGCCTGTCAGGTTTTCCCCAAAACAATCAGTGCTGCCAGCTATAGTTAGCAACACTAATCATTGTATTCACTGGCAGAACACAATAACACTGCGGGAGTGATTGCCCCATTCACAGGTCAGCAGGTGAGAGGGTGTGTGGGGACAAGCTGGGGAGAGATACTAGTCAGTCCCTGGGTAGGCACTGGTTAGTATCAGAGCCAGATACACACAGGTTACATACGCCAAGATCATTAGAGCGAGAGCAATAATTCTAGCACTAGACCTCCTCTGTAACTCTAAACATGTAACCTGTAAAAAAAATGTAAAGCATGGCTTAATACACAACAAAAAATCGTGATAACTTTCGTGTTTTTTTTAATGAATGAAACAGTTTCTTTCCAACATAAAAAGTTGCAAATACCACCATTTTATTCCATAGGGTGTCGGCTAAAACAATATATAATGCTTGAGGGTTCTGAGTAATTTTCTAGCATAAAAAAAATGATGATTTTTACATGTAGGAGAGAAGTCTCAGAATGGGCCTGGTTGCCAAGGGGTTAATTATCATAAGTAATATACAAATAATTATTATAAGCACTGTGAGTTCATCCTCTCAGTCTGCTGCAGAGTGTTCCAGCTTGTATTTATACTGCTGCTCTGTATGTAGCTTCTGACAGGCTGCGCAAGGAGCCACGTATCTCCGGAACCATAGATGATAGCAGCCCCATATTTTAACCAGTGATGGAGTGGGTCTTTAGCTACCTACCCCCCAAATATGTCGATCTTTTTTTTTTTTTTGGGCAAATGGGCCTATCTTGAGAAAGGGGCCTGGAGCTGCAGCTCCAATAGCCCCTATGTTAATCCGGCCCTGACATTCACTTGTACATTATTCTTCATATATATGAAAAAGATGAGCCTTCGCGCTACTACGTGA
Organism: Lithobates pipiens; assembly: GCF_037356315.1. NCBI lineage: Eukaryota > Metazoa > Chordata > Amphibia > Anura > Ranidae > Lithobates > Lithobates pipiens. The sequence continues at coordinate 172,477,760 of NW_027507787.1, read as the reverse complement.
AAAATGCAACTAAAGTATATAAATACCTCTTCAACTAGTAATGAATAAATATATAAAAATGTAAAAAAATATATATAAAAATCTATAATCACAAAGTGCACGTGCAAATATATAGTGCAAAAAATGCAGCAAGACGAAATAGTGAACACCAAACTATCATATAGAGTGATAAAGGAGAAAAAAGTCCTGCGCAAAATATGCCAAAAACTATATATATATATATATATATATATATATATATATATATATATATATATATATATATATATATATATATATATATATAAATAGTCCAAAAACTGCTAAGTGCAAACCAACGTGTAAATAAATCAATATGAGTATAAATAAAAAGTCCATATAATAATAAGCACCGATGATGAAAATATGATGAACAAACGGTGATATAAATTCAAACAGTAAGGGCTCCCAGATCTCTCACCTTAAGACAGAGAAAACAGGCTCATCACAAACACTCCCATTTCATTCCTCATATCCAGCCATCAAAAGAATCCTGATGAAAGATGCAGATTTCTATATTCGGCCACTAGAGGGCCATTAGTAGCATAAATGCTTATACTGTTAATCCAGAGGATATATTCCGTAGTGTATGGCTCAAAACAAGAGGGGGGGGGGGGGGAGGGAGAGAGAGAGGAGGCTCCAATAGTGTAGTATTTAAAGGTAATAAAATCAATTTATTAATATAACATCAGACTCTCACATTAATTAGAAAAAGCACAGCAAGAAAGATAAAAATGGTGGCGTGGCATCTTCCGCCAGTCCTACTCTACTTCCGGTGCGTCCTACGGCCACTCCCTACGCGTTACGTCAGACCACGTGACTTCTTCATGGGGATAATGATTGGCCGCTGTATTATTTGTTATATATACTGAGAACCGCAGGTATCCAATCGGCCATTTTAGTTAAGGTATTAGGAAAGTAAATAAATTTACTTTCCTAATACCTTAACTAAAATGGCCGTTTGGATACTTGCGGTTCTCGGTATATATAACAAATGATACAGCGGCCAATCATTATCCCCATGAAGAAGTCACGTGGTCTGACGTAACGCGTAGGGAGTGGCCGTAGGACGCACCAGAAGTAGAGTAGGACTGGCGGAAGATGCCACGCCACCATTTTTATCTTTCTTGCTGTGCTTTTTCTAATTAATGTGAGAGTCTGATGTTATATTAATAAATTGATTTTATTACCTTTAAATACTACACTATTGGAGCCTCCTCTCTCTCTCCCTTCAACCCCCCTCCCCCCCCTCTTGTTTTGAGCCATACACTACGGAATATATCCTCTGGATTAACAGTATAAGCATTTATGCTACTAATGGCCCTCTAGTGGCCGAATATAGAAATCTGCATCTTTCCTCAGGATTCTTTTGATGGCTGGACATGAGGAATGAAATGGGAGACCCCCTGTGTTTGTGATGAGCCTGTTTTCTCTGTCTTAAGGTGAGAGTTCTGGGAGCCCTTACTGTTTGAATTTATATCACCGTTTGTTCATCATATTTTCATCATCGGTGCTTATTATTATATGGACTTTTTATTTATACTCATATTGATTTATTTACACGTTGGTTTGCACTTAGCAGTTTTTGGACTATAGATATATATATATATATATATATAGTTTTTGGCATATTTTGCGCAGGACTTTTTTCTCCTTTATCATTCTTCATATATAGGCATACCCGTCCCCATTTTTTACCCTCTCTATCCTTGAGATAAAGGGTATACCCTTGAATGTTTGCCAGCCAATCATGAGAGCTGTTGAACCAGGTCTCTGAAATTCCCACAAAATCCAAATCTTCCTCGTACAATAGTATCTCTATTTCACCCATCTTATCCACCAGGCTCCTGTCATTGGTGAACATGCCATGTAGTTTAAACCGGTCGCATATTATCCTCCTATTGGGTGTTCCAAGATTGCAACTAGGACTTGCTACTATACTTACCTTGGGTTTATGTGCTCTGGTTAACCTACCACTAATGCTCCCAATACTAACCTCTGGAATATGTTCTGCACTAACTGACTATCTCTACCTCTGCAGCCTTCCCCCATTGCCTAGTTTAAAAACCCCTCTAACTTTTTGGCTCTCTTCATTCCCAGCTGATCTGCATCCTTCTCATTTAAGTGCAGTCCGTCCCTTCTATAGTACCAGTTATCGACTGAGAAGTCGGCCCAGTCCTCCAGGAACCCAAACCCCTCCTTACTACACAAGCTCTTCAGCCACTTGTTTACTTCCCTAATCTCCCTCTGCCTTTCTGGCTCGATGTACTGGTAGTATTCCTGAGAATACTACCTTGGAGGTCCTTTTCCTCAACTTATCTCCTAAGTCCCTAAAATCGTTCTTTAGGACACTCCATCTGCCTCTGACTTGGCTATTGGTGCCAACGTGCACCATGACAGCTGGGTCTTCCCCAGCCCCTCCCAGTAATCTGTCCACCAGATCCGTAATGTGCCGAACCTGAATGCCCCGTAGACAACATACTGTTCGACACTTCGGGTCTTTGTTACAGATTGGCCTCTCTATCCTTCTAAGAATTGAGTCCCCTACCACCAGACTCTGTCTTTACTTTCCCTTCACTTACCCCCCCCCCCCCCCTCGCTGGCGGAGTTCTTTCCCCGGCAGCTAGGAGAGTCCCTCAGCTCTAGCAGTGCTGGTCCCTGACTGGGATCACCAATGTCACTAAATGGAGTGTATTTATTGGGATGCTCCAGCCCTGGATCGGCCTCCCTGGCACTTGCCCCTCTACCCTTCCTGACTGTCACCCATCTACTCTTTGCTAGTGCCTGCACCTCTTTGTCTCCACCCATCTCTGTGCTGGACCATGCCGGCACCTGCCGTGTACGTTCCTGGCTCTCCTTTAGTATGGAGGGACTTCTCAGTGCTGACAGTTGCTTCCCCAGATTCAGAACCTGGGATTCCAGGGAAACAATGCTCTTAGATTTTGTACAGCAGTATTCACCCTCGATCGGCTGATCAAGGAACACATACATGCCACAAGATGTACAACAAGTCATCTCTCCACACCCGCCAGGCATCATACCTATTACATTTAATGAGGATTGGGGATTACACCCTGTCCAAATTACCTAACAACTAGTTTCTGACACTAATACTCAAGACAATACAAAGGTACTCGCAAACCTACGTACACTCGCCGAACTACGTGCACTCGCCGAACTACGTGCACTCGCCGACCACTCACACTCACAATACACAAGTACTAAAGATCCACACACACTACTCAGACAACACTCAGGTACTATGACCCCTGTCATAACCTCCTGTTTTAAACTCTTTTTTTTAACTCACCACTTAGACCAGTTCCACTTGGACAGAGTTCCAGCAGGCTCAAAGATGAGCAGGCTCACAATGAGTTCTACACAAGGTTATATAGGCCTCAAGCACCTGTGACCAGTTAACCACTCTCCCCTTAGTAGGCTGAAGGAAGCAAAGAAAAAAAAGCTTAAAAAGTGTCTGAAAAAAGGTGTTAAAAAGCTACAAGGAAAAGCCCCAAAAAGAACCCAAAAATGCAACCAAGCAATCACCAGCAGTAAAAAAGCAAGCCTTCTTCATTCTCCACTCAAGGTCTCCATTGTTTAGCTTCCATCCAGCAGTTTGGCCTTATGAATATTTTCATAAAAAAATTGTAAAAATCCATTTCAGTCATCTTATAATTGAGTATAATTGCACATACAATTGCATGATTATGTGGCCAAAAATCTCCAGTGTGCTCCCAATATTTAAAAAAAATAAAATAAAAATAAATCTCTCCTATCCCTCAGGACTTAGTTGTTTTGACGTCACACCTGCTATAGGCATTTAAATGGGATCCCACTCTCCCCGATATTTCATATTCTAGAGCAGCCTTTCTCAACCAGGGTTCCTCCAAAGGCTGCTAGGGGTTCCTTGAGCAATGAGCAACTTCTGCCTCCCAGATGAGTATCCACTGAAACAATGATGTTTATATGTATTTGTATGGGGGCGATTCTTCTCAATGGTAACAAGAGGAAGAAGTATTATTCCCAGTGACCATCACACTAATGTATCGTAAGATGTAGACGGAGTAATTTTTTGCATGGGTTCTCCGTGCCTGGAAAGTTATTTCAGGCGTTTCCCATGTGAAAAAGGTTGAAAAAGGCTGCTCTAGGAAATGCATCAGGGGGGCTAGAAAATACATATGTGGGTGGGAACACCTAAAACTCCCAGATGGACATAAAAAGTTAGAGATTATGGCAGGAAAATCTCACTGTTGGAGTATTCAAAGCAGGCAAAAAGTCTGTAACTGTTTCAGAACACAAGGTTGCATTTATACTTTCAACAAAAAAAAAAAAAAAAAAAAAATGAAAATCACTTTTTTGTGCAGACTTGTCAGCTACTGTATTTCTTTAAGATTGCTTACCTGCATGTCCTTTATGCGTATGCATTCCTCTAAATTGTCATCACTAGAATGGAAAATACTATCTGTAGGCTCAGCATACTTCAGGAGGAATGGATGAAACTGAATTTTGCAGACAGAGAGGCTCATTAGTCCAGTGGCTGGTTTTCCATAGGTGTAACTGGAACACAGAGGAGAAATCCAGTATAATTGAAATGCAGTGCATTAGTTAAAAATAGTGAAGTGATTAAAGTCACTAGTGTATGTCCTGGCATTACTCAAATTTACCCCCTCAACTTCCTGTATCCCTCATCTAGATAATGTCCCAGCAATATTTTTACTTTTACATTGCTCTTGTAGTAAGAAACAGTTTTTAGTACTACATGTGACATTACCAGACTAGGAATTTGCATATAGAGGTCAGCTGTACTGAATGTTTTTTTTTTTTTTTTGCTTAGACATACACTTTAATATAACTTTTAGTACAGAGAAATTATAATGAATTTCAGTTAACCTGCGTGTATATATTTAAGAAAATGTAAAATGTGTTGATTTGATCCATTTAGCATTATGCTTCCTGCAATATATTAAGTATATAATACACTTGTCGCACCCATACCCTGGGCTGGCTAAATTTAGTATATACACTATATTGTCTAAAGTATGGTGGCGCCAGCTTTTACACGCACATGAAGTTTAATGGCATCCCAGTCTTAGTCCATAGGGTTCAACATTGAGTTGGCCCACCCTTTGCAGATATAACAGCTTTGACTAGGGTGACCAGAAGTGCCTGTTTTCCGGGGACAGTCCCCGGACTGAGCATACAGTCCCCGGAGGAATTTTGTCCCCATTTTGCAGGGCTGGGGAAGTCTGGTCACCGACAGTTGGAGAGAACAGACTGCTTTCTCCCATCCGTAGGACAGGAGAATCAGTCTGTACATTAGGGACCGGTGGCTGCAGCTGAGTGGAGTGTCTCTGACACTCGTCTCCCACAGTTCAGCGAGTTCATTCCCCCTTCCCAGCAACGGATGGGAGATGAGTGATGCATACAGCTACACATTCCAAGCTGTGTGAAGTATGCCTGAGCCACCAACATCCAGCCTCGTCCCTCCAATGAGTGAGCTCTGCATTTACACTTTGATCACTGAACTGTCCATATCTCCCTTCCTTCTAATCTATCCTCTATCTATCCCCCCCCCCCCCCCCTTTGTTCTTCCAAGGTCTATATAGCACTTTTATGCAGCAAATAATTTGATTGCTATTTTTTTTCCGTTCAATCAGTACACTGAAAAAAAAAAAATATGATCCAATTCCCCCATCTACACATTCCAAGTGGATGGGGGGAATCCTCCCTCTGTGGACCAGTGGCTGAACAACCAGGGTTGCAGTCCTGCCACTGTAATTGACAGTGCCAGTGGCAGCTGGTGCTCCAAATTTTTTTTGGGGGGCAAACTGAAAAAAAAAACCCATAGTTTGCAGCCACTGTGCCCATCAAATACAGCTACTCTGAACATCAATTGCCACCACTGTGCCATCAAATGCAGCCACTGTGCCATAAAACACAGGCACTGTGCCCATCAATTGCCGCCACTGTGCCCATCAAACGCAGCCACTGTGCCATCAAACGCAGCCACTGTGCCATCAAACGCAGCCACTGTGCCATCAAACGCAGCCACTGTGCCATCAAACGCAGCCACTGTGCCATCAAACGCAGCCACTGTGCCATCAAACGCAGCCACTGTGCCATCAAACGCAGCCACTGTGTGCCATCAAATGCAGCCACTGTGTGCCATAAAACGCAGGCACTGTGCTCATCAATTGCCGCCACTGTGCCATCAAATGCAGCCACTGTGCCATCAAAAGCAGGCACTGTGCCATCAAATGCAGGCACTGTGCCCATCAATTGCTGCCACTGTGCCATCAAATGCAGCCACTGTGCCATCAAATGCAGCCACTGTGCCATCAAATGCAGCCACTGTGCCCATCAACGCAGCCACTGTACCCATAAATTGCCATCACTGTGCCATCAAATGCAGCTACTGTACCCATCAATTGCTGCCACTTTGCCCATCAATTGCCGACACTGTGCCCATCAATTGCCTACACTGTGCCCATCAATTGCCATTACTGTGCCCATAAATTGCCATTACTGTGCCCATAAATTGCTGCCAGTGTGCTCATCAATTGCCGCTACTGTGCCCATCAATTGCTGCTACTATGCCCATCCAATTCTGCCAGTGTGCATCCCCCTGCCCGCCCGCCACTTACCTGTCTCGGTGAGGCAGCGGGTCATGGCGGTGATGTCCTAAACACTCATCTAGCTAGATGGCTCTAATCAGGTGCACATGTGCAGAAGCACAATTGGTTGTAAACAGCCGAGCCCCCCGCAGGTTGCTTAGCAGAGGTAGCACTGCATAGCCGCCTCTGACATGCTGATCGGGATGCGATCCAAGTGATGCTCCCAGTCGGATCCAATATTAAATTCAATAGTAATTTAATTTATCAGAGCCCCAACTTTAGTGGCAACATATTTTTGATATATACAGTATGATTGTACTCTTCTTATAAATACTGTGTTTATTAAATTTGACTGGGAGCGTCACCTGGATCACATCTCGATTGGCATGACAATAGTACTGCTGCTAAGAGACCGTCGGAGGACTCAGCTGTCTACAACCAATAGTGCCAGCCCTCCCTGCATGCGCCCATCAGACCCATAATGTAACCAGCACTGGGTCCCAATAGACTTACACCGCTGCCATGCGGTGAGATGCTAGAACAGTGCTATCAAAAGCAGGTGCTCCCATGGCAATGGAACACCAGGGCCTGATCACAAGTGTGACCTTTGCAACCCTGGTAATTCTGCCACTGCGTCTGACTCTTATATATAGTTCCCTGGTGTGCTGCTGACATAAAAACCAAAAAGGGGGACAAGACCCCCGAAGTCGGAAGAAGAAGAAGAAAGCCGGGCTCCTCTGCTAGTAAAAGAGCTAGCAGAAGAAAGTGGAGGAGTCCGGGGAGAAGAACCCCCGGAGCTGTGCAATAAACTATTTTAACCCTTGTGTGTTGTGTGTTTTTTTTTTTTTTTTTCACAGGTGAATGGGTAGGGGTACATTGTACCCCATACTCATTCACATAGGGTGGGGGCCGGGATCCGGGGGCCCCCTTATTAAAGGGGGCTCACGGATTGCGATAAGCCCCCCGCCCACAGACCCAGACAACCAACAGCCAGGGTTGTCGGGAAGAGGCCCTTGTCCTCATCAACATGGGGACAAGGTGCTTTGCATTTGGGGGGGGCGCGTGGCCCCCCTTTCCCCCAGGCACCCCCCATGTTGAGGGCACGTGGCCTGGTACGGCTCAGGAGGGGGGGTGCTCGCTCGTCCTGGCCGGCCGGTAGCGTGCTCGGATAAGGGTCTGGTATGGATCTGGGGGACCCCCACGCCGTTTTTTTGGCATAGGGTTCCCCTTAAAATCCATACCAGACCTAAGGGCCTGGCATGCTCCTGGAGGGGGAACCCAATTTTTTTTTTTTTTATTTGGCGTGGTTCCCCCTTGAGAGCTCATTCTCTGATTGGATTTTCATTTTATTTATTTCCATAAAAAGGCCCATTAAAACCCTCAGCACCAGGCCCATGATGCTCTCAACCCAGCCCTGCCTCTGTTGGGGAGATTCACCCTTTATTTGTCCTGTTTACCATTATCATTGAAAATGAAAGTAAAAGAAAACCTCACATTTTTTGACGTCCCCATAAAAGTAATACAGTATAGGGGGAATCTTCCAATGGGAACACTAGTTCTGGTGACCTTAGGGTCCCCAAGGGATTGCCTTAATTTGCAGGCATTTCCTCTCGCTCCCTGCTTTGGCTGTGGGGTCAGTAGTAAAGGTAAATCTCCCCAATGGGACACAGAGAACAAACAAATAAAAACTAAAAAGTAGTTGTAACCTTCCCTTACTTTATCCAAAAATGAAAGAAAAAAATATTGCCTAGAGTTCTACTTTAAAGCAATATCATATGCATTACAAATTAATCACACTCACCTACTGCATGCTTTGATTGTTACAGCTTCTTCAGTCATTGCATTCAGTATAGATGGGATCTCAATATTAATGTCAAATCTCTTTAACACTAAATGGAAATATAAATATGACATGATTTGCATGTAACTGCTATATTGATTCTGAATTCAGTACTGCAACATAATTCTGATATTTTAAGCTGAACTCCAGGAATTCAGTTGCATTCTAAAATGCGTTGGCTTACTATGCTGTGCATCCCACCTCATTAACTTATCTATTTAATTTAAAATGTACATTTTAATTGAGCACCTGTGGTACAGTTGTCTATACTTCACGTGCTCTCATACTGGACATTCAGGTCTCCTGCAGAGTCATGTGCATTCACTCTGCCTGTCCCTCCTCTCCTCTTGCTCAGTCACAGAAGGCTTTGTATTATGTAAATATCTTCACAAAATGCAAAGCCTTCTGTAAGCAGACAGCATGGGAGGGGGAAGACAGAGTGACTGCTTTGTGAGAAAGCAGCATTGCTCCTGTCAAGAGCACCAGGAATATAGCAATAGCTATACGCCAAGCACTCAGTAACACTGACGGCTATAAACAAACGAGAAGTCCACAAGGTGGGATGTATCTATAGTAAGTCAGCATATTTTAGAAGGTCACCTGAATTAATGGAGTTCAACTTTATTTTTGGTTGAATCCCCCTTGTACCCAATATTGCCTTGCTACACTGTCATGATAGCAATTGAGTTTATTTAATAAATTTAGTAAGGGCCATGCACTTTTCAAAATGAATAAAAGGTTAAAAGGAATACCTAATCAGGCACAAGGGAAATAAAAAAGTAGTGTTTTTGTAATGTTGCGGACTCTGGTGTAAAGGAAACTTTACAGAAAGGGGGTCTCTGGTCACCAGAGCCCCCACCACACACACACACACACACACAAGTCCAAAGGTCGCCCCCCTTATGCCCTGTACACTCGGCCGGTTTTCTTGTCGGAATAAACTCTGAAGGTTTTTCCGACGGAATTCCGCTGAAACTGTCTTGTGTCCATACGATCACACCAGTCACACCGACCATCAAGAACGCGGTGACGTACAACACGTACGACTGGACTAGAAAAAGGAAGTTCAATAGCCAGTAGCCAATAGCTTCAGTCTCCTACTTGCTTCAGAGCATGTGTCGTTTTTGGTCCATCGGAACAGCATACAGACAAGCAGTTTTCCCGATAGGAATTGGTTCCGTTGGAAATATTTAGAACGTGTTCTCTTTCTAGGTCCATCAGAATAATAAAAAAAATAAAAATAAAAGTCTGATGAGGCATACACACGATTGGAATATATGAAGAAAAGCTTCCATCTGACTTTTTTTGTCTGACATTCTGCTCATGTGTACGCGACATAACATTAAAGTCCACTGAGTTACCCTTTACATCCTTGCTTTAGGGAATTAGACCAGTCGGCCAAAACCTGGTAAATTAATGCAGAGAAGGGCATGGGTTGAAGGGCTGAGAGCACCAAGGAGTAGATGAATTAAGCAATTGCTTCCAACTTCTTTTCAGTAGGGTCCTTAAAGGATGGAACATCTTTATTAAGGAGGTTTATCGATAAAATCATCAAATAAGGAATAATTAGGAAACACTTTGGTGGAGCAATTAGGTCTCTGAGAACCAAGCCCAGACACTATTAGGGGAGGAAATGGTAGAATGCTCTAACTTATAAGTGGAATGTACGGCCTCAATTTGAAAGGACACACTATGAAAATACTGATTACAGGAGGTTTCAACTAGGATCTGTAAAAAATGCAGAAAGGAAAATCTTTTCCTGCGCCAGCTTCAGCCTTGCATATAATACAAATTTGGTCCTAACCTGGTGGGTAACTTAACCTTCAGCCATAGGGTGACTGCCCTTATGTTTAGTGCCAGACTTGCTGTTGAATTCAGTAAGGGTGCTGCACTTTTTTAGGAAAAAGCAATATTCCATTCCTTCAGAGGCAGAGCCAGAGATGAAAACAAAGAGGAGTAGTCTCAGTTGTGTAACAATATCCAACTTACTAAACTTCAATAAAGTGCACCGACAAGCACATAAAAAGCACCAGGCCCCCTTATTCAGTGCCAAGGCAACTATACCCATTTCTGTTTTCAAGTGAGTTTTCAGAAACCAGGACATAATCTGCTACAGCTCTGGCCTGATAACTCATACAGCAATCCACAGGTATACTGGCCTGTCCTGTGTTAACTGGGGCGTAGACGAATTGTCACTGATAACTTCCAGACTGTCCCAAAGAAAACACCAGTATACTCTATAGTGAACTGGGAAAGCCTGTGTTCACTGGGTAATCGGAGAGACATCAGGATTTCCAATAACTGGTCTGAATCTACCCCTAACCTGGTTTACGATAGAGTGCTCCACTTGGATGGCTCAAGATTGACCTATCTTCTGACCTGATTTGTGATAAAGCGCTCCTTACTGGGGCATCTGGTAAGGGGCTAGTGCTATTTGTTTGGTGGAGGTGCACCTGGTCTTGCTTCACGTTAATTAACCACTTCAGCTCCGGACCAATAAACACCTTAAGGACCAGAGGTCTTTTTGCAATTTCGCACTGCGCTGCTTTAACTGGTAATTGCGCGGTCATGCAATATTGCACCCAAACGAAATTTGCGTCCTTTTCTTCCCACAAATAGAGCTTTCTTTTGATGGTATTTGATTGCCTCTGCGATTTTTTTTTTTTTGCGATATAAATGGAAAAAGAGCGAAAATTTTGAAAAAAAAAGATATTTTCTTCTTTTTGTTATAAGAAAAATCGAATAAACTAAATTTTAGTCATACATTGAGGGCAAAATTTATTCAGCCACATGTCTTTAGTAAAAAAAATGTCAATAAGCGTATATTTTTTGGTTTGCGCAAAAGTTATAGTGTCTACAAACTAGAGTACATTTTCTGGAATTTACACAGCTTTTAATTTATGACTGCCGATCTCATTTCTTGAGGTGCTAAAATGGCAGGGCAGTACAAATCCCCCCCAAATGACCCCATTTTGGAAAGTAGACACCCCAAGGAAATTGCTGATGGGTATGTTGAGCCCATTGAATATTTATTTTTTTTGTCCTAAGGGATTGAATAATGAAAAAAAAAAATAAAAAAATTTTTTACAAAAAGTTGTCACTAAATGATATATTGCTCACACATGCCATGGTTATATGTGGAATTGCACCCCAAAATATATTCCGCTACTTCTCCCGAGTATGGGGATACCACATGTGTGGGACTTTTTGGGAGTCTAGTCGCGCACGGCACCCCGAAAACCAATCACCACCTTCAGGATTTCTAAGGGTGCAAATTTTTGATTTAACTCCTCACTACCTATCACAGTTTCGAAGGCCATAAAATGCCAAAATAGCACAAAACCCCCCAAAATGACCCCATTTTGGAAAGTAGACACCCCAAGCTATTTACTGAGAGGCATGTTGAGTCCATGGAATATTTTATATTTTGCCACAAGTTGCGGGAATATTACAAACTTTTTTTTTTTTGCACCAAGTTGTCACTAAATGATATATTGCTCACACATGCTATGGGCATATGTGAAATGACACCCCAAAATACATTCTGCTGCTTCTCCTGAGTACGGGGATACCACATGTGTGGGACTTTTTGGGAGTCTAGTCGCGCACGGCACCCCGAAAACCAATCACCACCTTCAGGATTTCTAAGGGTGCAAATTTTTGATTTAACTCCTCACTACCTATCACAGTTTCGAAAGGCCATAAAATGCCAAAATAGCACAAAACCCCCCCAAATGACCCCATTTTGGAAAGTAGACACCCCAAGCTATTTACTGAGAGGCATGTTGAGTCCATGGAATATTTTATATTTTGCCAAAAGTTGCGGGAATATTACAAACTTTTTTTTTTTTGCACAAAGTTGTCACTAAATGATATATTGCTCACACATGCTATGGGCAGAAGTCAAATTACACCCCAAAATAAATTCTGCTGCTTCTCCCGAGTACGGGGATACCACATGTGGGGGACTTTTTGGGAGCCTAGCCACGTACGGGACCCCGAAAACCAAGCACTGCCTTCCGGATTATATATAAAAAACAAACTAACCAGAGTCACCCGTAACACTTATACGGTGATCAGTGGTGAAAGGGTTAACTAGGGGCAATCAGGGGGTTAAAATTTTTATTAGGTAGTATATGGGGGTCCCTGGCGCTATATAAAAACCTGACGGGGAACCTAAATAACTAACTGGCTAACCAGCGTCACCAGTGACACTTATACTGTGATCGCTGGTGAAAGGGGGTGAAAGGGTTAACTAGCAGCAATCAGGGGGTTAAAACCATTATTGGGTAGTATATCGGGGTACCTAGCGCTATAAAAACCTGGCGGTGAACCTAAAAAAATAACTAGCTACCTAGCGACACTAGCGACACTGATGCAGCGTTCAGAAAAATTATCGCTTAGTGACACTGGCAAAAGGGGGTGAAAGGGTTAACTAGCGGAAATCAGGGGGTTAAAACCATTATTGGGTAGTATATCGGGGTACCTAGCGATATAAAAACCTGGCGGTGAACCTAAAAAAATAACTAGCTACCTAGCGACACATGCAGCGATCAGAAAAATGATCGCTTAGTGACACTGGCAAAAGGGGGTGAAAGGGTTAACTAGCGGCAATCAGGGGGTTAAAACCATTATTGGGTAGTATATCGGGGTACCTAGCGCTATAAAAACCTGGCGGTGAACCTAAAAAAATAACTAGCTACCTAGCGACTGTAGCGACACTAATGCAGCGATCAGAAAAACGATCGCTTAGTGACACTGGCAAAAGGGGGTGAAAGGGTTAACTAGCGGCAATCAGGGGGTTAAAACCATTATTGGGTAGTATATCGGGGTACCTAGCGATATAAAAACCTGGCGGTGAACCTAAAAAAATAACTAGCTACCTAGCGACACATGCAGCGATCAGAAAAATGATCGCTTAGTGACACTGGCAAAAGGGGGTGAAAGGGTTAACTCTAGGGGCAATCAGGGGGTTAAATCTTTATTGGGGGGTGATAGGGGGCTACCCTGGACCTAACACTAACTGTCCTGACAGTTTTTACTGTCACAACTGACACTGAATGCATTGAGCAGTAAAGAAATGATCAATGCAATCAGTGACACTGTGACTGGGGGGGGAGGGGGGGCGGGGGGGGATCGGGGGGCGATCGGGGGGGGGATCGGGGGGGGGGGGTTTGTGTGCCTGTGTGTACCTACATGTCAGTGTAGTGTTGGTGCACACTTACTATTAGTCTTCTCCTCGTAGTCTGGTCAAAAAGACCGCCCCGAGGAGAATGACATCACTTCCTCCTTCCTGTGTAAACAATACACAGGGGAGGAAGCTTCTCATTGGCCAGGAGCGATCCAGAGGGGGTGGCCGAAAACCAACGGCCATCCCCTCATCACGGAGCGCTCCTGGACCGAATCGGACCGCCGTAAACAGCGGGAGGGGGTCCGATCGGACCCCCCACCCGCTGGAAGGCAATCACGTAAATCTACGTGATTGTGCCTGCCTGTGCCATTGTGCTGACGTACAATGGCAATACGGCGGTCCTGAAGTGGTTAAAGGGTTGTGGATTGGACAGATTCCTTTGAACACGGGGTGTCTTTCAGTTGGACTCATAATGGACTTTATAATATTGTCACACTTATGTTGATTCACTTTTTACAATTTTTATAGTCTTGTTGGGTTTAACCTCACATGCTTTCTTTTTTGAATTTTTTTGGCACATATTGACCCAGTATTGCATATCTCACCTTTGGGTTCACAACAAACGAGGGTTAATACATGTGTTTATTTTACAAGTTTTAAGCAATGTTTTATGTCATTATGAGATTTGTTTTTTGAATCTTAAGTTATAAGAAACACTTTTTTAGGGTGGCTTATATCCTAATAGAAATATTAGGGATTGCGCAGTTCTTTCCTTTTTTTCTTTTTCTACACGTATATAACACTTTTGGTATGTACTAGAATTGCTGCATCACAAAATTCTTTTTTTTGGTTATACACTGTAGCGCGGATTTCCTCTTTCTTTTTCCTGAATCTATTAGTAGCTGTTGAAAAATCTTCTAATTTAAGAAAATAAATGGACAGAAGGGAAAGAAACATCCATTTTACTAAGAACACCAAGTGTCCATTTCTTCTGTAGGCAGCCATACAGTGCGTGAATTTATTTTATTGGGCTTTTATGCAATACATCAGCACATAATCATGAAATGGAAGGAAAATTATAAATCGTTTTCAATTTTTTTTACAAATAAGTGAAAAGTGTGGCATGCATTTGTATTCAGCCATCCCGAGTCAATACTTTGTAGAACCACCTCTCGCTGCAATTACAGCTGCAATTTTTTTTGGGGATGTCTCTACCAGCTTTGCACATCTAGAGTAAAATTTTTGCCCATTCTTCTTTGCAAAATAGCTCAAGTTCTGTCAGACTGGATGGAGAGGTTCCGGCAACAGCAATTTTCAAGTCTTGCCACAGATTCTCAATTGGATTTAGGTCTGGACTTTGACAAGGACTTTAGCAGGCAGTCCCATTGATTTTAGCTTGAACGCAGCGGCTGCACAGACACACCCACTGCTTCCAATTCCATACAGTTGCGGGTACATGGCCCCAAATGCAGACAGCAGTATGCCCTGTATGAATGAGGCCTAATAGTGATAATAGGATTTTTTTAACAGCTTACCTGTAAAATCCTTTTCTTGGAGTACATCACAGGACACAGTGCACCATAGTAATAACTATGTGGGTTATATGCCACCTATAGGTGAATGGACACTGGTACCCCCCAAAAAAACGGAAGCCCCCCTCCCTATGTAACTCCTCCCATACTGGGAGTACCTCAGGTTTTGTAACAAAGCAATATATACTTACCCCAATAAGAGGGGCGGGATCTCTGTGTCCCGTGATGTACTCCAAGAAAAGGATTTTACAGGTAAGTGGTTATAAAAATCCTATTTTCTTTATCGTACATCACGGGACACAGAGCACCATAGTAATAACTATGTGGGATGTGCCAAAGCAATGCCACCTGAGGGGAGGGAGACACAAAACGTCCGCCACCAGATGTGAGGACCTATACTGCTGCCCGCAGCACACTGTGCCGGAAGGTGTCCTCCTGCGATCTTATATCCATTTGATAGAATCTTGTGAATGTAAGTACTGACGACCAAGTAGCAGCCCTGCAAATCTGAGACACAGAGGCTTGGTGATGCACTGCCCATGAAATACTGACTGCCAGGGTAGAGTGCGCTTTAATCTGAAAGGGAGGAACCTTTCTTTTCAGACCCTAAGCTTGACTAATCATCTGACAAATCCACTTAGCAATAATAGATTCCGATGCTGCCTGGCCCTTTCTAGGGCCTTCTGGCAACAGAAACAAAACATAAATTTTCTGTATCTGAGCTGTCGCTTTCAGATAGGCCTTAACTGCTCTCACTACATTGAGAGAATGCAATAATTTTTCTTCTGCAGAACGAGGTTCTGGAAAAAAAGGAAGGTAGGGAAACATCTTGATTCAGATGAAAACCCGACACTACCTTTGGTAAAAAGGTTGGGTGAGGACGCAGCACCACTTTATCCTTATGAATGGTTAAGTATGACTCTTTACAGGAGAAAGCAGCCAACTCTTAAACTCTTCTTGCGGAGGTTACCGCAACTAGGAATACCAATTTCCTTGTCAAAAGGAGCAAAGGAATATTACTTATAGGTTCAAAGGGTTGTCTTTGCAACACTGACAAAACCAGATTAAAATCCTATGGGCACAAGGGTGCTCAAACTGGTGGAGTTATCAGAGTTACTCCTTGTATGTATGCCCATAATAAAGAATGTGAAGCAAGCAGCCTTTGGAAAAACACTGCCAAGGTTGAAATCTGACCCTTTATTTCACTGGAAATTTTTTTATTAAAAGCCAGCAGCTATAAATACTACAGCTGCTGACTTTTAATAAATGGACACTCACCTGTCCCAGGGTCCAGCGATGTCGGCACCGGAGGCCGATCAATCGCTCGGCTTTCAGCTGCTGCCGCCGCCATTCTAGGTGAGGGAATCAGGAAGTGAAGCGTTGCAGCTTCACTTCCCGGTTCCCTACTGCGCATGTGCGAGTCACGTAGGAATGGTCTGCACCGTCTCTGGGTCTCTGTGTGTCCCAGCAGACAGCGCACTGGGAGAGGAAACAGCATAGACTCCTGTGGGAGTCTATGCCCGGGAGTGGGTGAAAATACCTGTCTTAGACAGGTATCTGCACCCCTCTCCCCCCTGAAAGGTGCCAACTGTGACACCGGAGGGGGGGGGGTTATGATGAGCGGAAGTTCCACTTTAGGGTGGAACCCCTCTTTAACCCCTTGCCGACCGCCGCACGACGATATACGTCGACAGAATGGCACGGGCAGGCATATGGGCGTACCTGTACGTCCCTGCCTTCCCGCGGGTGGGGGGCCCGATCGGTCGGTATTCGTTCGGGAGCGATCCGGGATGAGGGGGCGGCCATTCATTCATGGCCACCCCCTCGCGATCGCTCCCGACGAATGGAAATGCTCCGTGACATCACTTCCTCTCCTGTAATGTAAACACAGGCAGAGGAAGTGACTACACTACACTACACAGTAGAACATGTCAGGCACACTCACACCCCCCCTTCACCCCCTGAATTACCCCTGCCCCCCCAGTCACAGTGACACCAATTGCATTTTTTTTTTTTTTGCATTGGTGTCATTTGTGACTGTAATAACTGTTAGGGCAGTTAGGGTTAGCCCCCTTTAGTTCTAATGTACCCCCCTAACCCCCCCAATAAAGGTTTAACCCCATGATCACCCCCCGTCGCCAGTGTCACTAAGGCTGGGTTCACATTGCAGCGGTTTATGAGAACGGATGTGATTCGCACCGCACTGCAGTGCAAATCACATCTGATCTCTGTGCGATTCGAGTTCAGCCATACAGATAGTTCGCACGGGACCCTTTTTTTGGTCCGCAGCAGAATCGGATCGCATGGGTGTTCACACCATGCGATCCGAGTTTGCAGATCGCACTGCGATATGCGAACTGATCTGGGGGTGTCATTAACATTTCACTGACACTCCCAGCAGTTCGCATAGGGCAGTGTGAACTGCCGCCAGGAGGCATGCGATGCGGGAACCCGCCGCGGATTCGTGGCGTTCCCGCATCGCTCCAGTGTGAACCCAGCCTAATAAGCGATCGTTTTTCTGATCGCTGTATTAGTGTCACAGGTGACGCTAGTTAGGCAGGTAGGTATTTAGGTTAGCCGCAGCTTTTTATAGCGCCAGGGACCCCCATATACTACCGCATAAAGCCCCCTGATTGCCCCCTAGTTAACCCTTTCACCAGTGATCACCATATAACTGTTACAGGTGACGCTGGTTGGTTAGTTATTTTTTTATAGTTTCAGGGCACCCGCCATTTATTACCTAGTCTCACTATTGTACCCCTAAATTTAGGGGTGTCTACTTTCCAAAATGGGGTCATTTGGGGGGGGGGGGGGTTTGTGCTTGGTTTTCGGGGCCCCGTACGCGGCTAGGCTCCCACACGGGGCCCCGAAAAGTCCCACATATGTGGTATCCCCGTACTCAGGAGAAGCAGCAGAATTTATTTTGGGGTGTCATTTCACATATGCCTATGGCATGCGTGAGCAATATATCATTTAGCGACAACTTTGTGAAAAAAAAAAAAAAAAAAAAAAAGTTTGTAATTTTCCCGCAACTTGTGGCAAAATATAAAATATTCCATGGACTCAACATACCTCTCAGCAAATAGCTTGGGGTGTCTACTTTCTAAAATGGGGTCATTTGTGGGGGTTTTGTGCCATCTTGGCATTTTATGGCCTTCAAAACTGTAATAGGTAGTGAGGAGTGAAGTCAAAAATGTACGCCCTTAGAAAGCCTGAAGGCGGTGCTTGGTTTTCTGGGCCCCGTACGCGACTAGGCTCCCAAAAAGTCCCACATATGTGGTATCCCCGTACTCAGGAGAAGCAGCAGAACTTATTTTGGGGTGTCATTTCACATATGCCCATAGCATGTGTAAGCAATGTATCATTTAGTGACAACTTTGTGAAAAAAAAAATAAAAGTTTGTAATTTTCCCGCAACTTGTGCCAAATATAAAATATTCCATGGACTCAACATGCCTCTCAGCAAATAGCTTGGGGTGTCTACTTTCTAAAATGGGGTCATTTGTGGGGGTTTTGTGCCATATTGGCATTTTATGGCCTTCAAAACTGTGATAGGTAGTGAGGAGTGAAATTACAAATGTATGCCCTTAGAAATCCTGAAGGCGGTGCTTGGCTTTCGGGGCCCCGTACGCGGCTAGGCTTCCAAAAAGTCGACCACATGTGGTATCCCCGTACTCAGGAGAAGCAGCAGAATGTATTTTGGGGTACAATTCCACATATAACCATGGCATGTGTGAGCAATATATCATTTAGTGACAACTTTGTGTAAAAAAAAATATATATATTTTTTTTGTCACTATTCAATCGCTTGAGGCAAAAAAATAAAATATTCAATGGGCTCAACATGCCTCTTATCAATTTCCTTAGGGTATCTACTTTCCAAAATGGGGTCATTTGGGGGGGGTTTTGTACTGCCCTGCCATTTTAGCACCTCAAGAAATGAGATAGGCAGTCATAAACTAAAAGCTGCGTAAATTCCAGAAAACGTACCTTAGTTTGTAGATGTGACAACTTTTGCGCAAACCAATAAATATACAGTTATTGACTTTTTTTTTACCAAAGACATGTGGCTGAATACATTTTGGCCTAAATGTATGACTAAAATTGAGTTTATTGGATTTTTCTAATAACAAAAAGTAGAAAATATCATTTTTTTCAAAATTTGCGGTCTTTTTACGCTTATATCGCAAAAAATAAAAATCGCAGAGTCAGTCAAATACCTTTAAAAGAAAGCTCTATTTGTGGGAAAAAAAGGATGCAAATTTTGTTTGGGTACAACATTGCATGACCGCGCAATTACCAGTTAAAGCAGCGCAGTGCCAAATTGTAAAAAGACCTCTGGTCATTGACCAGCAAAATGGTCCGGTCTGAAAGTGGTTAAGGTCAGCTTAATTTTTACTCCTAACTGTAGAAAGGCCAGAATTCTTCCTATGACATACTTTCGAGGATGCCAACCCTTGGTTTCACACCAGGCGACATAGGCCTTTCAGACCCTGTAATAAATGGCATTAATCAGGGTGGTTACTACTGAACCTGAAAGCCCCTGATTTTTTTTGTGGGCTTAAATACCCATGCCTTTAAATTTAAGGACTGTAAGGCAGGATGGAATACCGCTCCCTGCGACAGCAGATCTGGACGAGATGGAAGAGTCCATGACTCCTCTACTGCCAATACCAGGGTCTTCTGGGTCATGCCGCGGCTACTAAGATTACTGACTTCCCCTGTTCCCTGACCCTGTGGAGCAGCCGTGGCAATAGCTGAACTGGAGGGAATGCATAAATCAGTGAAAACTGATCCCATGGGGTCACTAACATATCTATTCCGAGTGCAAGTGGATCCCTTGTACTCGCCATAAAGTTGTCCAACTTCTTGTTGAACCTGGACACTAACAGATCTATGTCTGGCGTACCCCATCTTTGGCATATGGCCAAAAAGACATTGGGATGTAGAGACCATTCTCCCAGAAACAACTGTTGATGGCTCAAGTAATCTACCCGCCAATTTTCCACTCCTGGAATGTAGACTGCAGATAGGCAAGGAACATGTTTCTCTGCCCAAGACAGACTATGGTTCACCTCCCTTTGGGCTGCGTGGATTCTGGTGTCCCCTTGGTGATTGATATAGGCCACTGCTGTGGCATTGTTGGATTGTATTCTGACAGGAGAATTCTACAACCTGAACATCCAGGCTATTTGAGCCAAATGTACTACCCGAATCTCTAGGATATTAATGGGCAAGGTCTTCTCGGACTCTCACCACTTTCCTTGAACAGTGGTCTCTTCTAGAACTGCTCCCCAGCCCCAAAGGCTGGCATCTGTTGTTACTACTCTCCAGGAAACTGGAATGAAAGATTTTCCTTTCTGTAAATCACCTATTGAGACTTTGGCGTGCTTATGGAGCCAGATTCATTGGACAAGGCTTGGATCCCTTTGTTCCAAGCAGACAATACTGTGTTTCAAGAGTCTTGAATGAAACTGGACATAGAACTGCTTTAAAGGAAGCTACCATCTTCCCTAGTAATCTCATGCAAAGGCAAATGGAAGGACCCTTCCTTGCCTTGACCACCTCTCCTAGAGCTCTGACTTTTGCCTGAGGCAAAAAACACCCTTTCCTGGCTTGTGTCTATGACCAGGCCCAAATACTCCAGCCTTCTTACTGGCCCCAAGGATGATTTCTCTTGATTGAAAATCCAACCCAGGTGTCCCAGATAACTGACCATTCTAGGCACCATGCTATTGACTGATCTACCAGTAGAAGGTCGTTTAGGCATGCCATTAGTTCTATACCCTGGCCCCTTAGTCTTGCTAGAACTGGGGCTAGAACTTTTGTAAATACTCAGGGAGCAGTGGCTAACCCGAAGGGCAGGGCCACAAACTGAAAGTAGCACTGCTCTACCGCAAACCGCAGAAACTTCTGGTGAGTGGTAAAGATTGGCACATGTAGATACACATCTTTGATATCTATGGATGCTGGAACTTCTCCTCCCTGTAGAGTGGATACAACTGACTGGATTGACTCCATTCGAAAGGAGCGGCTGTTTAGGAAGGGATTCATATCTTTGAGATCTAGAATGGATCTGACATCTCCATTTGGTTTTGGTACCGTGAAGAGATTTCAATAAAACCCCATGTTTCTCTCTTCTGAGGGGACCTCTATTATTACTCCCTGAGACCTTAACCGGTCCAGTGCCAGAAATAAGGACTTTTTCTTTACTGGGTCCTTGGGAATGTTTGATCTTAGAAAACCAGAAGGTGGAAACTCTTGGAACTCTAGTTTGTAGCCCAGGGCTAGCACAGTGAGGACCCATTTGTACTCGGAGTCAATCTGTGGATAGTGAAGGAAAGGAACAAAAGGCAACAAGGAACATAGACCTGAAGTGTGCCGGGGTCACGTGGTCAGTATGCCTAAAAGGGGGCAAAAAATAACCAAAGTAGGATGAAAGCTACCAACCAGACTTAAACACATTAAATAACCGCATGACCTGACAAAATTGCCAACACTAGCGGTATCACAAAAGTGGCCCTGTGCTATGCCCAGAGAAAGCAAGATGACCCCCACCTACTAAACTCCCAAATAATTAGGGCTGGGGCCCCCTGGTGCAAAGTTGCAAAACTATGTTTAAGGTCTAGACCCTGTACGGCCAACAAGGGGGCGGCAATGAAAAATGCATGTGCTGCGGAGAAGGGAACATCAAGAAAAGCAACAAAAGAGCATCCCAGGGTTTCCCGAAAGTAGTACCGACAAGCTGGTTTAAACTGACGTTGGACCCCCCGCCTTGCCTGGCTCCGAGAACCTGATGACGGTGCCGACCCCCCACAGCTGCCTCACGCGAGCATGCCAATGTAATGGAAAAAGCCGGAGGGCCAAACCAGTTGATTGGCCAGAAATAGTCAAAACCCTGGGCCAGAAGCGCAACTCCCCTACCAGCTATGGCTGCCTGAGCAAAAGGGCTACTCTTCTGGATCACCTGAGGATGGCCTGCAAGAGAACGTAGAAAATAACGGAAAGCCTGACAGAGGCCTTCAACAAACATGAGATGCTGAGTCCCCGCCAAATGCGCCCCGAAAACTATGGGCCGATGATATGGAAGGGGCCAAAAAAACAAAAACAAATAGGGACTGGATAAACCCGTCAGGACTGGATAAACCTGTCAGGAAAACCTAGCCCGGAAATCCTGGAAAACAACCCAAGGTGTATCACGAGCCTACCTGGTATACACAATGAAAAACGAACTGATCAAGGCAGCTGCGTCCGCCAAAAAGGGAACCCAAAAGCCTCATAAACAGTGGAACTAAAGAGAAGGCATGACACCGGCATCTGCAACCGAGACCTGGCCTACAAGTACAGACCTAAGCACAGAGAAAGTACGAGAGAAACCTGGGACCCACGAGAGAAACCTGGGACCCACGAGAGAAACCTGGGACCCACGAGAGAAACCTGGGACCCACGAGAGAAACCTGGGACCCACGAGAGAAACCTGGGACCCACGAGAGAAACCTGGGACCCACGAGAGAAACCTGGGACCCACAAGAAAAACCTGGGACCCACGAGAAAAACCTGGGACCCACGAGAAAAACCTGGGACCCACAAGAGAAACCCTGAGACAACAAGAGGACCTAGAAACGAGAGAAACATGAAAACGTGAGATGGCATAGAAACAAAAGCATGAGACACATCATTTCATGAGAAACCATAAACTGCCTGAAAAACGTAAGATTGGAACGAAATATGTAAGTAGAGTAAGAAACAGATGAGGAGACTTGCCACTGAACAAGCCAATTAAAAACGATCACCTCAATCCATTAAATCCAAAGAAATGATAGGTAACCTGCAGTGGAAAAAACAGACAACCCAACTGTGTGAAAATGACCAAAAACATAACAGACAACCAGCCCATGACAAAACAAAACCCCTGGTACCTAACAAGTATAAGGATGTATGTGCAGAAATGACAAGACCACAGCGCATGAATGTGACACCTAATGACAACACCACCCTAGTGTATGCAGTAAGCGAGCCCAAGCAACCTGCAGTGCCAAGACAGGAAGTTAAAAACGAACACTCAGGGCTAAGGTACCCACAGACCGTGGTGGGTAGTTGTAAAGGTGTAATGGTGAAAGTGCACGTATGACGTATGGACTACAGGCGAGAAGATTGTGGGACGACAATCAATTGAAAACGAAACCTCAGCCCGTATGGATCTGTAGACGTGACAGATCCTGGATGTAAACATTAACTAACAGAAATGCCACGAATGAACAGGCAACGACAAAAAACGAGAGAACACATGGGAAACTAGAGAAACACATGGGAAACGAGAGAAACACACGGGAAACGCAACATGGAAAATGTAAGAAACATGGGAACTATCATTTGCGTAAGAAATGTAGACTGCATGAGAAATTTAAACTGCATGAGAAACGTAAATTACCTGAAAAACATAAAAAACGTAAATTGCATGAGAAACGAAAATAGCAAGAGAAACGAAAATAGCAAGAGAAACGAAAATAGCAAGAGAAACGAAAATAGCAAGAGAAACGAAAATAGCAAGAGAAACGAAAATAACAAGAGAAACTAAAATAACAAGAGAAACGAAAATAACAAGAGAAACGAAAATAGCAAGAGAACCATGACTGCAAGAGAAACGAAAATAGCAAGAGAAACGAAAATAGCAAGAGAAACGAAAATAGCAAGAGAAACGAAAATAGCAAGAGAACCATGACTGCAAGAGAACCATGACTGCAAGAGAACCATGACTGCAAGAGAACCATGACTGCACGAGAACCATGACTGCACGAGAACCATGACTGCACGAGAACCATGACTGCACGAGAACCATGACTGCACGAGAACCATGACTGCACGAGAAACCGTACATTGTTCGAGAAACCGTAAATTGCACAGGAACCGTAAATTGCACGAGAACCGTAAATTGCATGAGAACCGTAAATTGCATGACAAACAGTAAAACTGCATGACAAACAGTAAAAAACTGCATGACATACCGAGAAAAAAACATGAGAAACCGTAAATCGAGTAGTGTTAGAGAGAATAATGTGGAGTTACCTATATGGCATGGACATTAAAAATCACTTCTTGAGGCTGCATAGTATAGCAGTATCGATTGATCCTGATATATCACAGAAATTTACTGTCACTTCTGTTGTCAATTAACCACTTGCTTACTGGGCACTTAAACCCCCCTCAGTCCCAGACCAATTTTCAGCTTTCAGCGCTGATGCAATTTGAGTGACAATTACGCGGTCATACAACACTGTACCCAAATGAATTTTTTATCATTTTTTTCCCACAAATAGAGCTTTCTTTTGGTGGTATTTAGTTACAGCTCGGAGTTTTATTTTTTGCTAAACAAACAAAAAAA
The DNA here is from genome assembly GCF_037356315.1 of Lithobates pipiens. NCBI lineage: Eukaryota > Metazoa > Chordata > Amphibia > Anura > Ranidae > Lithobates > Lithobates pipiens. The sequence continues at coordinate 172,453,244 of NW_027507787.1, read as the reverse complement.
GATGCAAAAAAAAAAAAAAAAAAAATCATGTTTTAATAGTTTGTTATAAAATTTTGCAAACGGGTCATTTTTCTCCTTTATTGAAGTGCGCTGATTAGGCGGCACTGATAGGCTGCATTGGTGGGCACTGATGGGCTGCATTGGTGGGCACTGATGGGCTGCATTGGTGGGCACTGATAGGCTGCACTGGTGGGCACTGATAGGCATAGTTAAGGCGGCACTAATAGGCACAGATAAGGCGGCACCGATGGGCACAGATAAGGCGGCACTGATGGGCAAAGATGGGCACAGATAAGATGGCACGGATGGGTGGCACGGATGGGCACTGATAGGTACCACAGATAGATGGGACTGATGGGCACTGATAGGTGGCACTGATAGGTGGCTCTGATAGGTGGCACTGCTGGGCACTGATGGGCGGCACTGCTGGGCACTGATGGGCGGCACTGCTGGGCACTGATGGGCGGCACTGGGGTGCAGCACCTGAGGCAGATTTTGGGTGGCACTGTGGGTGGCACTGTGGGTGGCACTGCTGGGTGGCACTGTGGGTGGCACTGTGGGTGGCACTGTGGGCACTGCTGGGTGGCACTGTGGGCACTATGGGCACTGCTGGGTGGCACTGACAGGGGGGCACTTACTTTATTTCAGGATGGCACTGCGGGTGGCAGGTGGGCACTGGCAGGGGGCAGGTGTCCGTTTAAATTGCTGGCCGTGATCGGGACTGATGTCCCGAACACGGCCGCCGGCGATCGGCTTTTTTTTTTTCTCCTCGCGCTGTCAGCGCGAGGAGGAATACTAGCCGATTACCGGCTCCGTTTTATCACATGATCAGCTGTCATTGGCTGACAGCTGATCACGTGATAAGGGGTCGGGATCGACCCCTTACACGGATCGGTGATCAGGCGAGTCTCACGGACTCGCCGATCACAGAGCGCGCCGCGCGCGCCCCTCAGGGGGCGCGCAGGCCGCTCGTAACCGGGACTACGTCAATAGACGTAGTCCCGAAAATGTGGGTCCGCGCTATTGCCGTCATTTTGCAATAGCGCGGATCCCAAGTGGTTAAAGATACAATCAGTCAGATAATGACTTAATTGGATTTTACAGAAGATTGAGTCTTATTGCCTAGTGCTTTATGAGTTTAGTTAAGGCAGATCATTTTATCACACTTGTCAGTCAGTTACTGCAGTCTCTGTGCCCTTCGAGAGCCACTATTGTAACAAAGCCACACACTATAGGGCAGGGAGGGGAATGTATACACTTCTGACTGCGGAGCTATAGACAGTTTCCATTGAAAAAGCCCATATAAAGGAGGTTGGGCTATTATGCTCCTGGCTTTGCTATTAATGTCATGTATATGATCTGTCAGCATAGTATAACTATGTAGACAAAAGGATCTTCTATTAATTCTGTTACAGGAGTTGTCAACTCAGCACATCAGTGAGTGGGGCTTTCAGGTTAAGTTCACATCAATGAAATGCAAATCAAAACTGATAAGGTCACAGCCTTTCCTTCTCATTTAATGCCCTCTTAATGTTTGACAGAGAGAGGGGAGCTGGCGGGCGGCTGAACACCACCCCCCCAGCACCGGGAGAAGCGGCGGGTAGGTGGATGGACGGCCCCCCAGTACCCGATAACCTGATGGGTGGGCAGGCGGACGGTCCCTCGGAGACACCCGGAGGGAGCCTGAGAGAGGAACCGCCATCCCGCTGACTAGCGGTGTAGACCTGGAAATGACATCACAAGATCCAGTGACCACGAGGGGAGAAAGGAAAAGGAGGGCAGGCTTTAAGCAGCCTGACTCCTCCTACAAACACAGGCTGACCTGCGGTCAGCCTTACACTCGGATTTTCTTTTGCCAAGTTTCGGAAAACCACTGAAGTCTTCCCCCTACTCGATCGAGCGGGGCCCACTTCACAAGGAAGCCTTGGGACTCTGTTTTGTGGACTTCTGACCCCAGGGCTTTTTCTGGCCCTGTGTTTGGTTATGAGGCTTTTGCCCGACGGTGGAGGCCATCATGACTGCCTGTTGTCTCAGGTATCGGGAAGAAGCATGTTTGAAAGAAGGACGTTTATTCTTTTTCTTAGCCAGCAGAAGGGTACCCTTAACCTCAGCAATCTTTTGGATATATTTATCCAAATCTTCCCCAAACAACCTTTCTCCATGAAAGGGAAACCCAGCCAAGAGCTTCTTGCATGGTAACTTGGCTGATCAGTTCTTTAGCCACAGAATCCTATGCATATGTATCAACATGAGACGCCTGATGGATAGAATCCTTGATAGCGTCCATTGCAAAGCATAAGGCCCTAGGTAGCTCAGCTAAACTTTGGGGATCTTCAGTTTGAGCAGGAATTTTTTTAATAACCTGCTTGAATTTTGGATTGACAAATGTCTATTGCTGCTATTGCAGGTTGTGCTACTGCACCAGCTACAGCAAATGAGGCTTTAAGTAGAGATTCCAACTTCTTATCAGCTGTATCTCTAAACACTTGTACATTGTCCACTGGACAAGTTAAACTTCTGTTCACAGAGGAGATAGCAGCAGCAACCACTGGCAAATCCCACCTCTTTGTAAAAGTTTTCTCTGTAGGATAAAGTAGAGAGAACCTCTTAGGAGGAGAAAACTGTTCATCTGGATGATCCCAATGAGCATAAATCAGTTGCTCCAGTAACGGGTGCATAGGGAAAGCATATCAACCCTGTGAGGGTCTTAGAGAACCCAGGGAGGAGAAGGGCATATCATCCACCTCTCCTGGGGGCAACTTATATCCAGAATGGACCAACTCCATAAGGGATTGGATTAGCAATTTATGAGACTGCAAAGTTGAGAAAAGTTCTTCTGATGCTGAACCCTCAGAAGGGGAGTCATCCAAACTTCTTTCTGCCTGATGCCCCAAAGGTACCCCATTATCAACCTGCCCATTCTGGTTCCAATATTGGAAGGTCAAAGGCAAAAGAGGGGGATCTGCCAGGTTTTCTCCCCTCCTTGGAGGAAGATGTGAGCATATCAACTATTTTCCCTTCCAAACCAGCCAGAGCCAAAGCCAAATCGTCCTTAGTGATGTATGCAGAGGCTGAAATGTTGGAGGTAGCTACAATGCCTGAGAGTCTAGGTGGCTCAGACTGGCCAGATGCTCCAGGTCCTTCAGGGGAGGATTGAATTGGGGACATGCGACTAGGAGCCTCAGACTCTGACCACAGCGACCTTGTGCTCCCTTCTGTTGTATTCCCCTTTTTACGGAAAGGCATAGTCCTAAGCACAAAAAGCAGAGGTACTACACAGTACATCTACTGCAGAACTTTAGTCCCGCAAATGAATAATACACTGCTATAAACGCTCAGTCTAAATGCTGAGTAAAAACATGGTCTCTTAAAAATGCCTGTATCCAAATACCCATACAACTTACATGCCATTGTATGCTCTGTGTCCCTCCATCAGCCAACTAGACACGTCCAGAGTGAAATGCTTTTAAAGCCAGTAAGCCTTGAGCCTGCACTGTGTATCACATGCACGGCGTTCCCACGCTGGCGGCGTCTAAGCCACGTCCCCCACATTCCAGGCTCGCCCCTTTTTTAAATGTATTTTGTTTTCCTTTCAAAAAATACATTTTTCCCATGCACGAGGACAGGCCGGTCCCATAGCGGGGACTTATCGAGGGGGGGGTCTCAGCAGGGGGAAACCGGATCGCTGTGCTGAATGGCGGATGGTCCTCCCAAAACCCCCACTGATGGCTGACAGAGCAAAGAGGAGCAATGCTGTCCGCACAAGCCTTTTCTGACACTGAGCATTGCACAGGGGAAGCATGGAATGTTGGAAGCCAGATGATATGTTGCTTTTACACCCTCTAGTGGTAATCCTTTCTGACTTACCCGTCCCGCCGCAGGACTGCTGGATATCATCACAGACAGATCCAGCCTTCACCCATCACGGTGGGCCATGTAATGACAGACCTTCAAGGAACGGGTCCCCCTTTATGGGGTCCACTCCCTTGGACCTGTACAGCACCCTGCCGGAGAACACTTTGGTTATATAAATAAGACCAGGGTGCCAGATCCCAGGGTCCAGCTCTCAAAAGAGAATTCATTACAGGCAGAAACCTAGTTTCTTCTTCCACAAGGCCCAAGTACCATCCGTTTTGGCTTTCAGGCACTTTGAATGGATCTGATTGCATAGCTCCTTGATCGCTCATTGCATAGCTCCTTGATTAGCGGAGCGCTCTCAGCACTTCTTCAACCATGACCAACACCTTAGACACTGGCGAAAAAAAACTGAGGTACTCCTGGTATGGGAGGTGTTATATAGGGAGGTGGACTTCCGGTTTTTTTGTGGGTGTACCAGTGTTCATTCACCTATAGGTGGCATATAACCCACATAATTATTACTATGGTGCTCTGTGTCCCATGATGTAAGATAAAGAAAACAGTGTGCTTTAGCATACATATAAACTCACTGTGCAATAAAATTATATAGTTGCTTGTCCAGCATTAAGAATGGTGTGCCTCTTGGATGCAACGCTCCACAGTGCAACTTGTTTACACTTGTGGAAAGGACTGCTGCTCCTCTGAAAAGCAATCTGACTTTCAGTTGCTTTTCAGAGGTGTTTGCCAGGCAATACGGCGGTGATATGTCACCTCCTCATCACCTGTTCTCATCTAAATACAACACCACTGTACTGCAAATGCAGGCATCAGTTCTGTGGAATCCAAACACCCCCAGCTGCTGCCTCTGCAGCTTAAGCGGGAGGAAAAGGGCATGGTAAAAATGAGGCTCAGCCGCACCTGCAAGTGTAAATGAGCCCTAATAGTAAGCTATAAGCAAATGCATAAAGTACGGTGCCTCCAACATAGTTAATCCAATAGCACAAAGTCACATTAAAAAGTCCACTGAATACTCCTTGATTCAGCAATCAAATTTACAGTGCTCATTCCTCAGATAATAGCAGTACAAAATTGCACTCTACCTGCAATACTTCAGTGTACTTAGATCCGCCCTGGTTTAGTCCCAGCATGACGACTTCTATCCCTGCCCACCACTTCCTGTAGTGCTTCAGCATTCTTTCATCATTTTGAATCTAGTCTCTGCATTTTATAAAAAATTCTGTCCCTGTCAGCCGACCACCTGCTAGAACGAAGCTGTCAGAAAATGGCGGTGTCACGTCACATTCGGCTACCCATCACATTTTGATACCCACTGGAGTGCGCATGCGCGACGCTGCCATATGCGTTTGAACACAGGGCCCTTCATGGGCTCGCTTCGCTCGCCACGCTTCAAGCACAGCCTCGCTTCGCTCGGCATAATTATAATCTAACTCTATGTCCACTTGCATCGTGGGGCTTGAACCTAGACTCAGAAATGGTAGGCATATGGTAGCATCACGCATGCACAGTCCAGCAGGAGGCTAAATATGATGGGTAGCCATATGTGACCAAACACAGAGTAATGATGAAAGAATACAGAAGCAAACACTACAGGTGGTGGGCGGGCCAGCGGGCGGAGACAGAAGCTGTTGGAAAATGCCGGGACTAGACCTGGAATGATGAAAGAATACTGAAGCATAAGCGGTAGTGGGCAAACCAGTGGGCTGGGACAGATGGCAACAACTTTGGCCAGGTCAGTTGGGTGACAACCGCACCTGTCAGTGAGATGCAAGAGGAGCTGTAGCTCCTGTGCCCCCCCCCCCCCCAGACTCTGCCCAGGACAGGTGCCCCCTCAGCCACCTCCCTTGTACTGGCCCTGACGGTGGGGATGGCGAGTACAGAGTAATGTGCAGTGTTAGTTTTCTGCCACACATAGCGTTGCTTTTAGGCTAAAAAGTTCAACTTTAGTAACATCTAACTAGAGCACCTTCTTCCACATGTTTGCTGTGTCCCCCACATGCCTTCTCCCAAACTGCAAACAGGACTTCTTATGGCCTTCTTCTTGCCACTCTTCCATAAAGGTCAGATTTGTGGAGGGCACAAGTTGTGTATCTCTGCAGCTCTTCCAGAGTTACCATGGGCCTCTTGGCTGCTTCTATGATCAATGCTCTCCTTGCATGCCCTGTCAGTTTAGGTGGACGGCCATGTCTTGGTAGGTTTGGAGTTGGGCCATTCTTTTTCCATCTTCAGATAATGGGTTGAACAGTGCTCTCTGAGATGTTCAAAGCTTGGGATATTTTTGTTTTTATAACCTAACCCTGCTTTAAACTTCTCCACAACTTTATCCCTGGCCTGTCTGGTGTGTTCCTTGGCCTTTATGATGCTGTTTGTTTACTAAGGTTCTCCAATAAACCCCTGAGGGCTTCTCAGAACATCTGTATTTATACTGAGATTAAATTACACATAGGAGTACTTTATTCAATAATTAGGAGACTTCTGAAAGCAATTGGTTCCACTAGATTTTAGTTAGGGGTATCAGAGTAAAAGGGACTGAATACAAATGCATGTCACACTTTTCATATATTAATATGTAAAAAAACCTGAAAACAATTCATAATTTTCCTTCCGCATCACAATTATGTGCAACTTTGTGTTGGTCTATCACATAAAATCCCAATAAAATTTACATTTTTGGTTGTAATATGACAAAGTGGGAAAATTTCAAGGGGTATGAATAATTTTTCAAGGCACTGTAGAACCCTTAAAATCCTTACATTACCAGCTGTGTCTCTCAATGGACAATTGATAAATCAATTTTTGCAAGTATGTGATGGGTATTTAAAATGAATATAGCATTACTTTAGTCATTAAAGCAATCCATATAGTTATACTTCAGGCCCGCTTGCTGTGCAGCTTTCTTCTATTAACACTTATCTGAAGTTTTATTACTTTAAAATAAGTAACACAAGACCAGCCACGGTTTTACAACCTGATATGTGCCGACTGGTGGGAGTGACGTAGACCCAACACATGATTGCAGTAACGCCCACTGCTTGGATAGCTCCTGGCTATCCAAGCTAAAACATACAGCTTTTACCAGATGTTAACAGTAGAAAACAGTAAACCAGATGCTGTACATTACACATGTTTGCAGTCCAGATCACACAGAACATCACTAGTATGATCTCTCTTTCTATGCACCTTATTTCTCCTTTATAAACCTGCACGCATTATAACCTAATACAATAAGAAGCAAAGTCAGTTATACTCAGTGAGAAACAATACTGCATTTACACACAGAGAATATCATACTGTACAATACAATGAATGTCAGTAGGGCACTGGTTGTGCTTGGATAATGTCTCCTCTTCCAGATGACACAAGATGCTGTTGCATAGGTTTACAGGCCTGATCACACCACAAAGACAATACTTTTGAACAACATACCAACCCCTGCAGAAGAATTCCTACTGTGCATTGGAGTAGGCTCGGCAGCCAATTCTCTCTCATCGGGATAAAATTGGCTGTATGGAAGTTTTGTGTACTACACAGGCCACAGCAGCAGTGACACTCCATGTAGCCCATAGGGTGTGGCTGTAAGGGTCAGTGGTACTTGTGACAGGCTGGACATTACACAGGCAGGAAGTGTACCTGCTGCAATGCCCTCCAGGCTGTATTCAACCATAATGCATGCTTTCAAATGTTTTAATGTGTTTCAATTGATTTAAAAGGAAAATACATCAAGCAAAAATGCAAAGGTGTGAATTCAAGTGTGAAATTTAGAGGCACATAGTGAGTACAAGAGAAAATTAAAGAGCAGCACCGTCTTATACTAAGCTCCAAATGACAGAAGAGGACAAGCCAGCAACCCATCAGACTGATGTGACTGGAGCTTTTTGCAAAATAAACATGCACTTTATGGCGTAAACAGCCCCTTTCAGTAAATAATCCATATTACGCATGATATATTATATCATGCGTCCTGCTTCCAGAAACTGGGATGCAATTTGTGTTGTGTAAATCTACCAAAAACGCTGAATTATTAACTTTTTTAGATGCACCAACCCTTTAATTTTCTTTCTGTAGGTGTACTAAAACAGGCCTCAATCTTCACTTTGATTGATAATTATGTAGTCATAAGACCATCAACTTGTCAAAAACAAGAGAAAAAAATTAAAACATCAACATAAAAATTACTTATCATGTAAAAAGGGGCCAATAATGGCTACTCTTACCATATTCAGACACCGAGAACTTTTTTTTGTAGGTTCCCGGAATGTTTATTGTGTAATCTCCAAGACTAAGCTCATTTGCCAGAGGGAAGCTAAGGGAAGCAATTCCTTGATTTGGAGTGACATCTAACCATTGTGCAATGCGACTTTTATCTGGATCCTGTGAACAAACAGGTAACAGCTTGAATCATTCTAACCACAGGCCACCGTGAAGGTTTTTAGCTACCATTGTATCATCCCCTGCACAGACTGATTATCTTTAGTGATGCTCCAACTGTAAAGCTAACCAAAGATTGGCACAGGGTGCTGGGACGGCTCCCTGTGCTACTCTGCCAGCAGAACACAATATCTCTGTGGGAGGGATTCCCCCCATCAACATTAAGTGTGTTAATGGAGGAATCAAGCGATTTTCTGTCCTTGCACAGATGGAAGGACAGAAAATTGCATCATCTGTTGGTGACGTAAGCTAGCAAAGATTAGGATGTACAAGGTTGCAGAAAGAAAGACTGAATACAAAAGAATTAGGTATTTCTATATGTGAAATATGTCCTTAAAGTGTAACTAAACCCAAGAACAGGCAGACACCTCATAAGTGAATGGACACACGGCTGTAAGGACATCTAGCCTAAGGTGACCAGATTTTTAAAATTAAATCCAGGGACGTTTTTTTTTTTTTTTTACTAGTAATGGCAGCAATCAGCGACTCGTAGCCGGTCTGCGACATTGCGGTGGACAAATCAGACACTAACGGTACACACGACCGTTTTTCCCATCGGAATAAACTCCAAAGGTTTTTCCAACGGAGTTCCGACAGAACTGTCTTACATAAACATGATCACACCAAAGTCCTACCGTCTAGAACGCGGTGATGTACAACGCGTACAACAGGACTAGAAAAAGGAAGTTCAGTGGCCAATAGCTTCCGTCTCGTACTTTCGTTTTTGGTCCAGCGGAACAGCATACACATGAGTGGCTTTCCCTATAGGAATTGGTTCCGTCGGAAATATTTAGAACATGTTCCATTTCTAGGACCGTCAGAATTTTCGAAAAAAAAATTCAGATGAGGCCCACACATGATCGGAATATCCGATGAAAAGATTCCATCTGACTTTTTCTGTCAGACATTCCGCTCGTGTGTACGCGGCATTAGTGACACTTTTGACACTTTGTGGGAACCAGTGACACTAATACAGTGATCAGTGCTAAAAATATGTACTGTCACTGTACTAATGACACTTGCTGGGAAGGGGATAACATCTAGGGCAATCAGTGAGTTAAATGTGTGCCTAACAAGTGTTTTCTCACTGTGGGGCAGGTGATTTTACTAAGGGAAGACATAGATCCCTTTACCTGCTTTGCAGGAACACAGGATCAAGGTCTTCCATACTGACATAATGGCGAACTGCCTTGTTTACATAGACCGATGACTAGGTGAGTCCGCCGCATCCGCTGATTGGCTCTGATACCCAGAAATGCAAGATCACATATATACGTGATTCTGCGCAGCACGACCCCCCTGTAGCAGTAAATCTGCTATCAGGGGATCGGAGACTGGTTAAGATCATCAGCATTATTATAACTCACAGGCAGCAGGCACTCTATCATGGCTCTGGCTGCCTCTGTCACAGTGTGTCACATAACATGACTGCTGGGTGCTGATTTTGTCAACTTCTGACCAATAAATGTCCCCCACTGCCTGTGAGTTCTGATACCATCCATTATGCCAGAGAGACAGACACAGTGCAATGTAGTCTATACACAGACACCGCAAAGCACACCTGTGTTGAAGCCTTGAAGGCACTGGCAGCCCCACGATTGGATCTGCTTCCCCTCTATTGCTGCTGCTGGACATCGTCAGCTGAGCTCAGCTGCCTCTCTCTGCCCGGTGCCACCGCCACCGGCCTCACAGGTCTCACTCTCCGGGCCCCGGCTACTCCTGGGTGGGGAGCGGAGGAAAATTACTCTGCCAGGGAAGACAAGGAGATAAGCAGGCAGGCGGCTGCCCGGGATTTGAGCCAAGGCAGAAGAACATGTGAGCGGAACTGAATGGGCATGTCACGGAAACTGAAGAGATAGTCCATCCGCTCTGACCAGTGACCAGCACATCATCAGAAAGGGACACAGATAATGGAAAAAATACACCCCCCTAAGCTAGTAGGAGTGGGGGGGGGGGGTTGTAATTCAGAATTATTTTTTTTATTCCTCACTGTCTGTCTTTGAAAATTGCGCCAGCTCCTGTGGAAGACAAATCCGGGGACAAAACTGGGGACAGACTTAGTCCAGGGACAGTGTCCTCAATCGGGGACTGTCCCCTGAAACCGAGGACATCTGGTCACCTTAATCTAGCCAGGGATGGGTGCATGGACCCAGATGTAGAGCCTGGAAACCCATGTGAATAAGTCCTAGGGTGATAATGCTCACTCCATAACATCAATGTCACCCAAGGTTGCACTCCTGATTTGAACAACAAAGCACTGCCTCCTTATCTCCATAACATAGAGGTGTAGTCCACAGAGAAGAACTGGGAAAGGCTGATAACATTGTTTGAGGTTTCAGTGCAGCACAGGCAGAGTAAACAGGAAATATGTGCTTACAATATTTCAGGAATTTTTGCACTTATTGAACGGATGTAGCAAAACACTTTCAACTGAATATTTAACAGATCAAGAGGCAGCAAATAAGAAGAGTTAATAGTAAGTCATACGCCATTATCCTTACCCATGTCATATCTATAACTCCCTGGTTGGGTTTCTAGTGCTGATCATTATGTCATGCACTTCAGAAATTCAGCACATTTTCTGAATAATGACCACCTCACCATTTCCAGTCAGTAGTTTAAAGTGGTTGTAAACCCTTACAAACCACTTTGACCTCCAGGTAAGCCTAGATTAAGGCTTACCTGTAGGTCCAAGAAATATCTCCTAAACCTATACGGTTTAGGAGATATTTACAAAAAGACAGGCACCGCTGTCTATGGCGCATGCGCCGTAGACAGCAGCGCGCAGGCGCACTGAGCCGGCCGCAGATCACTGCGCTTTGCATCTCGTGACGGCTCCCGTGCGCATGCGCGGGAGTGACATCATCGCGGCTCCGGCGAATCACAGCGCCGGAGCAGCGAGACCCGGAAGTCACTCTGGGATACATGGCAGCGGTGAAGATGAAGACGGAGGACCGCTTCGGGGGCTTCGTTCTCAGGTAAGTTATTTATAATGAGCTAGTATACTATGCGTACTAGCTCATTATGCCTTTGCCTTGCAGGTTGCCTTTTTTTTTTTTTAATAGCCTTTACTTCCTCTTTAACTTACAATGTTCTTTCCAGTGACTGGTAGTTTTCAGAAGAGTTATCATATTCTCAGAGAAAATGCTCAATCTCATGATGGGAGAGGACTAATATTTTAAGCCATAAATTGCCTTTTTTATGAGCTCTATGCAGCACTCCTAAAACCTATATACCATCAGTATATGCTACAGAGGAATGGGAGATCTTACAAAATTTGAAGAGGTGAAACCCCAAATCTCCAAACTGGAAATTGGAGTAGGGGGATGTAAATGTGTCCCAATACGCAGTAGGGGGGTGTAAATGTGTCCCAGTAAGCAATACTTCATAATAATTCATAATAGGTGTACATGAAATCAATCTAGAGCCTAGTGGACCACTAGGCTCTATATTGGTTTCATGTACAGCTATTATGTAGCTATGGGCATACTTTTTAAATGAAAACTATTTCATTTATTAATAAAGATATATTGTACTTAAAAAACATTACTTTCGTATTGTGTATTGGGACACAATTACATCCCCCTACTCCAATCTCCAGTTTGGAGATTTGGGGATTTATCTCTTCAATTTTTTTATAACTTTAATGGGGAATAGTATAAATGGTTTCAATACATAGCACAGTATATCCCCCACCTAGATATCAGATCTTACCGTTATCTCCACTAGAGGATACTGTAAAAAGAAAAAGGAAAATGATCTGTGAGTCAGTCAAGTTGAGAAATTTAGTACCCAACACAAAATCCACAATTATGCATTACAAATTGTAGCCATATAGTTAAAGAATAATGCAAGCAAAACTGGACTACCCAGTATGATGGCCTCTTCTGCCATCAGTTGTTCATAAGCCTATGTTATAATATATAAAAGAAACCCTACACTTTAGGCTAAAAAAAATAAAGAATATAAATGTGTATATATATATATATATATATATATATATATATATATATATATATATATATATATATATATATAATCTCATTGGAATATGGAATACAGGCAGTCGGCAGTCGTATAAACATCTGGCTTACTTGACTTGACTAATACTTACAAATGGAGGAAGATAACAGGAAGTGGCAGGAAATTCACTGCTGTAGGTGTTATCATGGGAAAAAGGTTTCTCCACTGAAGGTTTATCACCAGTCCTAGTTTCCATGACAACCCAAAATTTTCAAAATGCAATTGTCACAAGAATAGCAAGTGAGGTGAAATCTTCTGAACAGGGGCACAGACAGCAAAGCAAATGTTACAGGGGTGTCAACCCTTCCCTGTTCCAACTTTCATACAAATTCAAACTAGGAACAAACCTACAGAACCTTGTTAGTAACCTGGGGACTGCGTGTATCAGCAATTTTGTAATACCTATATTAAAAATGACCTTTCCATTGAAATTGGGAAAGGCAGTAATTTTCTACAGTAATAATAAAAAAAAAAAAAATAGTTGCTTCCTTTTAATATGGCAACCTGGAGCAGTTCTGTACATCATTTGTGTACATAATTCCTCCACACGTCTAATTTTCTGCTTGTGTGATTGGCTTTCTGACTAAGACAATAAGAAAACGTATTTACCTTATACTTCGCACCTACAAGCTCCTGACCAATTCTCCAGGTGTTCAATGCATCTGTTTGCAGGGAGTCCTATTCATATATATTGGAACACAGTGGCTGCATGAAGACAGCCAGAACTCCTAGTTTGACATCCATGTAGGTGCCAGTTTGTGTCTCTGAATGCAAGTTTGGGGGCACACACAAACACTCGCATGCTTATCAAACTGGGAGCAGTAGCTGTGTTCCAGCGGCTACTGCATCTAATTAAACATAAATGGAGACTGCCTTCATGAGGATGCACAAAACACCTGTGCATCCCATGCAGACAAATACAGCCCTTCGCACCGATGTATGTGTAAGTACGCCTGTGTGAAGGAGACCTTAGGTCGGTGGCAGCAAAAGGGTTATTACAGATTGCAGTAATGCCAATAAAGGCATAATTCACATTTTATAGCCCAATAAATAGATTTAATCTGAACCAAATTAATACAAGAACACTATACAATCCCTTCAAAGAGCTGTTGAGCACTTGGGTAGTTCATTGTATTTTTCCTCTAAGCCCTTATACACATGGTCGGAAATTCCGACAACCAAATCCGTCGTATTTTGTCCGACGGATTTTGTCAGAAACTGTTGCATACATACAGCCGGACAAAGTTGTCAGAAAATCCGATCGTACTTAACGCGATGACGTTATTTCGTTAGGACGGGACTACATTCAGGCTAGTAGCCAATAGCTTTGGTTTAGGAATTTGATCTGAGCATGCGTGGCACTTTGTCCGATCGGAATTCTCTACACACGATTGGACAAAGTCCGATCGGATCATGTTGTCGGAAAATTTTATAGACAAGTTGGAAAACTTGGTCTGTCGGATACTCCGATGGAAACAGTCCGATGGAGACCACACAGTCAGATTATCCGACAACATGGTCCGATCGGACACCATCCGTCGGAATGTCCGACCGTGTGTACAAGGGCTTAGTGTGTATCGGCCTGTCCGTAGGAAGTATGAGCAGACAGATACATAGTCTGCAAGAGTCCTGCATGGCACCCACGATCTGCTGATTGTGGGTGCAATGCTTTTTTGCAGGAAAAAAAAATTGCATTTAATATGTTGTTTTTAATCTGAACCTGTAAAGCATTGCACCCAAGATTAGCAGAAAAAAATAAATAAAAGCAAACAAAATAATAAATGCACTTTTTTTTAATCTGCAAAAAAGATGTGCTTTAAAGCGTTTTTTTTTTTAGGGTAACAAAGGATCCTGTTCCTTAAAGCATGTTATACAGTACAGTGCGTGTGCTGTGTAATTCGGCCCCCTGATTCTGCCTGGTTCTGCCCTCCCCTCTGTAAACTGACCATGGTATATCATGGCTTCTGAGCCCTGACACCGTGGTCAGTTTACGTGACTCTGTCACCTGCAGCTCTCTTGTCTTCTTCTGTCCTTCGCTCCCCCTCCATCTCTGCTCTCTGTCAAGTGCCCCCTTCCCTCCGGCTGCTAAAATTACTTTTTAATTTTATTAAAATTTTCTTTTTTTTTTTATAAAGGTTTACTTATTCTTTGACATGTAGAAGGATTAAATCTAATAGACATAGAAGGGAGATTTCACCTCTATGTCAATGAGAACTCAGATTTTTGGATTTTTTTTTTTGCTTTCAATGTCAGTAGGAAAGATAGAGAGGATGAATTTTCCCAGCGGATACACAGGCAGAAATAAAACATGACATGGTTGCTAATCTCTCCCAAATCCATTACAAAAAAAATAAAAATAAAAAAATAATAAAAACAAAATAAACTTTAGTTATGTTTCAAACCAATATAATGGTTTGTTCACTTTTTGGTAGAGAACAAGAAGCTTGAAAACCAATTTTCCTTGAATGAAATTCTCCTTTTTTCTGATGCACTTAAAGCGGAGGTCCTCCAAATTTTATTTTTTTAAAGTCAGCAGCTACATATACTACAGCTTTTGAAATATGGACCTTTACCTGTCCAGGGTGCCCGCGATGTCGGCTGCAATCGCCATCTTCAGTAAGATGCCCTGCGGCTTCACTTCCCGGTTCCCTACTGCACATGCGCGAGTCATGCTGCACAATCCGGGTGGCCCCTGCTGTCTCTGACACCCGTGTGTTTCCCAGCGGGGGGGATTGGAAGAGGCGTAGACTCCCACGGGACTCCCAGAAGTGGGTGAAAATACCTGTATTATACAGGTATCTGCACCCCCCTTCTCCCCTTAAAAGGTGCCAAATGTGACAGTGGGGGGGGGGGGTTTGAAAAGTGGAGGTTCAATTTTTGCGTGAACCTCCGCTTTAAAATGATTGAAAGAAAATGAAATAACAAGCAAGCATGGAACACTTTTACACAATGACAGCAACAGGTAAACTAACAAAGAACTGAGGCACACACATTTTGTAAAGAAAAAACATCCATAAAAAAAGTGGCAAAAACTTAAAGTGTAACTCCACTTTTGTTGAGAAAAAAACATTTACCCCTGGGTGATATGTACATTGCAAGGATTTTAATAAACGTTGTTGCAGATTCCTACCTTTTGCTATTCTGAAGGAATCCATTTGCGTTTGTTTGTCCATGTGGGAAAGTGAGTCTAATGGGAGTGGTTTCATAATTATCAATCAGCTGTGCACCTGCAGGGCTCTAATGAGGAAAGCTGCTGGGTCTGCAGTACTTTAGACGTGTTCCACCAAAAATGACATTTTTGTTGCAGGGAATGCCTGAAATCTAACTTGTATCTTAGTGCAGACTTCTGGGAAAATCAGTGAACCAATCACAAAAAGCAGGAAATTATGTTTCTGGTGGGTGGTCAGTACACATTCCGTGTACAGAATACCTCCAGTAAGCCATATTGCATTTTCAGAAAATTACAGTGGCTGCAGATTTAAAAGGAAAGGTAATTTTTAATAACATTCAATTACAATATGACTTGCGTTGCCATTGTATACGTTATATACACGAAAGTGGAGTTACTCTTTAAAGTGGAAGTAAACCCTCCTATCGTTTTCAGCCAAGGAAGCTGCCATCTTGGCCTGCCTTTAATCTTTAACTGCCATGAAGCTGCACATGTGATCAGTTATGACACCAGCCATTGGATGGTTTGCCGGGAATGTAACTTTTCAAACTGTTAGATCGATGGGTTTACTTCCGCTTTAAAGAAATCAGCTTTTCTCAGGAGTTCTCAGTCAATAACTAAATTAGTCACAAAAAGCAGTTACAATATTTACCGTTATATTCCGAGTCCGGAAAGTGCTGTCCAAGGTTGCAATGTGAAAATTTACTGTAAACAGTTAAAGAGAAGAACATTTAACTTGATCTTTCAGTTTCTTCTAAGTCTGCAGGAATTTATTCTTGACATCACAATAAACACAACACTATAATTCCTCAAAAAAGCTCCATCTTCCATTTTTATTAAGCCATCCTTGAGCTTCAGTCCAGTGACTTTGCTTAGGCAGGATGATGTCTTCAGTCTGTTGCAGGCAGTGATCAGACTACAATATTGCTTAACCACTTGCCTACCGGGTTACTTTCACCCCCTTCCTGCCCAGACCATTTTTCAGCTTTCAGGTGGTGATTGGTGGCACTTATGGGCAGTGGTGGGCACTGATTGCTGGCAGTGGTGGACATTAATCACTTACACCGATTTGTGGCTCTGGTGTCGCTATTGTAATCAGTGCACTGATGATCAGTGCCCCGATTACATGCATACATGTATAGATGTCTCCTGTGAGGAGATGCGGCTCTCCTCACCATACACATTGTCAGTGTGAGGTGAGGAGCACCGATTACCAGCATCTCCGTGTTTACATGTGACCCTCTGTGATTGGACACAGCCAATTAGAGATCGGGTGTTGCTAGGACACAGCACTGCCCCGCAGGCGCGCAAGATCAGTCGCTTTGGGACAGTTCATATGACGTTGTCCTAGAACGAGAGCCACACCGCACCCGCCATCATTTGATGGTAGGTGGCAACTAGTTAAAGCAGTATTAAACCCCAAACTAAAAATTTACTATATTTCAGCTAACCAATTATTAGATGTGGTTGGTAATTGCATCAGTTTTCTTTTTTTTGCATTTTTCCTCTGGTTTCACCTGGCAATCTGGCCAGTATTACACCGCCAGTATTAGTGAGGCACAACTCTGGAGGAACGATCAGAGGTGGCACAGCAGACAGCAACATTGTCAGTTTGGGGGGGGGGGGGGGGGCGTTAAAGTAATACTAAAAGGCAGAGTTTTTGTCTTTTTTGTTTTTTTAGACTTGGACGTATACTTACCTTCTCTGCGTTTTACACAGAGCAGCTCCAATCCTCCTTACATCTGGTCCTTCACCGGTGCTTCTGGACCCTCCCTCCTGTTGAATGCCCCCCATAGCAAGCAGCTTGGCCCACTCCTGAGCCACTGAGCACAGAGTGCGGCTCGGCCCTGTCCCCGCTTTCTCCTCAATAGCTCACCGGCTATGATTGACAGTGGTCGGGGAAATGAGGAGGAAGAGACCTGGAAGAGCCACTGCTCATGTGCACAACACTGGATCAGGATGGGGCTCAGGTTCCTATCCTACAGCCTCCCATGTACGCTCTCCCAATCGTATATTGGCTCCTATTACCTACTTATTTTAAGCAAACAATTCAATATGAATGGTTTGAAATATTATGTTTTTCACTCTTTCTGCATCTTTTATCTACAAGGTACCTTACTACTTTACAAGCGATAACTATTTATACCCTGTCCTGCTAATATAATACACCTCATTAATGTATATGTGTATTGCTCTGTACTGTATACCTGTCATATTGCTGTTTTTGAAATAAAAAACTTTTGTATACAAAAAAAAATTGATGGGGCTCAGGTAAGTACTGGGAGGGGGCTGCTGCACACAGAAGGTTTTTTTACCTTCATGCAAGGAGTGCATAAAAGTAAAAAAAAAATAGGTTTTCGACCACTTTAACCACCTTCCAGCCGCCTACCGCATACTTACTGTGGCAGATCAGCTCTATTGTGCCAAATCACATGCCTGTACGTCATTTTGTACAATAGCCACGGGGGGGGTCGGTGCGCGCGACCATGCACTGATTGGACACGGGGATAATCGTTCTCAGGAGAGGCAGAAAGGTGATCTGTCTACATAAACGGGAGAAGATGGAGATCTTGTGTTCCTGCTAAGCAGGAACACCAATCTCTGTCTTCATCCAGTTAGAGTAACCCCCCCCCCCCCCCGCCCCCCACAGTTAGCAAGCACCAGCTAGGCACACTTTTAACCTTTTGCACAACCACGCAATTGTCACTTAAAGTAATTCAGTGCCGTTTTGCAAAAAATTGCCTCACTATAGGAGTAGAACCTTCAGGGGCTAAAGTGGTTAAATGTATTAGCAGAATATAGATCCACTAACAAATTGACGCCGAACTCCACTTCACACTTTATAAGCAGTTGCAGCAAACCATTTTTTCCCCCTTTTGAGCTAAAGGTTTTACATGAATAAATAAAAGCTGATAACTCTAATCAATCCCATCAGTGTTAAAGTGGTTTGTCTCATCCATGTAAACTGATACATTCTGCTGGAGTGTTTGTGTTCCTAAACAACAGACTCGTTGGCAGGATTACCAGATACAAATACAAGAAAGAAAACCTAAAAAAAAAAGGAAACAAATGCAGCCACCACATCTAAGAATTGGCAAACTACAATAGAATACAGGTTTGCTTTGTCAGACATTTGTGAACATGGCTAGAACCTGTCATCTCTGAGCCAACATACCAGTCTAGGATTTAGACGGGCCATACACGGTGCAAATTTCTTTCCTGCAACCTTGGTCCCCTCATCAATAGAGACGGTGCTGACAGGAGCAGTTGTCCTTTTCCCAGGGGATTATTGCTAATAGCTATAGCAGCCGCTAGTGATAATCGCAAGAGATTCCTGCAGGCTGGCTATATCAAAGTTGATCAAATTGATCACCTTGGTACATTCAGCCTGCCCATTAACAGTTCAGTTCCTGCTGAACTGCCCGAGAATCGTGTATGATCGACCTTGAAAGGTGACCCCAAGTGATATCCTGAACAAAGAGGCTTCTGTTCTTTGTGAAATTAAAGACAGATCGATGCACTGATAGGGGAATTACTGTGATCTCTATAAACGGTTATAAATACCTGGATATATTACTCTTACATATATTTATAATTAACACCCTCTAGGTAGGTAGGTGCCAGAGTGAAGATTTTTGGTTTGGATTAGGTAAATTTAAGCAGGCCTGTTTGTTTTGATTTGGTCTAGGCGTGGCTCAGGGTAGCAGCTGGTTACTTACAGGCAGCATCCCTGAGACCTCCCTCTTCTTTCCAGAAGGTTCTGGAAAGAGGGAGCTGTCTGGGGTATTCTAAGGAGTCCTGACCAATCCTCAACTGGGATTGGCAGGGGGCAGGTCTCCTTGAATACCCAGGGTCAGCCCAGCCAGGGAGCAAGAGAGAGCATTGCCAGGCAAGTCTGCAGGGACAGGAATAACTGGTCGCAGCATGACGAGTGACATGCACAGTCTAGAATACTGGGATGGCACACCTGAGAGGACTGGGAGCATGCAGTCTTGGATGGGTGCAGAGCCAGCGGAATGGACTGTGGTGTCATGGCCAGTGGAAAGGGGCAGCTGTAGCCAGGTGGGCTGGTAGGGCCTGAAGATGGGTTACTGGGCTCAGTAGCTGGTAAATTTCTATTGCTACACTATAGGGGCCCGTGGTCGTTGCCTGCAAAAGGCATTTGCTAAGGCCTGGCTAAGGCAGTTGCTAAGGCCTGGCTGAGCCAGTGTCAGGCCTAACCACATGGTGCTAGCTGTGCCTGGAAGTTCAAGCAAGTGCTAGAGGAGCTGAGGAGTAATAGTCTGCAGCAAGAGTTATGCCGGAGGGAGATTGGCGTGAATATACAGTAGTGTATATAGTTTGTCCTAAGTAAGTGCTATCAATTTCATTATGAATCCCATATTTCCCTTGCCCCATCCAAGTTCAATCCCCTCAATAAAATTTAAAGCTTATGGACTGTTCATTGTCTTGGAGTGTCTGAGAAGTGAATGCCGGGCTGGGTAGGGTGACAGATGGGCCACAAAACTTAGCAGCCCCTACGGGGGTACCACTACATATATATTTATATGCTGAATTTGTTAGTATGTCACAATTTGATGTTTTTAAGTATGTTATGTGTTTTTCTTTAGTAAAATCAATACAAAGAATTTTAAAATAAAAAAATCCTAAAGATTACTAGGCATGCATGCATGCACACATATACATGACAATATATATCTGACGCCAGGTCCACTCTAATACATCCAATAGCATTTAATCCAAATATATTGTATTGAGAGAAGCAAAGAGCCTGCACAAATCTCAATATAACCAATAGCAACCAATAAGAAGCATCAAAAAAAAAAAAAAAATGGTTCCCATAGGTTAGGAGAATTAGGACAGAAAATTACAGTGGCTGCAGATTGAAAAGGAAAGGTACCGGTAATTTTTAATATCATTCAATCACAATATGACTTGTGTCGCAATTGTATGTGTTATATTATTTTTTTTTTTATTTGTTATTTTTTTTTGTAAAGAATATCTAATCAAGTTCAAGGAAGATGTAAAAAAAACCCCAAAAAAAACATTTTTGCTTGCACATGATTAGATGATGGAAATCAGCAGAGCTTTACCACAATTATTAACCGTGGGAAATAAGTGCAACTGCATTTGCGAATTGTACCGTTTATGTGCCTTAAGCAAATCCATCCCAATGTTTTTAAGGTTGACCTGATATTCTATCGTAAGCTGTTATAATTCCTAATGATTAGTCCCAGTGCATCATATCAAAGCCTTCCAAGAAATGGTGTTGAAAATGGTTCATTGAGTGTATTATGATTTACCTGTCTGGCCAGGTTTATAGTTGGGTTTATCTGTCTGGATGAATGTCACGTAGAACAATTTGAGGATTAGAACTTTCTTGGTCTTCTCCAGGTGCAAATGTTCCCCATCCATAGAAACATGGAAAAACCAGACCTCGGTGTCCGTAATAGCAGGAAGCTGGCAGGATATCATTCAGATCAGAGCTTATATTGAGTAATATCTTCTATAAAGTCTAAACAACTTCTATGTAATATCCATACTACCAAAATGTCATACATGTGGATTCCCAGTAAAGAAGTCATTGCTGGGTGCAGAGGTGTAAACAGGAAATTTTTGTGCCCCAGGCATAGTTTGTCCCCATCAATTTAGGGCACATCATATTGTGCAACATTTATAAACATTTTCAGCATATCATGACCCTTCTGGTATCATTTTACTACACATTTTGGGCAATCTAGTACATTTTGACAGTCTAAGGAGTCTTTTACACTGGCAGTAATGTATACCGCCCTCTACAAAGCAGGACTGCCCAGCAACTGCAAGACAAGCATTTGGCTTGCAGTTGCAGTGCGGTCCTATTGATCTCAGTTGGCAAGTTTGACAGTTGGTGCTGGCTGTCAAACTTTGCAGTCTGAGTTAAAAATGCTCTGCCATGTGTACAGCGGTGTCAGGTTTTATTGTTATAATTTTGGTGGGTGACTGGGGGACAGTAAAACCACGGCTCAACTGTCTGTTTTTACTATTTCCAATGGTGTGAAAGAGCCCTAATGGCATTTCAAATCATGTAGGTTGACTTTGCAGCATTGCATTACTACTTTCTTTTATTGTGATTTTGGATCCACTCTTTTATCCATGGGCCCCTGCTGCCTTCCCCTAGTCCCAACTCTGTCTTGGTGTCTACCCTATATTATGTATATAGGCATGTATATAGGCTACCTCTGTGTTGCTGCACAGAGAGAATGCAGGATGAGAGAAACATTGTTCCTCTGCAGCCTCCATAGATGTCATCAGGGGAGCAGTGGTTCGATTGGATGCTGCAACAATGGATGACCTCAGGGGCCATCTTTAGTGGAGGCAAGGCTAATAAATAGCAGTGTCCCGCTGCAGTTCCAAAGTGGATAGTAGGACAGGATTCAGGCTGGATATGGTCAGCTTATTTAGCCCTAGGGAAAGGTTCCTGATAAGGAGGGACAGACTGGAGACCCCACTGCCGGCACCACTATTTCCTGGTCTCCAGTGCCGTGATAAAGGTTTTTTCATTCTTCAAAATGCAGCTACACTGCCTATCCGCCACCCCTCTACTCAGATGCTGCTCCGGTAACATAATCCTTATTATTAAACCATTTGTGCTAGAACCACTTCAATGTGCCGCTAACATTGCTGTGTTGACTGTGTTACTGAGTGTACCTTGCCGCTGTTCTCCACATGTTATGTGTTACCTTCATCTAACTAAATATTTGTACCACTTTACTTGGTCTCTTTGTGCCATTCTTTCATCTTGAGTACCAACTAACTGGCCCCACCCACATGTGGTTGGAGGGCAAATGTGGGAAGGCCCCATTCAGGCAAATGTGTTCCGCACTGCCTACCAATCACAACAGGGGATAATTTTGCCACAGCCATGAAGTAAAACATCATAACACATTTACACTCCAGTACACTGCAAGGCAGGTCTGCTGTGCAGGATCATGTACCTAGTATGTGATCCTGCACTTCCAGGTCTGGAATGCAGATGCGTGCTGCTGGTGACTTGCTCCTGCTGTGATTACACACAGCGGGAGCTGATCTGTGGGTACCGCATTCTCGAAGTCCGTCGGCACCCACTGATCATTAGGCAGAGAGCCAGAGTGGCGATCTGCTTATGTAAACAAGGCAGATCACTGTTCTGTCAGTAGGGAAGGCATTGATCCTGTGTCCCTGTCTTCCCCTCCGACTAGGTACACAGTTAACCCTATGATTGCCCCTGATGTTAACCCCTTCCCACCCAGTGTCATTAGTACAGTAACCGTGCATATTTTTAGCACTGATCCCTGTATTAGTGTCACTGGTGCCCAAAAAGTGTCAGTGTCTGATTTGTTTGCTGCAATATCGCAGTCCCGCTATAAGTTGCTGATCGCTATCATTACTAGTAAGAATTTATTGGATAGGTTTTATAGTGGAAAGTAAAAAAAATATATATTTTTTTAAATTGTCTGCCTTTTTTGTTTATTGCACAAAAAAAACAAAAAAACAAAAAAAACAAAAAACAAACGCAGGAGGTACTCAAATACCAGCAATAGAAAGCTTGATTTGTGGGTAAAAAAAAAGAAATATATATATTTTATTTGGGTGCAGCATTGCACGATCGTGCAATTATCAGTTAACCATTTCTGCCCGGAAGGATTTACCCCCTTAATGACCAGGCCCTTTTTTGCGATATGGCACTGCATTACTTTATCTGACAATTGCGCGGTCGTGCGATGCTGTACCCAAACAAAATTGATGATGTTTTTTTTCCCCACAAATAGCGCTTTCTTTTGCTGTAATTGATCACCTCTGTGGTTTTTATTTTTTGCGCTATAAACAAAAAAAGAGCGACAATTTTGAAAAAGAACCAATATTTTTTACATTCCGCTATAAAATATATCCAATTAAAAACGATGTCAAAAACATCTAATCTATTCATCAGTTTAGGCCAAGTTGTATTCTGCTACATATTTTTGCTAAAAAAAAAAAAAAAAATCCCAATTTGGTTTGCGCAAAATGTATAGCATCTACAAACTATGGGATAGATTTAGGGATTTATTTTTTTGCACTAGTAATGAAGGCAATCAGCGATTTTTAGTGGGACTGCGACATTACGGCAGACAATTTGGACACAAAGTGACACTTTTTGGGGACCAGTGACACCAGTACAGTGGATCAGTGCTATAAAAATGCACTAACACTGTATAAATGACACTGGCAGAAGGAATTAACATTGGCACAATCAAAGGGTTGAATGTGTTCCCTATGTGTGCTTTCTAACTTTGTGGGGGGTACTGACACTAGATAAAGAGAGAGATCGATGTTCCCAATTAGTAGGAATCACAGATCTCTCGCTTACTCTGTGACAAAACAACAGTCTGCCTTGTTTACAGAGGCAGACTGCCATTCTCTCATTCCCCTGAACGATTGCGGTGGACTCCCCGATTGGCTCGCACTGTGTCCAAAAACATCAGAAGCAGGTTGGTGGCGGCGCACACATGCCCCAGACCAGATGCAAACAACGTACAGGTATGTTGTTTCACGCAGCCTGGCCGCCCTGCCGCAGTATAAGTGTGGTGGGCGGTCCAGATCTAGTTAAAGTAACAGAGTGCCGTATTGCAAAAAATGTCTTGGTCATGAAGGAGGGGAAAATCTTTCGGAGGTCAAGTGGTTAAGGGTGGTAAAAACATGACTGGACTACGCATTCTTACTGTCCTTTAACACAAATGGAAATGAGGCATTAGTGAAAGCTTCAGGTTCTTCCAAATAATTTTGTGCAATGAGTAATGAACAAGAGGCAGAATTGGGAATACCTGCCTTGCATTTTCACAGACACTGGTAGCAAAAGAGCAGCAGTTTTTTAGGATGTGAAAATTCTGAGCAGATGCCTGCAAGTTGTGTCACCAGTTTGTATACTTAAACCAAACTCTGTGCGTGTGAAATAGTTACAACTTTTGTTAGCTTATCCTCGCTGTGTGCGCCCATCTTGGAGGTTTCTCCACATTCAGTCAGAACAGGAAACAATATCTATTACTATATCGAATACTATTTGACAGGTGTCAATTAGAGCAGGAAGTGAGGGAAAAGTCCACAGCTGGAGACACAGGCAACAATTTCAATAAAATAGGGTATAAAAGGTGCTATGTTCTTAACCACTACAGCCCCCGGACCAATAAACACCTTAAGGACCAGAGGTCTTTTTCCAATTTCGCACTGCGCTGCTTTAACTGGTAATTGCGCGGTCATGCAATATTGCACCCAAACTAAATTTGCGTCCTTTTCTTCCCACAAATAGAGCTTTCTTTTGATGGTATTTGATTGCCTCTGCGATTTTTATTTTTTGCGATATAAATGGAAAAAGAGCGAAAATTTTGAAAAAAAAAGATATTTTCTTCTTTTTGTTATAAGAAAAATCGAATAAACTAAATTTTAGTCATACATTGAGGGCAAAATTTATTCAGCCACATGTCTTTAGTAAAAAAAATGTCAATAAGCGTATATTTTTTGGTTTGCGCAAAAGTTATAGCGTCTACAAACTAGAGTACATTTTCTGGAATTTACACAGCTTTTAATTTAGGACTGCCTATCATTTCTTGAGGTGCTAAAATGGCAGGGCAGTACAAACCCCCCCCCCAAATGACCCCATTTTGGAAAATAAACACCCCAAGGAAATTGCTGATGGGTATGTTGAGCCCATTGAATATTTATTTTTTTTGTCCTAAGGGATTGAATAATGACAAAAAAAAAAAAAAAAATTTTTTACAAAAAGTTGTCACTAAATTATATATTGCTCACACATGCCATGGTTATATGTGGAATTGCACCCCAAAATATATTCCGCTACTTCTCCCGAGTACGGGGATACCACGTGTGGGACTTTTTGGGAGTCTAGTCGCGCACGGCACCCCGAAAACCAATCACCACCTTCAGGATTTCTAAGGGTGCAAATTTTGGATTTGACTCCTCACTACCCATCACAGTTTCGAAGGCCATAAAATGCCAAAATAGCACAAAACCCCCCAAAATGACCCCATTTTGGAAAGTAGACACCCCAAGCTATTTACTGAGAGGCATGTTGAGTCCATGGAATATTTTATATTTTGCCACAAGTTGCGGGAATATTACAAACTTTTTTTTTTTTGCACAAAGTTGTCACTAAATGATATATTGCTCACACATGCTATGGGCATAAGTCAAATTACACCCCAAAATAAATTCTGCTGCTTCTCCCGAGTACGGGGATACCACATGTGGGGGACTTTTTGGGAGCCTAGCCACGTACGGGACCCCAAAAACCAAGCACTGCCTTCCGGATTTAAATATAAAATGCTACCAAAAAAACTGTTAGTGATCGCAGGGATCAGGCCTGACTCTGCGATCGCTGCAGTTATGCGTTTAGTGTTTTGTAAGTGACAGTGATCGATCGATACTGCACTTGGGTGGGCTGGGCAGAGGGGCAAAACGCAGGTGCTAGCAGGTATCTGGGCTGATCCCGCTAACAATGCATTTTTTTTTGGAACCCTGAACTGCTGGGGACGCTAGTATAGATCTGATCAGATCAAATATTGATCTGTTCAGATTCTATACCACTACAGGAGGTTTATGCTTTGCGTGTGAGTGTTAGCGGTACTGGCACTAACCTAGCGCTGCCTGGGGCGACGCAGACCCTGACCCTAAAACCTAATTGATATCACCCGCCAGGTGATCAGGGGGTTAAATCTTTATTGGGTAATAAATGGTGGGTGCCCCGATGCTATAAAAAGCAAACTAACCAGAGTCACCCGTAACACTTATACGGTGATCACTGGTGAAAGGGTTAACTAGGGGCAATCAGGGGGTTAAAATTTTTATTAGGTAGTATATGGGGGTCCCTGGCACTATATAAAAACCTGACGGGGAACCTAAATAACTAACTGGCTAACCAGCGTCACCAGTGACACTTATACTGTGATCGCTGGTGAAAGGGTTAGCTAGGGGCAATCAGGGGGTTAAAACCATTATTCGGTAGTATATGGGGGTACCTAATGCTATAAAAACCTGGCGGTGAACCTAAAAAAATAACTAGCTACCTAACGACACTAGTGACACTAATGCAGCGATCAGAAAAACGATCGCTTAGTGACACTGGCAAAAGGGGGTGAAAGGGTTAACTAGGGGCAATCAGGGGGTTAAAATCATTATTGGGTAGTATATCGGGGTACCTAGCGCTATAAAAACCTGGCGGTGAACCTAAAAAAAAAACTAGCTACCTAGCGACACTAATGCAACGATCAGAAAAATGATCGCTTAGTGACAGTGGCAAAAGGGGGTGAAAGGGTTAACTCTAGGGGCCATCAGGGGGTTAAATCTTTATTGGGGGGTGATAGTGGGCTACCCTGGACCTAACACTAACTGCCCTGACAGTTTTAACTGTTACAACTAGCTACCTAGCGACACTAGCGACACTAATGCAGGGATCAGAAAAATGATCGCTTAGTGACAGTGGCAAAAGGGGGTGAAAGGGTTAACTAGGGGCAATCAGGGGGTTAAAATCATTATTGGGTAGTATATCGGGGTACCTAGCAATATAAAAACCTGGCGGTGAACCTAATAACTAGCTACCTAGCGACAGTAGCGACACTGATGCAGCGATCAGAAAAATGATTGCTTAGTGACACTGGCAAAAGGGGGTGAAAGGGTTAACTCTAGGGGCCATCAGGGGGTTAAATCTTTATTGGGGGGTGATAGGGGGCTACCCTGGACCTAACACTAACTGCCCTGACAGTTTTAACTGTTACAACTGACACTGAATGCATTGATCAGTAAAGAAATGATCAATGCAATCAGTGACACTGTGACTGGGGGGGGGAGGGGACCCCCCACCCGCTGGAAGGCAGGCACGTACATCTACGTGCTTGTGCCTGCCTGTGCCATTGTGATGACGTACAATGGCAATACGGCGGTCCTTAAGTGGTTAAGGGAGATTTTTTGTCTATACAAACAGGCCGGGAAGGAAATTATTCTCCATGTGTACACAGACAGCATATGAAGTCTAACAGATATTCCAACCCTTTCTCATCCTATCCACACCTGAAAGAAAGGTTTTGGTTGGGTGGGCTTTAATAATTTTCAATTTAGATTCCAGTATGAGCTTTAAAACTTTCTTGACACAGCCATGGTTTGCCATCAGCATAATGCCAAATACATCGACTTTGAGTGGGTGTTTAAACCATTATTACAACAGGTTTGTTAAAAAAAAAAAAAAAGCATTTGTTTAACCTCTAAAGTAAAATGTGATGCAACACTAAACATACTTTAACTTTCAAAGAACAAACACTTAACGCATGTTCACACTAGATTCAAAGAAAACATTAAAGCTAAACTCCGGGCACAAAAATAGGATGAAAATCCACTTTGTGTGCAACAAAAGCCCACGGAAGTTTTTACAGCCGCTTTTATGAGCAGCTTAAAAACCCCTGTCCATGTTAGCCTATGGCCTCATGCCCACCATGGCGTTTTTGAGCTGAAAATGGCATAGGCGTTTTAAAGCTGTAAAAAAAAAAAAAAAAAAAAAAAAATTCTGAGGTACGGTGCTAGAGCTGTAAAAATGGCAAGCGTGAAAAAATGTGAAAAAGCGTTTTGCGCATTTTTGAGCTCCGTTTTTTTTTTTTTTGCTTTCTGTGGGATTGTGGGTAATTTTATAACCGAGAGATGCATTTTTCTTTAAAAAAAAAACTACTTATAGAGTGCAGAGGGAGACTATTTTCTGCTTCTTCAATGTCTAGTCACAGGCCGAGGGCAGGAAGGTGACCCAGCTGTACTAAACTGCAACTGAAAAAATAAATAAAAAATAAAACATGTCTCTGCTGGGAGGTCATCTGAAACCGGCCTGATGTGCCTGCACACATTTTATTTCTCTGGTCAGGTCACTTTTGGAACATGACAGAAGAGAGCAAATTGGAAAGAAAGGGGACTTCATCAGTCTGCTGCTACTCATTCATACTACCAAGTCCACAGGCTGGTGGTAGCTAGATAATACAACTGTATTTCTCAACAGTGTCAGAGAAAGCAGTGTCATCCACCTGTGGATTATGACAAGGTTGTGTAGTTAAAACAGGTCCCTTATATGCATCTGTGTATTTAGCTGTTTGCCTGCAGTTAAAGAATGTGCGACTCCAACATTTCATATTCCTATGTGCCTGCTGTACCATGTACTTGTATGCAAAATGATCTTGTTCTCTTTGTATTGATTCCTTTGTGTGAAATTCCTGCTGTTCCTGCCAGGCCCTCTGCTTTTCTATTAAATACTGAACACACTTGGCATGAGAGCACAGTGTGGTCAATTTTCTAGCTGTGCTGCTGGGCACTCAGCCTCCTCCAATGGATGGACTTGTGCTAAACAATCCCCCCACCACCCCCACTCCACCGCTACACAGCCATTTACTGGGAAGACCAGTGTTCTACTGTTTCTCCTCCCCTAGCTCTCTGAACTCCTTATGCAGCAGCACACTTATACTTTAAGCTTTAACAACTTGTTAGGGGGTAATGAGGAACAGTCCCAGTTCTTATGTATACTCTTGATAGCAGATGTGTTCAACTCTACACTGACTGGTTATGGAAAGCAAATGCACAAAGTAAAGCTAGTCCTAGTCTTGTACCCACCTGGAAGGAATAACAGTGCAAATAATTAGGGGTGTTAATAGCATCTTCAGCTACTTGATAAATGGTGTCATCTTTCTTTAATGCCATTTTCAGTTTGATCTCCCCCTGCAGGTGGAGAATGAAAACACATGCTCTCTCTGATGAAGGATAGACCATCTGAGCGGGAACTGTGACCATATAGTAGCTGCAAAGGAATGAGATAACCAGAAGGGTCAGAGATTAATTGTAATGTGGCATTTTATATTAAAAAATTACAATATAAATTTAAATCTAAAATCTTTTAACCACTTAACAACCGGCCCATAGCCGAATGACGGCTACAGGGTGGTTGTTTAACTCTGGGAGGACGTCATATGACGTCCTCCCAGAATTCCACTCTCGCGCGCCCCCTGGGGCGCGCACTCGAGAGCATCCGTGACCGCCGGGTCCACAGGACCTGGCGCATCACGGATCACGGTAAACGGCCGCTCATCGTGGACGTTTACCACGTGATCGCTCCGTCAAATGACGGAGTGATCACTTGTAAACAAACCGGCGTCATGTTATGACACCGGTTCCTCCCTCCCCCTCTCTGTACCGATCGGTACAGTGGAGGGGGAAGAGATTGGTGTCAGCAGCGCTGTGGGCTGCATCTGCAGTGCCCACATCGCTGCTCACCGAAAATTAACCCCATCATACCCTGCCATTACTCTGCAATACCCTGCAACGCTCTGCAACACCCGCCAATACCCTGCAACACTCTGCAACACTCTGCAATGCTCCGCAACACCCGCCAATACCCTGCAAAGCTCTGCAACGCCATACTCTGAGATACCCAGCCATAGTCGGTGATACCCTGCAATACCCAGCCATAGACATCCCACCTCCGGTGCTTCTACCGACTCGCCAATACGATCAAAGCCAGAATCTTTTTTTTTTTTTTTCAGGCTTCCCAGCTTAGAGGTGAGATGCGGGGTCTTATTGACCCCATATCTCACTGTAAAGAGGACCTGTCATGCCATATTCCTATTACAAGGGATGTTTACATTCCTTATAATAGGAATAAAAGTGATCAAAAAATGTATTTTTGGGGAAAAAAAAAAGTCAAACTAAAATAAAGTAAAATGAACAATAATAAAAAAAAGAAGCGAACGCATACGTAAGTCCCGCCCACATATGAAAACGGTGTTCAAACCACACATGTGAGGTATCGCTGCGAACGTTAGAGCGAGAGCAATAATTCTAGCCCTAGACCTCCTCTGTAACTCAAAACATATAACCAGTAAAAAAAAATTAAATCGTCGCCTTTGGGGATTTTTAAGTAGCGATGTTTGGCGCCATTCCACGAGCGTGTGCAATTTTGAAGAGTGACATGTTAGGTATCTATTTACTCAGCGTAACTTCATCTTTCACATTATGCAAAAATTGGGCTAACTTTACTGTGTTTTTTTTTTTTAAGCACAAAACTTTTTTTTCCAAAAAAAAGCATTTGAAAAATTTCTGCGCAAATACCGTGCGCGATAAAAAGTTGCAACGACCACCATTGTATTCTCCAGGGTGTTTGCTAAAAAAACATATATAATGTTTTGGGATTCTATGTAATTTTCTAGCAAATAAATGATGATTTTTACATGTAGGAGAGAAATGTCAGAATTGTCCTGGGTGCTCCAGAACGCCTGATGGCGCTCCCTGCATGTTGGGCCTCTGTATGTGGCCACACTGTGTAAAAGTCTCACACATGTGGTATCGCCGTACTCGGGAGTAATAGCAGAATGTGTTTTGAGGTGTAATTTGTGGTATGCATATGCTGTGTGTGAGAAATAAACTGATAATATGACACTTTTGCAAAAAAAAAAAAAGTAAAAAAAAAATCTTGATTTTGCAAAGAATTGTGGGAAAAAATGACAAACTTCAAAAAACTCATCATGCCTCTTACTAAATACCTTGGAATGTCTTCTTTCCAAAAAGGGGTAATTTGGGGGATATTTGTACTTTTCTGGCATGTTAGGGTCTCAAGAATTGAAATAGGCCGTCAGTACTTCAGGTGTGATCAATTTTCAGATATTGGCACCATAGCTTGTGGACTCTATAACTTTCACAAAGACCAAATAATATCCACCAATTTGTACTTATTTTTACCAAAGATATGTAGTGGTATAAATTTTGGCCAAAATTTATGAAGAAAAAATTACTAATCTGCTAAATTTTATAACAGAAACAAAGAAAAATTCATTTTTTTTACAGAATTTTCTGTATTTTTTCTTTTATAGCACAAAAAATAAAACGAGCAGTGATTAAATACCACCAAAAGAAAGCTCCATTTGTGTGAAAAAAAGGACAAAAATTTCATATAGGTCCAGTGTTGTATGACTGAGTAATTGTCATTCAAAATGTGAGAGCACCGAAAGCTGAAAATTGGTCTGGTTATTAAGGGTGTTTAAGTGCCCAGTGGTCAAGTGGTTAAGCAAAGAAAAACATTTTAGATGCGTCCCTAAAAAGGACCAAAACAACCATATTATGAAGCAGCATATACACTTGCATCTTTAATACTGAATACATTGTACATAAAGCTAAAATTGAAGTTTTATTGAAATTTTGCAAACAATTAAAAAAGGTCTTAAATAAGTCCTTAAGACATATAAGGTGGCTGGCATTGAACACCCTCCTAAAATGCTAGAGGACAGAACATCTATGGCTTCATGACTTGTTCACAGATGTAAAATTGATATGCAGTTTGTGTAATAAGAACAGTCTTTCCTTCAGAGTGCTGTGAATGGAAATCCGGTTGTTTGTAGCAATTGGCTTTTCATAAAGCAGACTGGTGACAGGAGGTAGATGAGAACATAATTGATCATCTCTGCAATGGTGGATACAGACAGCAGGTAAAACACTTATTTTTAGTGGAGTGGGGCGAGAAAGATAAGAACTGCTGTGCAAAAAAAACAAAAAACACTTAAGCATGAGATGGGCTTCAACTTTGTGTTAAAAAAACAAAACACAAACATTGGATGCCCAAATATACAAAGCCCAAAGTATGCACAGCTGTAGAGTCCTTTTCACTAGCTATGTACAGTATACATTGCTGAAGGATTTGACTCAAAGACTCACATAAACAGAATAAGCATTTATTAGTTTTCCACTTACGGTTCGGTGGCTGATGCCAGAGGAAGAACAAAGACAAACAGGCAGATGGAGAAGAGCAGAGGAGCCATGGTGCCTCACACAACAGATTGTGAGCATTGACTTTTTCCCCTATAACTGTAGGCAAAGTGTAAAATAAGCCAACCCTCTACCTCTGCACTGGCAGGGGGCAGCTGGAGATGTGAGGTCTCTCGTGGGGAATTTTGACCAGAAGGAGTTATTTCGACACAAGTTCATGACCGTTTATCTGTTCTGCTGAGGTAGGAAAATTACAGCACACAAACGAAACAAATACTGAAAGACGTGAGAGGATTTAACTGGACTTTGAGAGTATTTTTTCCAAACAACATGATTTGTGAACACAACAAAACTACAAGTTTATATTTACCCGTGTAAGCATTGCACCATTATCTTTGGCATGCACTTTATATATGGTGTACGTTTGCTGAAATTTTTTTAAGGGGACTTTAAAAAACGAACTCCAGTTTTTAATGTTATAAAACAGAGGCCAACATTACTAAGAAAAAAAAAAAGAAAAAAAAAAAAAAAAGAAAACAGCTTTAGATGGCTTTAGATGCAGTTTTTAATTTAAGTCTAATGCTGTCCCATGCAGACAATTCTGGCATAGAAATGGAGGGGCTGCTGTGGCCTATGGAACCCTGAAGTTACTGCAGAAGCAGCTGAAATATGTGGAAAGTCTTTTTACCAGCCAGCTTGAGGCTCGAGGGAGTAGATTGTGGATCACACACACCATTCAGTTAAAACGGCGGTCTCCCCACATTGCAAAAATTAAAAGACAAAGAAGAGAACAGTGCCATCTAACACTGTGTAATTCCACAAGACTTTGTGAAGTTGTTGTGCCACATCCAATATAGAAAATACATCGATATAAAACCCCTAGTGGTGGACTTTAACGGCACGTACAACCAAAGATTACAAATAAGAGCAATTAACTTTCTTTATTTAATTGGTATAAAATCATATAAAGACAGAGTTCATACATATCATATAAGTTTGTACAGTACAAGGGACGAATTACTTATACATAATCGACTATAAAAGCGATCACCCTACACGTTTCGGAGCTGAAATAGTCTCCTTCTTCAGGGGTATAGATACAGCATAGGATATAGTTCTAGTGAAGGACAAATAACAAGATATTAAAACAGGCAAACAGTGGAACAAAGAAGATCATAAAGAACTACACTCCAATTAGTACTTACATAGCCAGGTACAGTATCATATGAATGTATTTCACAGTTGAGTTAAGAACAACAGACAGTGTTAGGTGGACTGCGTGGCTTTCCAGTATCCAAGGCTTCCCAAGGGGAGGGGGGAGGATGGTAAAGTAGTAATAGGTAGAATGGTAATTTGAAATTTGTATTAAGGCAGCTGATAAGGGAGGGAACATCGTTGTCCTGGACAACGCTGCATACGTCGACGTGTAACAAAATACTCAGGAATGTAGACTGGTACAGCCGAGTTCCGGCAGATATTGTGAAAAAAATATAATACTGAATTCTATTTGCTTGTAGATACTGCATGCTCCAATCAAATCATTACCCAACAAACCTGGGAATTCATTAGGAATAAATTTCCCCACATACCTATTTTTTATGCGTTACCCAAAATCCACAAGGATGTCAATAACCCTCCTGGTAGGCCCATCATTTCGGGAGTCGGTTCAGTTAGTGATAACGCCAGTAAACTTGTAGATGAATTCCTCAAGCCATTAGTTACCTCTTTGCCTTCTTTTGTTAAGGACACCCTACACTTTCTCCAAATTATCAATTCATTACAGATTCCCGACCATGCTTTTTTCGTCACAGTAGACGTAGAATCCCTCTACAGCTCAATTCTCCATAATAAGGGTATAGCTGTAATTAAACACTTTATACAAATGGATACCAATATCGATCCGGTCTATGGAGAGTTTATTGTTTCGATCTTGGACTACATTCCTCAACATAACGTGTTTACGTTTAATGGCTCCCACTACCTCCAGGTACAAGGGGGGGGTTGTGATGGGGACTTGTTGTGCCTCATCGTATGCCAACCTGTATCTGGGGGAGTGGTAGGCAATGGTCCTAGGTGATAAGGACTTATCGATGTACTCAGACCACATACTTTGTTGGTACCGATACATCGATGACATCATCATCTGGGACGGTCCCCCTGATCTATTGGAGCAGTGGATACCAAGAATCAATAAAAATGACTTCAACCTGGGCTTCACTATGGCCTACGACCCTGATTCTGTAACCTTTCTTGATGTCAAAATCTACAGGGGAGAGTCAGGCTCTGTCCTAAGTAAATTGTAGAGGAAACCCACTGCGGGTAATTCCAGTCTCTATGCCTCAAGTTTCCATCTGAAACCTTTATTAAATTCCATTCCCTATAGTCAGTACCTGAGAGTTAGGCGCAACTGCTCGGACGATACTGTCTTTCGGGAGGAGGCGAATAAGCTCTGCGACAGACTTCTGTTGCGGGGCTATTCCCATACCTCCCTTAAGCGTTCCTTCAAGCAAGCCTGTACTCAAACCAGAGCCAATTTATTACACTCCATGAAACCCAACAAAGAGACTCAAGATATGAGAATCATAACGAAGTTCAGTAATAAACATGACAAGATAAAAAAAAAATATTGAAAATACTGGCATCTCCTCACCTCCAACTCCTCAATTCTGGGCAAGTTTGTTACACCCAAACCTTCCTTTACCTTTAAACGGCAACTTCCATTGGTGGCACACTGGTTAGCAGCGAATTCTGAGGTGAAAACAGTAAAACACACTGTAAATATAAAGGCACCTTTATTTGTGGCAAATGCCACTATTGTAAATTCATGCTTACACAGAAAAGTCCATCTTTGCCTAATGGCAAAATTTTCCGCCCTAGGCATTTTGCCAACTGCCGTACATCTGTAGTAATCTATTTACTCCTTTGTGAATGCAACTGCTTTTACTTTGGTAAAACCAAATTAGAATTTTGGTAAAGGGCGTACAGACACATTACAAGCATGCGCACATGTGACCCGGACCTACCCTTGGGCCGGCACACCTGTCTAGTTCATAACGGTATTTTTCCTAAAATTAAAAATTCCTCATTCTAGATAGGGTACACCCAGATCCCAGGGGGGCGACTGGAATAAAGCCCTCCTCCAGCTGGAATCTCGGTGGATCCATAATTTGAAAACTACCCAGCCTCCGGGCCTCAACGACAGCATATGGTTCAAACCCTTCCTTGAAGGGTTCGTCTCAGGTGGTAGGGAACAGTAATATTTTATTTATTTTTATTTTTTTCTTGCAATATATTTTCTCTAAATTATTTTTATTTTACATTTTTCCATGTGCTTTTTTGTCATATATATATATTGCTGTATATTCTGTTCTTTGTGAAGTTGCTCTTTAAACTATATTGTGGCGGTCAGTTTCCCAGGCTACCTTTGCTTTTTTTATATAATAGGTTTTTCCCTTTTTTTTTATAGTCCCACTATAGTTTAGTATTTTGAATTACATTTTTTTTTACTCAGCACACCCCAAAAAAAAAAAAAAACCCTGCTGTCTGGGCACTTCTCCAGGGTTCGCCCAGCACACATAGCCACCCAAGTTCTATACTCTAGGCGGCGCTTTAGGAGGCTCTAGCTGGCATCAACATCGCCAGCCATCCTCCATCTTGCCACTCCGGTGGCCATGCGCTGTCCGCCGGTGAGGCCTGTGTGTGTCGGCGGGTGTAGTGGGCGGGGCCCCGCCCTGGCGCCTCTGTTTATGACATGCACACTAGGAGCGGGGCCGCACGCACACCACTCGGGGGGTGGGCTCCAGCCAGGTCTCCCCTTGTTCTCTATCAGCTGGCGCAATTATCTCTGCACCAGCTGATTGGAGTATCTTTGCTTTATAAACGCTGGTTTCCTGTCCATCGGTATCCCATGGGTTTCATATGTGGGACGCCGTTTAGACGGTCCGGTGTGACGCTGTCTGTTGCATTGCAGGTATGGAGCTATATCCTCTCCCTCTACTTTCCTCACTCCCTTCCATAGCCATATTTGTTATAATAAATTAATAAAGAATTAAAGGATATTTTTCTTTCTCAGTTTTCCTAATTTCTCTGGGATCTTTAGCAGATCACGTATTG
Organism: Lithobates pipiens; assembly: GCF_037356315.1. NCBI lineage: Eukaryota > Metazoa > Chordata > Amphibia > Anura > Ranidae > Lithobates > Lithobates pipiens. The sequence goes on along the minus strand of NW_027507787.1, from coordinate 172,416,847 downwards.
TTACTAATACAGGTATACATTTATACTTTGATATTTGATCATATAATCATTATCAATCCCTTCACTCACTTCAGTAACCTCCGCTCTTTCCACACTCCAATGCATGCTTTATTTCCAACCTATTTTTTCGGACCTGGCACTTTATTGCCCGCCCCAGTGTTTCCCGGGTATGCGCCGAGCTAACAACAACTCCCCTTTGTTTCTTTTACAGGGGCTCTCTAGGGGAGGCCTGTATGGGATTTTCTCTGCCTTTGGGCAGCAACAAGATAAATTAATCCAAATTGCAAATTACCATTCTACCTATTACTACTTTACCATCCTCCCCCCCTCCCCTTGGGAAGCCTTGGATACTGGAAAGCCACGCAGTCCACCCAACACTGTCTGTTGTTCTTAACTCAACTGTGAGATACATTCATATGATACTGTACCTGGCTATGTAAGTACTAATTGGAGTCTAGTTCTTTATGATCTTCTTTGACACAAGGAGAAAGACTGTAATGGTCATGGACCTAAAATGATTACCGACAAATCATAATATACATTAGGCAATGAACAAAACAGGATTTCAAAAGAGAGCGAACAAAAAAAATTTATATATCTAAATGTTGCTCGTCTTTTTGAGAGAGAAGGAAGAATGCTTGCTGAACAAGAATTTAGAGTAAAGGGTTAATTTCCAGCTCCTTGTTTAAACCACCCGACGTAAGGACATCTAGTCTGTAAATCCAGTAGAATTCCCATGCGCACAGGAGTTTGTATCATTCTGCTGCTGGAAAAGTATTGGGTAGGGCTTTGGTTACCCAAACGTTAATATCATGAGAGGAATGTTTATGATGAATTAGGAATAGTTTGGGGACACTATATTTGTCTGATACTGTGTCCACTAGACGCCTGTGTTCCCCAAATCTTTTTCATAGTGTATGGCTCGTTCAGCCTACATATAATATGCCGCATGGCCAGGACAGGCAATATATCACAAACTCGGATGAGCATGTGTAAAAATCAGATAGGGAATATGTTTTTCCTTTTGAGTGGAATTGTTTTTGTCTGTGGGTGACACGTGAACAAGTCAGGCATAGGGGCTTACGGTATTGGTACATGCCTCGGATATTGAAAAACTTAAATGGAGCACTTGTGGGTGGATTTGATTTAATTTTGCTGGGGGCACTTCTGGTTTTTAGTTCTTAGCACATCTATATGAGATAAGGGGTCGTGCTGTGATGGTAAATTTGAGGTGTGGGTTGTCTTGTAAAATGAATGTAAAATTCAGTTTGTAGGGTTATATGAACTGCTGCCTCCCTGTAAAATGATTGATGAGTGCTGTTCTATGGAGTAAATACGTGTATCAAGACCCTGCATGTATGTGATAATTTGATAATGTGCTATATGTAAACATCAAAAAATTAACCCTGGTTGAATATTAGGTGACGTGTGCTGACAAAAAATGAGCGTAAAAGAAGTCACTTGGCTTTGGTATCGTAAACAGGTTTAAGTAAAACCCCAAACCTGCTCTTGTTTGGGAATCTGTATGATCACCCCATGAGCCAATAATCAGTCTAATGCTTGCAACAGGGATTGCCTTTTCCCTGGATCCTTGGGAATGTTTGATCTCAGAAAACGAGACTGTGAAAACTCTCGAAACTCTAGCTTGTTTCCTAGGGACACTGTGGAGAAAGTCCATTTGTCCTGAATTTCTCTTTGCCAGGTTTACCTCAGAAGTCTTCCCCCCACTTTGGTGAGGGGAGTTGCCTCTTTGATGATGACGAGTTCTTGGTATTCTGCTTTGCAAACTTGTGGCCCCAGGTCTTCCTTTGTGCCTGGGTTTGACCCGGAGGTCTTCCTCTAGAGTCTGGCGGTGGAGGCCGTTGCCCCTGCCTAGAGGTGGATGCACCTGGCGCGGAAAAAAAGTGTGTTTAAACAAAGGACGCTTATATTTTCTTTTGACTGGCAAAAGAGTCCTCTTTCCGCTAGAAATTGTTTGGATGTAATTATCCAAACTATGGCCAAATAGTTGTTCTCCCTTAAAGGGGAAAACTAGTTAAAAGGTACCTAAGGTACTAGTTAAAAGGTACCTAAGCCACCCCCAGGTGCTGGGGGTGGCTTAGGTACCTTTACAGTAGCTATGGAAGTCATAGTGCAAAGCACAAAAGCAGAGGTAACAAATTTATATATAGATTTTGCTTTGACAGCAGTTTTAACAAGAAAACAATGTCACCATAGTTGCGGATAACAATAGCGTTTCCTGTACTGGAAATGCTTGCTTTACACCCCTTACATGCCCAGCACTCCTGTGTCTCCTTGATTGGTGTCCTCAGTGTCTTCCGCTCTTCCATGTGGACGTTTTAGGTCCTGCTTTCCTTGAAGAAACCCGCCCCGTCCCCCTCAGTATAACATAGTCTGCACGCGCAATGCTTTTCATTTAACAAGAAAAAAACAGACACGAGAGGAGGAGACGGTGTTGCTGACTATCGCCTGCAAAGTCTGGTTCTTTGTCCCCACCTGCAGGGCACTACTGCCTGTCAAGCTGGGGAACCATTACAAAAAAACAGCAAGCTAAGTTTGAAAAACTGAAGTGCTTTTATATAAAAATTGGAAGTGGGAGAGGGACTTTTGTCAGCAGTATATATAGCTCATATAGTAGCTATTTATTGTACATATTATGTGTCTATATAAGCAAAAAAAACTTAAATAGTTAAACTGGCTAGTGGCTATAATCCCATAGAAAATGACAGCAGAATTCCTCATGGGGTTTTTTAGCAGCAAATGAGAAACAAAAGGATTGTAAAAATTCCTTAGTTTTATTAGCCAAACCGCTGAGTATTGACATAGAATACAAAAAGTATTTAAAATATGAGCTATGGTGTTCAACGTGCATAATAAATTATTGGTAGAAGGAAGTGCATACACAGTTTATACGTTCTGTTTGTAAAACTAATACATTATATTCAAGTAGTTTTCCATAGCATATAATTCATATGACCATCTGGTATACAGAATAACCCAATGCTTTTAAACCTTGGAAAGGTCACAGTCTTCTTCGGGGGGGGGGGGGGGGGGTGGTCACATTTCTACAAGTATATCAAAAGGACAGATTTTAACATTTCATTAGATCAATTTCTTTTATTTTTCTTTCACTTGTAATATTTACCCTTTCACCAAAAATCCCTTTCCACACATACCAGAGACTTTTCCTTAGAAGCCCAAATCATCTTCCCTGGAGGTGGTCCCAGAGCCTACTGCACGCCACCCACACCCCACCTGAGGGGGAGCCAGCCCTTGGGTCCACGGGCTTACAAGGAGGTGACAATATAGTATGACCACCCCACTTAAATTGGGGGACAGCGGCACCTAGAAATGATAATAGGCTAATGATTTAGATACTTTCAGAGATGTATATTTACTTGTTAGGGCTAGGGTACTAGCTGGCTTTCAAATGCTTATATTTTATTAATATAATATTTAATAAAATATATAAAATATGCTATTTTTCAATTTTTATTTACTTTTAGTGTGTTTCAAATTATTACCCTTTATATTAAAATGTTATACATAAATTGGATTGAATAAAATACAATAATATATTTGTAGAATTATTATTAATCGAAAATGTTTGTTACCCAATAGTCACTATACTTAGTGTTGGAAAAGTGAATGTGCTTATTGATGCAACACTAAAATAATAGTGTTGAATTATATTCAATAAGTGCTTTAATCATGATTATGACTGAATGATTAAAGTAAATCTATGAAGAATATAATAATAAACCATAATTTGTGACATGATAAAAAATTAATGATCAATTGTGCAATAAATTAAACATATCCAAATTAAAATAGTAATGCAAATAAGTGCTATAGTAGAAATGTGTGACCCTGATAATAAATATATAAGTGGTGCAAAATATGATTGTGCAAATACTAATATATAATAAACTTGTTAGTGAAAACAACCGACGAATGATTTTGTATGTATTTAAAAGTATCACCTCTCATATAAATTACCTGATGCTTTAGTTTACTGGACAACCAGGCTAAGTCCGTAAAGAGTAAGTACTGAGCTTCTGGGAAAATGCCAGGATTTTTTTCCCATCTAGAATGCAACAGAAGTACATAATGTTGCATTAGGGAGTAAATAAATGGACAAATGTTACAAGTAGCCACTGCTAGTGCAGCCAGTCTTACCCGTCCTTGCTCTGCAAATCACAAAGCACACACCAGGGATCAGCTGATCCAACCCGGCTTGTGCTCTATATTATATACTTGCTTGAGTGGATATAATCCCATGCCTGTCAGGAAGTCTCTTAAGGCTTGAACCTGTGTATGCTGCTTCTGTAACTGCTGTACCCCTTATTTAATTCCTATAGAAGAGGGACACCATTTGTTCCTAAGAACCCCCCTCTGGCTGTTGGGACCACACATTGGCTGTTATAGCCGGACACAGGGCTGCTGAAAGCATCATATTTAAGGTATATGTAACTTACTCCCTCTAGGGGAGACATTTTAAAGGCATAAGTTTTAAAAATATTTAAGGAAAGACATAGGAGCCTTTTACAGTTACTCGTTTCTTCCCTTACCTTTTCCTCGCTGCAGGACACTGCTGATTTAACAGACAGATCCAAATTTCACCCATCATGGTGGGCAGCGTAGTTAAACCTTCAAAGACCGGGTCCCTTTTAATAGGGGTTCCACTCATTTGGACCCGTATAGCACCCCTCGGGAACAGCTTTAGGTAATGTAGCAAGACCAAAAAGAGTCCTGGTTCCTAGGGTCCAGCTCTCAGAGAGAAGCGTTACAGGCAAACCGTCCTTCTTGAATCGAGGTCCAGGTACCATCCTATGGCCTCAGTGGCAAGGATGGATCCGGTAGTGGAGGTTTTTTAAATCCAGCATTCGTGACCAACACCTTTAGACACTGGTGAAAAAACTGAGGTACTCCTGGAAGGAGGAGGGGTTATATAGGGGGAGTCAACTTCCTGTATCGGTTATACCAGTGGCAACACCTGAAGATAGGCCCATAACTACTAAGTAAATACTTGAGACTCTGTGTCCTATGATGTACGATAAAGAAATATTTTTTATATACAGTTACTTTCTGAAGTGTATATATACATAGGACTGACTAAATATTTTCACATAGGCACACGCCTTTGCAGTTTTGCACCTGGTGTAATAGCCCAGCAGGCTGAGTCTAATCTAGTACACAACACTCTTGTGTTTAACTAGTAACCTTGCGGAGTTAGCAGATTGCCATCTTTGGAGGTTACTCTCCAGGGGATAGGTAGTGCCATGTATTATTACACATAATCTGATCCCAGCATACACCACATAGTGGTCCAATTAGCACTTGCACTTTTCAAACTGTTAATCATCAATGGAGGCCACTCTCCAGGTGATAGGCAGCGCCACCCAGCCCTGTAATATACATATATTTTTCTGGTGCTTCACTAGTGGTGCCCCTAGGGGAGGCAGCAGCCCAGCCTTACCTAAGCGCGGTTTCTATCATTTATAAATAGATAAAAGACAATCTTTTGGCATGATCAGCCATATTTTCAATAATAATGTCAAAATGTCATGATTTCTGCCAGGGTATGCAAACATTTGAGCACTACTGTATCAAAGCTAGTCTTCCTATACTCAGAACATATGCCAAGCTCAAGGTATGAGATTCAATATGCCTTAAAGCATCTTCAACAAATTCCCCCAAAGCTCAGCGCTGTTGTGGGAAGGCTTCAAATGATTCCCTAGTTTCAAAATTTGACTATTTGGTTTGGCATCATAAAATGGCTGCTTTCTCTTTGTTTTAAGTAGCACCAAAAGGTAAAACCTTTTTTTTGTTTTGGATAGAGTAGGAGAGAGTCATAACGCCCTGTCAGTTTTTTTTTTTTTTTTTTATATCTGATTCTCATTTGGGAGAATTCCCTTCACTTCCTGTCCCAGAGTCACAACAGGAAGTAAGAGGAAATCCACCCAAACTGAGGCATTCCCTGGTGGTCACCAGGTCTAGTGTCCCCAATGCAAGCCTTCGCCTCTATCACTGTCCTGGGGACAACTCAAAATGTTGGATGTTCTTTCAATTTCATTGATAACAGTAAACAGGACAAATAGGGTGAATCTCACTAAAGCTGGTCGTACATTAGGCTCCATTCACACTTGTGCAACCTTTTCATGCAAATTCGCACCCCATGTTTTTCAATGACAACCATTCAAATATGTGTGACTTAAAGTTGCAGTGACTTGACTTTAAAAAAGGTTCTCATAAGTCGCATCAAAAATACACCTGAATGCAACATGTTATACATGCAACAGTTGTGCAACTGTTGTCCATTATTAACTTTGGAGATGTACAAGTGTGAGTGGATCTTTATACAATTTTCTTACTCAATTTCCTTTATATTTACCTTCAATTATATAGTACAAGGGCCTGGCTGAGACAAATTGTTTAGATTTTTTTTCTTTAATACATTTTTCTTGTTGTTTTTTACAGGAATATATAGCTAACAATGTGAACATTGTTCGTCATACAGTAAGGCCTCATGCACACGGGACGCAGGTGAAAACTCTGCTCAAAAAAAGCTGAAACGTGTGTTTTGCCGCGTTTGCATGCCGCGTTTAGCCACGTTTAAGGCACGTTTGCGTTTATAAGCGTTTATAAAGATAACATCATGTAGACCCTCCCGAAGCTCTCAAAGCATGTTTTTTTTTTTTTAACTATTTCTGCTATTTTGATCAGAGTGAGCAGCAGCAGCAGCATAGAGAGCAGTTGTACACTTGCACTTGCATTTGCATTTGCCTCTCTTTCTGTGGTATACATTTTGAAATGGATCCCATATTGAATATATGTCAGGAAATGCTCCTGATGTTGCTCTTGATGAGACAGCAATGTCGTCGCAAATTTTGTGAGAGGTCCAGAGTCGGAGCTCGTCGATATTGGACCCATCTATTGATGGGACAGTGAATGTCCGTTGGATATTTCACAAACATGTATGTGCAGCTGCGTACCTACCCCGACAAGTTTTTTAATTTCAGCCGGATGTCCATTGTCACATTTGATCTGCTCTTAGAAAAAGTATGACCTGGTCTGACATTCATGGACACCAATATGAGAAACAGTGTGTCACCAGAGGAACGTCTGTTGGTAACGATCAGGTACTGTATGTGTATATATTTATAAAATATATTTATCTATGGATGTACAGATTAATTTTTAAATTATTTTGTCTTGTGTGTTGTGTTTTTTTGTACTTTATTTTACAGGTGAATGGGTAGGGGTACATTGCACCCCATACTCATTCACATAGGGTGGGGGGCCGGTATCCGGGGGGGCCCCTTATTAAAGGGGGCTCACGGATTCCGATAAGCCCCCCGCCCGCAGACCCCGACAACCAACGGCCAGGGTTGTCGGGAAGAGACCCTTGTCCTCATCATCATGGGGACAAGGTGCTTTGGGGTGGGGGGGCCACTCGGCCCCCCCTTCCCCAAGGCACCCCCCATGTTGAGGGCACGCGGCCTGGTACGGCTCGGGGGGGGGGGGCGCTCGTTCGTCCCCCCCTTTCCTGGCCGGCCGGGTAGCGTGCTCAGACAAGGGTCTGATGTGGACCTAGGAGACGCGCTCGAAATGAGTGGACTTTTCTCCGGGCGGGAAAAGTCTGTTCATTTCAAAAGTACGGCGGACTGGCATACGCACGGCCGGATTGTCTGCCGAAATGCGAGTCCGGCGGGAAGATTGGAGTGCAAAACTACTTTCTAAGTCCGCCGTAATTTCCGGTCAAAAAAGTCTGCCGGAGGCTACACACGGGGGGATTGTCCGGCGGACTTGAGTTTGCCGGACTTTTCCACCCGATTGTTTTAATCGTGTGTACGCGGCATAACACTAACCCTACCCCTAACAGCTAACCCTATCCCTTACACTAACCCTAACCCTAAACAACACTAACCCTAATCCAACCCTTAATCCTAAACAATAACCCTAACCCTAACGGATAACCACTTACCATAACACCCAACCCTAATGACCAAATTACATTGCCGCAGATGGTCACAGTTGACTTTGAGGCCATGTATCTCTGATGCAGAAAAGTGCATGACATTTTGCGACCCGACTTTGGGGCCCCCTATCTCGGGATCACTTCGTGATAGGAACCTGACAATAATTGGCCCCAAGATATGGGCCCCCAAATTCGGGTCACAAAATGTCATTCTCAGATCATATTTCTGAGTTTTCAGGTCCAAAAAATTAGGTTCCTTTAAAAACGCATATAAACACAAATGCGTTTAGACCGGTTGAAGCGCGTTTTGCTTCTGAAACGTGGAAATTTTTGCATCTGAACCCATTTTTTTGCGTCTGGAAAAACTAGGTTAAACGCAACTGCATAAAAACGGCAAAAAAAGACTGTGTGCATGGACACATAGGATAACATTGAATGAGTTCAGGGGCAGTTGAAAAAAGTGTCCAACTGCATCTGAACATGCGTTTAACTCCGTCTCGTGTGCATGAGGCCTAAGGCCTATTCCTTGAGAAAAAAATGCAGTAAAGTATTGTGGGAGAAATGGTTTGGAGGAGGAAGTGACTCTAGATCAGCCCTGGGAGCAACAATGCAAAGCGCGCAGCACTGTCTGCTGGGAGGAGGGATAAAGGGACCGGCATGACCTGCTTTAAGCCTCTCTGGACACCATTCAGCCAGCAGGTGGTCTGTGTGTGACCAGGAGTGAGAGACTGCGGCCTATACAGCAGAGAGCCAGGTCGTCCACATCTGAGTGATCTCGGAGTACAGCTTTGCTGTTGTCAGGGCTGACTTAGCCCTTCCTTCTCTGGGCTGGCTGCTTAGCTGTCAGCTAATTGCCAGCTCTCATCTCTCTCCTTATCCAGCTCGTCTGACCTGCCTACTTAAAGCTGTCCAGCTCACTTATCTGCCTTCGCCTTGGTCACATCATAAGAAACCATCTCCTCCTGTTCTGTTTAAAGACTGATTTGCTGATATCCCTTCTGGCTCCTTATGCTACTTGCTGTTGCTCCACTTGGATCCCTGACTTCTGGCCTGGCTGATTACCCGATCTGGTTATTGAACTCTGGACTGGCTGACTACTTGATCCACTTACTGGACTCTGGCTATGCTTTGAATATGCTTACTCTATTTACCATTTTTATTAATAAACAAGTGTGATTTAATTGTACTTCTGTCTCGGTCCGATTCATGTTTTTTGAGAGCCGTTGCATAAAGTAGAACGGCCTGCGCTTCAGTGCAACTGGAAGCCCCTGCACTTCAGCCCACCTGGAGTTGCAGCACAGAGCGGCGGCGCCATCTTCACCAGATGGAGACATCAGGGAGGGATTCCGGACGGAGCCTTACTGCCATTGGAGTCCATTGTGTTGAGAAGGCACCTGTCTATTCCAGTAAAGTACAGTATTGCTGAGTGAGTTCTTTCTACAGACTGCTGGTGAGACTTGTAGTTCCATGGAGGTGAATCTACTTCTTCACAGGCATCATAGAGCTGGACTTTGGAGCCTTATCTTTTCCCCCTGCACTGTAAGGTCAGTACTGTATTGCACTCATGTAAGGCGGAATCTACAAGCGGTGATATTTCTTCAAGAAAGCAGTCATCAGCATATCTTTTCCTTTGTCTTTGTGGATTACAAATACTGCAGTTTAAACATCAGGCTAGCTGAAGATATCCAGAGAACATCAGTATACAGGCGGTGCAAATGTTACCGGCCTCAAAATGTGAATTAAGAGAGCCGATGATTGTAGACGCGATGAGATAAGGTGATCAGCTTGGCGTGGACTGCAAAGAATCACACAAACAGCATGAGATATGACCACTGACTTTATGGCTGGAAGTAGTTTAATTTTACATAACAATACATCTTTTACATTTTTATAGTCACATGTTTATAAACATTAACAATATATATAATACCGATTTTAACTAAAGTACTTTAAAACGTAGTTATAACAATGAACATTACTAAATTTTAATAACATATATATATCCCTGTTATTCAGTGTTATAGATAATTATCTTTATCTCTCTGGTACACTTTAAGTGTGCAATAATCATACTAGCAATGCATTGCTTTAATACAAATATTTTCATGGTAGTACTCTTTTTTAACCACTAGATGGTGCACATTGCATGTCTGTATGATGCAATACATAAGCTTTACATACAATAGGTTTTTTTCTATATTAAATAACAGAAAACATGTGCTTCTATAAATCTATGCAATTTCCAATAAATCAGGTTTAAATATACCTATTTAGAAAGGTTTAGTGTTTATCATAGACATTTGTTTTGACTAATGCAGTATTTTCATGTTCTTATGCACTTTTCACTTGTTTCTGACACATGCTGTTCTAAACTTCTAATTACAGCAAAACTATAGCATAACATCTGCTGAGACTTTTTCTGCATCTGCTCAAGATGTTTAGGAATCTTTCTATCACAGGTTAATACAGATTAGGAACAATTTAGAGTACATACCTGCAAAGAATCACACAAACAGCATGAGATATGACCACTGACTTTATGGCTGGAAGTAGTTTAATTTCCAGTCACATGGTGTGTGGCCTTATATAGACTCTGTTTGTATACCTTCTCTGCCATCTACTGGTTATTAATAGAATAGAAGGGCCATGTTTAGAAATATAAAAAAAAATGAATATGTACTTTGCTTTGGGGTGTCTGTTTTGTGACCATATAAACCCCAGTCCGTCACACAAACAAAACAGGGAATGTGTAGGTTTGTTGTGTTAAGTATAATCTGTTTGTAATTTTGAACGGGTACATTTTTAAAGTGTAGCTCCAGTCAAAAAATAAATTTTTAAGCTTTTGGGAAAACATAGGGAAGGCTTATCTCCCCTGTAACATTTATTTTTTGCGGTCTGTGCACCTCTTCAGAAGATTTCACCTCACTTTCTGTCCAAATGACAAATGTTTTTTGAAAATTTGGGGTTTTTAGTAAAACAAGGATTGGGATAAAGCATCAGTGGAGAGGAGACACGTTTTTCCCATATCAACTCTTATAAGAGAGAATTTCCCTTCCTAGGGGTAGATTTCATCTCACTTCCTGTTGTCTCCTTCCATTTGCAAGTAGGAGACGTTTGTAAGTTGGATGTTTGAAAGTAGGGGCCTGCCCTATATGCTGTGCAGAAATTTGGGCCTAAGGTTTTGGTGTTGCCACAACACTGTAAGCCCTCAAAGTGACTCTTGGTGGGCGCTGGAACGCCCTGCTGTGAACGATTATATCAAGAATTGTAATTACACGCCATTGTTGAACAGTGGTAGAAAAATTGGGCCTTTAGTGGTGGTGGTGCCATAACGCTAAGTCCTCACAGTTACTCTTGGTGGGCGCTGGAACGGGCCCTGCTGTGAAATATTATATCAAGAATTGTAATTACATGCACCTGTTAAACAGGGGCTGAAAAGTTGGGCCTTAGGCACTGGTGCCACAACACTGCAACATCTCACAAACTCTAGTTGGATAGCAGGAATGAGCCCTGCTGCAAAGTATTGCATCAAAAATTGTAAATACATTCCCCTGTTAAACAGGGGCTGAAAAATTGGGCCTTGGCCACTGGTGGCGGCGCCCAGAACCAAAAATGTTCATAGTCAATCAGAATAACAGGATAGTCACTCCGCATAAGCATAGGCAGTCTTGAAGGGATCTGACATTCAAAAAAAATTATTTCGGTTACATCAGCTTCAGGCGCTTGGTAGCTGGTGGTGATCCAAGACTGATTCATCTTTATGAAGGTCATTTGATCAACCGAGTTGGTGGACAGGCACACCCTGTGATCGGTTACAAAGCCTCCAGCAGCGCTGAATGTGCATTCCGAAAAAACGCTGGATGCAGGACAGGCCAATAGCTCAATTGCATACTGTGTAAGCTCTGGCCAGTGATCCATCCTCAAGACCCAGTAACCCAGAGGATTTTTGGTGGGAAAGGTGTCCAAGTCTGATCTTGCCCCTAGGTATTCCTGCACCATGTAAATCAGACACTGGCAATGGTTGCTGGAACCGATCATACCTTGGGGCTGCAGACTAAAAAATTGTCTGAACGCATCGGTCAGACAGCCACCTTCTCCACCACTCCTTCTGTGACTAAGCTCAGCAACACGTTGTCCAGGACCAGGAATTTGTAACCATCTAGTCTCTGGGAACATGTTGCACAGACCTTTCTGCAAGGCCTCCTGAGGATGTCTCATCCTCTGCTCCCTCTGCGACAGCAAGATAAGGTCCGCAACATCACCCTTGTACCGTGGATCAAGGAGAGTTGCCAACTAGTAATGATCTCTCTCCTTGATCCGATGAATATGAGGATCCTTCCGCAGGCTTTGCAGGATCAGAGAGGCCATGCAGCGTAGGTTAGCTGAGGCATTCGGTCCGGAGTCCTCTGGGTCACCAAGAATGACATGATCCGCAGCCATGTCCTCCCAGCCACGTACAAGTCCACGGGTTTCTTGGGACTGTAAATGATCCCTAAAAGACTGCCCTGTCCATTATTTCATGCAGCGTGTGCTCCGTCAGGTTGACAAGAGGAACAGTGTCACTGACGCATGCACTGTCACTGCTCACCATCCTCATGGCCTCCTCAAATGGTGACAGGACAGTGCATGCATCCCTGATCATGGCCCACAGGCATGGGGAAAAAAAAAAAAAAAACAAGATCCCCTGACCCTGTCCCGTAGTCGCACAGGTACTCATTGATGGCCCTTTGCTGCGTGTGCAGCCGCTGCAGCATGGTCAACGTTGAGTTCCATCTGGTGGGCATATCACAGATTAGGCAGTTCTTGGGCAGGTTCAAATCCTTTTGGGAGGTCAGCCAGCCAAGCACTGGCATTATATGACCAGCGGAAATGCACACAGACTTTCCTGGCCTGCCTCAGGACATCCTGTAAGTCCGGGTACCTGCCCAAGAACCGCTGCACCACCAAGTTAAGGACGTGAGCCACACAGGGCACATGGGTCAGTTGTCCCTGTCGGATGGCGGAGAGGAGGTTGGTGCCATTGTCCAAACCACCATTTCTGGCTTAAGCTGGCATGGCTTCAACCACCTCTCAGCCTGCCCCTGCAGAGCTGACAGAATATCTGCCCCAGTGTAGCCGCCGTCCCCCAAGCACACCAGCGCAAGCACGACATGGCATATTTGTGCCTGCGTATTTGCGTAGTCCCTTGAACGCCTACAGAGCACCGCTGGTTCTGAGGACAAAGCACAGGAAGAGGCCATGGAGGAAGAAGAGGAGTAGGGGATGGAGGAGAGAGGTGTGTCACAATCACCAGTAGTAGCATTTTGGAGGCATGGTGGAACAACCTCCAACACTACTGCCTTGTCCTGCATCCTTCCCAGCTGCCAGAAGAGTCACCCAATGCGCAGTGAAAGATAGGTAACATCCCTGTCCATGCTTGCTGGACCATGAGTAAGAGGTAATATGCACCTTACCACTGACTGCCCTGTCCAGTGAGGCATGGACATTGAATTCCACATGCCGGTAGAGAGCCAAAATTGACTTCCGTGAAAAAGTGGTGTTTGAGACCTGCCACTGAGAAACCGCACATTGCACAAACTCACGGAAGGAGGCCGAGTCTACCAACTGAAAAGACAGCAGTTGAAGTGCTAGCAATTTAGCCAAGCTAGCATTCAACCGCTGGACATGTGTATGGCTGGGAGTGAACATCTTTTGACGGTCCAGTAGCTGGGGCAGGGAAATTTGCCTGGTACAATCGGACGTCGGTGTACTGCTAGCAGATTTCCTGCAAGTACTTGGCTGTGACACACCTAATTCTACACCTTCATTCCTCTCAGTGCACTTTTGGAATAACGTGCAGAGGCAGTGCCCTGCACAGGCGGAGCTCTGCAGTGTGATTCAGTCGGTTTGCTGCCCTTAAGCGGGCCCCTGGAGGGAATCCTGCCTCATTGGAGATGTGCCTCCTCTCTCCTATCAGGCACCCACGTGGAGTCAGTGACCTCATCATCCCCTCCCTCCTCATCACTGGAGCAAACCTGGCAGTATGCTGCAGCTGGTGGAACATGACTGCCAGATTGCTGTCCTCCTTGGACATCCCTTCTCTCCAGGCTCACGTTACTGCCTTCCTCTAGCTGGGTATCATCATCAGTGCTTTCAAAACACTGTGCTCAAACAGTTCGGGGGGGCTCCTCAGGAGAACATGGTGGGACTAGGGAAGGAGTGACTGATGCCATTGAGACGAGGGAAGAGGCCGCGTTGGCAGCTGCTTTGCCAGTACCCTTAGCCTGGGTGGGAGAGAATGAGGAGGATGAGGAGGGCTTGGTCATGCACTCTATCAAGTTTTCGGCATGTTGCAGCTCAACACGTCCAGCTGCCAAAAATAAGGACAAGTGTGTCCCATGGCCATGTGCTGAGGATGCCCCGTGTCCACGACCAGCACTGTTGCCTCTAGACACAGCCTGCTTGCCCTCTTTTATTGGTTCCCGACTGTCTGCCTCTCCTTGTTGGCCTTCCAGACATACTAATGGCCTGCAGGGAGATGTAGATGCACAAAGCTGGGACCTATATACTGATTATACTGCAGCTAGCAGAATAAATTGCCTGCCTGTAGTATTATTACTATGAGAACACCAGCAATTGGGGTACCTTTAGGTGCACACTGTGCAGATGACACAGTACACCGATTGTAATTGCTACAGCTGCCTGCGGATAGAATTAGCAGAACACCAGCAATTGGGGTAGCTTTAGGCATACACTGTGCAGATGACACAATACACAAACTGTAATTACTGGAGCTGCCTGCGGTATAGGATCAGCAGAACACCAGCAATTGGGGTAGCTTTAGGTGCAAACTGTGCAGGTGGCACAATACAGCGACTAATTACTACAGCTGCCTGTGGTATAGGACCAGCTTCATTTTAATGGCAAGCTGAGTTTTTTTGCTGCCATTTTTAACATCGTACGGAAGGTGTAGCATGCAGGACTTTTCAAAATGCACAGCCCCCACAGAGCAGTGGTGTGAAAAGTCCCATAGGATTTAAAGGGAAAAAACATTTTCTTGTGTTTTTCTTGCAGAGTAAAAACACAGGAAAAACATATCAGTGTGAAGGGGGTCTTATTCTTTCAAGTAAAGCCAAAATATTTTGTGTTTAACCACTTCAATACCGGGCCATAGTCGAATGATGCCAACAGATGGGATCTCCCATACTGGGTGGGCGTCATATGACGTCCTCGGCATACAGCCGCTCCTGCGGGCCCCCCGGGGCCCGCAGCGCGGCGATTGTGGATGAGGCGTGTCGGACACAGCCAATCCCCGATCTGTGGGATTTCCATCCCCATCCACCCCCCCGATACACGTGACCGGCCGTGTCCAATCACAGCCGGTCACATGTACTGTGCACATTCACAGTGCTCATGAGATTACGGTAACATCT
Source organism: Lithobates pipiens (assembly GCF_037356315.1). NCBI lineage: Eukaryota > Metazoa > Chordata > Amphibia > Anura > Ranidae > Lithobates > Lithobates pipiens. The sequence goes on along the minus strand of NW_027507787.1, from coordinate 172,401,454 downwards.
CGTTACCACCTAGTGTACACCAACACACACTGATTACCCCCCAATAAAGAGGACCTGTCATCACCCATCACAGCCCATCTGAGTACCTGTCCCAGCCCGTCGGAGAGTACCCGAGTACCTGTCCCAGCCCGTCGGAGAGTACCCGAGTACCTGTCCCCAGCCCGTCGGAGAGTACCCGAGTACCTGTCCCCAGCCCGTCGGAGAGTACCCGAGTACCTGTCCCCAGCCCGTCGGAGAGTACCCGAGTACCTGTCCCCAGCCCGTCGGAGAGTACCCGAGTACCTGTCCCCAGCCCGTCGGAGAGTACCCGAGTACCTGTCCCCAGCACGTCGGAGAGTACCCGAGTACCTGTCCCCAGCCCGTCGGAGAGTACCCGAGTACCTGCCCCCAGCCCGTCGGAGAGTACCCGAGTACCTGCCCCCAGCCCGTCGGAGAGTACCCGAGTACCTGCCCCCAGCCCGTCGGAGAGTACCCGAGTACCTGCCCCCAGCCCGTCGGAGAGTACCCGAGTACCTGCCCCCAGCCCGTCGGAGAGTACCCGAGTACCTGCCCCCAGCCCGTCGGAGAGTACCCGAGTACCTGCCCCCAGCCCGTCGGAGAGTACCCGAGTACCTGCCCCCAGCCCGTCGGAGAGTACCCGAGTACCTGCCCCCAGCCCGTCGGAGAGTACCCGAGTACCTGCCCCCAGCCCGTCGGAGAGTACCCGAGTACCTGCCCCCAGCCCGTCGGAGAGTACCCGAGTACCTGCCCCCAGCCCGTCGGAGAGTACCCGAGTACCTGCCCCCAGCCCGTCGGAGAGTACCCGAGTACCTGCCCCCAGCCCGTCGGAGAGTACCCGAGTACCTGCCCCCAGCCCGTCGGAGAGTACCCGAGTACCTGCCCCCAGCCCGTCGGAGAGTACCCGAGTACCTGCCCCCAGCCCGTCGGAGAGTACCCGAGTACCTGCCCCCAGCCCGTCGGAGAGTACCCGAGTACCTGCCCCCAGCCCGTCGGAGAGTACCCGAGTACCTGCCCCCAGCCCGTCGGAGAGTACCCGAGTACCTGCCCCCAGCCCGTCGGAGAGTACCCGAGTACCTGCCCCCAGCCCGTCGGAGAGTACCCGAGTACCTGCCCCCAGCCCGTCGGAGAGTACCCGAGTACCTGCCCCCAGCCCGTCGGAGAGTACCCGAGTACCTGCCCCCAGCCCGTCGGAGAGTACCCGAGTACCTGCCCCCAGCCCGTCGGAGAGTACCCGAGTACCTGCCCCCAGCCCGTCGGAGAGTACCCGAGTACCTGCCCCCAGCCCGTCGGAGAGTACCCGAGTACCTGCCCCCAGCCCGTCGGAGAGTACCCGAGTACCTGCCCCCAGCCCGTCGGAGAGTACCCGAGTACCTGCCCCCAGCCCGTCGGAGAGTACCCGAGTACCTGCCCCCAGCCCGTCGGAGAGTACCCGAGTACCTGCCCCCAGCCCGTCGGAGAGTACCCGAGTACCTGCCCCCAGCCCGTCGGAGAGTACCCGAGTACCTGCCCCCAGCCCGTCGGAGAGTACCCGAGTACCTGCCCCCAGCCCGTCGGAGAGTACCCGAGTACCTGCCCCCAGCCCGTCGGAGAGTACCCGAGTACCTGCCCCCAGCCCGTCGGAGAGTACCCGAGTACCTGCCCCCAGCCCGTCGGAGAGTACCCGAGTACCTGCCCCCAGCCCGTCGGAGAGTACCCGAGTACCTGTCCCCAGCCCGTCGGAGAGTACCAGGGTACCTGTCACCAGCCCGTCGGAGTACCGGGGTACCTGTCATCAGCCCGTCGGAGTACCGGGGTACCTGTCACCAGCCCGGAGTACCTGTAACCAGCCCGGAGTACCTGTCACCAGCCCGGAGTACCTGTCACCAGCCCGGAGTACCGGAGTATCTGTCACCAGCCCGTCAGAGTACCCGAGTGCCTATTTGCAGACCATGCCTCATAGAATACATGTTGAGGTGTTTGCTTTCCAAAATGGGGTAATTTTGGGGGTAATTCCATTGTTCTGGTGCTCTAGGACCTTCAAAAGTGTGATAGGTAGGAACCAAATGAGATGTGTAATTTATGCTCCTAGAACGCCTGAAGGTACTACTTCCATGTTGGACCTCTGTATATGGCCAGGCTGTGTAAAAGTCTCACACATGTGGTATCGCAATACTCAGGAGGAGTAGCAGAATGTGTTTTTGGGTGTAATTTTTGCTATATACATGCTATGTGTTAGAAATATCTTATAAATTGACAATTTTGTGTAAAAAAAAAAAAAAAAAAAAAAAAAGATTTTCATTTTCTTTCCACGTTTTCTGAAGACTTGTGTAAAAAAAATGTACCCATTCAAAAGACTCATAATGCTTCATGGAATATACTTTGGGGTGTTTTTCTTTTCCAGAATTGGGTCATTTCGTGGGCAATTCCATTGTCCTGGTGCTCCAGGGCCTTCACAAATGTAATAGGTCGTTAGGAAATTAGAGGTGTCATTTATGCTCCTAGAACACCTGACGGTGCTCCCTGCATGTTGGGCCTCTGTATGTGGACACGCTGTGTAAAAGTCACACACATGTGGTATCGCCATACTCAGGATGAGTAGCAGAATGTATTTTGGGGTGTCATTTTTGCTATGTACATGCTTTGAGTTAGAAATATCTTATAAACTGACCACTTTGTGTAATAAAAAATATGTTTTCATTTTCTTTCCATGTTTTCCGAAGACTTGTGGAAAAAAATAAACTGTACAAAAGACTCATTATGCCTCATAGAATATACGTTGGGGTGTTTGCTTTCCAAAATGGGGTCATTTTGTGGGTAATTCTATTGTCCTGGTGCTCCAGGGCCTTCACAAATGTAATAGGTCGTTAGGAAATTAGAGGTGTCATTTATGCTTCTAGAACCCTTGACGATGCACCCTGCATGTTGGACCTCTCTGTGTGGCCAGCCTGTGTAAAAGTCCCACACATGTGGTATCACCATACTCGGGAAGATTTGCAGAATGTATTTTGGGGTGTAATTGGAAGTATGCATATGCTGTGTATGAGAAATAACTTATGACAATTTTGTAAAAAAACAAAAACAAAACACATTCTTCTTTTTCCCGAAGAATTGTGGGAAAAAATTACAACTTCAAAAAAACTCACCATGCCTCTTACTAAATACCTTGGACTGTCTATTTTTCAAAAAGGGGTCTTTTGGGGGATATTTGTACTTTCCTGACATTTCAGAGCATCAAGAAATGAGATAGGCCGTCAGTGCATCAGGTGTGATCAGATGTGATCAATTTTCAATGATTTACACCATAGCTTGTAGACTCTATAACAGGGATATGCAATTAGCGGACCTCCAGCTGTTGCAAAACTACAAGTCCCATCATGCCTCTGGGTGTCATGCTTGTGGCTTTCAGAGTCTTGCTATGCCTCATGGGACTTTTAGTTCTGCAACAGCTGGAGGTCCGCTAATTGCATATCCCTGCTCTATAATATCCACTAATTTGGGTTATTTTTACCAAAGAGATGTAGCAGTATAAATTTAAGCCCAAAATTATGAATAATAACTTTGCAAAATTTTATCATAGAAACTAAAAAAAAAATGTCGCTCTTTTTTTACTTATGTCGCAAAAAATTAAAAACCCAGTGGTGATTAAATACCACCAAAAGAAAGCTCTATTTGTATGAAAAAAATTATGAAAATTATGTTTGGGTACAATTATGTTTGAGTAATTGCCATTCAAAGTGTGAGAGCACTGAAAGATAAAAATTGGTCTGGGAAGGAAGGGTGTACAAATGCCCTGTATTGAAGTGGTTAAGTTGAAGAAAATTTGTCTGTATGGTATGCAGTGGTGTATTTAGGTTTTGTGCCGCCCTAGGCCAGACTAATCTCTCACACCCCCCAATTTAAACATGACCCACCCCTTCCTTAAGGCACGCCCTGTCATCTTCAGGGGAGTAAGAGAGGGACACCGTGGGAAGAGGACAGAAAGAGAGAGGATTCCCCTAGATCAGTGATGGCGAACCTTGGCACCCCAGATGTTTTGGAACTACATTTCCCATGATGCTCAGCAACACTGCAGAGAGGCATGAGCATCATGGGAAATGTAGTTCCAAAACATCTGGGGTGCCAAGGTTCGCCATCACTGCCCTAGATGGACTTTAAAAGCAATGTCCTCTTCCCCTGGCATCCCTCTGGCTTCCTCCCATGAAGAAGACATTGTGTGGCCAACCATTGTTTTATTTCTATATGTACTTTTAACGATGTTATTTAACCATTAATAAAAATCTTTTTCTACTATTAATGCTCTGTATACTTCTCTATCAGATAATACTATGTGCTTTTAAAGTCCATCTAGGGGAAACCTCTCTCTCTTTCTATAATACTGGATGTGGCACTATATACTAGCATAATATTACCATTTGCCTATACCCCCCCTCCCCCTTTTGGGAAGAGGACAGAGAGGGCTGCTCTGGCGGTCAATAAGGCCTAGATGATAGCAGGTTAGGCACGTCCTAATGGCTCAGTCTCTAGTACATGCCCTCTTACCAGACCCAGGGAAACTGCAACAGTGATCCCGCTGGCTGGACGTTCGCTCACTCTGGGTTTCCCGGGGTGACTATTTAGTAGCGTAGCACTTCTGTACCCTGCCAGTGGCTCTGTATTTCTCCCTCTTTGAGGGTGTGGGTACAGCGTGGCTCCCTCTCTGGTGGCGCGGTTGCAGCGTGGCTCCCTCTCTGGTGGCGCGGTTGCAGCGTGGCTCCCTCTCTGGTGGCGCGGTTGCAGCGTGGCTCCCTCTCTGGTGGCGCGGTTGCAGCGTGGCTCCCTCTCTGGTGGCGCGGTTGCAGCGTGGCTCCCTCTCTGGTGGCGCGGTTGCAGCGTGGCTCCCTCTCTGGCCTCCCCCTGCACAGTCCTCCCTTTTTCTCTCCTGTAGAACAATGCTTTTTGCCAGGTTCCAAGTTCTCCCCCCCCCCCCAGAGTGCATGCATGCTGGGAGACTGTAGCCTGCTGTCTGGATACACTGGAATACACTACGCTGCAAAAAAGCTGACAATCTTCCGGGCCTACATTCCCATGATGCCCCACCCCCTCTGTGTGTTCTGATTGGCCCTCTGCGGCCAATGGGGCAGGCTTAGGGGAAACCGATTAGAGTTTGTCAGCTGACAGGAGAAAGGAGGGGGCGAGCGGAGGATATACACAAACACTGTGCAGCTCTTCTGTCCCTGTCACAGAGCCGCTGCCAAGCTGATCACCATTTTGCCGATGGGGGGGAGACTGCATGCACCACAACTGCTTCCTGGTGTCACCCGGGTGCGGTCTGCCCCCTGCACCCCCATAGCGATGCTACTGGATTCAGATATGCTTCCCTGATGGCGGCCCTGCGTGAGGGAGTCAGGAGGACGACACAGGTGCTTTTTTTTTCATGCAGGGGTGGGTTTTTTTGCCCCCCCCCCCAAAGTGCCGCTCTAGGCCTGGGCCTTGTCGGCCTAGGCCAAAATACAGCACTGATGGTATTTAATAGTGTGGCAAGGGTGTGTGGAGTGCAGCAAAAGCATCCAACTAGAATTCACATATTAAATATGGCTGCTTTCACACAGACGGTTTTCAGGCGTTTTAATGCTAGAAATAGCCTCTAATGCCTGAAAAGTACCTCCCCATTCATTTCAGTGTGACTTTTCATACTGTGGCGATGCGCCTGCAGGACATTCTAAAGAGTCCAGCAAGCAGCATCCTTGGGGTGGCTTTGGAGCGGTGTATACATTGCTCCCAAAACGCCCTGCTCATTGAAATTAATGGCCAGCACTGCCGAAGTATGGGATAATATTCGCACTAGAGTATATCATGAGCGTTGAACAATGAATAGAGCAGCTAGCAAGAAATAAATTACAGTGTAGGGATGGCCGAACTGTTCGCCCGGCGGTCATTTCGCGGCAAATTTTGCGTGTTCGCGATTTGCCCGATCGGCGGACTATTGCCGCTGTTCTCCCAGCAGACATATGTGTTTACAGTGTGAAAGAACTTTGACCCATGATGACACATCCATCATGGGGTACAGGACAGCCAATTGAGACATTTCAGCACATGGACAATTGGACATTCCCCCTACCTTATAAATAGACCTGATCTGGCGGCCATTTTACATTCTGTCTTAATTCAGTGTAGGGACAGGACGCTGTGTGGAGCAGGGAGAGACTGTAGTGACACAAATCACTAGCTATTAGGTCCACAAAAGTACTTTTAAGGACTGGTATGGTATAGGTGTAGTACAGTATATATGGTTGAGTGCACTGCTGTGCTGGTGATTGCAGCAGCCTGTCTTTTGTCAGTGCAGGGAGGGACAGGACGCTGTGTGCAGCAGGGACAGTCAGTTTAATCACAAGCTATTACTATTAGGTCCACAAAGGTCCTTTTAAGGATTGGTATAGGTGTACAGTATATAGGGTTGTACACGTATAATATACTTTCTTCCAAATATAGAAAATATTATACTTGACTGCTGCCCTATTCTGCAGCAGTCCTTTATCAGTGTAGGGACTGAGGTACAGTCTACAAATCACTAGCTACTTGGTCCACAAAAGGTCCTTGAAAGGACTGGTATAGGTGTGCTATTTGGTGTGCAGTATATAGGTGTGTAATACACGTATAAAATGCTTACACATATACTATAGTGCATTTCCACTGTGCAGCATTGTGACTGCTGAGAGGTTCTGCAGCGATACTACAGAGCGACAAACGCAATAAAAATAAAAAAAAAGTATTATAACTGGTGTGATAGACCAGTGGCCCCCAAAAACAACAGATTGAAGCGGGGTGTTATATACCTTCTTCCACATACATACTGCACTTCTCTCGAGACTTTTGTCACAGGGTCATTTAAAAAATGACAGGCAGAGGAAGAGGCAGGACCTTCCGCAGGGGTGGTAGGGGTGGGGCAGGAGCAACAGACTTGAGACAAAGTGGCAAATTGCAGAAGGTGCGTGCGATTACGTCAAATGAAGCACCAGACTTGGTTGAGTGGCTCACTCAGCCTTACTCTTCTGCACCCTCCTCATCCTCTCGATCTGCACCCTCTTCTTCACTCTCTATGTGCACCCCCAAAGACACTACCACCAACACCATATACCTTCTGCTGGAGTCAGGAATTATTTTCTGATCCATATCAAGACATTTCCGATGCGCAGCCACTCTTGGCATTGGATCAGGAAGAGGAGGTAGCAACAACCACCGCTCAGCAGTCTGACGACAGTACCCAGATCAGCCCAAGGAGGAGGTTTGTCCCCGCTGTTGCTGCCTACTCCGAGATCTGTAATTATAGCGGTGGGGAAAGTGACGTCGATGACGACGTGTCTAGCGATGCCACGTGGGTGCCCACAAAAGAGGAAGAGGAGGGGAGTCCAGAGGGAGATATGGACCAGCAGATAGGGAGGAGAAGCAGGAAGAACTTACATTGCACAGGAGGGACAAAGCAGAATGCGAATGTATCAGGAGCAAGGCATCAACCATGTACGGTCACATCTGGCGCTCCCAGGACGCCGGCACATGGCTCCGCAGTGTGGGCTTTTTTTAACGTGACCGCTGCCGACAATAGTGTTGCCATCTGCAATCTTTGCAGTCAACGCATAAGTCGCGGTAAGCCCAACACTCACCTAGGGATGACCGCCTTAAGAAGGCACATGAGCTGTCATCACCGAGCCCAGTGGGAGCAACGGAACACACAAAGCCACACTCCAGGCTCGTCTTCTACTTCACCTTCTCCTCACAATTGTCCTCCACTCCACCTTCCATCATGGCAAGCTCATGTTTTTCTGCAAAAAGGCAGGCTTCCGTGGGCCAAATGTTCGAGCGTAAAAAAAATGACGACGCCGGATAACCCTCTTGCCCAACGGTTGACGGCTGGTTTGTTAGAACTCATAGCCCGCCAACTACTGGCATATAAACTAGTGGACTCGGAGGCCTTTAGAAAATTTGTGGCCATTGGGACAACACAATGGAAGGTCCCAAGAAGGAAGTATTTCTCACAGAAGGGCATCTCAGAGCTATATGACCATGTTCAGCGGCAAGTGAATTTATCTCTGGCACACAGTGTCGGTGCCAAGATACATCTTACCAAAGACACGTGGTCTAGCAAACACGGGCAGGGAAGGTATATCACTTTTACTGCCCACTGGGTGAACCTTCTGATGGCCGTCAAGCATGTAACCCGTGGCACCTGTGGCGATTTGGTTTTACCGCCACGGATTGCATGCAGGCCTGGCTCCTCTTCTTCTCCTCCTCCTCCTCCATCCTCCTCCCTCTCCTCCTCGGCTGACTCCTCCTTTTCCGCTGCTAGCATCTCTTCCGCTATGCCGCCCAAGCTCCCCAGAACCTATTTGACATGCCAGGTGAGACGTTGCCATGCCATGCTGCGTCTGTTGTGCCTGAAAGCCAAGAGCCACACTGGCCCGGCACTCCTTTCAGCTTTGTGTTCACAGGCAGATCAGTGGCTAACACCTCTCAATTTGACAGTTGGTAAAGTGGTGTGCGACAACGGTGCCAATCTGCTTAGCACATTGAAACAGGGCAAAATTACGCATGTGCCATGCATGGCACACGTCTTAAACTTGGTCGTGCAGCAATTCTTATCAAATACCCTGGGGCTCAGGACATCTTGCGGCAGGCAAGGAAAATCTCGGCCCATTTCAGAAGATCTTACACGGCCATGGCTCGCCTTGCTTACATTCAGCGTTGCATCGTGTCATTGATCAAGCCGTGGAGGAGGAGCAGGAGCGGGAAGATGAGGAAGTCGCAATGCTGGATGAATTCCCGGGGGGGGGCTACTCTATCTGAGACAAGTCAACAACAGGAGTCTGAAGAGGAGTCAGAGGAGGATGGTGCCGGGGCGGATGAGGAGGAGCAAGAAGAGCATGCTTTAAACCTTTCTGGGATCCCTGTTGTGCATGGATGGGGCGAGGAGGACGACATTATCCTGGATGATCAGCAGGAGCCTGGCCACCACACTGCTTCCAGTTTAGTGCAAATGGGGGCCTTCATGCTCCAGTGTTTTAACAGGGACCCCCGTATAAAAAGCATAAGGGTCAAGGATCAGTACTGGGTGCAACGTACTTAGACCCCCGGTACAAACACAAAATGGCGGAAATGTTACCACCGTCACAGAGGGCTGTCAGAATGGAGCACTTCCAGGCCTTGCTTCAAGAAATGCTGCATTCAGCTTTTACATGTGCTGGCAGAGGAGCAATTCCCACTCCCAGAGAAAGAGTTGCGGGTACCAATCCAACAGCGCCTGCAAGAAGAGGGTGGTTTGAAGATGTGTTGGTGACTTCTGATATGAGGTAATTCTTTCAGCCGACTCATCGACAGGTCTCATCCCGATCCAGCATCAGGGAACGCCTAGACCGACAGGTGTCTGACTACATTGGGTTAACGGCCGATGTGGACGCTCTGAGGAGTGATGAACCCCTGGACTACTGGGTGGGCAGGCTTGACCTCTGGCCAGAGCTTGCCCAATTTGCAATGGAACTGTTGGCTTGCCCCTTGTCCAGTGTCCTGTCCGAAAGAATGTTCAGCGCAGCAGGGGGGATCGTGACCGATAAGCGCACTCGCCTAGCTCACGACAGTGTTGACTACCTCACATTCTGAAAATTAATGAGGCATGGATCTCGGAGGAATTCAACACATGTGACCAGTAGACCATGTATATCTCTATAAACAATTTATTGAGCACACAGACCTTTTTTCTACATTTGGCTCACTTCCTTGTACAAAAAAAAGCACACCATACTATATGCTCTTACCCTCCTGTTTAAAGAGGTTGAGCAGTGTCATATTTTTGGGGCCCAGCAGCGAGTTGCTGGTGTCAGTGCACTCCATCACGGTGCTGGTGATCATTGCGTGCACCCTCGTCATAGCCTACCCTGACCTTTCCTCTCCTCCATTGCCTTCATGCGCTCCGGAGTCCTGAATTGTCAAAATTTCACATATAAAAAAAGAATGCTTGTAGTTGTCGATCCCAGATTCACTTCATACATGTGAGTGGCCAGTGGTGGAACTAGGTGTGCACAGCTAGTAATTATTTTGTGGCTGGAAATATGACCTGTAGGTTTTTAAAGTTCGTCTGCCATTGAAGTCAATGGGGCCCAGCGCATTCGTGGTTCGCAAAACGTCCCGTCGGAAGTTCGTCCAGCTCTATAGCAGTGTATCAAATATATAATAAAGTCCAATTGCAGCGCTGAGGGTAATCGACAGATAAGGAGATGGTGGATACAGATGAACGTAGAAGTGAAGAGCCTCTCACCAACTTGAGTGTATAATGAACACACACCACCGTGCTGACAAATATATCTTCATACCAGAAACAGATGAACAACAAGCATATGGTATATGACTCATCCAAACACTTTAGCCAGGTAATATCAAATTGGTCACCATATTCCAAATTGGGAGCTCAAAAGGTATAAGGATTAATATACATGGGACATTTTTACAACCTCTCCTGAACTATTTAACTTGACAGCTAGTAACTAATGTTTAAAACGTCAATTTTGTCTCGTTTACATGCCGCATTTTGCATGTAGAAATGTTTTTTCTTCTTCGAAATGGGCAAAAATTAAAAACGCATGTAAACGAAACACAAGTTACCGCGCTTCGAAATGTTTGGTGCTTGAAATGCCTCTAAACTCAGCGCCTGGACAAATTTTTTTTGCTTTCCACAAAAGGCCTCTAAACTCAACTGCCTAAAAAAACATTAAACAAACCTGTGTACATGTACACATAGGCCCCTTTTACACTGGGGCGGTGCGGCCGTCGGAGGTAAAGCGGCGCTATTTTTAGCGGCGCTTTACAGACGTTTTAGCGGCAGTCTGCGGCCCCGCTAGCGGCCGAAAAATTGTTAAAACCGCACTTTGCCAGTGGTATAGCCACGCTGCCCCATTGATTTTAATGGGTAGGAGGGGTTTAGGAGCGGTGAATACACCGCTCCTTTCACCACTCCAAAGATGCGGCTAGCAGGAAGTTTTTTTCACCATCCTGCTAGCTCACCGCTCCAGTGTGAAAGTCCACCGGCTTTCACACTGGGGTGAAAGGGGCTGTTTTTTTCAGGTGCTATTTTTAGTGCTGTAGCGCCACAAAAACCGCCCAGTGTGAAAGGGGCCATAAGATAACATTGGATGAGTTCGGAGACAGCTGAAAAAAGAATCCAACTGCCTCTGGATGTCCGTTTACCAGCAGCAGTGTACATGAGGCCTTAGGATCCTCTGCAGTATCCAAATATCACCAATAAGCAGCCTCAACAACAGTGACCAAAGCAATAATTACCATATAAAGGAAAATGAGAAGGCACATAGTGAAACCTGCCAAAAATTATTAATAAAAATGGTGGGTACTCACAAACATCAGGTGTAATAAAGCATATAAAATTCAAAGAATCGCGTTATATGGCGTGCTGGCATCCTGTCTGCACCACTGCTTAACGCCTGCAAAGGAATTCTACAGCGCTGCAACACGGGCACTTTTAACCCTTTCTTCGGCTGCTAGCGGGTGTTAAAACTAGCGGCGCTTTACTGCCGGTGCTTTCAGTGTGAAAGTAGCTTATAATATGACTTCAGTAAATGATAATCACCCTACACATTACAATCTGACAACACAATCAAATTTAGATCAACCAAAACAATGTAATTTGAGGACCTATTTAACCTATTTGATCAGGCTGGCCCTTGCACTACATAGTTGTTGTTTTATTGTACAATCTCCTTTAGCTCTGATTGTAAGGTGTGTGGTTATCTTTGGGGCCTGTTTACCCCAAATGCATTGGACAGCCCTAAGCATCCTTGCCCAAAGCAGTCCCAAGAGGCAACTGTACTGCAGTGGTGTGTACTCAAAAAGTGGGACATGCACTACTTCTTTTTCAGTGCAGTGTGTTGCACCGCATCCCAACCCTCTGCGTTAATAGAGAGGAATGAAATGACACTTTGATATGTAATTTATAAAGCATCGGTACTGCTCCCTTCACAGTGCACATCAGTATAATGCAGCCACTGTGTGAATGAGTCCTTATGGGTTACTGCACTGTACACCCTTTAGAGGATAATCCAGTATTAGTTCGGTTCAGCTGCCTGTTGAATAAGGATGAGCTCATGCGTGTTGCTACTCCACATCGCTATTCACAGGCTGGTCGACATTTCCCGATCCGCGGTTGCATCAGATCAGGAAATGTCTCACTACCTGTGAATAAGGATGAGCTCCGGTGTGTTCGCACACTCCACATGCAGAGCCCACCAGGAAGTCAGCGCAGCGCTGCGCTAATCACAGGCAGTGAGACATTTCCCCAATGTGCGGCTGCTGAGATCTGGAAATGTCTTACTGCCTGTGATTAGCGCTGCACCAACTTCCTGGTGCATAGTTGCCAACTGTCCCGAATTTCGCGGGACATTCCCACGATTAAGACATTTGTCCCGAATTAATTTTGTCCCGGGAAATGTCCCGCGAAATTCGGTTTGTCCCGGGAAATGAAATTTCCCGTTTTTTTGCCGCTGGCCGCTAGTGGTCGGTGGCCGGCAGAGACATTGTCTCCGCCGGCCGCCATTTTTAAGAAGACCAGAAGTTGGTCTATGCCTGTGGCGCCGCCCACCCCCACTGCTAGTGTGTGTTTGTGTAAAGGGCGGTGGGCGGCGCCACAGTTAAATGTCTGCGCGCGGCAACGGTGGCCAGTCTGGAGATGTGGATGTCGGGGCGGGGGCCAGTCGGATGTCGGGGGCCAGTGACAGTCATGGTATGTGGCCAGTCTGTGAATGTGGGGGGCCGGTCTCTGAATGGTGGGGGCCAGTGGTATGTCAGGGGCCAGTCTGTGGATGTGGGGGGCCAGTCTGTGGATGTTGGGGGGCCAGTCTGGGGATGTGCATGTCAGGGCGGGGGCCAGTCGGATGTCGGGGGCCAGTGACAGTCATGGTATGTGGCCAGTCTGTGAATGTGGGGGGCCAGTCTCTGAATGGTGGGGGCCAGTTGTATGTCGGGAGAAAGTCTGTGAATGTGGGGGGCCAGTCTGTGAATGTTGGGGGGCCAGTGGTATGTCAGGGGCCAGTCTGGAGATGTGGATGTCGGGGCGGGGGCCAGTCGGATGTAGGGGGCCAGTGACAGTCATGGTATGTGGCCAGTCTGTGAATGTGGGGGGCCAGTCTGTGAATGTGGGGGGCCATTGGTATGTCGGGGGCCAGTGGTATGTCGGGGGCCAGTCTGGAGATGTGGGGGCAGTCTGTGCAGGATGTGGGAGGGCAGTCTGTGCAGGATGTGGGGGGGCAGTCTGTGCAGGATGTGGGGGGGCAGTCTGTGCAGGATGTGGGGGGGCAGTCTGTGCAGGATGTCAGAGGGACACCAGATGTAAGGAGGGTCTCCGCTGATGGACACAGATGTGAGGCAGGTACCTCTGATGGGGCACCTGATGTATGGACAGACTCCGCTTGGGACACCTCATGGCATCTGGTGACAAGCAACGTGGCTAGTGACGCGCTCATGGCTACCACTGATTCGGCATTATGGTGAGTTGAATGATTTCATTTTATATTACAATGTAATAATAGAAATAATGCGCTTCAATCATCCTGACACCATAACAATCATTGTCAAACTCTGGAAAACACATATTGCTATTGTGGTGTAGGATCGGGGGGCTGCTGTCCCCCCCCGTCCCTCTCCATCCGGCATTCATCTCAGACTCTAAACCACACCCCTTTGAGCAACGCCCCATGTAAGCCACACCTACTATTTTACGTAAACCACGCCCATTTTTCGCCACGGCGCACATTTTTACCTTTTCCTATGCCACACCTATAAACGCATGCCACGCCCCCTAATTATACCACGACTCCGCCCACTGCCAAAAAAGTGTCCCAATTTTTTTTTTTTACAATGCTGGTGGGCTCTGCACATGGAGTGTGCGAACACGCCGGAGCTCATCCCTACCCGTGAATAGTGGTGTGGAGTGTCAGCTTACTGGTGGGCATGTGGAGTTGGGAACATGCCTGAGCTCATCCTTACCCCACTTATTAGGCCCCGTTTACACTTGAATAACTTGTAACCCGAAGCTCAAAACACTCAACAAGCAAAATCCCATTCATTTCAATGGCCCTGCCTACATCTGAACATTTGTAGCAAAATGCCTGTCGCTCAAAAAAGTACATGAACTACTTGAGCATTTTTGTCCCCATAGACTTCGACGTGAACGCCTGAAAACACTTGATTTGATAATTTTTTTAGTTTTTTTTTTTTAGCTGATCTTCTCACCTTAGTGAGAAACAAAATGTCTATCTGAAAACGCCTGAAAAAACGCCTGACATATTTAGAATTCTGCTATTAAAAAAAAAAAAAAAAAAAAAAAAAAAAAACAATCAAAACGCTTGAATAAATGTCTGAAAACGTAACACTCTATTGTGAATGCAGCCTAAAATGTTTTTGCCAACAAGCTAAACTTCCTAGAGGTCTAATGTCTTAGAATGTATTAATGCTACAGCGGTATTCATTTTGAACGACACCCCAGCATGTATTACAACACACCACAACGCACCATAGTGTGTTCTGGTACATTGTGTTACAAGTTTTGTGGCACATTTGATTTTCAGGAAGTGTTTCTAGGTTGGCAGTCCTCTGATTTCAAAAGTGGGTCTTAACATAATATGCAGAGTAAGACTGTAAACAATTTCTGCATTCACAAACCTCATTAGATTGTAAGCGCTCAATACAAGAACCCTCTTGTATTGAATATATATTACTGTACTGTCTCCCTTTATATTGTAAAGCACAAACTATAAAATCCCTGTAAAATAACAATAATACATCTGTATTTAGTCTCTTTTTGAACTTACAAAGTACATGAAGAGTGTTTGTCTTGAGGAGAGTTTGCTTCATGACTGAAAATTGTGGAGGGACCAGCAAGCTCCACCCCTTCCTCAGGTGCACACAGACAGGTGTGTGATGAGGATCTGCTGCAGGTGTAAGAAGCTGTGAGTGCTACCCCCTCTGACCTGAGGAGGGCACTGCTGAGCATTGTATCATTACCTCAGGAACCTCACAGCCACCTCACCTCACAGCCAATTCCCATTTGGTTATGTACATAAAATATATACATATGTACTACATTTACAGCTCCTGTGCTATACCTGTAATGAAAAAAAGAACCTAAGAAATTCCTCCATCCACATCAATCGATGTGGATAAAGAAATTTTCCAGAAAAAAGTGAAAAAGTATTCAGAGTACAAACATAAATGCAGCAGCTGGTGTTCCTGCAACAAGAGTTAATAATACAGACATTAACCACTTAAAGAGGAGTTCCACGCAAAAATGGAACTTCCTCTTTAAGGGAAGGTGACCCCCTGACATGCCACATTTGGCATGTCATTTTGTTTGGGGGTGGATACCCTCTTTTTAGATTGTCCCAGGTCCCACTTCCTCCCGGCTCAACTCTCCCCCCCTTCCTCTCTGCAATCATCTGGGACACGTCACAGGTCCCAGATTGCTGCCTGGCCAGTCACAGTTCACACCGTGAAGCCACAGCCGGGCGCCCACAGTTGCAATGCCGGTGCGGCAGGGAGGAGGGGGAGACATCGCTGGACACTGGGACAGGTAAGTGTTCGATTACCAAGTCAGCAGCTGCAGTATTTGTAGCTGCTGACTTTTAATAATTTTTTTTTTTTTTAAGCAGAACTCTGCTTTAGGCTGCTTTCACACTGGGGCGGTGCGGGCGTCAGCGGTAAAGCGCCGCTATTTTTAGCGGCGCTTTACTGTCGTTTTAGCGGCGGTCTGCGGGCGCTAGGAGGGGTAGGAGGGGTTTAGGAGCGGTGAATACACCGCTCCTTCACCGCTCCAAAGATGCGGCTAGCAGGACTTTTTTCACTGTCCTGCCTGCGCACCGCCCCAGTGTGAAAGCCCTCCGGCTTTCACACTGGAGTGAAAGGGGCCGTTTTTTTTCAGGCGCTACACAGGCGCTATTTTTAGCGCTGTAACGCCTGAATACTGCCCCAGTGTGAAAGCAGCCTTAAGGGCTGAGCCTCTTTCTGAGATTTGTTGTTCACAAGTTAAAAACAAGTTTTTTGCTAGAAAATTACTTAGAACCCCCAAATATTTTACATTTTTTTTCCCTAACACCCTAGAGAATAAAATGGCGGTCGTTGAAATACTTTCTGTCACACAGTATTTGTGCAGCGGTCTTACAAGCGCACTTTTTTTTGGAAAAAATTTACTTTTTTGAATGAAAAAATAAGACAACAGTAAAGTTAGTGCATTTTTTTTTATATTCTGAAAGATAATGTTACGCCAAGTAAATTGATACCCAACGTGTCACGCTTCAAAATTGCGCCTGCTCGTGGTATGGCGACAAACGTTTTCCCTTAAAAATCTCCATAGGCGATGTTTAAAAAATTCTACAGGTTGCATCTTTTGCGTTAAAGAGGAGGTCTAGGGCTAGAATTATTTCTCTCACTCTACCGATTTTTTTTCTTATTTATTTTACCTTTTATTTTTTATTTTTACACAGTTTAAAAAAAAAAAAAATTGTCACTTTTATTCCTATTACAAGGAATGTAAACATCCCTTGTAATAGAAAAAAAGCATGACAGGACCTCTTAAAAATTTTTTTGCTCTACATAAAGATGACCTAGGCTATAACAGGATTGCCACGACCCTGAAACTGAGCTGCAGCATGTTGGACAAGACCATACAGCAATTTAACAGGACAGGTTTCACTCAGAACAGGCCTCGCCATGGTTGACCAAAGAACTTGAGTGCAGAGAAATTGTGCTTTGAGTTTTGGCAGTGCCTGAACACTGTAACCCCTTACAGTTACTCTTGTTGGGTGCAGGACCGGCCCTGCTGTTAAAAATTAGTGAAGATTTGAAATTACATGCCCCTGTCAAACAGGTGCAGATAAATTGGGCCTTGGGTGTTGGCGGTGCCTGAACATTGTAACCCCTCACAGTTACTCTTGTTGGGGTTGCTGGAATGGGACCTGCTGTTAAAAATTTGTGTGAAAAATTGAAATTACATGCTCCTCTCTCAAACAGGTGCAGAAAAATTGGGCCTTGGGTGTTGGTGGTGCCTAAATCAAAAATATTGTTGGAAGCTAGCATAATCAAGATTCAGGAATAGGATAGGCATCTTGGGCAGTCTTTAAGGGATCCCAGATCCCTATCAAATTCAATCAGTTACATCAGCATCAGGGGACTGATTCATTTTGATAAATGTAAGCCTATCAATGGAGCCTGTGGACAGACACACTCTTTGATGCATTACAAACCCTCCAGCAGCACTTACTGTCCATTCAGAAAGCACGCTGGATGCAGGACAGGCCAGTAGCTCAATTCTGGCCAGTGGTCCATCCTCAAGACCCAGTAACCCAGTGGATGCTCAGTTGCAAAGGTTTCCAAGTCTGCTCATGCCCCTAGATATTTGATCCTCTGCTCCCTCTTTGAAGGCAGGATGAGTTTTGCAACTTTACCCTTATAACGTGGATCAAAAAGGGATGCCAGGCAGCAATGATCCCTCTCCTTTATACCACAAATCCTCTGGTGCTTTCGCAGGCTTTGCAGAATCAGGGTGCCCATGCAGCATAAGTTTGAAGAGGCCTGAGATTCTGAGTCCTCTGGGTCACTAAGGATGACATTGTCAGGAACTACCTCCTCCCAGCCACGTACAACTCCTTGGGTTTCTGGGAACTGAAAACCATCACTTGAAGACTGCTGCATGTTATCCTCTACATCGATGCTAACACAATCCTCCTCCTCTTCCTCCTGTGTGTTTGGCGGCCCCGCAGGAATGGAATCTGCATAAAGGGTGCCTTGATAGGAAAGGAAGTACTCCTCATCCTCCTGCTGTTCTGCCTCCAGTGCCTTGTCCATGATTCCATGAAGCATGTCCTCCAGCAGGAAAACTAGAGGGACAATGTCAATGATGCATGCTTTGTCACTGCTCATTATCCTTGTGGCCTCCTAAAATGGTGACAGGAGAGTGCATGCATCCCTAATCAGCAGCCACTGGTGTGGCAAAAAGAAGCCAAGCTCCCCTGAGCCTATACTGATGTCATACTCACACAGGCACTCATTGATGGCCCTCTGTTGTGTGTGTATATTCCACAAATTCACAAAAAGGGGCAGAATCTACCAGATTAAAAGGCAGTAGTTTTAGTGCTAGCAATTTGGCCAAGCTAGCATTTAGACGCTGAGCATGGGGATGGCTGGGAGAGTATTTTTTTTTACGGTTTTCTGGTAGCAAAATCTGCCTGCTGAAATCAACAGTGTACTGCTAGCAGATTGGCTGCAAGTACTTGTGGCACCTATTGCTATAACTTAATTCCTCTAAGTGCAGGTTTTTGAGAGGACTTGAGGTATAGTAGGGGTTCATATTCCAGATGAGGAGAAAGGAGAAGTTCTTTTTTTTGATGTTGGTCTTTCAGGCGCTGTTGCCAATGGACTGCATGGTAGGTCATCATATGTTTTGTCAAGCATGTGGTGCCCAAGTGGGGGATGTTCTGGCCATGCTTGATCTGCTTCAGACAGAGATTGCAAACAGCGATCTACTGCACATGTGTTGAAAAAAGACCACACCAATGAAATTTTGGAAGCCAGAGGAGAGTCAGCAGCGCCCTGCACCTGTGGAGCTATGTGCTGTGATGCAATAGGGTGGCTGCCCTTAAGCTGGCCCTGGAAGCCATCCTGCCTGAGTTGAGCCCCCTCTTCCTCACTTTCCTCCTCTCTTCTCTCAGGCACCCAAGTACAGTCAGTGACCTCATCATCCCCTCCCTCCTCATCACTGGAGCAAACTTGACAGTATGCTGCAGCTGCAGGAACATGACTGCTAGTTCTTGTCCTTCTGTGGCATGGAAGGAGTAACTCTGGACAAGGAGCTGATGGAATTACTCCGCTTTGACAGCTACACTGGAAGGCAGATTAGTTTGATTCTGGGTGGCAGAGAATGAGAAGGGCTTAGTTATCTACTGCACCAACTCTTCTGCATGTTGAGGCTCAATAACACGGCCAGCAGCAGAAAAAAAAAATTACAAGCGTGCCCTGCCTGCAGAGGATGCACCATGTCCAAGACCACCACTTTTCACTGTAGACACAGAGGCTGCTTGCCCTGTTTAGTGGTCTGTGATCGTCTGTCTCTCCTTGGTGGCATTCCGGACACGATAGGGATTTTCTTTCACACCACCCTACACTGTATTATATGCTGTATACTGACTGCAATGTATTATATACTGTACACCGCCTGAAGTGCATTATTTACTGCACACTGACTGCACTGTATTATATACTGTGTACACCACCTGCACTGTATTATATACTGTACACCGCCTGCACTGTATTAGATACTCTACAGTACCTGAAGTGTATTATATACTATACACCGACTGCACTGTATTATATACTGTACACTGCCTGCACTGTATTAGATAATCTACAGTGCTTGAAGTGTATTATATACTATACACCGACTGCACTGTATTATATACTGTACACTGCCTGCACTGTGTTATATACTGTACAGTGACTGCAATGTATTACTGTATAGACTGCCTGCACTGTATTATATACTGTACACCACCTGCATTGAAATATATACTGTACACTGCCTGCACTGTATTATATACTGTACCCTGCCTGCACTGTCATATTGTATATACTGTACCCTGTCTGCATTGTATTATATACTGTACACTGACTGCACTGTATTATATACTGTACAGTGACTGCAATTATATATTTACACCATCTGTACTGTATTATATACTGTACACCAGCCTGCACAGAAATTCAATGGAACAATTTTATACCCGCAGCTAAGAGACTCAAATATCTGTTTGTATTTGCCTATTGTGTCAACTAAAACTTTAAATCCATTACCTAGAACACATATTCAGATCCTTTTGTTGGGTCAGTGGTACTGGAAGCATTAAGATAATAATACCGCTGCACCCCCATAAACTATGGGATATTTTTGGGGACACTTTTTGGGGACCAGTGACACTAACACAGTGATCAGTGCTATAAAAAAATGCACTCTCACTATACTAATGATACTGGCAGAGAAGGGGGTAACATCAGGGGCAATCAAATAGTTAACTGTGCTCCTGTGTGGGGGATGGCTTAACTAGGAGGAAGAGAGAGGTCTGTATTCCTGCTTAGCAAAAACACAAGATCTCCATTTTCCTCTCTGACAGAATGCGATCTGCTTTGTTTACATAGGCAGACTGCTGTTTTGCCTCTCCTGTCAATGATAGGTGGGTCCCGGTGTCTTGTCAAATAGGGTCCTCCATCAGATGCTGTCCTCTGCGTACTGCGCATGCGCAGTACACAGGAGCACAGATTCCGAAAATTGCCGAGGACGAACGGCGCCTGCGCCGTGAGTCCAGGTTCTATCCCCACTATCCAAGTGGACATAGAGTTATAATAAAAAAGAGCCGAGCGCAGCGAGGCCGAGCCCGAAGCGTGGCGAGCGAAGCTCGCCCGCGAGGGGCCCTCTAAAATTCTAAACCCTATGTCCGCTTGGATAGTGGGGCTACCTCCTCCACTCACGGCGCAGGCGCCGTTCAGCTTCGGAGATTTTCCGAAGCTTCGTCTGCTCCGTACTGCGCATATGGATGGCCGGACTCTATTAGGCAGAACACCGGCAAGCATTGCGTCCGCCAGACCCACTAATTGGCTCCTGCTGTGTCCAATCACAGTGGGAGCAGGTCACCAGCAGCACATGCACACCCCAGATTCAGAAGAAGCCACAATATACAGGTACATTGTTTCAGGCAGCTGGGCCGCCCTGCCACAGTAAATGTTAAAGGATAAGTTCACATTTCATAACATGTTACACGCATATCCACGGTGCATCACGTTATTAAATGAGCAGCCTCCACACCCCCCCCCCCTCCCCCCCTTTGAGCTATTGTGACTGCAGGCTGAGGATCTTCTCCCTGTTCTCCCTGCCTTTACAGAGTTCAGTGAATAGGAGAACTACAACTATCTTCAGACATTCTGGCTGATGGCTTGTAGTTCTTAATGAACTACCAGGGCACTGGTGAGCACTCTAGTAGTTCATTGAGTCTTCCTGTCACTCAGTAACTGCCTACCTGTGCATGGTTTTGGGCAGACAGCTACACAGGTAGTCTGCAGGAGTCTGAGACTGCACCTGTGAGCTCGTGCTCGCGGGTACATTACTTTACAGGCTCCTAATAAAAAAATAAATAAATACATAATTTATTTTACCTGCAAAAGAATGCGCATATATTATTTTTGTATAAGGTGAACTTATTTTTAAAACTTTACTTTTACTTCTCAAGTTTTGTTCCTGGAGATTTTATTCATAATATTACAGGCAAAACTCAAGGCAAACAGTTTACACACGTTTTTTGAAAATTGTTCACTTGCAATGTGTGATAATCACTCAAAAATAGGAAACTGAGATATGTTCACGACCTCCAAAAGAAGATACAACTTCTGAGAAGAGTGTCTAAAGTTTTATTAAGGTTTCCATTACAGATAAGAACCATCTTCAAACAAGAGCAGTTTAAGATTTTCCTCACTGTTTTCTACTGACAAAAATGTCAAGAAAAGAGAATTCTTATGCTGTATGTTCTTTATAGACACTATTTTGCAATTAGTGAGCTTCTTGTGTTTGCTGAGTTTCATGGCTATGGTGGTCTTCTTCGACCTCTATGGTATTGTAATCTGTGGAAAAAATTGAATGTGCATTAGATATTGTTTAGAGCTTAATTGGTAAGCTAATGGAATGAAAAGTAATAGGTTAGCCATTAAAAGAAAAGATATCCATCCTAAATAAAAATTGCAATTTGTATCACGGGTGAACCATACTATATTTGCCTTTTTTGGCACCATTCTTCATTAACAAAACGTTATACTGGTCTTTATCCAGAGCCACAAGAATGTGTCATGGAGAAAATAAACCGGGACTTTAAATGTGCCTTAAAGAGGACATATAACACACAACTGACAAAACATGAACAACTTTATTACATACTTAAAATACTAATGAAAGCAAAAGAAGAGATGAGTTACCAAATCAAATTTAGAGCTACAGATGCATGTTTACAGTTTCAAAATGGTATAATGGATTGAAGTGTTTCCCGATATTATGCTTTCCACACACTGTCACACAGAGTGCAGAAAATGGTGTCCCAGACATTTCTGCAGACTAAGTGGCAGTGTGTGGACAGAGGGGGCTTCCCCAAAAAAGGGAGTTCTAAACCATTAGGATTTCTTCTTTAACTGTGAGGCCGGGTTCACACCTATGCAAATTGGATTTTGGAATTCGCATAGCAGGAGAATGTGCCTGGCTCCCTATGGAGCCGGTTCACATATCTCCGTTGCGACTGTGGAGTGCTCTGCACAGAAACGCTGTGCATCTTTGGCTCTTTTTCACGGCCAAATTCAGGCATAGAATAGGCCCCGATTCATCCCTGAAATGGAGAACAGGGACGCACAGCGATCCTGGGTGAACCCAGCCTGAAAGTAGCAGATGCATTTGGTTTTGAAACATTAGGACACTACTGGGCACAACAGATACCAAAGATACAATATCTTTGGGATGTGCACGTGTTATTTTTGGAGGTTTATCATCTTGGACACCTTTATTTCTGATGTATGCCACTCTATTAAACCATTTTTAGCCATATCATCTGTTTATACAAAGGCATGGATCCCGAAGACATGAGAATATCGCAAAATGCGTTGTTTCACCGCGCCATCTTGAAACTGTAAAAGTGCATCTGCTATACTAAATTTGATACGGCAAATCATCGTTCATGTTTTATCAATTGTGTTTTATATGCCTTCTTTAGGGTATATTTTAAGACTCAATTTATTCCATCCATCATAAATTCTTGGAGAAAGACCATTATAGACATCCATCCTAACTTTTTGAAAACAGGTATACATCTGGTATTCATTCTTGCTGCCTCCTTCTACTACTTTTCCTGTGTGGTACACTACATGGTCAAAAGTTAATAAGCCTATATGAGCTTCTTGGACATCCCTTTCAAAAATCATGGCCATCAGGGTGTAGCTATAACAACCGTACTCATTTTGAGTTTCCGCAGCAGTTTGGTGCGAATTTCTGCCCAATCAGCCAAAAGCGCATACGTGAAGTCAGGTATGGATATTGGATGAAATTACACTAACCTGCACACGACATTTCAGTTCATCCCAAAGGTGTTAAGTGGCATTGACGTCATGACATTGTGCAGGTCACTTAAATTCCTCCACATCAGAATCAATCTATATATTCATGGCCTTGTCAATGTACATAGGGCACAGTCATGCCAAGACAGAAAAGGACCCTTTTATAAGTAGTTGGAAGTGCTTGTATAATAGCTTTGTATGTTGTAGTAGTAACATAACCCATCACTGGAAACACCTGAACTGAGTTTGGAGGGCTGCCCACATACGTTTGACCATATAGTATAGCTCCTCATGGAAATCTGTGATTAAAACTGTTATGCAAAGGCTGTAGGTTGGCAACACACCATAGAACACTGTGTATGTCTGTGTAGTTGGCATGTGGTGCTATTGTTCTTCCTGACTGCATTTACTTTATAATGTGTCATATTTAAAACAAAGAAAATGCTAATTAAGTCCTGAATAAGGTGCACATTGAAAATGCATCAATATGTATTGTTGGTGCAGTGAGCATTCAGGACTGCATCATGGTTTCCATTTATTATCGCAAGACACTTTCATAAAATCTTAAAGCTAGTATGTCAAGAGGTATATATGGAAGCTGATCAGTCCCTCTGAGATGCTAGTGTCCTGTTTACCTTGCTGGTTCTTCTGGAATCAGCATTATAATGGCACTGACCTGGAACAGGTATAGGCAAGAGCACAGGGTGTGTCAGGTGTGTCTGGGCATACCCTAATCACCCTATATGGTGCAGATTTCCCCTGTTTAGACCCCTGATAGTTTGCCAAAGCCCCCTAATGGGGCTCCTAAAAAAAATGGTTAAACAATGATATAAAATAAAAAAAAATTGTAAAACATACAACAATGAAAATAAACTACTGACACTGTCCACTTCAATACTGACACCAATCTCTGCCATACTAACACCGTCCACTGCTCTACTGACACTGTCGGTATACATATACACAAGCAAACACATGCATATATGTGTTTGAGGTTTGGGGTGCACACCCTATTGCGACAGACTGTGCACACATATGGGAACAGGTGTGTAAATAAGGATTTATTTTGCAATTACCAGGACTGAATAATGACTTTGCAAGCCATTATTGAATCCAAGGAATTCAGAAAATGTGCTTATTGAGAACATTATGTTTACTAGCTGCTAACTGACAGCCTACAGCAAATATGTCTGCTTTTTGTAAAAATTATATAGTGCCCTGCCCTAGATAGATAGAATTTAATTTTTTGAATATGCAGTAATTTATATTCTAGGTCTTCTCAGTTTGTACCTAAACCTGGGGATCCCACCTGCCTCTGAAAGTAGGAGGCTCAATCCCAGGGCTGTGAATATTTATCTGATCTCAGTTGATCCCTAGGAAGGCCAACTTAGAATGTGTGGCTGATAAAAAGATAAATGTTTGGGTGGGCTGATCAGAGGCCTTGTTCTTGGGGCCTCTGGCCTGAAGAGAAGCTGTGTTATTAAGTAGTTGTTGCTGTTAGGCCTCAGCATGAGCTTGTCTGAGAGCTTGAAAGAACTTAACTTTAAGGGGTTTGTAAAGGTTCAGCTTTACTTACCTGTTCTGTGCAATGGTTTTGCACACAGCAGCCCCGAGCCACCTCTTCTCAGGTCCCCCCGTCAGCATTCCTAGCCCCCCCTTTCTGAGTGCCCCCATAACAAGCTGCATGTTCAGGGGGCACTCGTGTGTGATCGCTCCCCATCCACCTGTCTATGAGACACACAGCTTGGCCCCTGCTCCCCACTCCCTACTCACTGGCTGTGAATGCACCCTGCTTTATTACACCTTCCAGGAGCCCTTAGCACTGATTCAAACTGTAGAGCTTTATTTTGGTGTTATTTATTCACGACTCCGATTTTATTTTTTGCGATATAAGCGCAAAAAAAACGGAAATTTGGAAAAAAAGCAATATTTTATTTTTTCTATTTTAAAAGAAATCCAATAAAATCAAATTTTGTCATAAATTTAAGCCAAAATGTATTCTGCTACATGTTTTTGTTAAAAAAAAATCCGTTAAGTGTATAATAATTGGTTTGTGTGATCACGGACATATGTACGCAAATGATCATGTACATATGTGTGCAGGTGATCACGTACATATGTGTGCAGATAATCATTGGGACATGTGATTTTAGTGGGACATATGTGGGGGACATGTTTTTATTATTAGGGACATGTGTTTTTATTATTTGGGGACATGCATGTTTTGGGGACATGTGTGGGGACTGTGTTTACACTGTGTTGTGTGTTGTGTGTTGACACTAGACTGATGATCAGTAAAAAGCTGTAAAAAACAGCTCATACTCACTGATCATCAGCCGGCTGCAGCGTTCTGCTCTCCTCTCCTCAGCGATGACTTCCGTGTGAGGAGAGGAGAGCCGATTGCCTAGCAACCGGCTGTTTGTTTACATCACATGACAGCCGTGATTGGACACAGCCGTCATGTGATCAGGAGGGCCAATCACAGAGCCCTCCTGCCGATCTGAGATGTGCCGTGTCCGGGTGACACGAGCACATCTGGATCGCGCCGCTGCACGGGCACGCGCGATCCCACTACTTCTGAAGGACGTTCCTGAACGTCCTATCAGAAGTAGATGGCTCCCACCCGGCCGTATATATGCATTGGCCGGGTGGGAAGTGGTTAAAAGAGAAATAAAATTTACCCCCTTCCTGACCAGGCCATTTTTTGCGATACCGCACTGCGTCGCTTTAACTGACAATTGCGCGGTCATGCAACATTGCACCCAAACAAAATTGATGTTCCTTTTTTCCCACAAATACAGCTTTCTTTTGGGGATATTTGATCACCTCTGCGGTTTTTATTTTTTGTGCTATAAACAGAAGTACCACAGCCCCCTTACATCAGATATGACACCAGAGCCCCCCCTTACATCAGATATGACACCAGAGCCCCCCTTGCATCATATGTGACACCAGAGCCCCCCTTACAACAGATGTGACACCAGAGCCCCCCCCCCCCCTTACTACATATGTGACACCAGAGCCCCCCCTTACTACATATGTGACACCAGAGCCCCCCCCCCCCGTACATCAGACATGACACCAGAGCCCCTCTTACATCAGATGTCATACCATAGCCCTCCCTTACATCTGATGTGACACCAGAGCCCCACCTTACATCAGATGTGATGCCAGAACCCCCCTTACATCAGATAGGATATCTCATCCCCCCCTTACATCAGATGTGACACCACATCCCCCTCTTATATCAGATGTGACACCAGAGCTCCCCCTTACATCAGATGTGACACCAGAGCCCCACCTTACATCAGATGTGACACCAGAGCCCCCCCCCCCCTACATCAGATATGACACCAGAGCCCACCTTTCCCCCTGTACTCACTGATCACTAGCTGCAAAGAAGTATCTCTTTTCTCTTTCCAGGCTCCACACACTCCGTGTTTGTTCCTCGGCAGTGCTGCTGAGACTTTTCAGTCAGTGCCGCTCTCTATTGCCACCTGCAGTCTGGAGGGAGGAGAACACCTAATCCTCTCTCCAGCTATGAGCCACAATCCTATTTGAATAATGTGTCCGGGTTTCAGGGGGGCTCAAAGCTGGGCACATGAGTCAAATCCCGGACTGTACAGGTGAATCCCGTACAGGTGGCAACCCTAGCTTAAAAGGACTGAAACCCAAGGAATAAAAAGAGTGGGGCAGGGACAATTAAGCTTGGGAGGAAAGTGCTACATAGTACTGAATGTCCTTCAGTCAGGAAATGAGGCAGGCTCTTTATGACTTGCTACAGCTTCAAATGTAAAGCTCACAGTGTGCAGTGGAATCAGTAATTTCAGTCCAGGAGAGGAGCCTGTACAACTGTGCAGGACTTCAGGCAAGGTTGAAATTCAGTTTTAAGTAATTGGAGATGTTGGAATATTTACTGATTATACTCACCATGGAAGAAGCACCATTTGGCATCCATAACACTGGTATCATAGCAGCAATTTTTCTGCTCGCACTCTTCCTTGGTAATACCTGGTTTACCACAGTCCCTCCTCTCAGAGGCACGTACATTACAGTGAGCTATTAACAGGGAGAAAACGCAAGTTTAAGGTTGGGATCTCCTAAAGACTAATAGAATATAAAGATTTATCTGTGACTGCTGTGCAATAGATAAGACTAACACAAAAAAGCAAAACTCCCTACCTTTACTGCAAGGGGAATTATATGTAGCATGAGCTTTCATCACTGAGGAAAAAAAGAACATATTGTTATGGAGAGACATGGTAAACATTGACATTTCTGATGGCTGACTTCTCCTTTTAAATATACCCAGATTTAGAAATGATTAGAGGGTGATAGTGAGGGGAGGAGTGAGCAAGGAATGGGAAGACAGAGCAAGTGGGCACATACCTATACGGGGGGGCCGGGGAGTGAAGCAGCGAGTGGTGAAAGAAGAGTAATGAGGAACAAACAGGGAGTAAAAGCAAGGGAAAGGTAAGGATCTCAGCCATGGCAAGTGACTAGTAAAATGGAGGGAATAGAAAGAGCAGGGGGGGGGGGGGAAGTATTAAGCGATATCCTATCACAGGAAAGATGAATACTCTAGGTAATATTGAAGCCTTCTTATTTCTATTATGACGGGTTTCCTTTAAACTTACAAAGTACAGAACTGTATTTTTGTGTTAATCTGACAATGTTTTCCAGCATAATGACATGGATAAGAAAGAAAATATTAAGGCGTTTGACAGGGTTGCCTGGGACTATATGTCGGCGGTTCTCAAAAAGATGGGTTTACGTGATCGCATGCTGCAATATATCTTAGCCCTTTATTCAGTCCCGACAGCGAGGGTGCGTGTTAATGGCACCCTGTCGAACGCCTTCTCCGTGTCGAATGGAACGCGCCAAGGATGTCCCCTCTCCCCCCTGATATTCGTATTGACTCTTGAACCGATGCTTCAACGACTACGTGCCAATCCTGACATTAAAGGAGTCACAATAGCTGATACTACATATAAACTTGCCGCCTTTGCGGACGACATCCTCCTTTTCCTGACAGAGCCCCACACGTCACTTCCCAACTTACTAGCAGATTTTGCCACCTTTAAGACCATGTCCAACCTCCAGATTAACTTTACTAAGTCGGAAGCCCTGAATGTCTCTCTGCACCCAGCTGATCTCTCACGATGCAAAGCAAATTCCCCTTTTAGATGGGTAAATGACGCCATCACTTATTTAGGAATCAAACTCCCGACCCGCCTGTCCAACCTATACTCTTCCAATTACACCCCCTTGCTCCAAAACATTCAGAAGGATCTTAAAGCTTGGTCGTCTGGAATGTTTTCTTGGTTTGGTAGGGCGGCCGTACTGCAGATGAACATCCTCCCATGCTTGCTTTATATTTTTCAGACTATCCCCATTCACGTGCCTCTGACATTTTTTGCCTCATATAGGGCTGCTATCAGTCAATTCTTGTGGGGTAAACAACGTCCCAGACTCAGCCTTGAAAGACTCTCCCTTCCCAAATTGAAAGGTGGTATAGGATTGCCAGACGTAGCCAAATATCATTGGGCTTGCCAATTGATACGTATCATTGATTGGAATGTCCACAGGCGTTCGAAAGCTTGGACCAACATAGAACAGGTATTTGCTAGACTCCCGCTGGGCTCATTACCTTGGTTGGCCCCGAATCACATCCCCCAACTTTGTACGCAACACCCGCTCATAGGAAGTACTCTTAAAGCATTTCAGAAGGCATGCAGACTTCATCGTCTCTCCTCGCTGCAGAGCCCACTGACCCCAATCAGACAAAATCCGGACTTCCCGACTGGTTTATCTGCGCTTTTTATGAATGAATTTTGGCCTTTTAATGAGTTTCAGGCCCGACACTTTTTTGCCAATGGGCAGTTTCTGAATCTCTCAGATGTTCCCTCGAGAAGTCCGGACCTACCTTGTCCTCTCTGGACGTATTTCCAACTAAGACACTTTCTTAATGATCCCCACAAACGTGCGGATTTCTCTAGACCACTTTCCCCATTTGAGTCCTTATGCTCACAATCGGAACAGCAAAGACACCTGATCTCTAACGTGTATCCCATGCTATTCTCGACTCATGACTCTAAATCCAACATAGCCACCCAGAGTTGGGAAAGAGATCTCTCCATCAATCTTTCCTCTGCAGAATGGGAAAACATTTATACTCTTATCCATAAGGGATCCGTCAATGTGACAGCCCAAGAAAATGGTTTCAAAATTTTCTCTAAATGGTACAAAACCCCAACCAAGTTGAACAAGATCTCCCCATCCATCCCCTCCACTTGTTGGAGATGTAGTGAGGGTATTGGCTCAATGTTACACATTTGGTGGTCCTGCCCTAGAATCCAACCCTTCTGGAAAACAGTACACAAAATTACTACTGATGTCACGACTTATCATGTTGACTTTTCTCCAGCCCAAATGCTTTTACATTATTCTTCCATTCCATTCCGACATTACCACCGCTCACTTGCTTTACATCTAATTAATGCGGCAAAGATGTGCATCCCTGCATTCTGGAAATCCACGAAAACTCCCACGACAGCAGATTGGTTTTGGCGCATTTCCAGAATCGCTGAGATGGAGGAGCTCATCCATCAATCCAAAGACACTGCTAATAAATATAGGAATGTTTGGTCCTGTTGGACTCATTTTAAACTGTCCAATGACTATAAACTTTTACTCACAGATGACCCAATCATTGCTTAGATGTGTGGGTGAGGAGCATATCGCCCAATCGTAGGTATTTCTTATACCCTTCTCACTCCCCTCTTTCCCCCTTTATGTATCTTTATTTTTCCCCCCTTTTTATCTCTCCATTCTCTCCCTGGTTTTTCCTACATCCCCTTATCCTTTATGCGGCTGAGTTACTGTTTTCTTTCTAGAGGTCTCTTATAGAGGGATCGCTAGTGGTCCGTGACCGCATCCCTCCATCTTCCTTGCTGTTACCGAAGTAACTCAGTGACCTCGAGTACCTTCTACTTCGCTGGTTCCATTAGTTCTGTTTTTGGACGCTTTTGTTCATTTATGTTATAGGCAGAAGTTGAAACTTGTCCACAGACATGGTGCATGTCTATATTTCCTATTTCCTGCCTTTGTTAGTAGCTTAATGTTAGACTTAATCAGATACCAGATCGCTTACGTTTTATTGCTTCACAACCTCTTCAACTGTGATGCTGTTGGTGAAAGAATGTTTCTATGATATGTGCTTTCGTCCTTCGCACTGTGACTATTTTGCCATATGTATTACACTGTAATGGTATTGTCTTATGTTTTACGTATACTGTATGCTCATTGGTTGTTTCTAATAAACCTTTTCACTTGGAAAAAAAAAAAGAAAGAAAATATTATGGAGTCCTGGCAGAAACAAAAAAATAATAAAACTGAAAGGAGTCTTCTGTGTGTAGCAGCCTCCCCAGCGCCCCCTAATACTTATGTGAGCCCCATCTCTGTGCAGCAATGCCCATGAGTCCCTTGGCTATCCAGGACTCTCACTCCTGATTGGCCAAGGCACCGCAGTGGTGCCATTGGCTCCCATGGCGCTTAAAGACAGTTAACCAATAGGAAGATAGAGGGGGCGGGGTTGAACAGCAGCTCTGTGTCTGAATGGACACACAGAGCTGCAGCTCGGCTTGAGTGCCCCCAGAGCAAGGTGCTTGCTCTGGGGGCACTCGACAGGAGGGAGGAGCTAGAAGCAGTGAAGAGGGACAAGAGAAGGATCCAGGCTGCTCTGTGCAAAACCACTGCACATAGGTGATAAGTATAACATGTTTGTTTGTTTTTTTAAACAAGACTTTACAATCACTTGAAGTTTAGCTAAAACTCTCTGTTTCTTTCAATGGTTAAGCTTAACAACTTAACAATAAGGAGGTGACTGACAAGGAAGGGAAGTTCAAGTTCTCTGTACTTAAAGTGGAGCTCCACCCAAAGGGGGAAGCTCCACTTGTCTGCCTCCTCCCTGCCTCCGGCACCTTGTGAGGAGGAGGGGTTGCAGGTACCTGGTTTTAACAGATACCCGCACCCACTTCCGTTTGAGTTTTCTGTAGTACACTCAACTGGAAGTCCGGCTCTCACCACAGCCAGCCCATTAGGAAAGCGCTGCGCAATTCACGCATATGCAGTAGGAAACTGGCTGTGAAGCTGCAAGGCTTCATTGTCGGTTTCCCTTAACCAAGATGGTGGTGTCAGCACCCGAGAGCCAATTCAAGAAGCGGCTTGGGTGAGGACACCGTAGGTTCCCTGAACTGGTAAGTTCCCTACTAGTAAAAGGTCAGCAGCTAAAGCACTTATAGCTGCAGACTTTAAATTTTTTTTCGTGGGGGGGCTGGAAGGACTTAAACATAAGGCCCCATGCACACTGGTTATTTGCCCAGCATCTAAAACACACCTAAAGTGGTGTTTTGTAAATGCATTTAGGTGTGACAAGCACTAGGGCATCCTTTCATTTCATTGACCCAAATATTAATTGTGGCCATTGAAATTAATGACTGCTCAATATCTTGATGTGCCTCGTGTTAATACACATTTAGGCACAGCAGTCATTTTTTTAGCCGTTAAATGCTCCAGTCCAGAATGCACTGGCTTTGGTTTTTATTTTCGGCCTCTAAATGCCTGCAAATGCATATGTGTGCATGGGCACATAGGCTAACATGAATGAGCATTTAGAAGTGGAACAAAATATATAAAATGCCCTTCAAAGTGGAGTTTTTGATGCCCAGTGTGCCTGAGACCTAAAACTTGATTTTCTGCAAACATTTTTGTTCCACAAAATGCTTTATACCGGTAAGATACTAAACCTCAGTTGTAATTAAATATTGTATTTATCAGAGCTTAAAATAGTAGGTTTAGTATATGAATACTTAGGATACCATGCTAGGTTTTGCGTAGGCATCTTCACATTGAATGCGATAATATTCCCATAAATAATTATTTATGCCTGTGAATTCCTACATACCTGGAACATAGTAATCAAGCACGACAACATTGGCAGGGTGCGAGTTCTCTACACGTGTTTCTTGTTTGATAGTAAAAACATACTCTTTGGTTTCACGAGCAAGCTTTTAGGAGAAAACAGCAACAGTGATTAATAATTTAAAAAAAAAGTACCAAACCCGCGGTCAGAATTAGTATATTAAACTAAGAGGCAAAAAGAACAAAGCACAGAACCAGAGGAGGTGTTGGGAGCAGTCTGGGTTCTTAAAGTGGAACAACATGCAAATATAAAAAAAAATTGAATCCAGTTATTCATACATTAAGGGCCGCTTTATGACTTTGCATTTTGGAAACAACATACACTCATTAGTGCCTTGTGCTGTTCATTTTGAATAGTGCCCTGACTCCCAACACACTAAGGCAACAGAACTGTGTTGCAGTGCCGAACATCATAATGCTCCCCAATGCATTGGGCAATGCTGACTGGTCAAAAAGAGGTCATGTCTGGTTACAGTTGTGCTGAAATCCACTGGCAGCCCATTCAAAGTGATGGTTTCAAATAATTCCACACACATGTATTAATGCACCAGAATACACCTCCTTAACTGAAACTTGTTTTGGAAAGTATAAAGGCTCCTATGATCGAACTTTTCTTCTGAAAATTCTTGTTTCCTGGCAGTCCTTTTGATATAATTCCTGAAGACACTAACTTGGAGCAGGTATTAAAAAGAAGAAGTGCTGACTTCCCTCTGGCTTTTTTTCAATGGAGTACCAGTTCCAAATCAGCATGCAAAAGTTCCAAAGCCAGAGACAGCCAGGCAATTCGTATTTTCCAAAAAAGGTCAGAGGTTGAATCCTCTTTTTTTTTTTTTCATGTTAACACACCTAGTACTTGTGTCCCTATTTATATTGACTGACAACATTAATTACCTGTGTTAAAAGTTAAAATGGCTCCAAAATATTGGGAGCTGTAGAAGAATTTTAATAGAAAACACAAAAATGCTGAATACCCATTAAAAATGTAATGGGCAGGTATTATGCCTACAATATACCATACATATCAAAAAACTTGTATAACACTTACATGATCCAAGTAGATTTGGACCTCTCCAGGTAAGACATCTACTCTTCTAACATCATCACGCCCCTTCAGCTAGAATAAAAAGCATATTTCAAGCATGAGTTCATGTCAAAGGATCTGTTAGAGCATCTGTGACCTAGAGAACCTCATTTAATAAAATAAAAATAAAAAAGTCTCTTCCTTCATTGTAAGCCCACATGTGGTCGGCAGCTTTCCACTCCACTAAAGGATCGGTAAGCTGAAATGTGGCTTACACACTGTAAAACAAATTAAACCATAGGTCCATCACATATTTTGACTGAGTCCATTGAGTGCAGTCTCTGTGCTACTGATACAGACCTCCTCTGAATGGGCACATATGATGGATTTAGTACTGTGGGTCAGGCAGCCAAAGAGCGTTCCTATATATCCATGGTGTGTCTGAACATACTCAGAATTTGGATCCAATATGGTGACATTGGTGCAGGGCTCTACAGAAGTACTTTGGGTTGGAAGAATAAGAAAACACTGGACTCCAACAACAAGTAAGCATCTATTCTTTAATTTACATACAGGAACAATAACCAAGGAATAAAAATAGCATTTTAGCTTTGGGACGGTGGAGTTCCTCTTTAACATCTCAAGCTGTATGTAAACTAGATGCACTTAAAGCCATTTTTCAGCTATTAAATCTTTTGCCCTTGTAGTTTTAACTTTTCTGCCAGTAAATACCTGTCCAGGCTGGCTTAGCCCTTTCTTCTCTGGGCTGGCTGCTCAGCTGTCGGCTAATTGCCAGCTCTCATTTCTCTCCACAGTTACCAGCTGTTCCTGATCATGCTCGTCTGACCTGCCTACTTAAAGCTGTCCAGCTCACTTCACCTCTGCCTTCGCCTTGGTCACATCACAAGAAACCATATCCTTTGGTTCTGTTTAAAGACTGGCTTGCTGACATCCCTTCTGGCTCCTTATCCTGCTTGCTGTTGCTCTACTTGGATTCCTGACTTCTGGCCTGGCTGATTACCCGATCTGGTTATTGAACTCTGGCCTGGCTGACTACTCTATCTGGTTACTGGACTCTGGCTATGCTTTGACTACGCTTTTTCTATTTAACTTTTTATTTTTATTTAATAAACAAGTGTGATTTAATTGTACTTCTGTCTTGGTCTGATTCATGGTTTCTGACAATACCTTATACAGCCCACTTCCTGTTTCTTGCCTGGTCATTATCCTGGGCTTATGACATCATACACAGATCTCTCTCTCACTGAATGAATGAAATACTTGCATAGCGCACAATGCGAACTGAATCGCCTCTAGGCCTCTCCTGAGAGTTTGCCAGGAAGGGAGGGGGTGAATCATAAGAGGGCCAATGAAAGCTGCAGAGCTGGAGGTGTGTCTTTGTATGTCTATGTAAATCCAGGAAATGAACAGGCAGCAGCTTCAGATGCCCACAACTAAAATGGCTGCAGCCAGGCTTAGTGGAGGGAGATTTCTGCAGCATATTTGGAAAGTACAGAATCACAGTATATATATAAAATATACAAAGTGATTGGAGGGAAGCTTCAGACTAGTAAAGAGGTTTTTCTTACAAATTATGTGAGCAGTCTGCAGTTCCTCTTTAAGATATACTGTATTTTACAGTCACCCCAGTAGAAAATCTTCTCTTACATTTTAACATTCAGTGTATATTCTTCAAAAATGATCCTGCTTGTGTACAAAAGACAATGTTTATATCCATTTCCTGACCATGGCCCACAAATAAAGTATAATGAACCTCTTTGAATTCCATAATCGTGGCCTGACAGTGGATTTTCCTAACTTGATCTTGGCATGCTTCTCATCTATGAACTACTTCAGGTGAAGATTCCTTACATCAAAGCTTCTACAAGTATATGGCACCTACCTTCCTAATGCTTTTACTGTCTGGAACATATCCAGATAAAAGTTCTGCTTTAATCATAATCATGTTGGTTTTAGAACGTTTTCCTTCGTATCTAAAAAATAACAAATTAATTTAACATGAATTAGCTCTATTTTCTCATTTAAAATTCTTTAAATCAGAAACAAGAAACAATATTATAACATTACATGTGTCATTACAATTATTTTTTTTAACAATGTATGTAGATATGTTTTTCCTTTATACTATAAAAAATAAAATACCTATCAAATAAAAATGCCACAGTTTTTGGAAATGAAGCAACATGTTGGTAATGAGGTGGTTAAAACATGGAGCTTGGTAATGGTGCCCTAAATACAGCATATTAATACAGTATAAAGGTAATGCACATAGGGAGGAGGAGGTAAAAGGGTTAATGTACAGGTCAAAATTGTGGCATGGAGATAAGGGGTCAATGTGCAAGATAAGAGAGGCAAAGGGTCAATATTGATATACAAGTCACATAGTGGTGTGATGGCGGTGAGCTGTACAGGAGAAGAAGGGAGGTGAAAGGTTAAAAAAGGAGAAATCCCACAATCAACTTAAACAACCTTACCAGTAGTCAGCCACAGTCTAAATACTACTTCTTCCCCTTCTCCAATGTGAGTGTGTTTATATTTGTAATCATTGTGTATGATTATCACAGCAATCACAAGGTGCAGAGCCACTCTGATCAGCTCTTTGCATTGATATTGATTTACTAAAGGCAAAAAGAGTTCACTTTGCAATTAAGGTTGTACAGTACTTCAAATACACTTTTTCCCTTGTGCAAGCAAAAATGTTTTTTTTTCAAATTTTCCTTGGATGTGATTGAGTATTTTATGCAAAGCAAAAATTCACCATTTTAACTAAGCTAGAAAAATAACATTGCAAAGTTAACAGCCTATTTGCTGTTCATAAATCAACCTTATTATGGTCCGAGATGTCTGATGACTCAGATCACAGCCACTGGCAGCCTGTGTGTTTTCTAAAGTGCTGTTTATTTAAGGCACTCTAGAAATATATGTCTCCCACTAGCATTGGGCCAACAGTTCAAGCTGAGCCTGATTGGCTGAAGCAATAAAGGCTTTGCCCAAGCAGGGCACATAGCACTGTCAGAGCCATGACTGGACACAGTCATGATTACTGTGGCCAATCATGGCTCATTGCTCATAGACTCACCCCACAGTATAAAAGATTCCTTCCCAGAGCAGCTATTTGCAGTATGATATTGTAGCGAAGATATATAGAACAGGCCTGTGTTCATTGCTACTAGTGAGTTGGTGTGTTATATTGTGCTATTGTGATTCTATTGTCAGTGTAAAGTATCAGTGTAGTGTAGGGGTGGGCTGAACGGACCCCTATTCGGTTCGCACCAGAACTTTCAAACACTGCGAAAGTTTGGACCCAAATAACAAACCCCAGTAAAGTCAATGGGACTCGTACCTCAAAAATCAAAAGTACCAGTTGTGAAGGCTTATCTGCAAGTAATTGGGCATATAATGGTTATAGGGCCCTTGGGTCCTGCCCTGGGGGACATGTATCAATAAAAGAAAAGTTTGTGAAAAATGTAATTTTTAAATGAGCAGTGATGTTTTTGATTTTTAAAGTGAAAGCATAAAAATGAAAAATTCCTTCCAATATAGTACCTGGGGGGGTCCCCTTAGTTTACCTTTAAAGCGGCAGATCTGTACCATGTCTAGAATCTGCTAAAGCAATCATTGCATTTATAAAGCCCCCCAAAAAATGTAATTTTCCCTGCAAGCTGCCTTTATTTTGCTCAGCAATGGCTAGGGAGCCAGTGTGTATGATGAAGCCACAATGTAGTGCACTGGGAACAAGATTAGAGATTTTTTTGGATACATTCTGATGTAACTTTGACTATGGATCGAAGTAACAGGTGCGTACAAATTGGTCTTTTGGGTGTCGGTGGTGCACACAGAATATATGGTGTTAAACTGTCAGTAACGCACACAAAACTATATGGCGTTAAACTGGCAGTAATGCACACAAAAGTAAATGGCGTTAATCTTGCAGTAACGAAATCAAATAGACGGTGTTCAACCATCACTACACTGATGCTATCTGAACTGTCCCTACTCTAGCTATACACTAATGTAAAGATTACTGACACGGTCTCACTATAAAACACTGAAACTATCTGAGTTGTCCCTACTCTACAGTAATGTAGGTATGAATGCCACGGCCTCCCTACACTATAGTGAAACTATCTGAGCTGTCCCTACTCTAGCTGCACACTGTGCAAAGCTGAATGATGGTCCTCCTCACTACGCTCACACTATCCCTAGACTGATACTAAACTAATATTCTACACTGACAATTGAAGCAAAATAGAACATTATAGCACACTAACTAATAGCACTGAACAGAGCCCTGTTCTATCTTTCTCCATGCCAAAATCACACTGAAAATGGCTGCCATTGAAAGAATACTTTTATACTGTGGGGCCAAAATTGGATAACGTCATGATGACAGTGTCCAATCATAACTCTGACAGTGCTCCGTGCCCTGACTGGCTAAAGCTTTCACTGCTTCAGCCAATCAGGGCTTGCAATACACTGTTCAGCGCCGCAGTGCATTGTGGTCGGTTCGAGGGGGGGGGGCAACAAACAGTCAAATGACCCGTTTGTTCGGCTACTCTCTGAACAGCAAAAGTTCAGCCCAAACTTATGCTCGGGCCGAACCGTTCACCCATCCCTGGTGTAGTGTGACTATAATGATAGTGCAGTGTGTATGTAGTGTGACCATTCATTTTTACTGTAGTGTCAGTATAATGTGTCAGGGCAGTTTTACTGCAGTATATTGTAGTGCTTCAGGACACTATTACTGAAGTATAACAAATTTGGTAAGTGCACTTTTACTGCAGTATATTGTAGTGTGTTAGTGGAGTGTGTCTGTATAGTGAGTACCAAACACCACTTTCCATTGATTAAAGTGCATCCAAGTACACATTTCCCCGTCTCTAATAAGCCCCCCCCCCATCATGTCTGGGAGCCCAACAAGGAGAGGAAGATAGTCCTATGGCACTGGGAGGGGGTCAGCAGCATCTGTGTCCACAGGCAAAGGTGGACATGGTCCATCCACAGGCAGGGCACCATTTCCTCAGTTTAGTGATGTTGCCCATGCTATCCAGCTATAGCATGTAGAGGTGGTGGTGGATTTGCTTAATAAACAATCCTCACCCTCCTTATCCTCCATCACCCAAGCAGTGACTAGTGTGCAGTCCACTGCAGCTGCTAGAGGGGCTTATTCTGCCTCCTTGTCCACAGCTTCTCTTGCCATAGCCCCAGCATGAGGCATGGAGGAGTCAGCTAAGTTATTTGAACACAGCATCAGCCACTTACTCCTTGACGATGCACAGACATGAGGTTGAAGCAGGTGGGAACATGAGCCTACAGAGAGGGGATAACACTGAAACAACAAATTGGCAGTCATGTTCCCCCAGCCGCAGCGTATAGCCAGTTGGCTCCAGTAAGGATCAACATGGAGGGGATGATGATGATGAGGTCACTGACGCGACTTGGGTGCCAGATATAGCAGAGGTGAAAAGTGAGGATGAGTCACAACCCCAAATGAGACATCATGGAAGATAATCCACCATATTCCATCAGATTGTGGCGCTGTTATCTCCCGGCCCACTTCCCACAGCTCACCTGCCTGGGCTTATTTTTGTACATGCGCTGTTGCAATTTGCAAACTTTGCCTAAAGCAGATCAAGCATGGCAAAAACACCAGCCATTTGGGTACCACATGCTTGACAAGGCATTTGACCTCCCACCACTCCCGCCTGTTGGCAAGAGCACCTGACAGCCACACAAAAGGAATTAAATTCTGCTCCTCCTCAACTTTCAGGTCTACCCCAGCTATATCTCCTGACCTCTCAGCAGCCTCCACTGACAGAGGTAATGGTATAGCAAAGGGTGTCACAGGTCCTTGTATCACATCTGCCAGAAGCACACCACCAGCTGTAGAATATAGCGGGCAAATATCTATGCACCAGCTGCTGCAGTGAACTGCCTTTCCATCTGGTGGATTCTGACCCCTTCCTTGAATTTGGAGAATGTGCTGTACCACAGTAGCATGTTTCCAGTCGCTCTTTCTTTGCACGTAAGGCCATTCCAGCTCTGTATCATCCCATGGAAGGCAATGTTGTGGCTTCCTAGGGCAAGGAAGTCAGTTGCGAGGTCCTTATTACTGCTGACACAGGGTTCAGCAAGCATGGTCAGGGACGATACACACTATATACCAAAAGTATTGGAAACCTGCTTTACACACACACACACATAAACTTTAATAGTTTAATAATCCCAGTCTTAGTCCATAGGAATCAATAATGAGTTTGCCCATTCTTTGCAGCTATAACAGCTTCAACTCTTTTAGGAAGGCTGTCCTAGAAGATCACAAAGTTTATGGAGTGTGTTTATGTGAATGCTTGCCCATTATTCCAGAAGTGCATTTGAGAGGTCAAGCACTGAAGTGGACAAGAAGGCCAGTCTCCCCTCTAATTCATCCCAAAGGTGTTCTATCAGATTGAGATCAGGAATCTGTCCAGGCCATCTGTGCAGGTCAAATTCCTCCACCCCAAACGCGCTCATTCATGTTTTTATGGACCTTGTTTGTGCACTAGTGTGCAGTCACATTGTAAAAGAAATGAGCCATTTCCAAACTGTTTCCACAAAATTGGGAGCATGAAATTGTCCAAAATGTATTGGTATGATGATGTTTTAAAAAGTCCCTTTACTAGAACTAAGGGGCCAAGCCCAACCTCTGAAAAATAACTCAACACCATAGTCACCCCTCCACCAAATGACAAAGGACCAGTGCACAAACAAGGTCCATAAAGACATGGGTGAGCAAGTTTGGGGTGGAGGAACTTGACTGGCTTGCACAGAGTCCTGACCTCAACCCGATAGAACACCTTTGGGATGAATTTGAACAGAGACTGAGAGCCAGGCCTTCTCGGCAACATCAGTGCCTGACATTCCCATATGCACACTCCTAAACCTTGTTCACAGCACACTGGGTAACTCTGCTTGCAACTCAGAAGGATGCAGGACAGGGCTGAGTGCTGCAGCTTGTTTTGCTGCCCCGTCTTCATACAGCTGGTGGTGATGATGTGAGATCAGCTCCTCCGACCTCCTCCGCTAAATTGTCCTATACCACCAGTACCAGAGCAGAGGCAGAACAGCAGGAGGAAGAGGAGAATTTCCTTTCCTAATAAGGCTTTCTATGCAGACACCATTCTTGTGGTGCCACAAAACACACAAGAGGAGAGGGAGGACAACGGAAATTCTGGTAGTTTTGGAGGCATTGAAGCAGAGGAAGACATACAGTATGTCAAAACTTATAAGATGGTTTTCCATCTCCAGAACGCTTGGGAGTAGTATGTGGCTGGGCAGAGGCAGTTCCAGATACTGTAAAAATTGAAAATGTAAGTAGGTAAATATCCACGCTCAGTTAAACTTAAACAACTAGCAGCAGCTGAACACCATAACACAGATACTGGGCACAGAAATGCAAAGAAAAAAAATAAAAGTAAATAAAAAATATAAAGTGCAGCCCTTGTTCAATATATAATGATTAAATAATCGCACAAGTGAAACGTGCAAAAATGGTGACAATCCAAAACCAAAATAAAGTGGCATTCAAATGAAATTAATATGAACATGTAAATGTGCAATAAAAAAATAATAAAAATGAATTCATATACGAGTCCATAAATCATAAATAAATGTCCATAGAAATATCAAAAAAATCCAACAGATAGTGTGGCTTGATTGCATAAAAATAATATACTTGACCACATGGGATCCGTCACCTTTAATCACCACTAAGAAGATGGGCACTTACCAGATCATCAGAGACCCCTGTTTAAGGGAGATCAGTCAGTGTATATAATGTCATAAATTCCGGCTCCAGACAACCAGATGTGAAAAAATGGGTGGCTCCTATCTGCAGACTCCGCAGCTATCTATCTGGAAGAAATGTTTTGGTATAGGTTTCATGGGTGCAATAAACACCCAAGGACCAATTTTTCCACACCTGTTTGACAGGTGCATATAATTTCAATTACTGATAGACAGGCCAATTCTTGCTTTCATCAAGAGTACCTCTATAGGGTTACAGTGTGAAGGCACCACCAACACCCAAATACCAATTTTCCACACCTGTTACTTCTATCCAAAGTCTGAGAAATGGACACCAGAATTTATCCAAAAAAACCTCTACTCTTGTTCTGAGTGCAATAAATTGTGGCCTCATCATACAAACTGGCTCCCCAAGTCGTTGTTTATAAAATAAACAAAGCTTGCAGGGAAAATTAAATTTTTTTGTTTTTTTAAATGTAATTTTTGCTGCAAAAGGTCTTATACGTGGTACAATTGCACCACTTTACAGGCAGACCAAGGGAACCTCCTAGGCACTATATTTAAAGGAATTTTTCATTTTAATTGTTTCACTTTAAGTATCAGTAAATCACTGCTCATTTAAAAATGATATTTTTTTCAACCTTTTTTTATTGATACATGTCCCCCAGGGCAGTTCCCACACCGCCATACCCTTGGTATGCCCAATAACTTATGCCCCCACCTAACAACTGTACATTTCTTTTCTACATCAGTAAACCCCCACAGTTATTACCTCTTGTCTCTCTTGACCATCCCTCTTAGATTGTAAGCTCTAATGAGCAGGGTCATCGGATTCCTACTGTATTAAAGTATATTTTATCTGTACTGTCTACCCACAAGTTGTAAAGCGCTGCATAAACTGTCAGTGCTATATAAATGCTGTATAATAATAATATTAACTTGCATATAGGCACTTTTGATTTTTACAGTTCGGGTTCCTGCTGCTATAAATCCATCCAGTGAGGACCCAAGACAGTGGCTGGAGCAGCTGTGCTTGCCCCCATGGTTGGAACGATCGAGATCAGGTAAGAAAAAGGGGGGCTGCTGCAGTTAAATAAAGGAAAAATTGTGAGGGTTTACAACTTCTTTAAAGTACAGTCATGAAATTGATCTCTGTGTAGCTGTGGAGGCAATTGGATCCTTGCCCCAGGCTGTACTTGGAGCTTTTCCTTCCCTCCAAATATATAATAAAGCCTACCCCTTTCAAATGCTATGCCCCATCATTAAAATGTCAAATGGCAAAGTCCCTACACCCCACTGGTGATTTGGCTTTTAGACAGCTAGGTGAAAGGGTAGGACTTATGCCGCGTACACACAACCGGACTTTCCGGCAGACT
This sequence comes from Lithobates pipiens, assembly GCF_037356315.1. Classification (NCBI taxonomy): domain Eukaryota; kingdom Metazoa; phylum Chordata; class Amphibia; order Anura; family Ranidae; genus Lithobates; species Lithobates pipiens. The sequence goes on along the minus strand of NW_027507787.1, from coordinate 172,359,136 downwards.
AGGTCCGACGGAATCAGTCCGTCAGACAATATGATCGTGTGTGCACAAATCCGATCGTTTTTTTGTTTAAAAAAATCAGACGGACCTAGAAATAGAACAGGTTTCAAATTTGTCTGACGGAGTCGATTACTATCGGGAAAATCATCTGTCTGTATGCTGGTCCGACGGACCAAATACAACGCAAGGGAAGCTATTGGCTACTGGCTATTGAACTTCCATTTTTAGTCCTGTCTTACGTCATCACGTTGAAAACGAATGGACTTTCGAATGGACTTAGTCAGTTCGTATGTGGCCAAGTCCGTTCGTTCCAGAGCTCAGTCGGAACTCTGCTGAAAGTCTGTCGGACCTAGTCTGCCAGAAAGTCCGGTCCTGTGTATGTACCATTACTGTCAGGATACATTGAGTAATCCTGACTTAGAAGCATTTCAAAGCCCCATGTAAAGCCCGGGCTTAAGATCTAAGGGACTCCAGAGGGATCTCATGGTTGATTTCAAGACTTACACAAATAACCTGATGCCTGCTCATCAGCACTACTGTTACAGAAGGCACTTTTTAGTCAATTTCACCTATCTATCTGTTTAATCTCACCTGGTTTCTATATGGACATCAAATTTTGTCTGTGCATCCCGGGTGCAGACAACTGGATCGGTGGTTACATTAACAGCAAAGTAGAGATCATGCTCGTCAGGAACCTCAGCATAATGTAGATGTGCCTACATAGAGATATGCAATCAAGACATTTAGATTTGTGTGATTTTTTTTTCAATATTACATTCTGTTAGTGAAATTCTTACCTATACTATAAAGCCCAACTCCACGAAAAAAATAAAAAATAAAATCCCCCCTTGCTGTGAAGCTGCACCCACACTGCTTGTTTCTATCTATGGGGATGGGAAACCTGATTTTACATAATGGTCTTCTCTGTGCTGCAGCAGTGGACTGTCCCTTGGAGTTTTCATATACAATTTGGTCTTGATGACACCAGAGGGCCTTAGACTGCCGGAATATAGGGGAGTGCAGGTTGCAGGGACTTGTCTAGCAGCATAGAGGAGATTGTGGGTGTGAAGGATCAGGCAAGTAAAATTGTTGTACCCAGTCCCCCTGAATATAAATGAGTAGTTAAGCTATGAAACATCAATTGTCGATTATATTGGCTATTCTCCAGAATGTTTTGATGGAGTAATTTGGATGGCTCCTTTCTGTTCCAACATGACTGTGTACCAGTGCACAAAGCAAGGTTCATAAATACATGGATGGGGTAGAGGAACTTGACTGGCCTGCAACCCAATAGAACACCTTTGGGATTAGTGTTGGCACCCTTATCCCTTTAAACTCAAACACATAATAATTACACAGGTTTTCTGTCTGATTAAGGTGGTAGTTAAACTCACTTGGTGCCTTATCAGCATTAAATTATCCTCAGAACCTGTGTAATTAATTTGTGTTTGGATTTAAAGGAATGAGGAGGCAAGCTTATTTGGGATTAATTAGAGCAGAGTCTGCAAGCCAAACCTTCTTGTCCAACATCAGTGCCTGATCTCACAAATGCGCTTCTGGAAGAATGGTCAAACTTTCCCAAAAGACACCCTCCTAAACCTTGTTGACAGGCCTCCCGGAAGAATTGTCCACAGAGATATAAAATATCTCACATTTTTGTAAATATTTTATTATATCTTTTCATGTGACACTGATATAATGACACTTTGCTACAATGTAAAGTAGTGAGTGTACAGCTTGTATAAGAGTGGAAATTTGATGTCCCCTAAAAATAACTCAACACACATCCATTAATGTCTAAACCAATGAAAACAAAAGTGAGTACACCCCTAACTGAAAATGACTAAATTGGGCCCAAAGTGTCAATATTTTGTGTGGCCACCATTATTTTCCAGCACTGCCTTAACCATCTTGGGCATGGAGTTCACCAAAGTTTCACAGGTTGGTACTGGAGTCCTCTTCCACTCTTCCGTGACAACATCACGGAACTGGTGGATGTCAGAGACCTTGCTCTCCTCCACCTTCCCTTTGAGTATGTCTCTCAGATGCTCAGTAGGGTTTACGTCTGATGAAATGCTGGGCCAGTCCATCACCTTTAGCCTCAGCTTCTTTAGCAGGTCAGTGGTCGTCTTGGAGGTGTGTTTGGGGTCATTATGTTAGAATACTGCCCTGCGGCCCAGTCTCCGAAGGGAGGGGATCATGTTCTGCTTCATTATGTCACAGTACATGTTGGGATTCATGGTTCCCTCGATGAACTGTAGCTCCCCAGTGCCGGCAACATTCATGCAGTCCCAAACCATAACACTCCCACCACCATGCTTGATTGTAGGCAAGACACACTTGTCTTTGTACTCCTCACCTAGTTGCCGCCACACAAGCTTGACACCATCTGAACCAAATAAGTTTCTTGGTCTTAACCGACCACAGGAAATAGTTAAAGTAATCCATGTCCTTAGTCTACTTGTCTTCAGGAAACTGTTTGAGGGTTTGCTTGTGCATCATGTTTAGAAGAGGCTTCCTTTTGGGACAACAGCCATGCAGACAAATTTGATGCAGTGTGGTCTGAACACTGACAAGCTGACCCCCCACTCCTTCAACCTCTGAAGCAATGCTGGCAGAACTCATATGTCTATTTCCCAAAGACAACCTCTGGATATGGCACTGAGCACGTGCATTCAACGTCTTTGGTCAACCATAGCGAGGCCTGTTCTGAATGGAACCTGTCCTGTTAAACCACTATATGGTCTTGGCAAGCTTCTTCTAGCATAAGCCATCTTTATGTAGTGCAACAATTCTTTTTTTCAGATCCTCATAGAGTTCCTTGCCATGAGGTGCCATGTTGAACTTGCAGTGACTCAATATGAGAGAGTGAGAGGGATCACTTCAAACTTAACACACCTTCTCCCCATTCACACCTGAGACCTTGCAACGCTAACAAGTGACATGACACCAGGGAGGGAAAATGGCTAATTGGACCCAATTGGATCATTTTCACTTTAATTCACACAGTTTAGACATTAAAGTCATTGTAAACCCTTACAGACCACTTTGACCTACAGGTAAGCCTAGATTAAGGCTTACCTGTAGGTCCATGAAATTATATTTGCAAAAAGACAGGCACCGCTGTCTATGGCACATGTGCCGCAGACAGCGGTGCGCAGGCGCACTGAGCATGCCGCTGCTAACGGTGATATGCAGTTAGTGGCGGCTCCCGTGCGCATTCGCGGGAGTGACGTCATCTCTGTTCTGGCCACTCACAGTGCCGGAGCAGCGATCTCCGGAAGAATATGGACGCTTCGTGCTACAGGGGACAATGGTGACATCACTGGCTCCTGTGTCAGGTAAGTGACACATAGTGGGCTACTATGCTATGCATAGTAGCCCATTATGCTTTACCTTTCAGGGAGACAAAGAGAAAGTAACCCATTAGGTGTTGAGTTATATTGAGTGGGCAGCAAATTTACACTGTTATATAAGCTGTACACTCACTACTTTACATTGTAGCAAAGTCATTTCTTCAGTGTTGTCAGAAAAGATATAAATATTTACAAAAATCTAAAATGTGAGGAGTGTACTCACTTCTGTGAGATACTATATTTATTTTTTTCAGTTACTTATATAGCGTCATCAATTTACGCAGCGCTTTACATATACATTGTAAATTCACATCAGTCCCTACCCTCAAGGAGCTTACAATCTAAGGTCCCTAACTCACATTCATACATACTAGGGACAATTTAGACAGGATCCAATTAACCTACCAGCATGTCTTTGGAGTGTGGGAGGAAACCGGAGTACCCGGAGGAAACTCACGCAGGCACAGGGAGAACATGCAACTCCAGGCAGGTAGTGTCGTGGTTGGGACTCGAACTAGCGACCCTTCTTACGGCTATGCGAAAGTGCTACTCACTACTATATATATATATATTTGCAAAAGCACAACCATCATGTTGTTTCTCTTATCTATTTCCAGAACTGCCTGTTTTCTTATTTATCTTCAGTCCTTCCCATATCCTTTTACCTATTTGCCTCTAGCAACAACCTGTGCTACTCCTCTCATTCACGCCCAGCACCCCTCTGTATTGCTCCACTCTCATCTACCTCCATTCAGTGCCGGGACAAGGTAATCTAGAGCAAAGGGTGAACATAATCAAACTGTGCCCCCCCCCCCAAGATGTATGAGAATTATGTGTCAGCAAACTCCCACCCCCCCAAAAAAAAGGAAAAAGGAGCATCTACCTGCTGAAATCCTCCCTCCCAGAACAATTATTTGCCCCCTCCTCCCAGCCCAAATTCTCTTTCATCAAATCCCAACAGTAAAACCCTCCCCTCCTGAGAAAAAAAAAATCACTTCCAGCAGAAAGTACAACCCTCCACACTCATAATCCCCCCTCCCAGCACAAATCCTCCCCCAATTATACTTACAAGCACAAATCCCCCCCCCCAAAAAAAAATCCTCATCTAGCACAAATTCCCCCCCCCCCCCTCTACTGTATCACCACTCCTAGCACCCCCCCCCCAATCAAATTTCCCCTCTAGAACAATTTTTACCCCCTGTTGCCTCCCAAATTCCCCCTTCTAGCACAAATCCCCCCCTGTCTCCTTGTGGCACCTCCCCATCTCACATGATATCACAGTGCCCAGAGCAGCTGCCCCTCCTGTACTTCTCTAGTCTGCATAGAGTGAACTCCCTAAATTTCCTTTTCTCATTCAGCACCCCTCTGTTCTCTCCATCTCATCCACCAACTTTCTTGTACACATTTTCTTCTCCTTTAGCCCCCTCCAAGTGTTATGTCTCTCATTCATATGTCATTTTGTTCTCTTGTATTGTAAGAAGTACCTTATAATTATATATTTAATGTTATGTAATACTTGTATTTTAGTCTTTGTTGGGAAAATGTTGGTTATATATGTTTGCAGCTATACCCTAATCACTGACTGCACCCAGCACTGCTTATACTCCCGAATAAGACTCACCTCCATTGCCACCCCATCATGTAAGTTTGCATTAAGTAATAACATATTTTTTCCTTTTTGACTCTACTCTGATTTGGAGAGCCCCAGGTTTATAGGTGATCGTCCTGTCCTCCTAAAAGGTGCAATAAGCTCTACTATGTGTGCGTTCTGGAAAAATTAGCTCAAGGCAGATGGAAATAACAGAATTCTACTCACTTGTGTGTAAACACAGCCATCTCCTTTGATAGAGGCGGTGTAAATTCCTGGGATTTTAGGCAGATCCACTGTTTGGACAAGGAGGCTGTTCTGCTTGGTTACGTGAACCTCTTTGTGAAATCCTGAATCATCTTCAATAATAACAGTTGAGTCTCCCTTCTTGTGGTTGGTGGCCTTGGCATATTTAGCAAGAGCATGAAGAGCTAATGTAGTGTCCTGTAACATATAAAATCTTTATAAGCATCAACGCATATATTGCAGCTCACTAGGCCTTAAAATGAGGCATCTACATAAGTTTTAGTTTTTTTGGTTTGTTTTTTTTGCTTTATTTAACCCAGTAATACTGTGAAGAACACATTTGCAGTCCGTGGGTGGCTGCGCTCACTCCTCCATTGTATTTATGAAAAGGGCTATCTATTCCATCCAGGCTGGACTTCAAACGTGCATTTCTCTCTTCAGCTCCATTAGATGGGATAGGGAGACCAGTCGTTTAAAGAAGAAAAATAACACTGGTTTATGCTTTTGGTGTAGCTCACTAAAAGTTAAATGGACATTGCATTTTCTGGCAAGAACAGGTATTTTTCTGTACTTGTGGAAATTGTTCTCAGCCTGCTAAATTAAAACAAATGCAGCAACCAAGTTTAAGCAATGGTAAACTGAAATATATTTGATTTTTGTTCTTGGGTTTAGTTATCTTTTAACAAAAAATAAATAAAAATTTATCTAGTAAACCATAAATATAAAGTCAGATTAGAGGACATTTTAGGGAATTTTTAGTTGCTACTTCAAGCAGACAACACTGACCAGAAATGATTCTTACATTTTTTTTAGCATACATAAAACATTAGAAACATATGTCAATTCCATATCCATGTACACAACTTTGTATATCATACACATTCTCCCTTCTACTCTCCGATTATGTTACAATCAGTGCAATCAGTAATGTAACTAAAGCTGTACAGAAAAATAAAAATTGAGCTAAAATTCAGCATAAATAATTCTGCAACCCAAAAGTGAACACAAACATGTTTCCTGCAGTTTTTAACAAACGAATACTTTGATTTTTGTATACTCTATGAATTCCCACAACCCAATGTGGGTTCCTTTGTGTTTGCAGCAGAGAAGTGTGAAATGGCAGGTGGACAATTATGTGTTTTTTTACAGCCAAAAGTGATGCCAAGCACTTACTGATGTGTTCACAGGGAATACTGTTTACTGGAAATAAACTCTCAGGCCGCGTACACACGCGGGGACTGTTCGCTCAACTTTGTCCGCTGAACAGTGTTTCGACGGACAGTCCGCTCGTGTGTGGGCTTTCAGCGGACAGTTTCAGCGGACAGTCTGCTGAACAAAGTTTTTCGGAAATTCCAAAAAACTGTCCGCTGAAACTTTGTTTCAGCGAACAGTCCCCTCGTGTGTAGGCTTGTTCGTCAAACTAAGTTCCGCGCATGCTCAGAAAGGATTTACACGCCGAAGTTTGCATTGCAGTGTATAGGACGTCGTTTTCTAGTCCCGTCGTACGTGCCGTTCACGTCATCGCGCACGGTTTCAGCGGACTGTTCGTTCGTCGTGTGTGGGCAAGTCCGTCCATGCTAATTTTGAGCGGACTGTCCGCTGAAACTGTTTGACGGACAAAGTTGGGCGAACAGTCCCCGCGTGTGTACGCGGCCTCAGGGACCAAGGTGAACTATTTTAATCCTTATGATGCTAGCTTTAATTAATAGATAGGAAGGTATATTATATGTACATTACTATGACATTATTATTTTACATTTCTTCAGTTGCTTCCTGATGCAACTGATGTCATGCTTCCCAAGAGTCTTCATGGGCATTTTTTCTTTAATCTAGAGGAGGGGAGCAGGGTCTTTCTAAGCCAGGTACAGATGGATTCAGGAAGTAAATTCTATATAGATAAAGCAGAACAATACCCATAACAACTTGCTAAAAAATAATGTTCTTTAGCAAGCAACATACATTCCACATTAATAATTATGCTACCAAAATTAGTGTGTGCTGTAAATTGCCTCCAGTATTGCTCCGGTTTCTTCTTGCTGGAAGTCACCATTTTGCCCAGAGCCCCTGAACAGTAGTAAAACATAAAGCAAAACTAAACCCATTGGTTTACCAGTTTAAAAAAAAACTAAAAACTGTTACATTCCTGGAATGCCAGGATTGCTAACTGTCACATTTGCTTGTGTCCTCAACCAAACTGTCAAACCATCAAATGGCTGGTGTCATAACTTATCACATGTGCAACACCATGGCATTTGCAGATCAAACAGAAGCAGCTTCATTGTCTTTAAAGTATAAGAGGGTTTAGTTCCGCTTGAAGGCTGTCAGCAGATCGGCCTCTACAATCTCAGCAGTGCCTACAAATGCCTAAAATGGAGAGCAATTGAGCATGTGCAGAGCAGAGCGAGACAGTGTATTACTGGATTTTAAACAGTATAGACGCTTATTTTTAATGTTTTACATATCGACCTAAAGCTCGTGTGATATCAAAAATTGGACTTTTGAGGCACAACATTCTTATATTTAAAATACATTATTTACTTCACATTAAAATGTGCCTATTTCCTTTTCCCCTCCAGGTGTCTGGGCACACTTTTGATGATTCTGTTTACATAGAGGGTGATGGTGTAAATAAGAACTGTGCATAAATTATTTTTATTAAATTATTGTTCTACCTAGATTATACGCTGTACAAATTGTGCATCATTGGCTCCTGAGGAAGTGAACTAAATCCAGGAAACACATTGAGCCTCTATGATCACCATACATAGACAAGATATATACTATTGACAATTTTGGATGTTTCTGATCATATATTGCAATATAAAAATGTTTTTATGTAATATTTCTATATTTTAAAGTGAATTAAATAATGTATTTTAAGTATAAGAATTTTGTGCCTCAAAAGTCCCATTTTATTATATTACACATGTTTTAAGCCACTATATTATATAGGGTTATACCATTTTACCCTTTATGAATATTTAGGCTTAAAGGGATTGTAAAGTAAATTATTTTTTTTTTTTTAAATAACAAACATGTTATACTTACCTCTACTGTGCAGCTCGTTTTGCACAGAGTGGCCCCCAACCTGCTATTCTGGGGTCCCTCTGCGGCTGTCTTGGCTTCCTCCCACAGGTACTTCTCACGTTCATGCAAGCTCCCTCGCATGGTGAGAAGCATCTGCGGGCGCGCTCCCGTGATACAGCCGGCGGCTATAGGCGCTCGCTGTATCACACGGCCCGGCCCCCCGGCCCCGCTGCTTTCAATCCATCCACTCCAGCCAATCAGCGGCCAGGCTGAGTGGTGAAGAAGGACGGCGGGGGACGAGCGCGGGACTTTCGAGGGGTGAGGTAAGTAAAACGGGGGGGCTCAGGGCGCAGGCAGTGTCAGATGTTTTCTCACCTTAATGCATAGAATGCATTAAGGTGAAAAAACATTTACCTTTACAACCCCTTTAATGTTTTTCATAGCTATACCTGCAAAAGGGGCCAGTTTGAAGTGATCTAGCGGAACTTAATTTTCTGACTAAAATTCCACTTTAAGTTCTGCCTTAACAGGGAAAAAGATTTCCGAATCGATCTGAGAGCCTCAAAGTCCACTTATGTACTAAAGTAACAGTTATAATATCTTATAGAAGAAATAGAGAATTGTAAAGAAAATATATGACCTGAGAAGAGGAGAAGCCACCCCATGGATTTTGTTGAGATGCAAGCCAATAAACAGAATAAGAACTTTGCTCAAGATCTTTGTGGGTGATTATCTTGTCAGAAAGCAGAGCCAAGATGGCGTATGAGGATATTTCGAGATCTCCATGACGATAGCCAGTACCTATCCAGTACTTTCTGTCACCTAAATTAAAATGTACAGTACAAATTAAAATATCTGCTTCAAGCAATATGATAAAGTACATATATTAGGTGAGACGTATAGGCTGCCAATGCTGACCTCTCCGTTTCAGAATGCTAGTTCCCTGGCTGTAATGCCAATGGCCACAAATTATTTTGATTCACTCACTTGGAAGATAGCATGGGTGGACCACAGGGACGGTTGCCCTGGGTGCAAAATTCCCCAGACCGGCAGTGATTATTGGGCACAGGATGTTGACGGAGGAAATTAATAGAGCTGTATCCAGATCCGGCTGGTGTTGCCCATAGACACACACTTTGTGCCACCCTCTGGATGCCTGCCTGTACTGCACTGTGTGTGTCTCACACATGACTGGTACTAGACGAGGAATTCCTCAGTGTCACTGTACCATATCTAACTCATTACTAATTCATATATTTCTCAGTCAATGGAGACTAGACATACGGTATCTCACAAAAGTGAGTACACCCCTCACATTTTTTTGCAAATATTTTATTATATCTTTTCATGTGGCAACACTGAAGAAATTATGCTTTTCTAAAAATGTAGTAGTGTGCGTGAAAATGTCCAAAATGGTCCAAAGTGTCAATATTTTGTGTGGCCACCATTATTTTCCAGCACTTCACTGGAGTCCTCTTCCATTCCTCCATGATGACATCACAGAAGCTGGTGGATGTTGGAGACCTTGCACTCCTCCACCTTCCGTTTGAGGATGCCCCACAGATGCTCAATAGGGTTTAGGTCTGGAGACATGTTGGGCTAGTCCATCACCTTTACCCTCAGCTTCTTTAGCAAGGCAGTGGTAGTCTTGTAGGTGTGTTTGGGGTCATTGTGTTGGAATACTGCCCTACGGCCCAGTCTCCAAGGCGAGGGGATCATGCTCTGCTTCAGTATGTCACAGTACAGGCTGGCATTCATGGTTCCCTTAATGAACTGTAGCTCCCCAGTGCCGGCAGCACTCATGCAGCCCCAGACCATGACACTCCCACCACCATGCTTGACTGTAGGCAAGACACACTTGTCTTTGTACGCCTCACCTGGTTGCCGTGACACACACTTTACACCATCTGAACCAAATACGTTTATCTTGGTCTCATCAGACCAAAGGACATGGTTCCAGTAATCTATGTCCTTAGTATGCTTGTCTTCAGCAAACTGTTTGCAGGCTTTTTTGTGCATCATCTTTAGAAGAGGCTTCCCTCTGAGATGGCAGCTATGCAAGCCAATTTGATGCAGCGTGTGGCGTATGGTCTGAGCATGACAGGCTGATCCCCCACCCCTTCAACCTCTGCAGCAATGCTGGCAGCACTCTTACGTCTATTTCCCAAAGAAAATCTCTGGATATGACGCTGAGCACATGCACTCAACTTCTTTGGTCGACCATGATGAGGCCTGTTCTGAGAGGAACCTATCCTGTTAAACTGCTGTATGGTCTTGGCCACCATGCTGCAGCTCAGTTTCAGGATCTTGTCAATCTTTTTTTAGCCTAGGCCATCTTTGTGTAGGGCAACAATTCTTTTTTTTCAGATCCTTAGAGAGTTATTTGCCATGTTGAACGAACAGGGAGCAGTATGAGAGAGTGAAAGCAACACCACCAAATTTAACACACCTGCCCCCCATTCACACCTGAAACCTTGTAACACTAATGAGTCACATGACATTGGGCCCAATTCAGACATTTTCGCTTAGGGATGTACTCACTTTTGTTGCCAGCAGTTTAGACATTAATGGCTGTGTGTTGAGTTATTTTGAGGGGATAGCAAAGTTACACTGTTATACATAAGCTGTACATTCACTACTTTACATTGTAGCAAAGTGTCATTCTTTCAGTGTTGTCACATGAAAAGATACTAAAATATTTACAAAAATTTGAGGGGTGTACTCGCTTTTGTGAGATACTGTAAATCCTGTGATCATAAATGTGCTCTGTATATAACTGAGGTCTTGGGGCTCCATCACATGGGTGCTGTGGCCTAATGGGTGGTTTGTTTATGCGGCTGGAGCTGCATATTGACAGCCTATGTTATTCTTTTGGGATGCTTTGGTTAAATGAACACAACTGCAGGTCCTACATTCACAGGTGTGTGGGTGCTTAGCCCTGAATACAGAATTGTGCAACCAGAGTCACTCATCCGCACCTGCACAACTGTCAATATAGGACTTGTGGCTGTATGATGAAATGAAGGCTATAACAATTTTGGGGATTTTTTTAACAGATTTGAGGAAAAAGTATCCAGCCTCCTTGGACACTAGCAAAAGAAATCAGAGGCATGCTGCACAGAGGGGCTATACAAGGGCCGACTTGCGATTTCTATGTATGCCAGTGTACAACAAACCTCCTGTAGGCAGCAGTATAAGGTAATTGTACCTGTATTCTGGATTAATAATTAGAAAGAATAAACATTTTTGCTTGAAATGCATTATATGCAATTTTTTGGCTTTAGGTTTAAAGAGAAGGGAAAATGGTTGGTATTGATGTCTGTGTTTTTGTTTGAAAATGTTTCTGAGAGACATTCAGATTTATAAAGTGGTGGCTCTCGTATCATTTGGTGAATTCCCCTCATTTACATTTTTGTTTAACACCCATCAAATACTAAGAAATGAGAAGCAATCTTGCCAACAGTTAATCAGACACAGATTCTAACCCCCAATATAAAAAAAAAAAAAAAACTGAAAAGGGTGATTGGCTCTTGTTGGGCGTTAATAACTTGTGCAGTTAAAATTCTGTTCTTCACTCAATACTACTTACCCTCTCTCTTAGCATGTTCATCCAGACGTTTTAGCATTAGCGCTCTCATCTCACTGTCTCCTAACAAGGTGAAGGCATATGCCAGGAGAGCCAATGCATGCGGTGAGTTTACAGTTTCTGCTCCTTTCGTTATGCAAGATTTGGCATTCTCCACAATACTTCCCTAGACATAAAAAGTGGGCCATAAGAGACAGAATGAATAAAAGAAAAAAAAATACTAGATAAATCTGGAGTATAAATATTAGGCCAACGAAATTGACCACCACATGCCTATTTCCTGTCTGAAAATGAGACTTAGGGTGGTATGGTGAATCAAAGGTGGCTTTTTTTAGAAATAGGATGATTTTAAACTGCTCAAAATTTTTTAAAGCTTAACTCCAGGCAGATTGCAAAATACACAGATGATATGCATGCATGGAAGTTGTTTTGACTACCAATTTTTTCGTACTTCTGCCCATCCATTATTTTATTTTTTTTTACAGAAAAGACATGCTTTAGGTTACATTCTTTCCAGCGATTAAAGCCAGTCTGTTTACAGCTGTAGAGTCAGAACTAGCTGCAGCCGCCAGTGACCTGCAATTATGGTGAAAGGGGCTGGAAGTTGCACTTAGCCGCTCATCTGCAGCTGTAAACAGAAGATTCCTTGCACTACAATTTGCACTGGCTTTAAAGTGGAGTTCCACCCAAAGGTGGCACTTCTGCTTTAAGCACTCCATTTGGCATGTCATTTTTTGGGGGGGGGGGGGGGGGGTAACTTGTTTTGACAGGTACCCAGCTCCCACTTCCTGTTCTCGTCACCTCGCCATGTAAGTGACACCTCCTTTCCCCTTAGGCAACTCCTCCTCTCCCCCTCCCTCTCTGCAATCTTCTGGAACAGGTCACAGGTTCCAGAAGATTGCCTGGGTACTAAGAGCGCAGAGCGATTCGCCAGTGCGCACCTAGCTATGAAGCCGCAAGCTGTCACTGCCGGGTGCCTACACTGTCACTTAAAAGTCATCAGCTACACTTTTTGTAGCTGCTGATTTTTAATAAACTTACAAATGTGTGGAACCCTACTTTAATCACTGCCGTGAATGTAGCCTAAGACAACTGTGAAAATAGAAACAATTAGCCCTGGACCAATGCAGTGTTACTATATATCTATATTTTTTTTTTTCAATATTTGATTTACAAATATACATTTAAACCATGGAACACCTGTGACAAAGAATTTACAGAGGACTTCTTAATTTCTAAAGAGTATAGCAGAATCAGTATGCTACATTGTGTCAGTCAGACGGAGCCAACTGTACAGTTTAAATGCCAGCAAGAATGAGGGGGATTAGGCGTAGGACACTTTGACCTATGGGTATATTCTTTTATGCTTGAGCTATCCAGCTCTGTAAATAACATGGTCACAAAGGAGCCAAGTAGTTCCCTAAAAACATAAGAAAGAAGCAGGAAACGCCATCTGCTGGCTACATAACAAAATGCATAATATTTATATGTAATATTTTAAACCTGATCTCCAGCTGTACTTTTATTTTAACTTGTTTGTTTGTGCCAAATTAACTATTCCTTACTCTAGCAGGTGCTACTGCTGGGTGCACTGTATACACTGTATGTAGCCTCAACCAAAGTGTACAGTACTGTGTTGCAGTTGTGGGATACAAACTTCCCATTCTACACACGGAACAAAATGAGGTTGGGCTGAATGGTGCTCAGGCACTAATAAGCAGCTTTGTCTGTTCTGAATGAATACAAAGCTTCCTCTGATTGGTTAAGGCAGACAGATGATGTCACAATCTCTGCCCCAGTCAATCAAAGGAAGCTTTGTATTCATTTAGAGAATACAAAGCTGTTCATGATTGGTTGAGTGCTATATAATCAATTACAGGACACCTATGTGTGGCAGAATCCAAGAGCAGATACACCAATACACTGATATACTGGTATAGTTCTCAGAGTAAAATTCATAGAAGTTTAAGTAACTCCTCTTCATTAAGTGTTTAAGTCAGAGTAATCGAGCATCCAATCACCAATAGGTCTCCAAAGTGTGACACCCCCACCTTAATGCAAGCTTACCAAAAGCAGTGGACCCTCTAAAGAGGTCAGACGAGCGTATGGCCAAACACCCTGGTCAGGGTAATCACAGGACTCTCCAGGTCCACTCAGTGTTGAAGGTATGGGTTGTACTTCTTATTGTGATGGTGCCCCAATGAGACTGCACTCAACATAAGTAAAGAAGCTCCAACCACACTGGTTGTTTATTGTAAAAAATTAATTGCACTTACATATCAGAAAATAGCTCACAATTTTAAAAGCAGCCGGCCAGCTAAAAGCACAGAAGCGTCCCAAACTTCCTGGAACGCGCAATGACATCAGCACATCACTCAGCCCTATGCGTTTCATCACACGTGATGCCATCAGGTTACAAGAAGTGTACTTCTGTGCTTTTAGCCAACCAGCTGTTTTTCAAATTGCAAGTTATGTTCTTCTGATATGCAAGTCCAATACATTTTTTACAATAAACTACCAGTATGGTTTTACAATATGTGGAGCGTCTTTCCTTATGTCGATTGTGGTCCCATTGCGATGAGGAGTACAGTCCATACTCTCAACCCTGAATGGACCTGGTGGGAGAGTCCTGTGATTACCCCTACCAGGGTGTTTGGCCAAATGCGCATCTGACCTCTCTCTAGTTAGAGGGTCCACTGCTTTTGGCAAGCTTGCATCTATAGTAAGGTGGGGGTGTCACACTTTGGAGACCAATTGGTGATTGGATGCTTGATTACTCTTGTTTGAACACTCATAAAGAGGAGTTACTTAAACTTATATGAATTTTTATGAACATCATATCTGAGAACTGTATAACTATATCAGGTGTGTTGATGCATCTGCTCTTGGATTCTAGCACCCATGGGTGTCCTATAATTGATTATGTAGCATGCTGGTACCACAGCATATTTATATCATATTTGTTTAATGTTTTAAATAAATGCAATTTTATTTTATAGTTCAGTATTGTTTATAGCGCAATGCTTTCTTTGATTTATTAGTTCTGGCCTGTGATAAAATATCTTGCAGCAGAGCTGCTTTCTATTATCACTTTTTTGTTAGCACTTTTTTTTGGTAGCACCATTCATATTTACATTATTTCTTGTCACTGTGATTTGCTGCTAGTTCCAAGCACAGTTTTTCAAGTTGGTATAGCATGCAAATGATGAGGCTGAAAACGCAGTGCACTGGTATGAACCAGACCCAAGACATTTTGTGTAATTTATATTTTTTAGTCCTGAACAGAATTAAGAATTAAAAAGGTTGTAAACCTCCACTCTCATGTTTGTTCCTATAGGTAAACCTAGAATAAGGCTTACCTGTAGGTACTGTAAATATCTCCTAAACCTGCGCCGTTTATAAGATATTTACTGTATACTGCGCCAATGTCATCAGCGCTTGTACTCTGAAGGAATGGCTGATGATGGCTGAAGGAACGGCTGACTTCAGAAGTCAGTGCCGTGACTGATAGCTCCCATGTGCATGCGTGGGAGTGACATCACGCGGCTCCGGCCAGTCACACAGCCATAATTCGCGGCCTCAGAAGGAAGACGGGCAAAGATGGATGCGACCTGCAGTGGGGACAACGCAGGCTTCGTTTGCAGGTAATTGTCACATAATATGCTAGTATGTGATGCATACTAGCACATTATGTGACAATTTACTTTGCAGGAAGGGAAAAAAAAAGAAAGAATTACCAGAGTTTACTTCCTCTTTCTTTCACATAATTTTTTGTGCTGTTTTTGGTTTTCTGACTTATCAAGAAAATATGAAGACTAATAAGAGCAAAGAACTTACATCATGGACAAGTCGATGTTCCAGCAGAGAGATGAGAATAAAAGTAGTCTCTGTGAGCTCCTCATCCTGAGAAAAAAAAAATGATGTAAAGATGAGCATTTTTAACAGTCATACCACCAATTATGGAGACAACATAATTAAATCCCCACATTTCATGGGACTCCCCATCATATTTTTCCTCTCTATTTACATCCTCTATGGAGTCTCAATTCTCCTGTTAAAAGACAGTAGCAGAGTAAAGACATCACAATGTCTGTTGGGTTATAATGCTGCCCATGTCCCCATTAGGGGTTTGATTGGTAATGATGACTTTTTGAATTGTTTTATGCTTGTCCTATTGTGGGTATAGTTGATTTAAAATGAAATATGTCCTGTGTAATGTAACAACATGTATTAGGTTGTGCTTTCTGGTTTTACTTGAATTTTTTTTAATTAGTTTTGGATTCTGTGTTGTTTCCAAGGGGAGAACATCTTTTATCTTTGAATGTTGCGCGAGTATTTGTAGGTTTGTATGTTTCTGTGAAGACAGCTTCCTGTTGTCAGTGGTTGCTAATGAAGCATTGGGTGCCTGCATCTACTGTGTTCTTTGCAAGCACTGATGTGATATGTGTGCATCTGCCCTTGTCTGTGCCTGCTGCATTTCTACAACCACTGGCATCACCCAGGCACAATTTGCCGACAAGGCCAAAAATCCTCGGCCACATATGCAAAAGGGGATGGGATGGGAGTGACATCATTGCATAAATATGTCCTTGAGTTGTCACTGTTACATTTGACTCATCAGGTTGTTTCTTGTGATGAAGTCAACAATGTGCTTGATGATCAGTTTACACTGTGGGAATTTTTTGGAGATTTTGAATTTTTTTAGCACAAAACAAATGTCTGGGTGTTGTAAGCCATGTTCATCCTTCATACTTCTAACTTGCTTCTCACATGGTCTAGCAGATCAATGACATTTACTAACAACATTTTAATTTACAAAATTTCACACTTTTTTTTTAACTATATTAAATATAAAAAAGTGTGGACACTTTTTGAAGACCCCTCCCTCGTACATATTGCAAGCAGGAGTTAAAAGAAACCTGTGATGACAGAAATATGGAGACTATTATCCCTAGCCTAAGCCTAGTTGTTTTTATGTAAATTACTTTCAATACTTCATGACTTGAAAAACATATGTGAATTAGGTGTTCTGACTTTGACTTTGCTGGTTGCATACTCAGTCTTTATCAGTGAACAAGTAGTTAATGGGCACACGAGGCAGCTGGTAGAGGTTGGCCGTAAACACGTGCATGTTTCCTACATGGTGAGAGATTACAGATTTATAAGATATGTGTCAATATACTATATATTAGTATAGCAGATCTGAATTACTCACGTCTATGTCATTGTAAAAATAGGACTCAGAAATGTTAAAACATCCATTGGGCAACTGTACAGTTTTCAGCCAGTGGATAGCTTCCTGAATGTCCTTCTCATCTACATAGATAAACTGCTTGGCACAATTAAGAGCCTTAACTACCAAGGCTGTGATCCTGAAAGAGAATAATGGTTAAAGAGAGGCTCTATTTAAACATAAAATCATTTTTAAAAATTGTTACAGTTTCCATAGCCAGTCCTTGGTTTTGCCTAGGTCCCCAAATGTTACTGCCAAGGTCTGAGAGTCACTTTGGGGTATTTTTTAAAACATATTTCTTTATGATTGTAATAATTCTTTTCAGTCAATGCCCTTCTCTGTTTTTCTCTTCTCTTTACCAAACAAGAAGCCCCAATCCTCTTATTGTCTTCAAAGTCTGACTTCCACTTAGCCCTTGTTCACACGGTCGGAGATTCCGACAACCAAATCCGTCGGAGTAATTCCAACGGATTAATTCCGGAAGAGGTTCAGAAGTGATGTTGCATACACACGGTCGGACTAAATTGTCGGAAAATTCGATTGTACATAACGTGATGACAATATTTCGTTACGACGGGACTACGTTCAGGCTAGTAGCCAATAGCTTTGGTCTAGGAATTTGACCGGCAAGTTGGAAAACTTGGTCCGTCGGATATTCCGACGGAAACAGTCCGATGCAGACCACACACAGTCGGAAAATATCCAACAAAACGGTCCGATAGGACACATTCCGTCGGAATCTCCGATCGTGTGTACAAGGGGTAAGACATTTTGGTTTGAATTGCACATACCCAGGCCCAAGCACTGAGAACAATTGGTGACATGTAGATGTAAGTGAACCAAGTTAGAGCCAGATTTTCACAACTGACGTAAGAACATTGCTTGGCTGAACATTTTGCGGGCTTCCCTATGCTACATTCCTCTCCCACGCAAACCCATTGTGTCATGACCTACAGACTGCACAAAAAGGTATTGCAGAAGCAAACAGGTTTCTATTTTCTAAGTGAACTGAGCGCATAGGTGCTCTTAGTCCACTCCGTTAGTGGCATCATTTCACTATTATTATTCATCAATGTCACTGCATTTGTTATCTGCTGTATATTCGCTCCTAGCTGTGTGTTATTCTTATTTTTTCTACCCAGTGTGCTGGAAGTGGTCACATGAGCCCACGCATAAGCAAGCAGAAGCTAGGTGGGTCAGTCTGATGGTCTGGCTGTGACAGATGTCTTTGAAGGTTCTCATTTAGCCAGGTAGTTATAGCTATTAGAAGTTAGTCACTTTCATATGAACTATTTTTTTAATATTGGTGAAGTTATCGCCATTCATTTCAGTTGCACTTAGTTAATTTTACTGACCTCAACCTATCCCCCTTCTTCCCGGCTTCACTAGTTGCTGGTATTACCACTATGCCACAGACTTTTTCTAAATCCAAGCTAAAGCCGCCCACAGATGGAGCGATTTTCTTTCCTGCAACAATAATTTGCAGGAAAGAAAATCACTTGATTCATCCATCAACAGAGTCAGTATTAATGATGGGGAGATTTACTAAACCTGGTATACTCTGGAGCAGCTGTGCCTGGTAGCCAGTAGGGGTGCAACGAATCGCCACCGTTCCGTGATCCGAACGGGTCAACCTGTTCGGATCGGCACACCCCGCGATCTGTGGAGCACTCCGCTGCCTGGGCCTTAGGAAAGGCCGCAACGAGAGATCGGATGGCAGCAGCGCTGTGGGCTGCATCTGTAGTGCTCCCAATGCTGCTCTGTGACAATTGCAGTCACATCCATCCATGCTCAGCCATCCCTCCATACTCTGCCAATACCCTGCCATACTCTGCCAATACCCTGCCATGCTCAGCCATACCCAGCCAATATGGGGCAGATTGTGGATATTGCAGTGGGGGAGATGTCCATTACAGTGGGGGAGATGACGTGGATATTACAGTGGGGACTATATGGTGGTGGAATTTTCACAGGTTTTTGCAAATTCAATTATTATTTGCTGATCCAAAAAATGATCCGATCCATGACTCTGATCCGAGGAACGATCTGATCCGTGAGTTTTTTGATCCGTTGCACCCCTAGTAGCCAGTCATCTTCTAAATTCAGCTTGTTCAATTAAGCTTTGGCAATACAATCTGGAAACTGATTGGTTTCTATGCAGAGCTGCACCAGATTTTGCACCTTTCCAGTTTTAATAAATAAACCCCATATTGTTGAGACATGGATTTTAAACATGATTAAATTGTCACGCTACTATACCAATTTTTTTATTTTTTTTTCACACTTTTTTTTCTACTTATTTTGTATTTTCCTCTGATTATAAGCGACTGCACATACTTATTGGTTTTGAGGTTTATGTGGCACAATGTTGCGTCAAATAGCGCATAAATATGTTTGTTTATACGTCTATATACACAGTTCACAATTTTAAAGTGCTTATTAGGGGGGAGCACAGACTGAGAGCAGCAGCTGGTTATATTAGGGTTTATAGCTGGTTACATCATGGTTTGCTGCAACTGCCTATAAAGTGTTAGCTGGAGACCAGCTTCAATGTGTTAGTTTTTCTAAATCCGCTAGTACATGATGCAACACTCCCCTCCCTGAGATTAACAATACTGCTGCCTAAGGGTGCCCCTATACTCCTTCATCCTGAGTGGGGGTACTCTAATACAGGAGGTGTGTTACTGGCCACATTACCCAGTGAAGACAGATGGAAAAAAGCTTTAAAAAGGAAACTAATACAGCCACCACATCTGGGTTTAATACTGCCTAACTCTTCCTGTTATATTTGCTATTATACATTTCTATCAGTGAACAAAGATGACAAACCTGAATCATCCCAATTAAGTCAATGGGTGACAAATCTGTCAAATTAAAAATGCCCATTTTCTGCACTAATAGGCAAGTGGGTGACAAAAATTTGCATGGGGAGGCGAACACTGACTTGGGAAACATGTACAAATGCCACATTTTTTATATTTCAATCAGCCTGGAGCAGTGACATTGTAAATGTTTAAAATTAAAGATTTAACATTTCTTTAAACAGCATGTGTGAAGTTGTACATTTCTATGTAGCAGTCTTGACATTTTACAAAGGAAAACATTTTTTAAATGAATGGAAATGAAATGTCACTATGTTCTTTGTAATTGTCACTTTTGCTGTAGAATATCCTACAGCAAGAATTTAAAAATTGGCATAGAGCGCCCCCCCCCCCCCAAAAAAAAAAAATACCTACCAATTGGTTTGAATCTGAAAAGGATTTTAAGGGGTCCCCCGAAAAATCCAGACCCTTAACCAAAGCATGCAGCCTGGCTGCCAAGGAAATGGAGGGTGAGCAAGTGCCATCCTTATTAAACCATACCTGTCCTTATGTCCTTAACATGGGGAGTTCCATGTGGGTGAGGACAAAGGCCTCTTCCTCACAACCCTGAGAAGGGATTGTGGAGGTCTGCAGGTGGGGGCTTATTGGAATCTGCAAGCTCCCTTTAATAATAAGGTAGTGTTTAGATACCAGCTCCCTCCCTACATGAATCATTATTGGTCCAAAGTACCACTACTAATTTACAAAAAAAAAAAAAAAGAATTGTAACCTAGAAATAGTCCCGTCATTAATAAAATAAAAATTCCCCCAACAAAGTCCCTCATTGTAAAATTGCCAATCTCGATGCCCGCCACCTGTTGACTTGCCAAAAGAAAAAAAACTGATGACCTGGGGCAGTTGACCAGTCCCCACACTACTAATGGCCATATGGCAGCTCCCCGAGTTGTTCTCAGCTATATAAAAAGGTGAGGGTGATGTATTGCTATCCCTGTCCCCCTGCATACATGGTGGGGATTCTTGATCTCATTTAAAAAGCAAAAATTATAAGTCGATATTTGCTATTTAACCACTTCCCACCTGGCCAATGTATATATACGGCCCTCTCCTGACTGGACATTCAGGAACGTCCTTCAGAAGGAGGGGGATTGCGCGTGCATGCCCACGCAGCGCCGCAATCCTGATGCGCTCGTGTCACCCAGACACAGCGCATCTCGGATCGGCAGGAGGGCTCTGTGATTGGCCTTCCTGATCACATGATGGCCGTGTCCAATCACAGCCGTCATGTGATGTAAAAAAACAGCCGGTTGCCAGGAAATCGGCTCTCCTCTCCTCACACGGAAGTCGTCGCTGAGGAGAGGAGAGTAGATCGCTGCAGCCGGCTGGTGATCAGTTAGTATGAGCTGTTATTTACAGCTTTTTACTCACTGATCACCAGTCTAGTGTAATACACGCATGTCCCCAAATAATAAAAACACATGTCCCCCAAATATGTCCCACTAAAATCACATGTCCCAATGATTATTTGCACACATATGTCCGTGATCACCTGCACACGATCATTTGCGTACATTTGTCCGTGATCACACAAACCAACTTAACGGAATTTTTTTTACCAAAAACATTTTGGCATAAACTTATGACAAAATTCGATTTTATTGGATTCCTTTTAAAATAGAAAGAAAATATTGTTTTTTTTCCCAAATTTCCGCTCTTTTTTCACTTATATCGCAAAAAATAAAACATGGAGTCGTGAATAAATACCACCAAAATAAAGCTATATTTGTGCGAACAAAATGGTAAAAATTTCATTAAGGTACAGTGTAGCATGACCGCGCAATTGTAATTGAAAGTGCGAGAACGCTGAAAACTCAAAATTGGGCTGGGAAGGAAGGGGTGGAAAGTGCCCTGTATTGTAGAGGTTAAAAAAAAACAAAAAAACATAATGAAGTGATGATATCCAATTCAATGTACAATAATAATAATGGATTAAAAATGACTATTGTAAATATTAGAATTTATGGAACATATAAGGAATATACAAAAACAACTGAGAATATTTGCTTTAGCATATTTTCTTTTTGGCATAAATGTATGTATTCTTCTTCAAAATAGAACAAAAGATAACATTTCTGTCTTTAGTTGCACAATAAATACATACCATTTGTTAGCAGAACGGCCAGCAAAGGTAGCATATCCCCCACTCTCAGTTTTGAATGTTAGTAGTTTTTGGTAACCTGCAGAGAAAAAAAGGATATGTTCATATCGTAGTCTATACACAACTTTATGTTGACAAGTCAGAGATAACACAGCACTCCATTAAATCATTAACACGCATATTCCTCCTTATATCACAAACTGAAAATCTCTTTATATTTATGGGCTCTATAGTTACATAGTGGGTGAGGTTGAAAAATGACACAAGTCCATCAAGTCCAACCTGTGTATGTGCTTTTATGTCAGTATTACATTATATATCCATGTATGTTGTGGTCATTCAGGTGCCTATCTAATAGTTTTTTGAAATTATCAATGCTCCCTGCTGAAACCACCACCTGTGGAAGAGAATTCCACATCCTTATTTTACAGTAAAGAACCCTCCATGCAGTTTAAGGTTAAACCGCTTCTCCTCTAATTTTAATGAATGGCTGCTTGTGCAGGAAGTCTAACAGGCTTTCGGGCTTAAACTTAGACTCTCTCGACTGAGGACCTTCAAGTGAGCTGGCCAGTTGTTTCCCTGCTATTTATATACAACTCACTTGGGGAGTGATCCAATCAGAGGGATATTGTTTATGCTGTTGGTCCTGCAGGACATAGGTGGTCACACTTTTTAAAGGGTATTTTACTGTACTTGATATTTAGCCATTTGTCAATTTTCTCCTGAATTGGGTGTGTAGTTTGCGCCATCCAACTCTGAACCCTGCCCCAATTATCTTGGATAGGACACTTACAGGCCTGTCTTTTGAAGAACCTCTCTGCCATCTTGGATCTGCCATGTGGTGTAACATTTCTCCTGGCCTAAAGCCTCCAAACTACATCCAAGGCCTGAGGTCATATTAAATAAAGGCTTGTCCAGACCATTTTATTTTCATCACTGCTGTAATCCACTCCAGCACAGTTCTTAAAGTTACAGGCATTCCTTAGTGCACAACAATGCATTACTCATTGTAAGAGGTCCAATGTATGCCTTAATAAGAGTTTCTAAACAGTAACTCTTCAAATTCAGAACACTCTATTGTTATTGCAGCTATCTACCTCTACCTCTTTGTCGCATACCAGGTACCTTCTTGATGACACCATTCCCAAGGGAAATCCTATGCTTCAGACTCTGAAGCCTTTCTAGACCAAGCTATAAATCCACAAAAGAGGGTCAGGGGTGGCAAAGCCCCCAAGCTGCATTCATTTGATATTATTTAAGAATTCTTCCCAACAGTCCTGCCCAGGCACTCTGATTCTCACCTACTGGACACTGAGCTACATCACTTAAGAGTGACTGGTTCCCATACCCCATTCTACTGGGCCTCACCTACAGCTGACATTAGTATGGGCGCTAGCTCCACCCTTGGAATCACTACACAAAGGGCAAAACTAAAAGAACACTGATCCCTACCAACAAGGATAAAGGCAATTATATTGTGATTTACTATAGTCCCTATGAAGGTGCTTCTTTTGGCTTTCCAGTGTTTTGAAGTCCTTGTTAGTAAGGCCGCGTACACACGCGCGGACTGTTCGCCCAACTTTGTCCGTCCAACAGTTTCGGCAAACAGTCCGCTCAAACTTAGCATGGACGGACATGGCCACACACGACGGACGAACAGTTTGCTGAAACCGTGCGCGATGACGTGAACGGCACGTACGACGGGACGAAAAATACGACGTCCTATACACTGCATTATAGCTTTCGGCGTGAAAATCCTTTCTGAGCATGCGCGCAACTTTGTTTGACGAACAAGCCTACACACGAGCGGACTGTTCGCTGAAACAAGGTTTCAGCGGACAGTTTTACGGAATTTCCGAAAAACCTTGTCCGTCCAACTGTCCGCTGAAACTGTCCGCTGAAAGCCCACACACGAGCGGACTGTCCGCCCAAACACTGTTCAGCGGACAAAGTTGGGCGAACAGTCCGCGCGTGTGTACGCGGCCTAAGTTCTTGTTTTTGAAAGCCCAACTTACCTTCAACCATGTGTTCCAAAAACTTCTCTTTGGTTTCAGGTGTGATTTCATTGGTACTTTGCAGATATTCAAGGGAATAGCAATATCTGGATAGTTTAGATACGCTTTGCTCCCCACATCCATCTGGTAAATGAATTATATTCTCCAAATTAACGAAGATATTGCCCATGATATCACCTGCCGAAATAAGATTGTTATAGTTAGAGAAAAGAAAGGAAAATAAATGTCCTATAAAATTATATTACAGTATTTGGTTCTCACCTACAACAATGATGTGAGCACGTTCAGTTCCTGGAATCATCCGGTCTGGAATATTTAATGTAAATGATACTTTTTGGGTGATATCTGGTATGAAATGAGAGAAAAGGGAAATGGGATGAACAAGAGAAAACACAAACACTAGAAGACATTTTGAAAGCTGAAAGGTTACAAACACATCTAGAAAATTACATTGATGTCTAACACTACATAAGAGCAGACAATATATGTAAAAGATAATCTTCGGGCAAATAGTTAATTATACAGATGAAATGCATATACAGGAGCTGTTTTATTTACTGCAGTTCACAAATTCCTACACGGTTTGTTCCTCCCCCCTTATTATAGGACAATGAAAGGAAAAGCAGCACACTGATGAGCTCAACTCCGTCACTTCATTCTCCTCGTATCAGTATGTTTCTTTTTAGCAATAAAGCATTGCAGCACACCTAACTGGCTATTTGTTCTGCTTTACAGATAGGGGGAGAGAAAGACACAGCCACAGGGCTGTATTTGCAGCTGCAGCTGCTGAAGGCACACTGCCCTCGATACAGAGGCCTCACAATTGGCTGCAGTGCAACCTGTGGACAAATGGCCAAGTCTCCCTTGCCTGAGGACTGCTGGGAGGAGCAAAGACTTGTGGGGATGGTAGTCCCCAGATAGATTTGGCTCAGTGTTTTAAACCTATGTGGGACTTAAAGTCCCAGAAGCTGAGTGTTGGAGGAAGATGGAAAATGAAATAGAAACCAGGGCTCAGGGATAGTCTGATATCGGATGTAAGAGGTGACCAGACAGTGGGCTGCTGTGTTGGAGAGCTGGCTGTTGTAGTGTAGGGATGGGCTCAGGCATGTTCGGATCCTAGTCCCAACTAGGCTTGTGCAATTCGTTTCGTAACGAATCAAAATTCGGCCGAATTTTGCATCTTTCGGACATTTGGATGCATCCGAATGTCCGAATAAAAAAATAACAAATTACAACGAATACGAAAGAAATATAACGAATGAATTCGACATGATTCGAAATTATTTCAACCACATTCGAAATTATTTCAACATGATTCGACATTATTTCAACTGCATTCGAAATGATTTCAACATGATTCGACATTATTTCAACCGCATTCGAAAATATTTTGTGACCCGACTTTAGGGCCATGTAGGCCATTTAGGGCTAGACACTTCAAATTTGGATATGTTGTAGTGCTAGTATTATTGTGTTTGCATACCAAATTTGGGGTTTCTAGCTATAAGTGACCCCGAGATATGTGGCCCCAAAATCGGGTCGCAAAATGTTATTAGTTATTAGAGCAGAGAATGACATTTTGCGACCCGATTTTGGGGCCACATATCTCCGGGTCACTTATAGCTAGAAACCCCAAATTCGGTATGCAAACACAATAGTACTGGCACTACAACATATCCAAATTTGGAGTTTCTAGCACCAAGTGACCCCGAGATACATGGCCCTAAATTCGGGTCACAAAATATTTTCGAATGTGGTTGAAATAATGTCGAATCATGTTGAAATCATTTCGAATCCGGTAGAAATATTTTCGAATTTGGTTGAAATATTTTCGAATGTGGCCGATTTTTCGAATTCGGTAGAAAACTAAACGAAATTCGAAAACGAATTTAAGGAAGTTAACGAATATAACTAAACGAAATTAATGAATTAACGAATTAAAACGAAACGAAACTAAACAAATTTTTTCCTTTTGCACATGTCTAGTCCCAACTCACCTGAGCAATCCTGCCAGGAATCTGTAACTGCATACTACCAATCAGGAGCAGCCTAGTCAGAGCATGTGTATGTGCAGTTGCGGGAAATGCCTCACTGCCCATGATTGGCGGTGTGCAGTAACGGCTTCCTGGTGGGATTGCTCAGGTGGGTTGGGACTAGAATCCGAACACATCTGAGCCCATCCCTACTGTAGTGTTTCCTCTGGTGCAAAAGACAGAGACTGGGGGGGGGGGGGGTGTTTCTCAAAATAAAACATCTTTCTTTAGCCTTGGTGTGTTGGAAGGTTTGGCACTGCCAGTAGGGTTGTTGTCATGTGGAATCAGGGGACCCCTAAATCAGTGGCTTCTTTGGGGTTAAATGCTGCATTCCCTATGAATTGAATAAGACACTGCTAGCCTAATGTCATTTAAACTCTTTAAATTCTCTAAATCCCATTTGGTTTAATCCATCAATGAAAGCATACTATTCAGGAACTATTGGGTTCCTGAATAAGAGTAGGGTAGGTTTAGGATGTCTGTGTAGCTTCTGTTGCCGTCTCTGTCCTACTGCAAAAATTCACACTCTGTTTGTCCTGTGAACATTATCACTGGGATTGAGAGTGAGAAGAAAATCAAAAATTTTGAGTGATCACCAGACCAGGAATAGAGAGCAAATCCTCAAATGGGAACACTTGTTCCAAAGACAGCTAATCAAGGATTTCACTGTCCTCTCGTTTTCTTTTGTCTACACTATCCAAAACTGATATAGTTTAACCCTTTCATTGCCACTGGTATCTGCCATACATCAGTACCAGTGATGAGTTTTACACATACTCCTGGATATTACAGCATCTGGGAGTATGTGTAAATCTGACAAGCTGACTGTAAGGTGGATGTGCCACCAGATCACTTCCATGGACCTTGGGTAGTGCACACGCCCTATGATTCCCATGTTCTGCTGTCCACCCTGGCAGGTCCAGGACCCCCATAGTGGGTACCACTGGGTAGAGGGGAGGGAAACCAGTGAATATCCAAATTGCTGAGCTCCCCTATCTAGAATGAACTGCATAATGTTACTTCCAGGTTTCGGCTCTGACTTTTCCTGGCTCCTGTGGCTGGGGAAGAAGCTAATGAAGCATGATTTTTGCTCAGTGAAAGGCAGGTAAGACATTTATAGTGTAATAGACCCTTGATATGTCATTAAAGAAGACCTTTCATAACAAAATGTGATTGCTACGGGGACTTTTAGTTACACTCAAGCACGTAAACCCCCCAAAATTTTGAGCCCCCACATAACTACAAACACAATCATCAAGGTGCCCTGCTTAACTTAAAAATATGTTAATTTGCACTACACATGTTGCAGATTGTCACACAAGCTGGAGTGCAATCAGTAATTCTTGAGCCATTATTCATGGTTAACTTTAAACTGATGACCTGTAAGGGTTTTTAAAGCATCTCCTATGGAACATTTTTGGTCCAGAAGTTTGTCACCATTCCACAGGTGCACGCAGTTTTAAGGTTTGACATGTTGGATAGCTATTTATTTGATGCAGTCTAAACTTTTATGGGTAATATAGTGTGTATGTGCCTCAAAATAACCGTTGTGTATTTTTTATCACAATCAGAGACATCTTTGCAAAATAGAGTGTCTAATAAATATCCCTTCCCTGCACCGATCTCTTCATGAGCTGGCTGAAACAGCTTCATAATTGGAACCCTCCAGGTATTTTGGATGAGTGGTCCTCTGCTGCGCTCTGTGTCCTGTAGTGATGTAGGAATCACAGTATAGAACCACAGCATGCAGTGTGGACCAGGCATCCGACACTCCAGGAATTTCATAACCAGCGTATCTAGTATAGATAGTTATAATTAGCAACTGGAGGGGTACATATTATTCATTTTCATTGCAGGGATGTCTTTGATGCCAAGATTTTAAAAAGTGATGGAGTCACTTTAAGATTACAGTACGCTGCAGGAAAGCATTCCAGTTTAGGGAGGTGACTTTTTTCCATACTCCTAAAGAAAAAGCTATGGTACATACAGGGACTTTAAGTTAAAGAGGGACTGCAGTCTGCTCACATAATTTTTAATAAAAAACATCTTTGCCATTCTGAAGCTTCCTTCCAACCACTTTGCATATTATTTTATATATACTGTAATCCTGTACTAGCCAAATATGCTGCAGAATTCTCCCACCATCTTGACTGTGGGCAGCTGAAGCTGCTGCCTGTTCACTTCCTGGATTTGCACAGACACAGAGGCACACCTACAGCTCTGCAGCTCTCATTGGCCCTCTTATGACTCACCCCCCCCCCCCCCTTCCTGGCAAACTTTCGCAAGAGAGCTGTGCATGATGTCATAAGCCTAGGCTTTTTACCAGAAAAGAAACAGGAAGTGGGCTGTATAAGGTATTTACTGGCAGAAAAAAAAAACATTTTACTATCCAAAGATAAAACAAGGGCAGACGATTTAATAAATGGAAAGATGAAAAAATTACTGAAGGTCTGCTTTAACTTTCTCTGATTACTCCCTGCAATTGAACACAAAGTCTACCCCTTCTTGATAAGTAAGGGATGACAGAGCTTTCCTGTCAAATTATGGTAGGGAAAAAGGTATAAACGTCATTTACTGGTATAGTAACATTTTCTAGAGGTAAACCCATACAGACTCAATATTTATATTGTATTTATTTTATATAACCAAGGTACCAGTCATAGATAAAGGCAATTTTTTTTTCTTTTGGAAATGTTTAGAAGTGTATTCATCAGTCCACTTCATTTCCACTTTTTTCCAAATTTTAATTGGAAGTTGTGCAATATGGGAATGGTTGGTGGCTCCCCTCAAGGTTTTTTCCTACTTTTTACTCACAAATTACTGGCATTTACAGGAAAGTTTTTAGCTTATTCAGCAGTATCAGAGTGTGTGGTTTTGGTAAAGAGTGTCCTAGCTTGTTTTATGAGAATAGGGGGTGTCCCTTTAAAAAAAACGTGGAATTTATTGTTAAATCGGAACCAATCGCTTTCAGTCAACATTAGCTATGTTTAACCCCTATGGTGCTAGCATTAGTAAATAGATAGGGATGTATATTATATTTACTAGTTTTAAACTTTATTTTTTACCTTTCATCAGTTGCTTCCTGGCTAGGAGGGTGTTTTTCAAAGTGATTCCTCAACAAAATAAAGCATGGAGACATGGACAGATGGGTAAGTTTGCTTTGACTATTAACCACTTGCAGACTGGCTCACACCAATATACGTTGGCAGAAGGGCACGTACAGGCAGATTAACGTACCAGTACATTGCCCTTTAGGAAGCAGTCCGTGAGTGTGATTGCGGGTCCCATGGACTCCATGTCCCCAGGGATACCCACGATCCTCTCACGGAGAGGAAGAACGGGGAAATGCTGATGTAAACAAGCATTTCCCCGTTCTGCCTAGTGACATTGCCACTGATCTCTGCTCCCTGTAATTGGGAACGGTGATCAGTGTCATGTCACACATAACCGCTCCCCCCCACAGTTAGAATCACTCCCCAGGACACACTTAACCCCTCCAGTGCCCGCTAGTGTTCAATCCCTTCACTGGCAGTCACATTTACACAGCATTTTTAATAGCACTGATCACTGTATAAATGTGAATGGTCCTAAAATAGCACCAAAAGTGTCCGATCTGTCCGCCATAATGTCGCAGTCACGATAAAAATCGCTGATCGCCACCATTACTAGTAAAACAAAAATAATAATAAAAATACCATAAAATTATCCCTTATTTTTTAAACGCTATAACTTTTGCACAAACCAATCAATAAACACAAATTTTGAATTTTTTTTACCAAAAATATGTAGAAGAATAAGTATTTTTGTTTATAGCACAAAAAATAAAAACCGCAGAGGTGATCAAATACCACCAAAAGAAAAGTTCTATTTGTGGGGAAAAAAGGATATCGATTTTGTTCGAGAGCCACGTCGCAGGGCCGCGTAATTGTCAGTTAAAGCGACACAGTGCCGAATCGCAAAAAATGCTCTGGTCTTTTGCCAGCCAAATGGTCCAGGGCTTAAGTGGTTAAAAATGAATTGAAAAGCATTTTTAGTTTGGGGCACTCAAATACAGTTTAGTTCCACTTTAAGTTCCTCCTCGAGGATTAACAAAATATCCGATATACCTTCTGAATGATCACTAAGTGCTTTTTTGTCTGTAATATAACTGAAGGTCATGGTGGAACAGTTTGTAACCCTGGAATAATTATATTTATATTGTTATTTATTAAGCATGCTTGTTCTTTTTTCTTGGCCATAATTAAAGAAAAGCTAATTAAAAGTATCTTTATGAATCTGCTGGATACTTTACAACTTAACAGTTAAAAGGAGATGTAAATCTGCATCGTGGTGGGAAAACTTTAGCAGTATTGATATAAAAAGAAGTGAAATAATTATTATTATTATTATTATTCAGGATTTATATACCGCCAGCAATTTACGCAGCGCTTTACAATATAAAAAGGAGACAATACAGTTACAATACAATAAAATACAAGAGGATTAAGAGGGCCCTGCTCAGAAGAGTTTACAATCTAATAGGGTGGGGCAGGTGGTACAAAAGGTTATAACTGTCGGGAATGAGCTGATGGAAGTGGTAGGAGATTAGTTTGAGATGTGATAGGCTTCCCTGAATAGATGAGTTTTCAGGGATCGCCTGAAGGCAGCAACAGTAGAGGATAGCCGGACCAGTGGAGTTAGCGAGTTCCAAAGGATTGGAGAGGCTCTGGAGAAATCCTGGATATGAGCATGGGAGGAGGAGACTAGAGAGCTTGAGAGTAGAAGGTCTTGAGAAGAACGGAGGGGATGATTTTGGTGATATTTGGAGACAAGATTGGTGATGTAGCTCGGGGCAGAGTTGTGAATGGCTTTGTATGTTGTGGTTATTATTTTGAATTTAATTCGCTGGGTGATTGGGAGCCAGTGTAGGGATTGGAGGAGAGGGTTGGCAGACACTGAGCGGTTGGTAAGGTAGATAAGTCTGGCAGCAGCATTCATGATAGACTGAAGAGGAGCCTGTGGAGAGGCAGGCCAATGAGAAGGGAGTTGCAATAGTCAAGGCGAGAGATAACAAGGGAGTGAATGAGGAGCTTGGTGGTTTCATTTGTTAAAAAGGGGCGAATTTTAGAGATGTTATGGAGGTGAAATCTACAAACTTTTGACAATGACAAATAATGAATGCACATAATACTTACACATTATGTTATACTTATCTGTGAAGTGGACTACAGCTGACATGTTTGAATGGTGTTTTTCTGGGAATTTGGCCACCTTGACTGGCCAGCCCAGGATGGAAAAAACTCCTATGCATGGAGCGGAGTTACTTTATCTTGGCACCAATGCATGCCGAGAATGTACACTGAGCTAAAAATTGTGGCTCAGTTCACATTCAGAAAAAAGATTGCCAACAGGCAGAGGAGGAGATTTTATTGCAGAAGAGACATACACAGTTTCTTCTGCAATAAAAGCCTACCTGCCAGCAATGTTTCATAAAAAAAAAAAAAAAAAAAGTTTAGTTTCTCTTGAAATGAGTCCCGTACAGTTGTATGGCTGAACTCGCATTGGGTTTGCATGAAAAAGGTGCAGGAACCTTCCCCCCACACGCGATACGATTTCTGTCCAAATTCACAGTTCGCACTGCAATCTGTGAACTGACCTGGGGTGACATTAACTTTGTATCGACACCCACAGCGGTTCGCAGAGGGCAGTGTGAACTGCCTGCGAAGGAGATGGGTTGCGGGAACCGGCACTGGAATTGTGCTGGTTCCCGCACCATACCAGTGTGAACCCAAGCTTAATTTAGAACACTGGTATCACATAGTAGATCCAACAGGTGAAAAAAGTATAGGTATTTGTTTTGTGGTCAGCTAGGAATAAACCAGTGGCCTGTGTTACACTCTGTGCTTGCTATGCAACAAATAGCACATAAGACATGTCTTCACAGTCTGATTATTCAGAAAAGAAAGAACATGTCTCCTATGTATATATTTAGCTCTGTCCATGAATATCCTGTGCCCACTATCTTTCCTTTACCGTTAGCATATAGAAGATGAGTCTCCGTGATTTCCTCTTCATATCCCATGGGCTGAAAAGAAATAAACAGGTTTAAAATGTTGAAGTAATACGATTACTGAAGGCTGATATTGGGACAGAAACGTGTAATTTGGTCAATTGTATGTAAAAAAAGTAGAAGTCGGCCGATCTTTGGCATTTTTTAATTAATCGGCATCGGCCGATTGTGCTGCAAATTAGGCAGATTCATTTATGCATTAGCCGGCTCACACAGAGGCGATCTGACTTGCAGGACGACTCAGCATGAGCCCGCACAGCGCGACTTGCAAATGACTTCTGCAATAGAAGTCAATGTAAGTCAGTCTCCCCATCAGAGTGACTTGAGTCTATCTGGGCAGCCTGACAAGTCAGAACATTTCTGATAAAAGAAGCAAAGAGATACATTGTTTCCACTTATCAAAGGAATGAACTCTTGTGTGTAGAAGATTTCAGTTTAACCATTTAAAGGCAATCTTTTGTGACGTGTATGCTTACAAGTAAAAATCCAGTATTTTCTGCCAGAAAATCACTTAGAACCCCCAAACATAAATATATATATATATTATTATATATATTTTTTTGTAGAGACCCTAGAGAATAAAATGACAGTTGTTGCAATATTGTATGTCACACGATATTTGTGCAATTTCTTTGGAAAAATTACACTTTAATAAATAAAAAAAAACAGTAAAGTTAACCCTTTTTTTTGTATTTAATATTTAAGATGCATTCTTTTTTTAATAGAAATGATATATGCAAGTGCGCAGATTGGAGGCTTGTTGTGTTTCATAAAAGCTTAATTTAATAAATGTTCTGTATCACTTCTTATTACTTAAATGTTAGATTTTATGAGATGAAGGGAAAAAAAAGAAAAAAAAAAAAAGGCAAAAAAAAAGAAAAAAACAAAACAAAAAATGGCATCATATATTGACAATCGGCCACCGCGATTTCTAAATATTGGCATTGGACAGAGATAAACCCATATTGGTCGACCTCTATAAAAAAGGATGATTTTTATGCACCCAATACCATACACAATGGTGAGATTATATATCAGCCTGCAGTTTAGTAGTGTAATGGAAATTTGTAAATTCTGTATATAATTGTATTCTATTTTATATGTATTGCACACTGCCCTCACTGTCCACACAGCACTGATAATGTTTTCAGTACATGTTTTGCATTCTTTCGAGTCCGGATTGGAATTAGCCTGCCTATGTAACGCCCCTTGTTACCATAAACATAAAATTGTAATATTAATGTGATACCTACATAATCACGTGTATAAAAACATTCAAATGCATCATAATAAAGGAGAACAGTTATTTGTAAAGATGCTGAGCGTATCTTTTGTGTCTGTTCCCTACTGCAGTAGTTATTATTAATTTGGAACCACTAATCAATATGAGGATAGGAGTTTCCCATCTATAAAATATCTATTTCAGTAGTAATTTAAAACTTCAGAGAATTTTTTATTTTTATTTTTTATATCGTGGGAAGTGTTGGTACCATGCCTACATCGTTATCGCTGTTTGTGTGCCAGTTGTGTAGAATTTGCACCAGTTGCTGTCCCACTATAGTAATAAAACAACTTTTAATTGTGTCCCTGTCAAAGATATTTTCCCTATTCCTATTCCAGTGACCAAACAAGCAGTGAAAGATAAAACTTTTGTCTGGATCACTAAACATTTAAATTTGTTGTGCTAGCTGCCTCTCTCTGGCCTCACTGCCGCTATCTTTGGCTTTGTTTACATGGGCAGCCAAGGTTCGGTAAAGATAGACAGGTGAGCCGAAGTTTTACAGGCCTCAGACCACTGAGCTGCAAGATAACACGTCCAGCAGCCATGTGAGCACATAATGGGATGGTTGTAGCGCAGTGGAAATTATACAATTTGTGACAGGAGGAACTATTGCCAAACACGACCTATTCAAGTGCATGGGACCAATGTGGCAACAGCGTACATTACACACTACTGTAAAGTGGTTGCAGAACAGTCCTGTTCACTTTAATGGGTCATGTTTGGCGGCGGTTTTGCTTGCCAAATGCGACAGGTTGTATAAATGTAATTGCTGCAGGTTTTCGCTAGTTAAAAACATCACTATGGAGGTGATATAACACCTATAATGCCTGTCAATGCCTCTGAAAAGCAATCTACTGCAGATTTCTTTTTAGAAGGGTGGGAAAAACTACTGCACATGTAATCGAGGCCTTAGGATCTACAAGTCAAGGAACTCATGCCTTAAACATGGCAATAGATAAATCTACTCTTCAAATAAAAACTTTAACTATGTGTATATTGTCCACATATATTCTTGACATTGCATTGTGTATTCCTTTTTATAACCTCCTTTATTGTCAGATACCTGGTTGATCCTGCTAATCTCTATTTTCCTTGGTGTAAACTTACCATGGCAAGCATGGAAACAGGTCCATGTTTCTGTGGTCAGTTTGCATCCATACACTTACTGTACAGAGGTACAGGATGCCATGCCAACACATAGCATGCCTATATCTCCTGTAGTCAATTTATTCACTATACCCCCTGGCCATTCCTGCCTTATTGATTGAGAGGGGGCCCAGCTGGAGCTTTATTGTGAAACTGCAGCTGCAGTCTATAGGAACAGAAGGCATGGCCTTCTAGAAACGCTACAAACACAGATGAGGAACTACATTCCACATCAATCAACTGCCTGCCCTGAGCTATACAGTTGTTCATTCATACATACTTTAATATACAATTTAAGGTGAATCTTTTTTTGCATTGGACAAAGTTGAGAGGGATTATAACCCCTGACAAGTTTTTTATTGGTGTCTGTACCCTTGTTAGAGAGATTTACTCTCTATCTGTCCTGTTTGTCATCGAAAGTGAAAGTAAAAGAAACTCCTTAATTTAAGGTGGTCTCCAGAACAGCAATAGAAGGGAAATCATCCAAAGGGATATTAGTTCTGGTAACCCTGGTGACAATCAGGGATTCCTTTACTTAGGAGGGACATTTTCTGACTTCCTGTTTTTGCTATGGAACAGAAAATTAAGGAGAATATCCCCAATTGGACACTGATGGCAAAAAAAAAAAAACCCTGACAGGGGTTATAAGCCCAAATTATTAAAAAAAAGTTTTGCATGTAGTTCTTCTTTAAACTTCATGTTGACTCCTCACCTTGACCACTATAGTTTTTTCAATGGAATCCATCCTGTGATCCTTTGTTATCAGAAGATGGTCTTCCTTGCAGTCCCCTTCAATTTGCAGAGATCCACTTTCTATATGAATCTTTATCTCATCTGAAAAATGAAATAGTATGACTTTATCATCCGACCAGATCTCTCATTATTAAATACAAATTCCTTAATTATTTTTATGTTTTGTGGCCAGGGCTTTTTTTCAGCAGGAACTAGGGAGAACTCAGTTCCACCACCTCTGGCTCAGGTCTTCTTCTTCCTGCTCACTACTAGCACTTGGTAACATTGAAGTCCAGCTTCTGTGTTTACAAGTGATAGCTTATCTCCCAGTAGCTCTCACAGGTCAGATCTCTTATGCAGATCCCACTGAGTGCTGGACAGGGACAAGGGAGATACAGAACAGGTACCTAAGGTTCAGTGCAGTCACAGGCAGGAGAGGGTGCGTGGTAGGCTGCACCCTCTGTGGTCTCCATTTTTTCCCTGGTGACCAATTGTTGATACTCCTACTGCATAATCTACCTTGCAAGTGACTGTAGTATAGTATAGTATACTGGGAGGTACTACAGCCGGATAGGTGTTTCAGCTTAATATTGCAACAAAGGTAAGACATATGACAGATGGTGGAGCTTTTAAGGAAAGGGGAGAAGATGAGGGCAGTGGAGGGAGGGGGTTGGGAAGAGCTACTATTTGATGCCATTTGGCAGATATGCAAGTGTGGCGGGCATAGTTGAGTTCCTGAACCTATTTTCTGAGAAAAAAAAGCCCTGTTTGTGGCTATTACTTTTTAAGAGTATCAATCTATAGTGAGATCATTGATCATGGCCATAGCTAATGCTATATCAGATGATGTGAATGGGGTGGCACAGGAGGAACAGTACAGCCTGGTAGCTTAATCTTTTTCAAATAAACCATAAAGAATATATTTTGATCGCTTTTTTTTATATCCATGCTTCTTGAGCCTTAGACATTGTTTCATGGTGGCCACTGAGTTTGATTTAAGAAAAGTGGGTGGAGCTGTGCCCACCGTTTCTTGATACATTGTTGGTGAACTTTTTATCCAGAACTCTGGTATATACAGGATTATTATTACTTTCTAAATTCCACACCATACAAGTCATTCAGGTTGATTTACTAAAGACAATTAGGTTGTTCATATCGCAGTGGAATTTTCTGTTCGCTTAGTGCATGAAGTAAAACTCTGATGACTTTTATCATGTATTTGTATGGAAGCAAAAATATATTTTTTTACATTTTGTTGTATGTAGTTAGTAATTACAGTATTCTATGCAAAGTGAATGACTGTGCCAAGTGAACTTCGAAAATCTGAAAATTCTGAAATTCGAAAATAAGAACGAAAATTCAAAAGAAAATCTGAAAATAAGATGAAAATCCAAAAACAAGAATGAAAATCCGAAAATTGCAAGAAAGAAAATCTGAAAATAAGAACGAAAATTAGAAAACTCTAAAATCTGAAATAACTAATAATAACCATTACTAACTATTAAATTATAGGTATTAGAATTTCCTTTTAAATGTGTCTGTTAATGAACGTAAAGAATACGAATTTATCCAAAGTTACGAATTATCTGAAATAACGAATGCTGCATCTAAACAAATGGAACTTAATTAATTAATAATAATAAAAACTTTTTATTATTTATTATTATTAATTCATTACGTTCTATTCGTTTAGATGCAACATTGTTATTTCGGATAATTCATAACTTCAGATAAATTTGTATTTGTTAAGTTAATTAACCGCCAGATTTGAAAGCAAATTCTAATACCTAAAATTTAGTAGTTTGTTATTTATTGTTGATTTTCAAATTTCAAATTTCAAAATTTTCCATTTTCCAAATTTACAAAATTTTCAAATGTACAAATTTTCAAATTTCAAAATTTATGAAATTTTCTAATTTATTAAATTTCCAAATTTACGAAATTTCAAAATTTACGAAATTTCAAAATTTATGAATTTTCAAATTAATGAATTCTTACATTTCTGAATTTCTTCAAAATAACAAATGTCAATCATAACGGATGAACCAAAAAATGAAAAAACCCCAAAATAAGTGAAACAAAAACTAATTTGTTTGGCAGTGCACATGTCTAGTTTGAATGTCAGATGGATCATCAGGAACGTGTGTTCGAATCGTGTGTAAGTAGACTGAATGTATCAAATTGATTGATGAACTTGGGTACAACCAGCCTGCCGGATATACTTGCAATTATTGCTAGGGGCTGCTGTAGCCGCTAGCAATAATCACCGTCTTCTCTAGGCGGTAATGGCTCCTCCCACCTCGCCTCTGGGAGAATACAATGGCTTAATGGAAAGGTGTGGGTTGATGGGGGAATTGAGGGCTGCATTCCATGGTTGCAGGTGAGAAATTTGCACCATCTATGGCCTGCCTTAGAATCTGCCTTATCATCCATTTCTCTCAGTACAGCTTTAGTCAAAATCAAGTGAGAGCTATAAGTCAATGAATGACAGCCTCCAGGCAGAGCTGACAACTTCCCTTCCTGGGTAAAAGGAAAACATATTGTAATAAATTTGAACAGTACTTAGTTTTGTAGCTGTGGCATCCCAGCTGAAGTGGCTGACATGACCATCACAGACACATCGGGCTTGGTCTTTGCCTTGAACTGTATGGATACCATCAACTTCAAATAGAGACACTGCCACCTGTAAGGATGAGAACACTTTAGAAAGTGAGATGGCAAACTTATCTATGTGGAATTATTTAATATAATGATTCAAATAGCAGCATAGAAAATCTCTTCCCACTGCATGCTGCTGAAACTGAATTCCAAGTTGCTCTTTGTTCTGTACTATGAGAGAAGCCTAAGATTGTCCTTATCCTATAGTACAAGTACTGTTAGTAGCAGTCCAATGAAGCACCATATTACATTAATGGAATGTAACGGACCATTTTGTCGGATATTCCGACTGTGTGTGGTCTGCATCAGACTGTTTCCGTCGGAATATCCGATGGACCAACTTTTCCAACTTGCCGGTAAAATTTTCCAACAAAATGCTCCGATCGGACATACTCCGATCATGTGTAGCCTACTCCGACGGACAAAGTGCCACGCATGCTCAGATCAAATTCCTAGACCAAAGCTATTGGCTACTAGCCTGAACGTAGTCCCGTCGTAATGAAATAACGTCATCACGTTATGTACAATTGGATTTTCTGACAACTTAGTCCGGCCGTGTGTATGCAACATCACTTCCGGACCTCTTCCGGAATTAATCCGTCGGAATTACGCAGACGGATTTGGTTGCCGGAATCTCCGACCGTGTGTACGGGGGCTTAGAGGGGATATCCTCTCACTTTGCAGATATTGTATCTCACTTCCAGGTCTCTCTACACTGGGAGAAGTGGTGAGGGGAACTCTTATGGGTATAGAAGGAAAAATAAAAAAGGAAAGGAGTCCTAACCATCCCCTACGCTACATAATTTTAAAAGAAAAAAAAGTTTTGTATTTATGTACACTTATTTGTTCATTTTATGTCTTTTGAAGCTCTGGACTGGAGTGAAAATATTGACACCTGAAGTATAAAATACACCAGCATCTTCTGTGTATTTACTCATTGCCTTGACTGATTTGGCATGAAACTGAAGGTCAAGTGCAGAATGTATGTAGGCTACAAAAAAATGTCAGGGCTCGACTTCCCACAGGAGCTTTTAACAGCCTTACTTTCTCTGTATTCTGAGACATACAAGCTCTTCTGATACATCGCAAAGCTGTTGATTGTGGTCAATGCTTGCAAGGCTTGAAGTTTGAATTATGATTTAACTGTGAGTTTGGATACATGAAGCACTTTTACATTGTTCAAAAACCAAGGCAACGATCAACAACACAGTGTTTTATGGTCTATTTTTTCAAAGATGTTAAATTCATATTTTTGATTGGTTGGTATGAGTTACTGCCAGATACTATGCATTGGAGTATGTGATTAGATCATGGAGCTGGTCTTACCAAAATACATTTCTTCTCGTAGCTGAAGATCTGGGCATCAATTTTAAATTTCTCTCCTTGCACCACAGAGTAAGGTATAATTAGGTCAATGAAATAAGTCTGGAAGGTGACGAGCCCAACATTTCTGATCTCCCCAATACCAGATTTTCCCAAGCACACGGCATCCGTCTCCCATTTGGTGATACTATCTGGTGTATTCAGGTTTAGCACAGTATGGCCTTCTGGGCTGTAAGAGAAAAGGGGCTGATGAAGGCAAACTGCTTAATACACAGTTGAAACCATTTTATATAGAACGGTTTTATCTACCAATAAATTTCTAAGGTGGCAAAAATAGTTGTATGATCCACCTACACTTGCAGTTCTACAAGGAGGGTGACAACATCTTTCAAAATCTGCAAGTTCACAGTTGCTGCCAGTACTGTCTCCTGTATGTAAGTTGAGATATTAATGAACATATGGTGACCATATTGGTGATGGATTTCCATACACGGAGCCTGTAGGCACAATACTTTTGATACTGAAAGTTACACCTGCCTGCCAGAATCTCCTCTGCTTCAAAGAACTTTTTTTTATTGAATCCTTTCGCTGCCAGAGCTGTTTTTGCATTTTTTGCCCACATGTTTAAAGGAGAAGTTCACCTTTATTGAAAAACAAATAAATGCACATATTTTTGCTGAAAACATGCATTTTTGTTTCCTGCAGGAGCCTGGAAAGCACAGTACCTGCGATCAGTAGAGCATGAGTGCAATGGCAGGCTTTTGCAGACAAGCCCTGCAGCTTTTATCCCATACCTCTATATAGGTTGTCAGTTTAAAAGATACAGGCTTGTGAATAAACTACAAAAGCACACATTGCTTTTTACACCGATCAGCCCCCTAATGCTATATGTCACTCTCACATATTCTATTTGAATCTATTACTATTAAAACCTTCAAATCACATAAATGTTTTGTTTCATTGTATTAGTTCTTTAATTACCATAATCAATTATTAAAGCTGAGCAATAAGGATGAGGAAAACTAACAGTTTTTATTTTCCCAAAATCTCAGTGATGTTCAAGAGATTTGGGCAAAATATTATCATTTTGGTCAAATGCGTTGGAGTCCATGGCAAAGGTGAAATAAAATAAAAAAAGCCCACTGCTGGCTGATGTCACCAGGCTCTGGAAGGATGCTGAACATTTTCTCAGGATCCACCAAGCTGCCTTATTGACAGCTATCTCTGGCTCTCAGTGCATGGCTGAAAGCCAAAGCCAACTGCTCCCACTCTCTCCCCAGATTGTCACTCTATTAAGCACTGGAATGACTGGGCAGAGAGTGGTGACTGACAGTCACTGATTTCAGCTCTGAGAAGAAGAGCTGACTGATCAGAAGTAATGTGATTTCTCAATTCTCTGTCTTAGAGCTGGTAGCTGTATCAAGGTGGGCATGGATGTTCATTTTATATTAACCCAAAAAAGTTTTCTTTAGGGTAAGCTTTTTCATGGTTCTAAAGGGGGCAATAGGCTTTAAATTGCTTCTAATGGCTACAGAAGCTCCCTTTAACTATTCTGGTATATATATATACACATACACCTCTCCAAAGTGCCGGACGCCATTGAATGTGAGCATTTTCCCACTCAAGTCGGTTACAACAACGAACTGCAGTCAGGTCGAGACCCCCGATGAGAATAACGAGCATGCAGATGAGCTTCCCTGAGATGGTTTCTAAAGATTGTGCAGAAATTCTTGCAAACCAATTTATGCAACAGCTGTCCAGGTGTCTGGTCTCAGACGATCTCGGAGGTGAAGATGCTGGATGTGGAGGTCCTGGGCTGGTGTGGTTACATGTAGTCTGTGGTTGTGAGGTTGGTTGGATGTACTGTCAAACTCTCTGAAATGCCTTTGGAGACAGCTTATGGTTGAGAAATGAACATTCAATTTAAGGGCAACAGCTCTGGTGGACATTCCTGCAGTCAGCATGCCAATTGCACGCTCCCTCAAAACTTGCGATCTTTGGCATTGTGCTGTGTGATAAAACTGCACATTTTAGAGTGGCCTTTTATTGTGGCCAGTCTAAGGCACACCTGTGCAATAATCATTCTGTCTAATCAGCATCTGGATTTGCCACAACTGTGAGGTGGATGGATTATCTTGGCAAAGGAGAAGCGCCCACTAACATAGATTTAGACAGATTTGTTAATATTTGAGAGAAATAGGCCTTTTGTGTACATAGAAAAAGTTGTAGAGCTTTAAGTTCAGCTCATGATAAATAGGGGAAAACACAAAAAAGGGTTGAGTTTATAATTTTGCTTAGTGTAAAGCCCAATGTTGGCTGATGTCAGAGCTGCAACAGGCTCTGGAAGGATGCTAAACATATATTCTCAGGATCCACCCAGCTGCCTTATTAACAGCTAGCTCTGGCTCTTAGTGCATTGCTGAGAGCCAAAGCCAACTGCTCCCACTCTCCCCCCAAATTGTCACTCTAGTAAGCACTGGAGCGACAGGGCAGAGAGTGGTGACTGACAGTCACTGATTTCAGCTCTGAGAAGAACGAAAGCTGACCAATCAGCAGTAATGTGATTGCTCAATTCTCTGTCTTAGAGCTGGCAGCTGTATCAAGGTGAGCATGGATGTTCATTTTATATTAACCCCAAATGTTCCCTTAAATGGCTCCTGATGGCTACAGAAGCTCCATTTGACTAATCTGGTGTCGAATATATATAAATAAAAGGAAAAAACAGCAAAAGAAAGAGGAAAATAACACATTTACCAATTTACTGCAACCAAAGCAGAAACTGTGTTGGTGGCTTTGGGATGTTTTACATACAGTCCCAGTGTGAGTCAGTCACTGTGTGTGTAAATCTGACAAGCTGACTGTCAGCTGTCAGGTGAAAGCAATCTGGAGGCTGTGTATTCACTGAATAAACTTCCACATACCCCCATTACTCCTGGTCTCCCATGTGGGCCCCTGCCATGTTTCCCAGGCTCTGCATGCCCATTGATGGACCTGGGATGAGTAGAGCAGGTGCCTCCAGGAAGAGGGGAAGGAGACCAGAGAAGTCAGTTTCCTGATATCCACTTCCTTTGAATGACCTGGAAGCAATGTATAAAAAGTTACTTCTGGATCTTGGTGTCAATGTCACTCGCCAGTATGGAGAATGTAAAGAAGTGAGATTCTAGGCCCATTATTCACAGTTAACATTAAACTGATGACCTGACTTTTTTTGGGGTTATGGAAATTATAGGGTTCTTATGTTTGTCTCCATTTCATGAATGCATAAAATTTTAATGTTTGATATATTGGGTATCTATTTAATCAGTGCAAACTCACCTTTTATATAAAGAAAAAAAAAAGTCAGTTTATTGTATTTGTGTGCCCTACATTTTACATTAGTGTATTTTTCATTGAATGTTTGTGTGTCCTAAACCATTGTACTTACATTGTGTGGCATAAAAAAATGAAACTACCATTTTTTTTCTCTAGGGTGTCTGCTTTAAAAATGTATAATATTTTGGTGTCTTGTGTAACATTCAGGCCAAAAATGTTTTTTTTTTTTTTTAACATTTACACAAAAATGCAAAACCACCTATGGCGGTGAAGCAACGCCTAGAAAAATGCAAATTCAAATAATATTTTATAAGGAAAACTAAACCAAAATATCTGAAATACACCTCTCCCTCCAAAAAACACTGTCTAAATTAAGAAATAAAATAAGGATGGTTTAGTTCAAGCAAATTTCACCCAAGCAGCTCATTGAGCGAGATGTCACTTTGGTCACAAATTGCAGAAATCACTTTGCTCATCCCTACTGAACAATAATGTACTTACCCCACCACCACTAATTCAAACAGCCAGGTAGCTGGGAAGGAAATTCTGGGGGAACGCTGCTTGACCTCATCTTCTTTGGCTTTAGGATACAAAATAAATGTATAAAGTAATAGTGATACGGTACAAGAAGCTGCTATGTAATTAAATAAAATCTGTTATAAAACAAAATGTAGAAGGCGTACACATTGGGATTGATTTAGTAAAGACAAAATTACTCATCAACTTTGCAAATGAATTTTCGTTTAGTTTAGTAAATGAGATAGAGAGTTATACTGAATTTTATTATCCAATCATGGGCAAGCAAAAGTACTGATTTTCCTTTAATTTTCCTTGCATGTGTTTGGGTATTCTTTGCAAAGTGAATGTTAACCGTATTTACTATGTTGTGTGACAGTGCTTTGTAGAATTCAGGACTGGATGGATAGCGTTTTTTCTGTAGTTGGAAAACAACTCCCTTAAAAGTATTTTAACTTTGTGTTAGCTTTTTTTATCTAGTGTTCAGCTATAAGGAGACTAAATAAAATGGTGCATTTGTAGACGGCAGAGCAATAAATATCAGATCAGAGGCTAAAGAAAATATATTAGGTCTTGATATCTGCCTAAAGAGGTAAGTTGTAGTGCAGTGTTATGTATGAAGGGTCAGGGCCAGATTCAAGAGAATTTCTGAGAAGACATACAACAAATTGGTATGAATTACCAGAATATTGTACATTGTTTGTTATAACCTGCATTTAACATTAACATGAAGTAAAGGACCTGAAGTACCTTTCAGGCCATGTTTCTTCTTGCTTCCTTGACGAGCAGCAACCAAATTATCAACACATTCCACTGGCTTCTTGACACGAGTGTTGGTGATTAACATCATTGTGCTTGCCTAGGTAGTCAAAGGTAGTCATTAAGTTTCATGAATAAATAAAGAAATAAAATACCTAAATGCATAGTCTGTTCCAGTTTGTCATTGTTGACTGTGTTCTGTTCAGGTGAACCTCTAGTTTTATATATTTTTTTTTAAATGTCACCTATATACTTATTGCAAGGGTTTCAGCAAACTTTTTCTGAGTATAATTTGTAAGAGAGCCCGGAGCACAGTAAAGAAAAGCACTAAGCGCAGGGCGGCATGACAGAGTGAATAGGGGGTTAAATAAATAAGGCTTTGGTCATGCGGGGAGGGGGGCGGAGGAGCAGGCATCCAGAGGGGGGAGTGGCTTCCCACACAAGATCAGTCTGGCCAAGAGGAGAGAGCTTGCAGCATGGCTGGTGTGGAGGCTCTGTTCGCCCGGCTGAAGGCGGAAGCGGCGTCCAGGGGACCTGGATGGCTGGAGGAGCGATTGTCGGCGGCGCTGGGAGGAGGTAGGTGCTCGAGCGGTGCGAGCGCGGCGTTCCAGGCCGCCGGCTCGCTTCTCCCCTGACCCCCCCTCTCTCCCTATTGACTGTGCTACGGAGCGGCGGGGTAGGGCCTGCTCGGGGCCGCCGGCGAAGCGCGCGGCGGTGCTCGCGGGCGGGGGGGGGCGCACACCCACGGAGGACTGTTGAGAGGCTTGGGGGGGACGGCGCTGGCATGTCTGCGGCAGTGGCTGGGCCCAGCAGGGGGACTGGGAGGAGGAGGGAGGCCCTGGCTTCTGG
Source organism: Lithobates pipiens (assembly GCF_037356315.1). NCBI lineage: Eukaryota > Metazoa > Chordata > Amphibia > Anura > Ranidae > Lithobates > Lithobates pipiens. Next base: position 172,314,452 of record NW_027507787.1, on the reverse strand, counting down.
CCTGGAGTCGGCGGGGGCGGGGCCTGGACGTGGTGGCCGGGGAGGACTGGATACTGAGGCTGCTGAGACTGGGGCTGGAGGGTGGGGGCCCAGGGATGGATGGATGGGGTCGGATGGAAGGCGCCCTGGCTTGGATAGACAGCAGGCGGCGGACGGAGCGCTCCAGGACTGTGATGGTGGGCGGGCTGCGGATGTGCTGGACAGAGGTGCAATGCAGGCGGCAGCTGGTGGTGGCTGTGGGCGGTGCAGCGAGCAGGCATGGTCTGGGCCAAAGAAGGCTTTGCGGAAGTCCAAAAGCGGATCTGGCGCGCTGCAGAGGAAGGTGGCGAACCGCGGATCCCCGGCAGCCAGTGACGTATCTGCTGGTGGGCCTTCGGCGGGTGAGGACGAGATGGTTGCAAAGCGCTCGGAAGGGGAGCTGTCACAGTTGGACGAGGAAGGGCTGCAGGGACAGACGGCGGCTGTCGGGCCGGGACCTTCGGCTGGTGGGACCCCCTCCAGGCATCACGGTAAGACTGCTTTGCTTTTTTCACGGGATTGTTTGTCGGGGGTGGGGGACGGGGGGGTGGAGGGTGTGGGACATGGGCAGCGGGGCGGTCGGCGGCGACCTGCCTTCCCCTCCGGTGTCGCTAGCGAGCGACGCAGCCGGGGTGGATTCCAGGTTCCAGGGGTTTCTCGCCAGTTTGAAAGAATTGGTGGGCAGGTTTGAGCCCGGTGGGGGGGGGCGTTGCGGCTCCGGCATCTGCATGGGTGGCTCCAGGGGGGGGCAGGGGCACCGGAGGCTGTGCGTGCGCTGGAGCCGGTGGCGGCGCCCGTGGCGGGGCCGGCGGTACCCGTCAAGGAGGTGGTGGGGGGGTCAGACAAGGCAGAGGCGACGAAATCTTCGGGGGAGACCGCTGCGGAAGTGGCGAAGAAGCAGGATTTGGTTAGGTTGGCGGATGCGGCGAAGTGCGAGGTATATGTGTGCTTGGAGGGGCCCCTCGGAGCTCATTTAAAGCCTGAGGTGCGCGAGAAGATCTGGAAAGGGGAATACGTGGAGATCTTTGCGCTCCTGCCGTTGGAAAAGTTTAACTTGGACAGGGTTAGACCGGAGGCCAGCAAGAAGGAGGATGAGGAGAAGAGGCGTTATAGGCTCATTCCCAGGACGTTTGCGAACTGGTTGCAGGCTTTCGCGATCATGGCAAGTGTGATTGGGGAGAAGAACCCGGAACACTGCTCGGCATTATTTTGCTACCTGGACGCTGTGGGAGAGGCATATCGAGTCTACGGGGGAACGGCATGGCTGCGGTATGATGAACAATTCCGACAGCGTAGGGCGATCCGCCCATCCTTGCGGTGGGACCACAAGGACATCAGTCTTTGGATGCGTCTGATGACTTCGGCGAGACCAGCGAGTCAGTTTTTTCCAGGGGGGGCCAGTGGGTCTGCCAGCCCCGGACTATCGGCCGCGAGAAAAAAGGGGTTGTGTTGGCAGTTTAACGAGGGAGCCTGCAAGTTTGGGGGGTCGTGCAAGTACAAGCACGAATGTTCTGGCTGTGCCGGCGGACACCCCCTGTCCCGCTGTTTTAAGCAAGGAAAAGGTCGGCCGGGAGATGCGGTTGGAAAGGGGGAAAACGCCGGTGAGAGTGGAAAAGATGCGGCCTTTCCTAGATAGGTATCCCGATAGGGAGGCGGCCCAGTTGCTGGCCTGGGGGTTTTCAGAGGGTTTTCATATTCCATCCAGACTGGTCACCGCTCCCCCAGTCGCTCGCAATTTGCGATCGGCTCTGCAGCATGCGGACGTGGTTTACGGAAAAACTGCGCAAGGAGGTGGTGTTGGGCCGCATGGGAGGTCCCTTCTCGGCGGCGCCAATTCCGGACTTGGTAATATCGCCTTTGGGTGTGGTGCCAAAGAAGGAACCCAACAAGTTTCAGGTAAATACATAATTTGTCGTTTCCCAAAGGGGGTTCGGTGAATGATGCGATTGGCCTGGAAGTTTGTGCAGTCTCCTACACGTCTTTTGATGCTGCTGTGTTTTGGGTACGCAAGTACGGACAGGGAGCGCGGATGGCTAAGGCGGATGTGGAGTCGGCGTTCCGTTTGCTCCCAGTTCATCCGGACAGCTTTCGCCTGTTAGGTTGTCACTGGCAGGAGGAGTACTACGTGGATCGATGCTTGCCCATGGGTTGCTCGGTATCCTGCGCACTGTTCGAGCAGTTTAGTTCGTTTCTTGAATGGGTGGTGCGAGACGTCGCGGGAGTGAATTCGATCATACACTATTTGGACGACTTTCTCTGCGTGGGCCCGCCTGCATCGGAGGTGTGTGCGATCCTTTTGGCCACGTTAGAGCACGTGGCAGAGAAGTTTGCCGTCCCGTTGGCACCGGAAAAGACTGAGGGGCCGGCGACAGTGTTGAGTTTTTTGGGCATAGTGCTAGATTCGGACAGGATGGAATGTCGACTGCCGGAGGACAAGTTGAAGGCGGAAGTTCGCGGGATCATAGGTTTGCGGAAAGTTCAACTCAGGCCTTTGCAATCGCTGCTGGGCAAGTTGAATTTTGCGTGTCGCATTTTGCCGATGGGAAGGGTGTTTTGCCGACGGCTGTCGGCTAGTACCGCAGGGGTGAAGTCGCCTAAGCACTACGTGCGCTTGGGGAAGGTTCACAGGGATGACCTGGAGTGCTGGCACACGTTCCTGGCTAATTTCAACGGCAGGGCGCTGTGGATGTCGGGTCCGGTAAGCAATTTTGATCTGGAATTGTACACGGACGCGGCGGGGGCGGCAGGTTTTGGGGCCTTCTTTCAGGGTAAGTGGAGCGCTGGACCGTGGCCGGACTCTTGGAAGGAGGGGGGGTTTGTGAAGAACCTGGTATTGCTGGAACTGTTTCCGGTGGTGCTGGCGGTGGAGTTATGGGGGGATGCGTTTCGAAACCTGAAGGTTCGTTTTCATGGTGACAATTTGGGGGTGGTCCAGGTGATTAACAAGGTGATGGCAACGTCGCCCCCGTGGTCCGGTTACTCAGGCATCTCGTCTTGCGGTGCCTGCAGTTGAACGTGTTCATTTATGCTGTTCATCTCCCAGGAGTAGAGAACGTCATTGCTGATGCGTTGTCTCGCTTTCAGTGGGACCGATTCCGGGAGTTGGCACCGGGGGCGGAGCTGTGCGGGGTCCCTTGTCCCGAGTGGCTATGGACGATTGCCTTGGACGACTCTCCGGTTGGATCAGAAGGTCGGTGAGCGAAGCTACGTGGTCAGCATACCTTAGGGTGTGGGGAGAATGGTTGGCTGTGGTTCGGGAAGTGGAAGATGGGCAGGAGGCGCGAGATCGGCGGGTGCTGGTTTTGTGTTTTGTTTCAAGGCAGATGGAAGGGGGGGTGTCAGTGTCAGGGCTGGACAAGAAGTTGGCTGGTCTGGCGTTTTGGTTTAAGTTTCAGGGCTGGCCGGATCTGACCAAGGATTTCTGGGTTAAGCAGGCGGTGAGGGGTTACAGGCGCGCTAAGCCGAGCAGGGACACGAGACGGCCGGTGTCCTTTGCGCTGCTGGGCAGGTTGTTGACACAGGTGGGGGTCACCTGTTCATCGGTCTATGAGGTGGTTTTGTTCCGCGCAGCGTTCGCCTTAGCATTTTTTGGGGCGTTCAGGATTAGTGAGTTGGTGAGCCCTTCTAAGCGACAACATGGGGGGTTGGGGGTGGTGAATTTGGTTTGCGGGGCAGACAGGCTGTCAATATGGTTACAGCGGTCGAAAACGGATCAGCGGGGCAGGGGCAGGAAGGTGCAAGTTTTTGCATTGCACGGTTCTCCCCTGTGCCCAGTGGAGCTGGTAAGGGGGTTTTTGGCGTTGCGGCCGGAGGTGGGGGGGGGTCGTTGCTGGTGCATCAGGATGGGTTATCGCTCTCTAGGTTTCAATTAGTGGCGGTGTTTAAGAAGTGTTTGGCGGCATTGGGGCTGGGTGATCAGCAATTTTCTTCCCATTCGTTTCGTATAGGGGCAGCGACGGAAGCGGTTAGGTGGGGGTTGGATGAGGCGGCTGTCAAACGGATTGGGAGGTGGGAGTCGAGGAGGTTCCGATCGTATGTTCGCCCTCATCTGCTGGGTGTTTAACTGATTTTTGGTTGGGGGGGGCATTACGGTTCAGTGAGTGTCATGGTTTTGGGTGCTACAGACTGTTATGGGGTTGTTTTGTTCTTTTCTTACAGGTGGAACTCAGGGCCTGGTCTGGATTGTAGGCCATTCCTACGTGTATTGGGGGGCTAGGAGAGGAGATGTTCGACCCGAGGGGAGGCAGCTCGGCTTTTCCAGACAAGATGCCTGTATCAGGTGGTTTGGGGTGCCGGGTATGCTGTGGGGGAGGACGGTTTCGGAAGTGCATAAGTTTGCACGTCTGAGTAGGCCTCCTGACGTGTTGATCTTACATGTTGGGGGCAATGACTTAGGCCTTACGTCCATGTTGGACCTGGTGCGGGATATCAAATTAGATTTTTGGCAGCTTCGGTTGGCCTACCCGCATATGGTCATCGTGTGGTCAGACATGGTGGCTAGGACCTCATGGAGGTTTGCCAGGTCTGTCGACAAGCTCAATAGGGCAAGAAAAAAGGTGAACAAGGAGGTCAGTGGCTTCGTGGTTAGAAATGGGAGGTTGGCTGTTCGCCACTTGGAACTGGAGGTGGACACGTGGCGGTACCTGAGGTGGGATGGTGTGCACCTGAATGACGTTGGGATTGACTTGTGGGCCCTGGGGTTGCAGGATGGAATTCAGAGAGCCTTGAGGGTTTGGCGGGGCACACAAGGGTAAGGTTTTCCCCTGGTGTGCTGTGGCGTGGTGTTGGTCTTTGCGGGTGGAGGTTAAACCCCAGTTATGGAAGAGGGCGGGACTCATTGGTGACATGGGGCCCGTGGGTGGTGGTCCAGCTAATGGTGGTTTTAGCTGGAAGGTGGTTACCGGGTGCACTGCGGTCAGTGGTTTGTGTCTCCGAGCCAGCAGGTCAGCTGGAGGCCTATTTTAGTTTTAAGGTACCGCATTGCCAGGTTGGAGATGGTGTTTAGAGTGGTGGGTTTTTCCTGCAAAGACCAACGGGTGGAGTTAACGGATACTACAGTTTTATTACAGTTTTATACAGTTATGTTTATTGATGTTAATTTATTTGAATATTTAATAAACAAAGTTAATTGACTGCTACGGCCAATTATTTACTCCAGTTTTGGTGTGGTCTCATTTTCTGGGGGGAGTATGGGGACGTAGCAGTGGCTAAGATATATGGTTACAATATGGGGGATAGTAGCCCATCTATTATACGAGGGTCATGGGCTATGGTAGCTGCTAAATGTAAAAAAAAAAAATAGCATTCTGGGATCTTCTTGAATAATACACCAGTGAGTCATTTCCCACCACATCTATAAAGAACTTGGCCAAATAAACTTTTCACAACTGGGTCAAAAGGGAGTGGAATACATAGGCTGCCATTGTTAACATTCTCCATAAAATTGCTAGTTCCTCAGCTTTACTACTTGGTGAGCGACTGATACTGAGCAAGTTAGGAACCCAGCAATTATAAGCTGCAAAACTGGTCCCAGGAATGGAATTACTAAGTAGTAAAGGCATTAGGACTGATATGAAATCCAGAAAACCAGCAAATTCTGAAGAAATTCAGTATTATAGGCATAGCTATTTTGACAAGAAAGTGAACCTGAGACAGCCTTAAGGTTTGGTTTCCACCAGTGCAACTTGTCATACGACTCGGGACTGCAAAGTCACATGATAAGCCGTACCCCATGATTTCCAATGAGTACCATTCATATCTGTGCAACTTCAAGTTGAAGCAACTTCAAAGTAGTCCCTGCATTACTTTGGTCACACTTTGATGCGACTTGAGGTCCATTAGCTGTTCGAAACTTTTTTTCATTGATACATGTCCCCCAGGGCAGTACCCGGACCCCCATACCCTTTGTATGCCCAATCACTTACATATAAGCCTTCAAAATGGGCACTTTTGATTTTTTAAGTGCGGGTCTTATAGACTTCAATGGGATTTGTTCGGTTGCTCTCAAAGACAGAAGACACACTGTCTTGTCCATGCCCCTCTCCCCTTGCCTGTTCATAGAATGCTTTGTATTTTATGAACTAGTCACAAAATACAAAGCATACTGCAAATGGACAAGGGTAGAGGAGGGGTGGACAGTGTGGCTTCTGTGTATGGGAGCTGCGGATCTTCTGTTGCTGCAAAGTATTATGATAGCTATACATTCTTTCATGGCTGAAACTAAATAATACAGAAATGGCAGTGATCCTTGAGATGCTAGCTATTACCCAGCACATTGTCAGTATTTATGTTTTTTTTGCCTGAGGTTCAGTAGAACTAAAGGCCATTTTTTGCATTTTGAATAAGAGTTGTTTTTTATGTTTTTTTTGAGGGTTATAACCCCTGTCAGTTTTTTTGCCATCTGTGTCCCATTGTAGAAATTTATGTTCACTCTGTTCCATTGCCAAAACAGGAAGTGATAGGAAATCGCACCAAAGTGGGGAAATCCCTGGTTTCACCAGGTTCCAAGTAACTAGTGTCCCCACTGGAGAATTTCCTCTATATTTCTGTTCTAGTGACAACTCTAAATTTGGGATTTTCTTTCACTTGCACTGTTGGTAATAATGAAGGATTAGGTAAGTATATATCCATTCCCCTAGACAAAATGAGCAGTTGACCTTTTTGGGTGGCGTTGGGCTTTAAGTGCTTTTGTATTTATCATGCCCTAGACCAGTGATGGCGAACCTTGGCACCCCCGATGTTATAGAACTACATTTCCCATGATGCTCATGCACTCTGCAGTGTAGTTGAGCATCATGAGAAATGTAGATCCAAAACATCTGGAGTGCCAAGGTTTTCCATCACTGCCCTAGACAATCCCTGGATGGAGGTGTCCAGAAGGTGCCTGGGGATGTGACAAAAATATTTACGAGGCCTGAGCAGAGTGTTCTTTCATCCGCAGGGAAGGTTCCAGTTCTGTTGGAGCTGAGGGTTTGAAAGATATTGCTAACAGACTTTTTGTGAGGGCACTGTCCTGAAGTCCTAGTCTGGAGAAGGATCTTTTATTTTTCCACTGATGATCTACCTGTAGATTCTGGGTGGCAGACAACTCTTGGGGCATTGTGAGTAAGACCTGGTTTGGTATTGTAGTGTGTGCTGCTCCTGTAAAGATTTTCTACTAAAATGTCTGTCCTCTCATTGGTTGGTATTAACATTTTGGAGCATCCTGTGACCCCAAACCCCTTTCCTGTACTAGTTATTCAGCAATAGGATATAAAAAATGCATCCGCTAGACTGAGCCTGAATTGTCAGAGTGCATTGAACTGTGCTTGTGACTGGAAGCCTCTGTACTAGCAAGGGAGACCTGGGTATATTCTCAGCAGCCCCTCCAGGGGTGAGCACTACACATGGAATTTATATACATACAATTAACATATACTGTACACATAAACAGTTTACTATGCTTCAGTTGTGAATAACCACAGTGAGTGTGTTCATTTAGAAAAGGAAGGGGCCAGTAAATGACATATTTACTAGCTCCCTCCCTTGCTCTACATTTTGAAACATCCCTTGCAGCAGACAGTGTGAGAGGAGGGAAGCCAACAGCACTGCTGGGGTGGGGGGCTTGCCAACTTGGGGGGGAAGCCCAGGAAGTAGGGAAAATAGCATCTTTGCATGTAGTGATAAGGGTATGCCCAGACACACCTGGCACAGCCCTTGCGCACACCTATGACTACAGTATATGACAGTATAAATTACAGATGAACTGTTATAACTCAAGTGGAAAAATCATGCGTTTAAATAGACATACCTGAAACAGGGATGAAGTATCAAATACAGGTTGGAATCTTTGGACGGCTGTCTGATTTTCTGGGCATTGGTGATCTTCCCCTCTAAAATCAACATTATAAAATCCATGGGGTCTAGATAGCCTGTTTTTCTGTAATAAAGCAGATTACATTATATAAGTACTTGCAGTTCCAGTTAAAAAGTAAACTCAGAAAGTTAATTTCTGATAGGACCCAGGAAATACTGATAAAGAATAGCAGGGATTATGGTGTTTTTACATAAATGAGGGTATGAATAAATAGATATGTGTTTATTCATTGGTCTGAATTCTTCCCCCGTTGAAATAGCCTCTGGCAACTGGTGATCTTTAGGGACAATACAGTGGCTTACATGAAAAACCTGAACAGGGAGCCATCAGAGGACACTGAAGAACATATTGACAGGTACAAACTGGATGATGGCTTTCTTTATAATCCAGTGGAAGCTGTAGGTTAGTGTTGAAAAGCATAAGCATTATCAACTACATCCATCCCAACAAATACACCTTGCCCGTTACCCACCCAGATGAAAGTACTGAATGGTTGTGGTTGAAAGGTCACATCTTTGTTGCCTTGAAATCATATTTGTCTATTAATAATTTTATACTAACAGATAACAATTGACAATAGCAAATCAGTGCCAGCTACAGAACTGAGGATACCAATGACATTTTAAGTTAAAGACCAGCCTTAAAGTGGATGTGAACCAAATTCATGAAATTTGAGCTGGGCACATACAGCATCTCACAAAAGTGAGTACACCCCTCACATTTTTGTAAATATTTTATTATATCTTTTCATGTGACACAACACTAAAGAAATTACACCGTGGGGGTTATTTACTAAAGGAAAATCCACTTTGCACTGCAAGTGCACTTGAACGTAAAGACGCTGTAGATCCGAGGGGAGCATGCAAGCAAAACAAAACCAAAAAAAGCATTTTAGCTTACATATGATTGGATGATAAAATCAGCAGAGCTTCCCCTCATTTCAGATCTACCCCTTAGATTTATAGCGAGTGCACTTTCAAGTGCACTTACAGTGCAAAGAGGATTTGCCTTTCGTAAATAACCCCCTTTGCTACAATGTACAGGCATACCCCACTTTAAAGTGGTTGTAAACCCTTACAAACCACTTTGACCTACAGGTAAACCTAGATTAAGGCTTACCTAGAGTAAGGCTTACCTAGATTAAGGCTTACCTGTAGGTCCAAGTAATATCTCCTAAACCTATACGGTTTAGGAGATATTTCCAAAAAGACAGCCACCGCTGTCTGTGGCGCATGCGCCATAGACATCGGCGCGCAGGCGCACTGGGCAGGCCGCAGATTGCGGCGATATGCCGCGAGTGTCGGCTCCCATGTGCATGCGCGGGAGTGACGTCATCGCTGCTCCGGCGAATCACAGCGCCGGAGCAGCGAGACCCGGAAGTCACTCCGGGATCCATGGCAGCAGAAGACGGAGGACCGCTTCGGGGGCTTCGTTCTCAGGCAAGTTATTCATAATGAGCTAGTTTGCTATGCATACTAGCTCATTATGCCTTTGCCTTGCAGGTTGCTTCCCCCCCCCCCACCCCATGGGTTTACAACCACTTTAACCACTTCCCGACCAGCGCACGACGATGTACGTCGACAGAATGGCACGGGCAGGCATATTGGCGTACAGGTACGTCCAATATTCGATGCCGCCCTGCCATCGGGAGCGCGCCGCCGGCGGCGCGCTCCCGCGCTGGTCGGGACCCCCGTGAGTCCGGTCGCGGGACCCGCGGACTCGATCGCCGCGGGCATCCCCGCGATCGTCTCACGGAGCGGCCGAATAGAGCAAATGCTGTGTAAACAACATTTGTCTATTCTGCCTAGCAACTAGTGACGCTGATCTCTGCTCCATGTGATTGGAGCAGAGATCAGTGTACACTAAATGAAAGCCCAACCCCCCCACAGTTAGTAACACTCCCCTAGGAACACTTAACCCCTACACTGCCACCCACTGGTTAACCCTTTCACTGCCAGTGTCATTTACACAGGAATCACTGCATTTATATAGCAGTGATTACTGTATAAATGACAATGGTCCCAAAAATGTGTCAAAAATGTCCGATGGGTCCCCCACAATGTCGCAGTCACAATAAAAATCGCTGATCGCCGCCATTACTAGTAAAAAAAAAAAATAATAAAAAATTATTAATAAAAATGCTATAAAACTATCCCTATTTTGTAAACGCTATAACTTTTGCGCAAACCAATCAATAATCGCTTATTGCGATTTTTTTTTTACCAAAAATATATAGAAGAATACGTATCGGCCTAAACTGAGGGAAAAAAATGTTTTTTTATATATTTTTGGGGGATATTTATTATAACAAAAAGTAAAAAATAATGCGTTTTTTTCAAAATTGTCGCTCTATTTTTGTTTATAGCGCAAAAAATAAAAACCGCAGGGGTGATCAAATACCACCAAAAGAAAGCTCTATTTGTGGGAAAAAAAGGACGTCAATTTTGTTTGGGAGCCACGTCGCACGACCGCGCAATTGTCAGTTAAAGCGACGCAGTGCCGAATTGCAAAAAGTGGTCTGGTCTTTGACCACAAATTGGTCCGGTTTGAAAGTGGTTAAAGTATGCATTGGGGTTTATTTACTAAAGCTGGAAAGTGCAAAATCAGGCTCCCTTCTGCATAGAAACCAATGAGCTTCTAACCCCAGCTTGTTCAATTAAGCTTTGGTAATAAAACCTGGAAGCTCATTGGTTTCTATGCAGAAGTGATCCTGATTTTGCACTTTACAGCTTTAGTAAATAAACCCCATTGTGTACTTTAAAGTGGGGTATGCCTGTAAAGTAGTGAGTGTACAGCTTGTAGAATAGTGTAAATTTGCGGTCCCCTCAAAATAACTCAACACAGAGCCATTAATGTCTAAACCAATGGCAACAAAAGTGAGTACACCCCTAAGTGAAAATGTGAAAAATTGGGCACAAAGTGTCAATATTTTGTGTGGCTACCATTATTTTCCAGCACTGCCTTAACCCTCTTGTGCATGGAGTTCACCAGAGCTTCAAAAGTTGCCTCTTCCACTCCTCCATGATGGATGTTAGAGACCTTGCGCTCCTCCACCTTATGTTTGAGGATGCACCGCAGATGCTCAGTAGGGTTTAGGTCTAGAGACATGCTTGGCCAGTCCATCACCTTCACCCTCAGCTTCTTCAGCAGGTCAGTGATCGTCTTGGAGGTGTGGTTGGGGTCGTTATGTTGGAATACTGCCTTGCGGCCCAGTCTCTGAAGGGAGGGGATCATGCTCTGCTTCAGTATGTCACAGTACATGTTGGCATTCATGGTTCCCTCAATGAACTGTAGCTCCCCAGTGCCAGCAGCACTCATACAGCCCCAGACCATGACACTCCCACCACCATGCTTGACTGTAGGTAAGACACACTTGTCTTTGTACTCCTAAGCTGTTGCCACCACACACGCTTGACACCATCTGAACAAAATAAAATTATTTTGGTCTCATCAGACCACAGGACATGGTTTCAGTAATCCATGTCCTTAGTCTGCTTGTCTTCAGCAAACATTTTGCGGGCTTTCTTGTGCCTCATCTTTAGAAGAGGCTTCCTTCTGGGATGACAGTCATGAAGGCCAATTTGATACAGTGTGCGGTGTATGGTCTGAACACTGACAGGCTGACCCCTCTCCCCTTCAACCTCTGCAGCAATGCTGGCAGCACTCATACGTCTATTTCCCAAAGACAACCTCTGAATATGACGCTGAGCATGTGCACTCAACTTCTTTGGTCGACCCTGGCGAGGCCTGTTCTGAGTTAAACTGCTGAATGAGACCCGAGACCTTGTAACACTAACGAGTCACATGACACCAGGGAGGGAAAATGGCTAATTGGGCCCAATTTGGACATGTTCACTCTCTTTTGTTGCCAGTGGTTTAGACATTAATGGCTGTGTGTTGAGTTATTTGGAGGGAAAATAAAATTTACACTATTATACAAGCTGTACACTCACTACTTTACATTGTAGCAAAGTGTAATTTCTTCAGTGTTGTCACATGAAAAGATAAAGTTAAATATTTACAAAAATGTGAGGGGTGTACTTCTTTTTGTGAGCTACTGTATATCTGTAGGGTTTTATTATCTCTCTCCAAAGCACTGACTGCCATGTGATTTCTGAGACGTGGACACACATGCCAGCGGCAGTGAGTCGTACAGGCATAGGACACCCGGATTACAGGCTACGATCTCCTGGAATGTGAAAGATGGGGACACACACCGGCGACAGACAAAAGGTGCAGGAAACAGGGACTCGACCGAGATCTCATATAACCAGGGCTTTTCTTCTCAGAGAATAGGTGTAAGAACTACCCCTTTCTGAGCCACCCCTTTTCTATATCCCTACCCACCTCCGAGCACCGTTCCTTGGTTTCATCCCCTACCCACCTCCCAGTAATGCCCTTTTAGACAATACAAAACCAAGTGTCAACTTGTGGTGCCAAGTAATCTGTAAGAATTTGGTAGTTATAACAAGATAACAAGAAATAAAATAGCCAGTAACAATAGACCACCCCACCACAAAACCCCCCCCCCCCCCAGCAACAATAGACTCCCAGCAGCAACAGCAGATCTCCCCATAGCCAGCATCAATAGATTCTCCAGCAGCCAGCAATAATAGACCCCTCCCTCAACAGTAGATCTCTCCCAACAACAACAACTGACCCCCCAGCAAAAGTAGATCTTCCACCAACAACAATAGACTTCCTCAGAAACAAAAGACCCCCATGCAAAAATACATACCCTCCAGCTAGAATAGATTCCCTAGCAATGAGTATCAATAGACCCTGCAGCACACCCCAGCACCACTTGCTGTCAGTGGTGAAGGTGCCGGAACTGTGTTCAACTGCGTTTCCACTGAAAAAAAGCCCCGCATATAACACTGCCACATGGACCTCTGCTGTGGCAATGCAACGTCTGCCTCTGAAATCCTTCCCTTCACGATTCGCATGAAAATGCATCCTCGGGGAGAGGATGCAGGAGATCCTCAGGAGATCGTAGCCTGTAATCCGGGTGTCCTATGCCTGTACGCTTCACTGCCACTGGCGCGTGTGTGTCAGGAACAGTGTTATTGCTTGGATCGCCTGCTGGTGTCACTGTTTCTTGCGCCATCAAAGGTTGCAGTTCTGGTGGTCACCAGCGGGTGTCTCCCAGCAAATGGACATTCTAGTGTTCTAGCTACACCTGATGTGGAATTGCTTGGAAGTATATAAGCCTGCCCTTCACTGAGGCTCATTGCTTCAGAATTCCTTCCTGCAAGCCTTGTCCCTGCCTGATCTGATCCATTCCCAAAAACCTGTTCCTAATTAGCTTCCTGCCCTGTCCTGGACTCCCCTTGCTTCTGCTTCCTCCACCTGACCTCCTGTTCCCCTTGTCTCTCATCCCTGCCTTGTTATATATGTGTTCCCTTTCCATGTGTATATATAGGTAGTTAGGTTAGGGTTTTGGGGTTGCTGTGTATTATTTGCATTCTTGCTTGTTCATGGTTTGCTGTGTTTGGTTTGCACGTGTGTCTTTATCCTTAATAAATATATATGTTTTCACTTACCTTTTGAGCCTGATTCCTTTAGTGCAGCCCATTGATCTGTTTACTCTGTGCTGGATGCCTGTGTTAGGCATCCCTCCCATGACAGTGTGTCCACAACTCATGGTAATTACATGGTAACAGTACCTACCCCTCCCCTGGGGATGGAAGCACAGTCCTGGGTGCCGTTTTATTTGAACATTGGAATATCACCATCTGTGTTTTTTAAGATCTATTGACATCTTTATGCCTCATCAAGAGTTTTCTCTGTGGAGCACATCCTGATATCAATTATTGATGGACTTATCACTATGTCACAATGTGTTTTTGTTTATTTGAAAATTCATGGATACAGCACGTGCACTTTTCATATTGTCATATGTGCCTGTATGCAGTTTAGCTGGTTAATATGGTAGCACTTGACCTATGTTATTGATTTGAGCGCATTTTTATTGTTTAGCTTGTATAACCTCTTTACAGATATACCCACACTCTTGGTTTAAGTACTATGGCAATTTTCTCACCATTATAGGTGTGAATGTTTACCCTTCTCTAGGTTTATACCTGGGGCTTCCATGTTCCAGCAGTGCTGCACACTTTTTACTCATACTTACATACAATTAGACTTATTGTGGTGCTAGAAGCTTATCTTCAGCACTGGTAGTGCACTCATTTTTTTTCACACAATACAAACATATATTTACACTTACAACTTGATTTGCGAATGAGACATCATCACGTGGATATTGAAGTAAGTATCCTTTATCCACAGAGCGCACACTGCATAGTGACCCAGCCTCTGCCGACACGTCCAGATTCACCTTCCCTCCAGGATGGACTTGTTCTTCAGAGAATTTGAGCTGAACCTGAATACAAAAGTTGCAGAATAGAAGTCTACATTCTCTGAATTCTCCTATACTGGTCATAAGTAGCACTCCGCCAACTTAAAAGCCGCACCTATGCAGGTTGAAGTTTGCATATTCCAGGTGCATTTTACATTTTTCAATACATGCTTTTGATCCATTGAAGTTTATGGAACCAAAAAACAGAAAAAAAAAAGTCCCTGGCCCTTTCCATAAAATGTATAGACGCAAACTACATCCATAGGAAACCATGTTAAATGGCCTGTAGTGTGTTTCTGCAAAACTGAAAACGCACTGAAAAATACATAGGTGTGAACCAGGCCTGACTTGGAATAAGATGTGCATGTTTGATGTGAATAAAACACTAAACAATTTTTCGCTAATTGCAAAAATAGTATACATGAATTTACAGGCATATATGGGCAAAACCGGCTCTACAATGAGGAGATTTCTCTTCACTCATGCAGACAGAACAGGAAGTGAGAGTAAATTTCTACAAGGTGGGGAAATGCCTCTTTTATACCATTTTTCCCAGAACAAATGGAAGATTTCCCTCCTATTCCTCCTCTGGGGACAGCTGTACAATTTATTTATTTAAAGATTTGCCATCTTTTTCTATTTCTCTGACAATAGATAGGACAAAATAGGAGACAGAATCTCTCTAGTGGGGTCAAGAACGTGGCAGGGATTCTAAACCTCACCCCCACCACCATCCAAAATGTAATGAAAAGTTTTGGCTATACATATCTAAGTATGTTTCTGGAATGTAAACATGCTGACATTGCAAGTTACAAATTCTGCATTAACCACTTCAGCCCCGGAAAGTTTCACCCCCTTCATGAGCAGGTATTTTTTTGCGATACTGTACTGTGTTGCTTAAACAGACAATTGTGTGGTTGTGCAAAAAAACTGTATTTCTTACTTTCTGCTATAAAACACATCCAATAAAAAAAAATTACAAAATCAAAATTTCTTCATCAATTTAGGCCAATATGTATTCTGCTACATATTTTTGGTAAACAAAATCCCAATAAGCATATATTGATTGGTTTGCGCAAAAGTTATCATGTCTACAAACTATGGGATATTTTTATGGCATTTTTTTTTTTTTTTACTGGTAATGAGTAAAAAAGTGATTTTTTAGCAGGATTGCAGCAGACAAATTCGACACTGACACTTTTTGGGGACCAGTGACATTAATACAGTGATCAATGCTAAATACAGTGCCTTGCAAAAGTATTTGGCCCCCTTGAACTTTTCAACCTTTTGCCACATTTCAGGCTTCAAACATAAAGATATAACATTTTTATTTTTTGTGAAGAATCACCAACAAGTGGGACACAATTGTGAAGTGGAACGAAATCTATTGGAATTTTGAAACTTTTTTAACTAATAAAAAAATGAAAGTGGGACGTGCAAAATTATTCGGCCCCCTTGCGTTAATACTTTGTAGAGCCACCTTTTGCTGCGATTACAGCTGCAAGTCGCTTGGGGTATGTCTCTATCAGTTTTGCACATCGAGAGACTGAAATTCTTGCCCATTCTTCCTTACAAAACAGCTCGAGCTCAGTGAGGTTGGATGGAGAGCGTTTGTGAACAGCAGTTTTCAGCTCTTTCCACAGATTCTCGATTGGATTCAGGTCTGGACTTTGACTTGGCCATTCTAACACCTGGATACGTTTATTTGTGAACCATTCCTTTGTGGATTTTGCTGTATGTTTGGGATCCTTGTCTTGTTGGAAGATAAATCTCCGTCCCAGTTTCAGGTCTTTTGCAGACTCCAACAGGTTTTCATCCAGAATGGTCCTGCATTTGGCTGCATCCATCTTCCCCTCAATTTTAACCATCTTCCCTGTCCCTGCTGAAGAAAAGCAGGCCCAAACCATGATGCTGCCATGTTTGACAGTGGGGATGGTGTGTTGAGGGTGATGAGCTGTGTTGCTTTTACACCAAACATACCGTTTTGCATTGTGGGCAAAAAGTTTGATTTTGGTTTCATCTGACCAGAGCACCTTCTTCCACATGTTTGGTGTGTCTCCCAGGTGGCTTGTGGCAAACTTTAGACGATACTTTTTATGGATATCTTTGAGAAATGGCTTTCTCCTTGCCACTCTTCCATAAAGGCCAGATTTGTGCAGTGTACGACTGATTGTTGTCCTATGGACAGACTCTCCCACCTCAGCTGTAGTTCTCTGCAGTTCATCCAGAGTGATCATGGGCCTCTTGGCTGCATCTCTGATCAGTCTTCTCCTTGCCTGAGCTGAAAGTTTAGAGGGACGGCCAGGTCTTGGTAGATTTGCAGTGGTCTGATACTCCTTCCATTTCAAAATGATCGCTTGCACAGTGCTCCTTGGGATGTTGAAAGCTTGGGAAATCTTTTTGTATCCAAATCCGGCTTTAAACTTCTCCACAACAGTATTATGGACCTGCCTGGTGTGTTCCTTGGTCTTCATAATGCTCTCTGCACTTTCAACAGAACCCTGAGACTATTACAGAGCAGGTGCATTTATACAGAGACTTGATTACACACAGGTGGATTCTATTTATCACCATCAGTCATTTAGGACAACATTAGATCATTCAGAGATCCTCGCTGAATTTCTGGAGTGAGTTTTCTGCACTGAAAGTAAAGGGGCCGAATAATTTTGCACGCACCACTTTTCAGTTTTTTATTTGCTAAAAAAGTTTAAAATATCCAATAGATTTCGTTTCACTTCACAATTGTGTCCCACTTGTTGGTGATTCTTCACAAAATATAAAAATTTTATATCTTTATGTTTGAAGCCTGAAATGTGGCAAAATGTTGAAAAGTTCAAGGGGGCCGAATACTTTCGCAAGGCACTGTAAATGCACTTTCACTGTACTAATGACACTGGCAGAGAAGGGGTTAACATCTGGGTCAATCAAAGGGTTAAGTGTGCTCCTAGGGAGTTATTACTAACTGTGTGGGGCATGGCTCAACTGGAGGAAGACAGAGATCCGTGTTTCTGCTTGTCAGAAACACAAGACCTCTATTTTCCTCTCTGACAGAACGGCGGTCGGCCTTGTTTACATAGGCAGACCGCCATTCTGCCTCTCCTGTCAACAATCGGCGGGTCCCGGAGGACACTGTGATTGTCAGTCACAGAGAGAGAGCGGTCGCTGGCAGTGCATGCATGCGCCCCAGACCCAGGAAGAGACAGGTACGTTGTTTCGCACAGCCGGGTTTCCCAGGCACAGTAAATGTGCGGTGGGCGGTCCTGAAGCAGTTAATGAAAATCTGCATTTCCTTTTTGCAGTATTCGTATTTTTTATTATCCATATACAGTATCTTTTTGCCTAGTCTGTTTTATCTTTAGGCTGATTATCTTTAGGCTGGCCATAGATTTTACAAATTTCTTATTCAAATTTTCCTTTAGATGTACCAAAACCATATAATATAAGGGCAAACCTAAACACTTTCAATTTTGTATGCAATCAGGCAGGCCCTTGTACTACATAGTTGAAGGTAAATCTAAAGGAAATTGAATAAAAAAATTGTATAATGTATGGCCAGCCTATGTGGGAGGTGATGAAGGGGTGTCAATATCTGAGGGAAGCGATGTAACCATTTCTTTAAAGGAAGTTCTCTGTAGGGCAGGGCATGTAATAGGACAGTTTTATCTCACCCAATCCTCCCTCTTTCCTGCTTCTTTATCAGCCAATTATTAATTGTATTAAAAAAGAAAGGCCTGGGAATGGTACGGAGCGGAGTCAGGGGTAGTGAAGGGCCAGCAGGACAGTGGGAAAAGGGCACAGCAAGGGGTTAAAGTTGGAGAAGGTAGTGATAGGGGAGTGGTCAGAAGAAGGAGAGGGGAGGTTTCAATAAGTGTAGGCAGGAAGAGGAGGAGTGTTAGCTTAGCAGAGGAAACGAGGAGTGAGAGGAGTTTAGAGGTAGGCAGCTGCACTGATGGCTGATTTAGAACAGATTTTCGACCAGCTTAGAGCGGCGGCCGCCTGCCATGGACCGGACTGGCTGGAACGGCAGGTGGCACTGCTTCTTAGCAGTCAGGCTGAGGCAGGGGGGTCGGCTATTCCACGCGCACGGAGGTCGCGGCCTCCGGAGCGTTTTCCTCCGGACCTTTGCCCAAGAGCTGCCCGCCATGACAGGAGCCCCCCGGTCGGGACCTGTCAGGCCCGCCGGCGAAGCGTACACCTGCTTCCGCTGGGCCTGGGAGGAATCCTCAGCTTTGGCGGCGCTCGGTGGGCGGGGCTTTGGCGTGGGCTAGCGCCTCCCCCGCCCGCTTGGCGGAGACAAAATGAGGATCCGGGCTCCCTCTCCCCCCTGGAGCGGAGAGGGGTAGGCCTCAGCGTGGGGCAGAGAGTATGACGACTGCCGGGCCTTCCCAATCCTCGGCCAGTGGTTTAGATGGTCGGAGGCAGGGCCAAGATGGCGGCCAGAGGACACTGAGGAGCACGGTGGCGGCATCATCTGCAGTGCAGCACGGAGTGGCGGTGAGCGGCATGGCAGAGAAGCGGAGAGGCCGGAGGGGGCCTGGGAGGCCTGCTACAAGAACAGCGCTGGAAAGAGAGGAGAGCGTGGAGCCCCTGCACACTCTCGGGCTCCTGTCTGAAGGGGAGCTGAGCGCGTCCGACCTGGAGGGTCCGCAGGAGCATCCGTCAGCGGTGGAGACGTGGAGAGCGGCGGCGGGGTCCGTCCCTGGTCGGCCCGGTAAGTTGGCTTCTGTGTCTGTGTCTTCTGTGGTCCCAGTTGTGTCCGGGGTTGTTGGGGGTGGGACTGGGGCCGGGAGGTGTGGGTCGTGGTCCAGGGGGCCCCAAGGGAGGCTGGCTGGGCCGGTCGGTGCCGGGTCTGCTCCGGCGGGTTCAGAGTCTCGGTTGCAGGCTCTTTTGGGGGGGCTGCGGGGATTTGGTGCAGCGCTTTGCACAAGACACCGGTGGGAGGGCGCTGCAGGGGGTGGTGTGGGGGCTGCTGGTCTCGGGGTCCGCTGGGGGGGAGCGGGTGGTGTTGCTCTTCCCGCAGTTGTGGTGGCCCCGGCGGTTAAGGAGGCTGCTGCGGCAGGGGCCCCGGTGGCGGGGGACAAGGTGGCGGCTACGGAGGGGGAGGTAGGACAGATGTGGTGCGCATTGCGGACGCGGTGAAGTGCGAGGTCTATGTGTGCTTCGAGGGACCGTTGGGATCGCACTTGAAACCGGAGGTACGGGAGAAGATCGTGAAGGGTGAGTACGTGGAGATCTTTTCGCTGATGCCTCTCGAGAAGTTTAACCTCGACAGTGTTAAACCTGATGATAGCAAGAAGGAGGATGAGGAGAAGCGCCGTTATAGGTTGATTCCGCGAACATTCGCGAATTGGCTGCAGGCATTCGCCATTATTGCCAGCGTTATTGGTGAGAAGAACTCCGAACTTTTTTTCGGCCTTATTCTGCTATATGGACGTGGTGGGTGAGGCCTATAGGGTTTACGGGGGCACGGCGTGGCTCAGGTATGACGAGCAGTTCCGTCAGAGGAGAGCTGTTTATCCCTCCTTGCAGTGGGACCACAAGGACATAAGCCTCTGGATGAGGTTGATGTCCTCGGCGCGTGCCCCCAACCAGTTTTTTTCCGGGGGGGGGGGGGGGCTGGGGGTTCCTTTTCCTTGGGACAGCCAGCCTCTACAAAACGGGGAGTCTGTTGCCAGTTCAATGACGGCACTTGTAAGTTTGGAAGTTCCTGCCGCTTCAAACATGAGTGTTCCGGCTGTGGTGGTGCCCACCCGGGTTCCCGGTGTTTTAAGAAAGGAAAGGGGCGAACTGGGGATTTTGCTAACAAAAGAGATGGCGCCTTTCCTAAGTAGATACCCGGATCGGGCGGCTGCCCGTCTGCTGCGGGAGGGATTTGAGGAGGGTTTTCGTATCACCAAGTTCCTTGACCGTGATTCCGGTGGTGGCACGGAACTTGCGGTCTGCATTACTGCACCCGGGGATGGTGGGGGACAAGCTGGGTAAGGAGGTGGCGCTGGGACGCATGGCGGGCCTCTTTCGGGATCTTCCAATTCCAGGGTTGGTGGTGTCCCCTCTTGGGGTGGTGCCCAAGAAGGAGCCGAATAATTTTCGGCTGATACACCATCTTTCATTCCCTCGGGGGGGGGGGGGGGCTCCATCAATGATGCGATTGACCCGGAAGCCTGTACAGGTCTACACGTCCTTCGATGCCGCGGTGTCCTGGGTGCATCAGTGTGGGCAAGGGGCCTTGTTGGCAAAGGCAGATATCGAATCGGCGTTCCGTCTTCTGCCCGTCCACTCGGACAGTTTCCACTAGTTTGGCTGCTGTTGGCAGGGCAACTTTTATGTGGATCGTTGCCTGCCGATGGGTTGTTCGGTCTCATGTGCTTTGTTTAAAACCTTCAGCTCATTCGTGGAGTAGGTGGACCGGGATGTTTCAGGCTTGAATTCGATAATTCATTACCTGGACGATTTTCTGTGCGTCGGCTTGGCTGGGACAAACACTTGCTCTGTTTTGCTGTCCACATTGCAGCAGATAGCGAGTTCGTTCGGGATTCCGTTGGCGGCAGATAAGACGGAGGGCCCTACGTCGATAATTAGCTTTCTGGGGATCGTGATTGATTTGGTGGCTATGGAATGCCGCCTCCCAGAGGGGAAACTGGTGGCCCTCCGCAAGGAGATCCAGTTGGTGGCAGTGATGCGCAAGGTTCAGCTGCGGAAGCTCCAGTTGTTGCTGGGCAAGCTGAATTTTGCGTGTCGGATTATTCCCATGGGCAGGGTGTTTTGCCGACAGCTGTCAGCGGCCACTGCTGGGGTTCAGTCGCCCACTCATTTCATACCGTTCACGAGGGAACATCGGGAGGATTTGAAGGTGTGGCACACCTTTCTGGCGCAATATAATGGAAAATCCCTGTGGCTGAGCGGTCCCGTGAGCAACTGGGATTTGGAGCGGTTTACAGATGCCGCGGGGTCGACCTGGTACGGTGCGCATTTTGGGGGCCATTGGAGTGTGGCCCCCTGGCCTGTGGATTGGGTGAAGGCGGGATTGTGCACGAATCTGGTTCTGCTGGAGTTGTTTCCAGTGGTGCTGGCGGTCGAGATTTGGGGCAAGGATTTCCTGGATATGAAGGTTAGGCTGAATTGCGACAATTTGGGTGTGGTGCAGGTCATTAACCGCATCTCAGCGTCCTCCGGCCGGTCGTACGGCTGCTGCGGCACTTGGTGCTGTGATGCCTGGAATTGAATATTTTCTTGTATGCAGTGCATCTACCAGGGGTTGACAATACGTTGGCTGACGCCTTGTCTCGTTTCCAGTGGGTCAGGTTTCGGGAGTTGGTGCCAGCGGCCGATCGGGAAGGGGTCCCTTGCCCCCGCTGGATGTGGTCGATGGTTCAGGAGATCTCGCTGGATGGATCGAGAGGTTGGTGAGTGCCTCCACATGGGCGGCCTACGGTAAGGTCTGGAGCGAATGGAGGGACTTTGTCAGCCAGGTCGGCGGGGATCCGTCGGCAGAGGAGATGAGGCTGTTGGTCCTTTATTTTGTGTCCAGGAAACTGGAGCAGGGTGTGTCTGTTTCGGTGATGGACAAGAAGCTTGCGGGGCTAGCTTTCTGGTTCAAATTGCATGGGTCAGTGGACTATACTAAGGAATTTTGCATTCGGCAGGAGATGAAAGGTTATCGTCGGGCGCGAAAACGGAGGGATGCCAGGAGGGCGGTGACATTCGGCAACCTGAAGGCTTTGGTGAGTCAGTTGGGGTCAGTGTGCTCCTCGGGGTACGAGGCGTCCTTGCGTTTTCACTGGCCTCTTTTGGCGCGTTCAGGATCAGTGAACTGGTGAGTCCGTCTAGGAGGATTCCCGGGGGACTACGGGTGCAGGAGGTTCGGCTGACGGGGGCCCAGGTGGATGTTTGGCTGCGGTGATCAAAGATGGATGAGGTGGGAAAGGGGGTCCGAGTGAGCTTATATTGCTTGGAGGGGTCGCCGCTGTGCCCGGTACAGGCGGTTGGGGATTTTTTGGGGGTGCAGCCGGTGGCGGACGGAGCACTGCTTATACATATGGGTAGATGGGTTGTTGCTGTCCAGGTTTCAATTTGTGGCGGTTTTCAAGAAATGTTTGACGGCGGCCGGCTTGGACAGCTCGCAATTTGCTTTGCACTCCTTCCATATAGGGGCGGCTACGGAAGCCGCTCCTTGCGGGTTGGACGAGGCAGCGGTCAGGAGGATAGGGCGATGGGATTCGCTTCGGTTTCGGTTGTATGTTCGGCCCGAGCTGGTGGTAGAATAGGGGGGTGGCCCACTGGTTGCAGCTTCAGGGGGAGGTCTGGGGCTCTGTGTGGGTTTGTGTTTGTACGTTTGGTGAAGTGTTCGGTTATCTGTGGTCTCTTCTATGTCTTTCAGGTGGATTCCAGATGGGACTCGTCTGGATACTGGGGCACTCTTATGTGTTCAGGGGGGCCAGGAAGGCAGATATGAGACCAAACAGCAGGCAGTTAGGGATTGCTCGGAAGGAGGCCTGCGTGAGGTGGATTGGGAGGCCGGGCATGCATTGGGGTAGGGTTTTGCAGGAAGTGCTCCTGTGGCGCGCCTGGACAAGCCGCCTGACGTGCTGGTACTGCATGTGGGGGGCAACGATCTGGGGGGTCGGCTGGCCAGGGAACTCATTCACGATATGAAACTGGACTTCCTTCATTTGAGTACCCTTTTCCCTGGAATGCTGATCGTCTGGTCTGATATAGAGGCCAGGACGAGTTGGCGGCTGGCTCAGTCTGTTGACCGTTTGAACAAGACGCAATTAAGGTGAACAAGACGCTATTAAGGTGAACAAAAGGGTGGGGCAGTTTGTAATCAGAAATGGGGATTTGGTGGTCCGCCATCGGGAGTTGGAACGGGATGTGGGTTTGTACCTCTTGGGTGATGGGGTGCATCTTTCGGACGTTGGGTTGGATCTTTGGGCCCTGGGTTTGCAGGACGGGATACAGCGGGCTCTGAGAGTGTGGCGGGGCTCCCAAGGGTGAGGGGGTCTCCCTTGTTAGCTGATGGCGGTGGTGGTGGCTTGTATGGTGGTAACGGACCCAGGACATGGAAGTGTGGGGGACCCATTAGGGACATGGGCTCCCTTGGTTACAGCTAACATGGGTTAGCTGAGGATGGGATGGTGGACACTGCGGGTAGGGAGTTGTCTCCGGGCTGAATTTATCACGGCCGGAGGCCTAGTAAGGTAGCCTGCCCACGGTGTAAAAAGTGATACATTATTTGGGAAAGTGCCATACAAGCCACCGGGTTTAAAACTGATGTTTCGGAGTTGTGGTTATTGATGGTTAAAATGGATACTTGTTTTATACGTTTTATATGTATTTTATAAATAAAAGGCTGCTGTGGTCGGTTATACCCCATAAAGAAGGTGTTGTCTCATTCTTATAGGTTAAGAGAATGGGTAAGGGTTTTGGGGGTGTAACGATGAGGCTGCAGTTTTGTGAAACAAGGAGGTGCCTCTTATTTACACTGGTCATGCAACCATCTATAACATGAGACAACACAGCACAGGGCTTATATCACCCCCCTAGGCCTAGACAGTTTGATATTTGAATAACTGTCCAAAAAACAGGCAACTGTTTGCATCAGAGAAGAGGGCTCTTGAGTGGAGTACTGAGGCAGGATGCTGCGATGTTTTCAGGAAACATATTTACAGCACTTTTGCTGGTCACCCCTAACCATGATCTGCCTACATTGCACAGCAAAGCAACATAGACCTAGTGATGATATCACTGGGTCTAATATAAGGTGTGTAATGAAAATGGAAATGGATTTCATAAAAAAAAATCATTTTTATGTTGATGAGGGGAGAAAGGATGGGCCAGGTAAAATATAAGCATCTTTAGTTATCCCTTTGATTGGCAGGCTGTATTATAGGACACATCCTTGGCAGTCAAAGGGTTAACGGAAACCTGTGCTGACAGACATATGGAAGCGCTGACATTACTGCCCTTCATAAAATGCTAATTGCCTGGCAGGCTTGCCTCATTCTGACTTCATTTAGAACACCTCCATGCTCCAGGTAAAGACTGCAGGATGGTCACATCATGAAAAATATAAAATATCTGATGCTGGGTCAAATTTTAACTGAGCTGGTCTTTGACCCTCAAACTGTCCTATTTAACAAAATGACTCAATGGGGGTTATTTACTAAAGGAAAATCCACTTTGCACTGCAAGTGCACCGAAAGTGCATTTGGAAGTAAAGTCGATGTAGATCAGAGGGGGACATGCAAGGAAAATAAAAAACAGTAGACATGTGCAATTTGTTTAGCTCCAAATTAATTCATTCCGAATTTTTAAATTTCCGAAATTTCCGAATTTCCTAATTTCAAAGTTTGCGAGATTACGCATTTAGAATTTCCGAATTTCCAATTTTCGGATTTCTGAATTTCCGAATTTCTGTTTTTCGGAATTACGAATTTTCAGAAATTCGGAAGTCAGAAAAAAAGAGAAAATCTGTTTAATTCTAAATAATAACTAACTATTAAATTATAGGTATTGGAATTCCCTTTCAAATTTGTCTGTTAGTGAACGTAACGAGTATGAATTTATCCGAAGTTGATTTAAATTATCTGAAATAACGAATGCTGCCATAACCATATGGAACGTAGCGATCAAATAATAATAAAAACATTTTTATTATTATTATTTATTATTAATTATTTATTATTAATTTGTTCCGTTCCATTTGTTTAGATGCAGCATTTGTGATTTCAGATAATTCGTAACTTTGGATAAATTCGTACATGTTAATTTAATAGTTAGTTATTAATTAAACTGATTTTCTCTCTTTTTTTCTGATTTAAAAATGTTTGGACTTGGAATTTTCGAAAATCCGAGAATTCGGAAATCCAAAAATTGGAAATTCGGAAAATCGAAAATTCGGGAATTCATAAAATCGAAATTCGTAAATTCGTAAATCGAAAAAAATCGAAAATTCGGAAATTCTAAAAATCGAAATGTGAAAATTCACGAAAAAAAAATAAAAAAAACGAATGAAACGTGAACAAAAATAAAATTTTTTGTCAGTGCACATGTCTAAAAAAACAGCATTTTAGCTTGCACATGATTGGATGATAAATCAGAAAAGCTTCCACTCATTTCAGATCTGCCGCTTAGATTTAGAGCGACTGCACTTCCAAGTGCATTTTCAAGTGCACTTGCAGTGCAAAGTGGATTTTCCTTTAGTATATAACCCCCAATGACTACTGTATATGCATATCATGATAACATAGAGAAACCAGATGCTTTAACCACTTGCCGCCCGCCTATTGTCAAATGACGGCAGCAAAGTGGTTTCAAAATCCTGACTGGACGTCATAGACCGTCCTCAGGATTTTGAGCCGGGGGCGCGCATCGCGGCGATCGTTGTTGCGGGGTGTCAGTCTGACACCTCGCAACTACGATCTCGGTAAAGAGTCTCCATCGAGCCTCCATCGAGCACATGATCAGCTGTGTCCAATCACGGCTGATCACTGTGTAAATAGGAAGAGCCGGTGATCGGCTTTTCCTCACTTGCGTCTGTCAGACGCGAATAGAGGAGAGCCGATCGGCTGCTCCTCTGACAGGGGGGGTCTGTGCTGATAGATTATCAGCACAGCCCCCCGAGGATGCCCACACTGGACCACCAGGGACGCCACCAGACCAACAGGGATGCCCAGCACCAGGTATGCCACCCTAGACCACCAGGGATGCCAGTTAGTGACCACAATGAATGCCAATCAGTGCCCACAATGAGCATCACTGATTGGCATGCATTATTGTTTGGCACTGATTGGCATCCATCAGTACAATACAATGCCGCCTATCAGTGCCCATCCGTGCCACCTATCAGTGCCCATCCATGCCAACTATCAGTGCCCATCCATGCCCATCTGTGCTGACTAGCCATGCCCATTCGTGCCGCCTATCCATGCCCATTTGTGCCGCCTATCCATACCAATCCGTGCGCCTATCCATGCCAATCCGTGCCGCCTATCCGTGCCAATTTGTGCCACCTATCAGTGTCCATCCGTGTCGCCCATCAGTGCCACCCATCAGTGCCCATCAGTGCCGCCTATCAGTGCCACATAGTGCCCATCAATGCCACCTCATCAGTGCCACTTCATTGGTGCCACCTCATCAGTGCCACCTTATCAATGCCCCTCAGTGCCACCCCACCAGTGCCCATCAGTGAAGGAGAAAACGTACTTATTTACAATGTTTTGAAACTGAAACAAAAAAAACATTTTTTTTTTCGAAGTTTTTGGTCTTTTTTTATTTGTTTAGCAAAGAATAAAAACCGTAGAGGTGATCAAATACCGCCAAAAGAAATCTCTATTTGTGGGGAAAAAATTATACAAATTTAATTTGCGTACAGTGTAGCATGACCGCGCAATTGTCATTCAAAGTGCGACAGCGCAGAAAGCTCAAAATTGGTGTGGGCAGGAAGGTGTTTAAGTGCCTGGTATTGATGTGGTTAAAAATTAAAAAAATTTAAATAAAAACATTTTGTAGAGAATGCAATTTTTACTCACCTTGTTGGCAAAGCATGCCGATACTTCAAAAAAGGCGATGCTGCTGAGGGTTTCACCTTTTGGCAGAAGAGTATAGACAGACAAAACAAAATGTGGGGATAATTTGGCATCTAGATGAACCTTTATAGGGAAAGATCCTTTGAGAACTAGAGAGAAAACATAGATATTGTAAATTAGGGAAAATGGTTAACATCTAGTTACATTTCATAACAGGAGACAAAATACATGTACATTGTCCCATAGTCATACCTCCCAACTTTTTGAGATGGGAATGAGAGACACCTATCAGCAAAAGTATGCAGGCATAGGACACACCCCCTGCCACGCCCACTTAAAGGACAATTGTACAAAAAACAAGATTGATTAAACCCACAAGTGCTTTCTTACCACTATTATTCCTTTATATTGGCTTTTGGAATTTACAAATGCAGCAAATTTAGAATTCAGATGAAAGGTTTAGTGCTGGGAAACATTTTTTGATAGATAACAAGTGGATTTTATACACATCTATATAGATCAGACCAAAATCAGGGACAAGAAGGAAGGAAAGAGGGACAGAGGGACATTGCTCCAAATCAGGGACAGTTGTGAGCTATGCATAGGGGAAAGAATAGTGATAAAAAAATGATACTACTTCTTTAAAGGCAGTCTGCACAATCATTTGCAAAGTAAACCAGTTTGATACACAATATAAAACTTTTTTACAAACGTGGTCATCATTGCTTATTTTCATAACTACCAACGTATACAGATACAATTAAAGAGGAAGTAAACCCTGATGAGTTTACTTCCTCTTTCATTCCCTGCAAAGGTAAAGCATAATGGACTACTATGCATCGCATAGTAGTCCATTATGTGTCACTTACCTGACACAGGAGCCAGCGAAGTCACCACTGTCCCCTGTAGTCCGGAGCGTCCATCTTCTCGGTGGGTCTGGCTGCTCCGCCGCTGTCATTCGGCGAAGCCGCAATGACGTCACTCCCGTGCATGGGAGCTGCCACTCGCGGCATATCGCCGTTGACGATGCCGCGCTCAGTGCGCGCTGCTGTCTACGGCACATGCGCCATAGACAGCGGTGCCTGTCTTTCGGGCAAATATCTCCTAAACCATGTAGGTTTAGGAGATACTTCTTGGACCTACAGGTAAGCCTTAATCTAGGCTTACCTGTAGGTCAAAGTTGGTTGTAAGGGTTTACAACCACTTTAAACATACACACAGTTAGGGCCTGATTTACACGGCCTTGGTGCTGCAAGCATTTCTTGAAAAAGCACGGAATGGGAGCCCAGATGTGTGCAGACAGCTGTGGCCAGGAAGTAATGACAGTGGCTGCAACTGTCTGCTTGTGTTCTAATCGCACAGGATAAATTGCCTACAGTTATGTACAGATGATCAGGCCTGAAAGAGTAACTCCATTTTCGTAGAAAAAAAATAGCAAATAAAAAAAAATAATATACAGTAGCGTATACAATTGCAACTCAAGTCATGATGGAATTAAATGTTATTAAAAAAATGACCTTTCCTTTTCAATCTGTAGTGCTGTAATTTTCTGTAAAATGTAATGTAATATGGCAACCGGGAGGTGTTCTCTGTTTAGGTTTGATCCTAACTGCTATACTTACCTGAATGGCTTGATTGCTCTGTGATATCCACTTTATGTTCTTCATGAGAATAAATTCCATCTTCATTGGATGTCTATAAAACAGGATAGAAAATAATATTGATATCAGTATTATTATCAATAGATAACAGGAATACTGCCCTGACTTTTATTGTAAAATGTGAAAAAAGTGGAGTAACATTTTATATGCTCGGCCTTATGGAAATACAGGGGGTTATTTAAGAAAGACAAATATACTTTGCACTACAGGTGCACTTGGAAGTGCAGTCGCTGTAGAGCTGAGGGGAAGATCTGAAATGAGGGGAAGCTCTGCTCATCCAATCATGTGCTAAGCTAAAAAAAACATTTTATTTTTTTCTTGCGTGTCCCTCTCGGATCTACAGCGATTGCACTTCCAAGTGCACTTTCAGTGCAAAATGGATTTACCTTTCGTAAATAACCCCCACAATGTCCAGTTTCTAGTTAATGCTGAAAAGATTGTGTCATGGTTTCTGGAGTTGCTCAGTGACAGTGGCCAGCATTTAACAAGAAGATCGGACTTTTCTTGTTGGATCTATTTAAAGTTGAATGCCAGACAAGCAGCTGACACAATATTATGGAGACTATGCTCAAGTCTGCAGAGCAGGACAGAAAACATAGACGTTGTAAGGGATCCATCAATAAATATACAGTATTTTGCTTTCTGTAACTGGCTGTCTGGAGACACATGGGATGGAAGATGGATAGGGTTTAGATAATTTTATAAAGAGAGAGTCCTGCAGCCATACCCCCCCCCCCCCCCGAAGGGGAGGGGTCGGCGTAAGGACGGCATGACAGGTGCAGGACAGCCCTGTTGCCACTTTAATTAGCTGCCCAGGGGGAGGCCGCTTTAAGGCGAGGGGTCAGGCGGAGGTAAGGGGCGGAGCTACGGCATGGTACGTGATAGCGGCGTACCATGCTTTCACTCGGAGAGCGGAGGAGGAAGCGATTCCCACCCACCCTCCCTGGTTTAGGTCAAGTGTGTTAGGTTGGGGGTTAGACGGGTGGGGCCGCAGGTGGCGCTTGGGGATTTTTGGGTAGGAAAGGGGAGGTTTTTACAGGTAGAAAAGACTGTTGTACCCATCCATGGGATGGGGGTGGTTAATGTACTTTCAGGTTAAGAGTTGTTAACCTGGAAGGGTTAAAAGGGGTAGGTCACTGCGATGGTTTGGGTATAGCCTCCGAGACAGGGGATACCGTCTGGAGGTCAAGAGGTCAAAAGTGGGAAGTCGTTCACAGTGACCAGTGTGTTGTTATGATGGTACCCATGACCCGTTTAAAGGCTGGGAATGTTTACATTTTGAAAGTTATTTATAGTATTTTATTAAACTATATATATTTTTGTTAATAAATTAAGGCCAGTTGGCCATTTACTCCATACCTTGTCCGTGGTTTATTAAAGGTGGGGATCAGGTTTTGGAGGCGGGTGTCGGTCATGGGTGGGAGGTTATGGATACGCATCTAGGGGGGGCTTAAGTCCTTACAAATGTCATGATATACACAGTATTTGTCCTGTCTAGTCATTATACAAGCGCATTGAAATATAGCAAGACATAGGGGTTGATGCACTATAGACAAATAGACTGTTCACTTTGCATTTGCTTTTGAAAGAGGGGGATGCTCACTCCTGTAATACTGGGGTTCAGTGTCCAATGTCTACAGCACCCAGATACTAGCCAGGATGGGAATGTACACAAAGATGAGAGTATTTTAGCTAGCCTTCAGGGTGACAGAAAATGGCCTACAGGTACAGTGCCTTGAAACATTATTCATACCCCTTGACATTTTCCACATTGTCATGTTACAACCAAAAAGGTAAATGTATTTTATTGGGATTTTATGTGATAGACCAACACAAAGTAGCACATAATTGTGAAGTGGAAGGAACATGATAAATGTAAATGTTTAACATTTTTTACAAATATCTGAGAAGTGTGTTGTGCATTTCTATTCATCCCTGCTGAGTCAATACTTTGTAGAACCACCTTTCGCTGCAATTACAGCTGCAAGTCTTTTTGGGAATGTATCTACCAGCTTTGCACATCTAGAGAGTGACATTTTTGCCCATTCTTTGCAAAATAGCTCAAGGTTCTGTCAGATTGGATGGATAGCATCTGTGAACAGCAATTTTCAAATCTTGCCACAGATTCTCAATTGGATTTAGGTCTGGACTTTGACTAGGCCATTTTAAGACATGAATAT
This sequence comes from Lithobates pipiens, assembly GCF_037356315.1. Classification (NCBI taxonomy): domain Eukaryota; kingdom Metazoa; phylum Chordata; class Amphibia; order Anura; family Ranidae; genus Lithobates; species Lithobates pipiens. Next base: position 172,283,850 of record NW_027507787.1, on the reverse strand, counting down.
GCTTTGATCTAAACCATTTCATTGTAGCTCTGGCTGTATGTTTAGGGTTATTGTGCTGCTGGAAGGCAAACCTCTGCTCCAGTCTCAAGTATTTTACAGCCTCTAATGCCGTGTACACGTGACTGGACTTTGACGGACTAGGTCCGACTGTCTTCCCGACTGACTTTCTGAACGCATGGACTTGGCCACACACGACCGAACTAAGTCTTTTCGAAAGTCCATTCATTTTGAATGTGATGACGTTAACAGGACTAAAGAAGGAAGTTCAATAGCCAGTAGCCAATAGCTGAGAAAAAATAAAGCCCGCTGGAGCCCACACACGGTCGAATTGTCCAGATTCCAGTTCGCCGGACCAAGTCTGCCGGAAAGTCCGATCGTGTGTACCCGGCATAACAGGTATTCTTCTAAGATTGCCTTGTATTTGGCTTCATCCATCTTCCCTTCAACTCTGATAGTTTCCCTGTCCCTGCTGAAGAAAAGTATCCCCACAACATGATGCTGTCACCACCATGTTTCACAGTGGGGATGGTGTGTTCTGGGTGATGTGCAGTGCTACTATTCTACCACACATAGCGCTTTGCTTTTTGGCCAAAAATGTTCAATTTTGGTCTTGTCTGACCAGAGAACCTTCTTCCACATGTTTGCTGTTTCCCCCGCTTCTCGCAAACTGCAAACTGGATTTCTTATGGCTTTCTGTCAACAATGGCTTTCTTTTTGCCACTCTTCTATAAAGGCCATATTTGTGGAGTGCATGAATAATAGTTGTCCTGTGGACAGATTCTCCCATCTGAGCTGTGGATCTCTGCAGCTCATTCAGAGTTACTATGGGCTCTCGGTTGCTTCTCTGATTAATGCTATGCTTGCCCGGCACGTCAGTTTAGGTGGACGGCCATGTTTTGGTAGGTTTGCAGTTGTGTCATACTTTTTCCATTTTCGGATGATGGACTGAAAAATGCTCTGTGAGATGTTCAAAGCTTGGGATATTTTTCCATACCCTAACCCTGCTTTAAACGTCTCCGCAACTTTATCCCTAACCTTTCTAGTGAGTTCCTTGGCCTTCATAATGCATTTTGTTCACCAAAGTTCTCTAACAAAGTTCTCTAAAACTGTGCAGCAGACGTTGCTAAACTAAAGAAAGTTGTCATTAGCAGCTGACAATCTGCTGATCACAGTTGTTCATCAAAAATATGAACGACCCACCCCACCACTACTACTGCTGCTCTCCTTTATCTCCTACTCTTTACCCACTGCTGCAGGGCCCCCTGTTGCTTTTCTATCTCCCCCCCCCTTCACTGAAACCCTCTGCCACTCTAATTCCCACTCCCTGTCTCCCATCACCCTGTAGAGCTTCCAGCTTTTCCTATTCTCACCCTCACCAGGTGTCAGCGGCTGCCAGGGAACACGGGTATCTATTTCAAGATGGAGAGCATGGAAGTGGGTAAATATGTAATATTTACGGTCCCCTTCCATAAAATATGCCGGCCATCATTCTAATTATATCTGCGTTAATACCAACATTTATTACTGTTAGTGTGCTTTCACACCACACCGCTGATAGCGGCGGCGGTAAAACGCCGCTATGTTTAGCGGCGTTTTACCTCAGGGCTTTCACACTACAGACAATGGTGCAGCTTCTTTAGGGCGTTTTTCAGGCGCTATTTCTAACGCTATAGCGCCTGAAAAACGCCCTGGTGTGAAAGGGGTCTTATTGTTAAAATCCTTTTCATTCTTTGATTTTAATTCATATATACGCCTATGGTATACAATTAATTATAGTCATTACTAATTATTACTCCATATATACTTATATATTTATCTGTATAAAGAATCTCTTTTATAATTAGAATGATATCTATACTTCTTTTAGCCCCCATTATATTTTGCGGGTCTGGAATTCACATCAATCCATCTATCTTACCTGCACCACTACTTCAGGTATATCTATGTGTACATTATTGGCATCATAGTTATCAATTACCACCAGATTTAATTTAATTACACCACCACAATACAGGCATACCCCACTTTTAAGTACACAATGGGGTTTATCTGCTAAAGCTGAAAAGTGCAAAATCCGCCTCACTTTTGCATAGAAGTTACTGCTGGGAACTTTTATCCCCAACACTTATTATTGCATATTTGCACATATATTTTTGGTATTGGCACAGCAATTTTTGCACCTTATCTGTTTACACAATTTTTTGCACATCTTGATATTGCATATTTGCATATTATAACCCTGCATATATTGCACATTTTTGCACAGTATTGTATTAAGCTTAACATATATTGCTATAGTAGCCTCAGATATGGTAGCCTTAGATTTTATAGTCCGTGTGCAGACTTTGAATTAGAAAGTTGACTTAAGCACACCAATAGATATAACAATAATTTTAAAGTGACAGAACACGGACATGGTTGCAGCCTAGTCATTTAGGTTTTTTTCTATTCATTTGTGTAGTTAGTCTCTACATATTCATAATATCAGCGCTAAGGCCTTTTTTTATTAATATGGATACCAAACATGACATGCTTTAAAATTGCCCAAAAACCTGCAGCGGCGACAAACTACATACATTTTTAAAAGCCTTTTCAGGTTACCACTTTAGATTTACAGAGGTCTATTGCTGAAATAACTACCCTCAATCTGACCTTCACGGTGATACCTCACATGTATGGTGCAGACCGACGCTGGCGTCTGCCTTTGTGCATAAGCATGGGGGGACAGGGGTGCTTTTTAAAAAAAACATTGGGGTCTCTTAGACCCTAGTTCTCTCCTCTGCCCTCAAAGCATCTGAACACACCAAGATTGGTGTGATAAAATGCTTTGCCAATTTCCCAATGGCGCTGTTTATATCCAGCGAAACAGTCATGAAATGCTCATAGCTTCCGGTTTCTTAGGCCAGAGAAATGATTGGAGCTGTTCTGGTCTCTGATCAGCTCTAAGGTCAGCTGGCAGAACCACCGGCTTCATTCTTGGTTTCCCTGTTGGGACAGGAGAGCCAGTGAAAATCATGGAAGATGGTGGGAGGCGGGGAGGAACGTTCCCTCCCACTGCTTATAAGAGCAGTCTAGAGGCTAATTAGCTGCTAGGATTGCTTTTACATGAAAGCTAACCGCTGGCTGAAAAGAAAGATACCAAGAAGATACCTAAACCTGCAGGCATCATTTTGGTATAACCACTCAAAGTCCACCATTAGAATACCACCCTTCATCCACCCAATTCTAATGATGGGCATACATGCACCATTTTTTTTTTAACTGTGGTGGTGAAATCACCTCCTACAGTGCTGGAGTCACTGATTTACGTAACGTGGATGCAAACGCTGTTGCTGTCAAGATAAATAAACCCGTGCTGCAGCTGAATGGCGTACCCACTAAGCAAATGATTGTTAACAATAAAACAAAGTAACATTACATTATAACAGTAAGACCTGCCATACCTGCAAATAAAATAAAATAAAATATAGTAAAAATAAGGCATTGCAATCTTCTTATCCTAAAAAGTATAAGCCGAAGCATGTGGGCAACCCGCCCCTAATGTTAGAAGCAAATCGCTCCTCCACCCCTGCCCCAATGCTTCAGGATATATGGTCTTTTTTTTAACTGTGGTGGTGAAATCACCTCCGACAGCGCTTTACGTATTGTAGGAGCAAACGCTATTGCTGTCAAATAAATAAACCCGTGCTGCAGCTGAATGGCGTACCTGCTAAGCAAATGATGGTTAACAATAAAAAATTTAAACATTGCAGTATAACACACCATACCTGCAAAGCAAGTACAATGAAACATAGTAAAAATAAAACAGAGAGAGAACAATAGATATAGAACAATATTGAGCGGCTAGTAGCGAGCGAACATAAGAGAGAACAATAGAGAGAGAAGAAAAATAAAACTTCAACTATTTTTGGCTTTTTTATTTTATATCTTTTTTTGTGTTTTTTTTCACTTTTAAAAACTGTAAAAAAAATAAAAATAAATGAACGGTGCAGATTAGGGTCTCTCAAAATGTGATGGCAATCACATCTTTTGAGACCCTGTGTACGTGTGCCTAGGACTGTGTAGTTCTGTACCCTACGCTAATACTCAACTAATGTGTAGTAGCGTTTGAAACATTTCCGTGAATCCCTCCACTTCATTGCTAACAAATTATTACACTTTAAGCAGGGTCTCTCCCCCATCTAACTTGGGATTCTACAAGCCGTTGGGGGAAGCCTGGTGCCACATGCGCCAATTCCAAAATCAAAAAGCTGACTAAAAAGTGGCTGTGTAATAATTGTTTGCGTACAAGTGGTACCCCTTTCCGAATAAGGGTGACACCAAGTCCCACACAATCTTTCCAGCGCTCCCTATGTAGTCTGGGCAGTTCTCCGGCACTACGTGACTATCTTTCCCCTCATAAACCATAAAATTATATGTATAGCCTGTTACCCTGTCACAGAGCTTATATATCTTGCCCCCATATTGGCACGCTTCCTGGGAAAATACTGTTTGATAGACAAGTAGCCAGAAAATCTAATCAGGGACTCATCAACGCAGACAAGTTAATTGGGAGTAGGGATGAGCCGAACACCCCCCTGTTCGATTCGCACCAGAACCTGCGAACAGACCTAAACTTCGTGTGAACTTTAGAACCCTATTAAAGTCTATGGGACTCGAACGTTCACAATCTAAAGTGCTCATTTTAAAGGGTAATATGCAAGTTACTGTCCTAAAAAGTGTTTGGGGACCCAGGTCCTGCCCCAGGGGACATGGATCAATGCAAAAAAAAAGTTTTAAAAACGGCCGTTTTTTCAGGAGCAGTGATTTTAATAATGATTAAAGTGAAACAATAAAAGTGTAATATTCCTTTAAATTTCGTAGCTGGGGGGTATCTATAGTATGCCTGTGAAGGGGCGCATGTTTCTGGTGCTTAGAACTGTCGCTGCACAAAGTGTCATTTGTGCAGGAAAAAAAGTCTTTTAAAATCACTTGCAGCTAAATTGTCGGGTCTCCGTAATACAGAGAACACTCAATGTTCTCTGTATTAGCCGACAATTCATTCATTCATTGATTAAAAAAAAAAAAAAAAAAAAGCGTGGGGGTTCCCCTAAATTCAATTACCAGGCCCTTCAGGTCTGACATGGATATTAAGGGGAACCCCGTGTCAAATTAAAAAAAAAATTGACGTGGGGGTCCCCCCAAATATCCATACCAGACCCTTCAGGTCTGATATGGATATTAAGGGGAACCCCGCATCAAATTAAAAAAAAAATTGACGTGCGGGTCCCCCTAAAAATCCATATCAGACCCTTTATCCGAGCACACAACCTGGCAGGCCGCAGGAAAAGAGGGGGGGACGAGAGAGCGGCCCCCCTCCCTCCTGAACCGTACCAGGCCACATACCCTCAACATTGGGAGGATGCTTTGGGGGTCTGTGACCCCTCAAAGCACCTTGTCCCCATGTTGATAAGGACAAGGGCCTCATCCTCACAACCCTGGCCGTTGGTTGTGAGGGTCTGCGGGCGGGGGGCTTATCAGAATCTGGAAGCCCCCTTTAACAAGGGGACCCCCAGATCCCGGCCCCCCCCTGTTTGAAATGGTAAGGGGGTACAAAAGTACCCCTACCATTTCACAAAGAAAGTGTGAAAATGGTTAAATAAGACAAACACACTTTTGAAAAATTCCTTTATTAAAAATGAAAAAAAAAAAAAAAAGATTCCAGCGGTGCTAATCCACTCTTGCTATCCAGCGACGGATCTCCGGGGTCCAGCGATGGATGATCATATCCAGCGACGGGGGATCTCTCAGTCCAGCGCTGTCCATACATCCGTCTTCTATTTCCTCTCCGGAGACACTGCAGAGAGCACAGCGCTGACGTTTCTTATATTGGGAGGGCGGGGCCACCCGTCACCTGACCCCGCCCCTCTGACGCTGCAGAGGGAAGCCAGGGGTTCCCCAGTGATGTGTGGGTGACCCCGCCCCCTCTGATGTAACGCAGGTTTCCGTTACATCAGAGGGGGCGGGGTCACCCACACGTCACTGGGGAACCCCTGGCTTCCCTCTCCAGCGTCAGAGGGGCGGGGTCAGGTGACCGGTGGCCCCGCCCTCCCAATATAAGAAACGTCAGCGCTGTGCTCTCTGCAGTGTCTCCGGAGAGGAGACAGAAGAAGGATGTATGGACAGCGCTGGACTGAGAGATTCCCCTGTCGCTGGATATGACGGAGACCCGACAATTTAGCCGCAAGTGATTTTAAAGGACTTTTTTTCCTGCACAAATGACACTTTGTGCAGCCACAGTTCTAAGCACCAGAAACATGCGTCCCTTCACAGGCATACTATAGACACCCCCCAGCTACGAAATTTAAAGGAATATTACACTTTTATTGTTTCACTTTAATCATTATTAAAATCACTGCTCCTGAAAAAACGGCCGTTTTTAAAACTTTTGCATTGATCCATGTCCCCTGGGGCAGGACCCGGGTCCCCAAACACTTTTTAGGACAGTAATCTGCATATTACCCTTTAAAATGAGCACTTTAGATTTCTCCCATAGACTTGTATAGGGTGTTCCGGCTTTTCGAATTTGCTGCGAACAGCCCAAATTGTTCACTGTTCGCTGAACAGGCGAACAGGCAATGTTCGAGTAGAACATGAGTTCGACTCGAACTCGAAGCTCATCCCTAATTGGGAGTAAACAAGGCTGCAAGCTGGTGGTTGAAGTGGTTTACGAGGGGTCGAATTTTGTAGAGCCGATAATGTCCAGGGTCACCCCGAGGATGACAGAGTTCATTGTCTTGAAGTGCATTAAACTGCAAGATCTGCTTGTATCATGTCCTGGTCATGGAGGCAGAGAACACGGGCATATGGTGAATTGGGTCAGTAGACCAATATGACACTACTTGTACTAGCCACCTTGCCATCTTGAACTGCACTTATGGGACTCGCCATGTCACCAAGTGTTACTGCAGTGCTGGATGTACGACCAGGATGTACTAGGCTGCTGGTGCTTGCCAGTTCACCAGAAGGATTAGCGGCGCTAGTACTGGCTCTCTGCTCCATACGAGAGGCCTGCGGTTCTTGCACCTCAATGACAGCAGAAGAACGGGGTTGGGTACACGTGACCCTGGTAGGGACCACAACTCCATCGTCAGAGCTATCTGTCAGGGTGCCGCTACTGCCTACAGGTTCATATTCTGAGCCTTAATCTGACAGATGAGCGACTTCCTCTTCACTATCTGTCAGAAATGTGTATGCCTCTTCACTACTGTACCTTCGATTTGGCATTTTGGTCTCTAAATTTACTGGTACAGTAGTGAGACTCACAGGAAAAAAAGCTCCTGACTGTCAGCGACTGCTTAAAAAAATCCTGTTATGCTCCGTACACACGAGCAAAACTTTTCTGTGACCATGTGTATGCAAGCCAAGCTTAAATGGAATTCTGTTGGAAAAACCATCCAAGTTTTTTCAGATGGAATTCCACTCAAGCTTGTCTTGCACACACACAAGTTTGCTGAACTTTCGGCCGTCAAGAGCACGCTGGCGTAAAACACTACGACAATTGTTTCCAAGCATGCGTAGGAATTTTGGAACGTTTTTGAGAACCTGCTCTCAATCTTTTGCTAGTGGGAATTCGGGCAGCAAACGTCTGATGAAGCATACACCCGGTCGCATTTTCCAACCAAAAGCTCTCATCGGTCTTTTCCTGTTGGAATTTCCGATTGTGTGTACGGGGCATAAGCTTTCACAGGGATCAGGCCTGACTCTGTGAACGATGCAGTTATGTGTGTTATGTTTTGTAAGTGACAGTGATTGACTGATGCTGCACTTAACTGGACTGGGCTGGGCATGGCCGAGGGGCTAAACGCAGGTGCTAGCAGGTATCAGGGCTGATCCTACTAACATTGCATTTTTGGGAACCCTAAACTGCTGGGGACGCTAGTATAGATATGATCAGATCAGACGTTGATCCATTCAGACACTATACTACTAAGGGATGTGTACGGTGTGTGCGTGGGTGTTAGCACTAATCTGACATTGCCTGGGACGATGCAGACCCTGACTGATGCTAAAACTGATGAGTTGAGGAAGGCAAGAACATGAGCTTACAGAGGGGAAACACTGGTACACAAATTGGCATTCATGTTCCCCCAGCCGCAGCGTATTGTCAAGTGTAGGAGATAATGATGTGGTCACTGACTCAACTTGGGTGCCAGATAGAGCAGAGGAGGAAAGTGAGGGTGAGGCACAACCCCAACGAGGCAGCCATCATGGAAGTGGCATAGTTGGGCAAGGCAGTCAGCCGCAAAGTCCACGTTACTGCTGACGTGTGGTCCAGCAAGTATGGGCAGGGAGATATATTTTGTTCACAGCACACTGGATAACTCTGCTTGCAACTCAGAAGGATGCAGGACAGGGCTCAGTGCTGCAGATTGTTGTGCCCCCACATCTCCATACAGCTGCTGATGCCAGATTTGTCAGCTCTATCCCCTCCTCCTCCATGCCCTCCTCTGCTGAATTGTCCTATGAACCTCAAGTACCCCCTGAGTGTTCAAAGGGCTATTCAATGAGTCTGGCTAAAAGGTGCCATGCAGTAATTCAGCTGGTGTGTCTAGGGGACAGGAATCACACCGGAGCAGAGATTCTTGCAGCTCTGCAGGGACAGGCCCAGAGGTGGTTGTGCATGAGCGTTGTCCATGTGCACAGAAGGTACACCAGTCTCTGTACATTTAAATATTTTAATTAGCTGTATAATATTTTTACATTACACTACAAGAAAAATAAAACTTACAAAGTAGAAGAATGAGATGTGGTCTGTTTTACTATCCAGCTGATTCTTATTGATGTGATAATCCACATTCACTGACAGATCAGAGTCACATGGCAGTTCGTCTCTTCCTCTACCTTCCAAATTCAGGAAGCTTTGACTTTCAGAGTAGTGGGGAAGAACCCATGCAACAGCTTCTGAAAACATTAGGTTTCTTAAATCCAGGTCTTCATCAACATCTTCTTTTGTTACCAATACTGCCTATGGTAGAAAATACATGGTTTTAGGCTTTGATTTAGTAACCAGGGTGAACCAGAGAACCTTCTAGCATTTTCCCAGAGACAAAAGACAGTCAATATGATTTACAAATCATGTCTGGTCAGCCATTTGTCATTTTTTTAATCAGAGGTGGCTTCACAGGCCGTGGAGGAGAGAGCTAGAAGAAAGACAGGACTGTAATCTCTCCCCCAGCAATAATAATCTTAATATGAGGAAGTGCTGCTTAAGCCCCGTACACACTATCAGATTGTCTGCTGAGTTTTTCCTTCAGATTTACCAATACCATGTAGTAGAAGGGCCTGCCTGATTGCATACACATTGAAACTCCTAAGGTTTGACCTCATATTATATGGTTTTGGTAAATCTGAAGGAAAAACTCAGCAGACAATCTGATAGTGTGTACGGGGCTTAAGTATTGAGCCTTACCAGAAGGTTGTACTGGTATATTTGTCTAAAATCATGGTGCAAAAATCAACTATGATTTTAACTTATCTTTATTTTTCAGGTCCAAAGTCCAAAAAATGTTCTTTTTTTTTTTTACACTGTCCCTTCATTCAAATTTTTCTTAGCATTTTTATTGCTGTCACAATGAATGTAACTATCCCTTGTGACAGTAGACAGCAATGACAGGTACTCTTTATGGAGGGATTTGGGGTCAAACCCCTCCCTCTGCACTTGAAAGTATTCAAAATGGCAAGATCAGAATTTTTGAATATTTTTGATTTTTGAAAAATGGGGCCGTTGGCTGCCAAGTAAACCGGAAGTGACGTTGTGACATCGGTTCTGGGTTACTACAGCCGAGACCTGATCAAAGCTGATTCCATCTTTGTTCGGGTCTCCAGCCAGCTAGCGGACATGCCAGCTGGTGGCTTGGGTCTCCTGGTGGGACAGGAGAGCCCGGCGAGTGGTAGAAGGTGGCGGGAGGGGATGTCCCGCTGCTTGTAATAACTGCTGAATGGCTGCTTAGCTGCATTGGTTGATATCACAAGAAAGCAGACTCTACAAAACGGTACCACAGTGATGAGTGCAGCTGCAGACATCACTCCGGTACAACCACTTGAAGCCAATGATGTACAGATACGTGATTTGGTGGCAAGTGATGGCTGCTCACATATGAGCACTCAGATGCCTCTAACTCAATGCCTGAAGCTATGTGAACTATTTTGAGGCAGGTTTGGCTGTTTTTGGCCCCATAGAATTTAACTGATTCAGCCCCCGGAAGATTTTACCCCCTTCCTGACCAGAGCACTTTTTGCGATTCGGCACGACATCGCTTTAAATGACAATTGCGCGGTCATGAGACGTTGTACCCAAACAAAATCGCCGTCCTTTTTTCCCACAAATAGATCTTTCTTTTGGCGGTATTTGATCCCCTCTGCGGTTTTTATTTTTTGCGCTATAAACAAAAAAAGAGCGACAATTTTGAAAAAAAAAAACGTATTATTTTTTACTTTTTGCTGTAATAAATATCCCCCAAAAATATATAAAAAAAACAATGTTTTTCATCAGTTTAAACCGATACGTATTCTTCTACATATTTTTGGTAAAAAAAAAAAATCACAATAAGCGTATTTTGATTGGTTTGCGCAAATGTTGTAGCATCTACAAAATAGGGGATAGTTTATGGCATTTTTATTATAATATTTTTTTTTTTACTAGTAATGGTGGCAATCTGCGATTTTTATCAGGACTGCAACATTATGGCGGACACATTGGACAATTTTGACACATTTTTGGGATCATTAGGATTAATAGAGCGATCCATGCTATAGAAAATGCATTGATTACTGTAAAAATGTCACTGGCAGGGAAGGGGTTAACCACCAGGGGGCAATCAAGGGGTTAATGTGTGACCTAGTCTGTTCTAACCGAAGAGGGGAGGGGACTGTGCAGGGGAGATGACAGATCACTGTTCATACTCTGTATGAACAGACGATCTGTCTGTTCTACCCTCAGAGAACCAGAAACTGTGCGTTTACACACACAGATCCCGGATCTCCGTGTCACCCGAGCAATCGCAGGAGCCCGGCGGTGATCGTAACTGCCGGGCACTCACAACGGCATAGTGGGTGCGCGCATGCCACCTAGTGGCCACAGGGCGAAGCGACGTTACATAACGTTTCGCCTAGCCGTGCCATTCTGCCGCAGTACAACTGCAACAGATGGTCGGCAAGTGGTTAACAGAAACACCTTAAATTATGAAATCAACTGTTTGTGTGGGCATATTGCAAGCTTTTATTCGCTTGTTAAAACTGGTCTCTCTCCTCTAGGGCTTTCCGTCGCCTAGAACAAAAATGCTTGAAGCTTGAATACACAAGAAAAATGCTGGTAATACGCTTGTAAAATCTTCGTATACACTTGAAAAAAAGCTCCACAAAATTTGAATGCCTGTAGTAGTAACTTACAGCTAATGCTACAATATCAGTCCATGAATCAGTGTGAAGTGTAAAATCAGCCACTCCATCTTTGTAGGTCCCTAGTGTTGCAATCTTTTCCAAATTTTCACCCGACAGGATTTTCACTACCACTTGAGCCATGGGTTGATTATTCTGATCAGTCACTTTAATCTGCGGGAGAGAAACAATTTTTGATCAGAAAGTTTATATGAATAGCCAAACATACTCATACAATATGTTGTACCCATTTCTTAGCTTCAGGCTTCACTTGGAGCCAAACCTTTTTCAGTTTTGACTTGAATAGGCAAGGGTTAAAACCTCTGTCAATTTTTTTTTTACAGCTATTTGAGACACTGTTACAAAGATTTACCCTCACTTCCTGTCCTACTGACATTTTGCTAGACAGAAATGAAGGGACATTTACCAACAGCATTACTGACAGGTAGTGTTTTTGTGACAGAAGAGTCTCTATTGGGCCAATAAGCAAGAGGTTGTAAATAGCACAGGGGGTATGCACTGCCCTCAGGAACATGTACCAATGTACCAATGTACCAATGTTCAGGTCTGGTAAATTAAATAAAAAAAACACCGCAATATGCATTTTAGAGGTCCCTCTAAAACTCCATACCAAACCCTTTATGCAAGCCCATGTTGATGAGAACAAGGTCCTCATCTCCCTGATCTGTCATAAGCTACAGTGTATAAGGAAATTAGTGGGAATAGTGGTGACATCATTGACCAAATCCGGCCATATTTAGTGAATGTCTTTGCCCAAAAATGGCCAGTGGAAAATGCATGCAGCTTCCTTCGGAACCAGTTACAGCAGGAAGCTGTCATATATACAGTATAAGGGGTAGAAATACCGCTTCTATACAAGATGCTCATCTCCCTCTGAACAGGGGGCTGAACGGGCTAGTGCTTTGGGCATTTGAATGCCTGAACAGTCAAAGTTTGGTAGGAAACCTAGGCTCAGTCTGAACCATCAGTTTATGCCTACTTATCACATTTTTTAAATATATTCACACAAATAGATCTTTTTTTGGGGGGGGGTATTTAATCAATGCAGGGTTTTTTATTTTTTTGCAAAAAAAAGACCAAAAATTTTGAAAAAAAAATGTTTACCTTTTTTCTGTCAGTAAATGTTTTTTAACTGAGTAACTTTTTGCCTTCACTGATGTGCGCTGATGAGACAGCACTAATGGGAACTGACAGGCAGAAATGATGGGCACTGAGAGGCTGAACTGGGGGGCATTGATGAGGTGGCAATTATTGGCACTGATGAGGCAGCACGTATGGGCACTGATGAGGAGGCACTAATATGCCGCACTTATGGGCACTGATAGGTGGCACTGCTGAGCACTGATATGCGGCACCAATGAGCACTGTTTGGTAGCACTGATGGGCACTAATAGGCAGCACTGGTGGGCTGTACTGATGGGCATTGACAGCAGTAATGGGCATTGATGGGCAGAACTGATTGCCAGCCCTGACTGGCATTGCTAATGGGCACTGATTGGTGGCACTTGTGGGCAGTGGTGGGCACTGATTGCTGCCACTGATGGGCACTGATAGCTGGCATTGGTGGGCAATGGTGGGCACTGATTTGACACTATTTTACAATATTGTAATCAGGGCCCTGATTTCATTCCTAGCTGTCCCCTGTGAGGAAATGCTGCTGATCGGCTCTCCTCTCCTCACACTCTGTCAGTGTGAGGCGAGGAGCGCCGATTACCAGCACTTCCTTGTTTACATGTGACCAGCTGTGATTGGACACAGCCAATCACATGGTTAAAGAGCCACGGCTCTTTCCAAAGATCAGGGTCACACCGTGTCCTAGCAACACAGTGCGGGTGCGAGAGAGCGGCCGTTTTGGGACACCGTCATATGACGGCGTCGCAGAACAAGAGCCGCACCGGGACGGGTGGCAAGCAGTTAAAAACATTACTTGTTAAATTACAAAATTTAAAAAAGTTACATTAATTTTAGCACTTTCCAAGTGTCTGTCTTCAGAACCCTTCTGTTCTCTATCTACACTTCTTCCTATGCCATGTTCGTAACATGCAAATGGATATTTACTACTCATCTCACCCCTTCAGTCTCCTTGCACATCACTAGATTATATTCTGCTAATTGGCATATCAGTATTGATGTCAAAACACTTTCTGAAACTCAATCTTTCAAAAACTGGGTGATATTATTTCCCCCCATCCCTAGACTTTTCCACTGGGCACAACTAAACTTCCCTCACCTCCTATCAAGGTTGTAAGTGTAATAATGGACTCCAGCATCTCCTTTGAGCCCCACATGCAATCACTGTTTGCATCTTGCAGTCTTACCTCTATAACATTTTCCACCACCAAGCTACTAATTTACTCTCTTGTTATCTCTCCCCTCAACTATTGCAACTCCCACCATGTTTGTCTACCTCTACACAGACTATCCCCTCTTCAGTCTGTCATAAATTCTGCTGCCAGACATATCCACCTTACCATCCGTTCAGTGTCTGCCACTCTCTCTCCTAATCCTTCCACTGCCTTCCTATCACCCAATGAATAACAACAACTTCCAAAAACTCTGCCCCAAGTTACATCTCTAACCTTATCTCAAAATATTAACCAGGTCATCAATTCCACTCCTTCCAAGACCTTCTGCTCTCTAGCTCCCTTGCTAACTCCTAGCATGCTCATGTCCAGGACTTCTTTAGAGCCTCTCCCGTCCTTTGTAACTCCCTATCCCAACCTGTACAGCGATCTCCTACTGTGCCTGCTTTTAGGTGATTCCTGAAAACCTATCTCTACCTATTTTATCATTTGCCCTTCATGTTTTATATTGTATTGTAGGGCCCTCTTGTCTGCGCAAACTGTTGGCTTAAAGTACATTTAGTATAATAATAGTATAATAAATGAATGGTAAATTCTGCTCTCCCTCAGGGATGCAGCCTGCAAATGCAATAACCCAAATTTTACTTACAATAACCCCCCCCCCCCCCCACAAAAAAAAAAGAGTTAAGAAAATCCAGACCTTCCCAAACTGCCAGAGTAGTAACTGTCCAATAAACCCATTCACAATCCTATATAGTACTTGTAGTGTCTTACTTCTTACTGGAAGAGTGTCTCATGATTGTAGCACTCTCCCCCTCTACACTACAATAACAAGCAGACCCTATAGATAGATGTGTGTATATATATTGTACAGGACGCCGTGGCTGGGTCCTGGAAGGACGCTATATTTCCCCTCTGTTTGGGTTGTGGTCTCTTTAAGGGAATAAAAATTGATTAACCCACCTGTTAAGGAAGTGTCTTTAAAAAACAAGACAGGAAGTGGTAGATGGGTGTAGAGGAGTGGAGAAGACATGGTGGATGGTGGATGGTGTTTATTTTGGACTGCAGCAACTGAAGTGGACAGCAGTGTCCTGTTTGGAAGGCTCCTGGCAGGGGAAGCTACCTGCCATCAAGATCAAGCTCTGTTTTGATAAGGACAGCTGTTCTGGACTTTGCAAGTCGGTGAGACTACAAACCTTTTTTCCTTTTGTTTTTGGCTGCTGTAAAGCTATTTAAGTTAATAAACCCTTTGTTGGTGGTGGTGTGGTGGAGAATGCGGGCAGGACAAAGTAACAGGCGTTTTTCTTTTTTTTTTGCATTGGATTTGAACTGACATATAAAGGAACAGTACAGTGAATCCTGGGTTAAAGCTGCACAACTGTTGAAAGCTGAAACAATGGAGGAGCTAATTAAACAGCTGTCCTTGGCTAATATGCAAGCGCAGACTCGCCATGAGGAAGCTAATCAGCGCTTAGCAACCCAGCTGGAGGTACAAAAAACGCACCACAATGAGGCGCTGGCTCTGCAGCAAGAAAATACTCGCCTGTTGGTGGCCCAGTTAGCAGCCTAGCAAGCGACCCAACAAGGGGTGATGCAGGCTCAGATAACTGCCTTAAAAGAAGTAGTGCAGCAGCTTTCTCAGGGCCGTGAACAAGTGGCCGTTGCCCCTGGCAACCAGGTGACCATAAGGGCAAGCCATTTCTTGCAGAAGTTGTCCCTGAGTGATGACGTAGAGGCGTTGTTGGCAACATTTGAGAGGACGGCAGAGAGAGAAGGGTGGCCCCAGGACCAGTGGGCCGGCTTAATTGCTCCTTTCCTCACCGGAGATCCTCAAAAAGCCTATTTTGAACTACCACCAGAACATGCTAAAGATTATCAAAAACTAAAGGCAGAAATACTGGCTCGGTTGGGAGTGACTACGGCTGTTCGGGCCCAACGAGTGCACCAATGGAAGTATCGTTCAAACCGGCCACCGCGATCTCAAATGCATGACCTGGTGCAACTTGTAAAAAAATGGCTGCAGCCCGAAGTGTTGTCTGGCCCCCAAATTGTGGAGCGGGTCGTGCTGGACCGATACTTAAGGTCACTGCCAGACGACCTTCAACGGTGGGTCAGCCATGGAGACCCCAAAACCGTGAACCACCTTGTCGAGATGGTGGAACGATATACAGTGGTGGAGGATCTGCTTGGCCCCGCCAAGCGTCAAGGGCCCAGTCTGCCAAGGCCTTTCCGACCAACTGCCGCCCTTCGAAAGGATGTCCCCAGGAGCCCTGGAACCAAACCCCCAGGAAGGCCAAGAGTCACACCCGTTACCCCCTCAGCGACCTGTTCCTGATCGGAGAGGAGGGGATGTACAATGTTGGCGATGTCATGCCTGGGGCCATACCCGGGCCCACTGCCCATTGCAGGAAGAACCCATGGAATGCGGGGTTCTTCGGAGGGGGTCTTTTTATGCCCATAAAGCGTGTACAACACATCTTGACCTTGGAGAGGGGAAGTTTGAGTGTGAAGTCCAAGTGAACCACCACCCTGCACAGGCTTTGCTGGACTCTGGAAGCATGGTAACCCTGGTTCACCCTAGAGTAATTGGGAAGATCGGTCCGGTAAGCAAAATTTTGCGGGTTGTGTGCATTCAGGGTGACACTAGAGAGTACCCTCTCATCTCGGTGTCCATCTCCACAGCATGTGGCACTGGTACTCAAGAGGTGGGGGTGGTAAAGAACTTGGTACATGATGTTATAGGACGTGACTGTCCGTTATTTGCAAAACTTTGGAGACAAGGAGAACTATCTGAAAGGTCCAGAGACTGGGAAGAAACTATTACCTCTGTTCCTGTTGTTGAGGGTAATAACCCTGAGATGCCACATATTCGTAATATGGACCTAGTTGATAAAAACGCCAAGACTTTGGTTAATAATGATTAAAATAGTGCTGATACTGTTAAGGATGTCAATATGTGGGGTTCTCAGACCTACCTGAACACTGAGGGGGGGGGAACCTTCCCCGCTTCAGGTAATGCTGGGGGAAGAGGATGAGGAAATGGCCTCTACCCCTGACTTGCCAGATTTGGGTGTTCCCCAGGGGGCATTTGGTACTGCCCAGATGCAGGACCCCACTTTGGCCAGGGCACGGGAACAGGTTGTAGTAATAAATGGGGAGCCCCAAGAGCCAGGTGCTAATGAGCGGTGGCCACATTTTTCAATATGTAATGAATTGCTTTATCGGGTTAGAGAGAAAATGTGGTAGAACAATTATTGGTACCCCAACAGTATAGACGCAAGGTCCTGGACCTGGCCCATGATGATGTTTTAGGGGGACACCTGGGAGTTGAAAAGACGGAGGCACGGATCGCCGACCGGTTTTACTGGCCAGGCTTGAAAGCAGAGGTAAGGAGATACTGTACCTCTTGTCCCACCTGTCAGTTGACCGCTCCGGCGACCCATTTCCGGAGCCCGTTGGTCCCTCTGCCCATAATTGAGGTCCCATTCGAGAGGATAGCCATGGATATAGTGGGTCCCTTGGTAAAGTCAGCTCGAGGTCATTTTTACATACTGGTGATCCTCGACTATGCCACTCGATATCCTGAGGCGCTACCCCTGCGGAATACCTCCTCTAAGGCTATTGCACGGGAGTTATTCCAGTTGTTTACACGGACAGGTTTTCCCAAGGAAATTCTCACAGACCAGGGCACCCCGTTTATGTCGAAGGTTATGGCTGATGTGTGCAAACTGGTCCGGATAAAACAGCTGCGCACATCAGTCTACCATCCCCAAACAGATGGATTGGTAGAACGTTTTAATAAGACCCTTAAGTCTATGCTCAAGAGAGTGGTACAAAGGGATGGGAAAGACTGGGACTGCCTGTTACCAGCTCTCCTATTTGCTATCCGAGAAGTGCCCCAGGCCTCCACTGGGTTTTCGCCCTTTGAATTGGTATATGGGCGGAGACCTCGTGGATTACTGGACTTTGTTAAAGAAGAATGGGAAAGTGAACCAATTCAGCATAAAAGTGTTCTTGAATATGTCTCTCAAATGCAGGAGAGGATACGAACTGTGATGCCGCTAGTTAAGGAACATTTACAAAAAGCCCAGGAGGCTCAACGACGGGTCTATAATAGGGCAGCCAAAATTAGGAACTTCCACGTGGGGGATCGAGTAGCAGTGTTAATTCCCACTGTGGAAAGTAAGTTCTTGGCCAGATGGCAAGGCCCTTTCGAGGTTGTAGAAAAAGTGGGAGAGGTAAATTATAGAGTCCACCAGCCAGGCAAGAGGAAACCCTTCCAGATATATCATGTAAACTTGTTAAAGCCCTGGACAGACAGGGAACCAGTGACCTCCCTGGCTAGTACAAAACTTGAGCCTCGGGTTGGGGTGGAGAGTGTCCAAGTAGAAAATACCCTGTCTAAAACCCAAAGTCAGCAGGCAAAGGAGTTCTTGCAGAGAAATAAAGAAAAATTGTCAGACTTGCCAGGGCTCACTAGTGTCATAGAGCATGATATTGTCACAGAACCAGGAGTCAAAGTTTTTGTCCGGCCCTACCGCATCCCAGAGGCTCAAAGGAAGGCCGTTTCAGAGGAGGTTAAAAAGATGTTAGACCTAGGGATTATTGAGGAATCGCAGAGTGAGTGGTCGAGCCCGATTGTGTTGGTACCGAAGCCCAACGGGACTCTGCGATTTTGCAATGATTTCCGGAAACTTAATGAAGTTTCCCGGTTTGATGCCTACCCCATGCCCCGGGTAGATGAGCTTATCGAGAGACTAGGTCCAGCCAGGTATATCACTACGTTAGACCTTACCAAGGGGTATTGGCAAATACCGTTGACTAAGGCCGCTAGAGAGAAAACTGCTTTTTCTACCCCAGAGGGGAGTTTTCAGTACAAAAGGATGCCTTTTGGATTGCAAACTGCTCCAGCCACGTTCCAGAGAGCAATGGATAGGATTTTACGACCTCACCGGAAGTATGCCTCAGTGTACTTGGATGATATAGTCATTTTTAGCAAAGACTGGGAATCACATTTGCCCAAAGTGCAGGCAGTGCTGGACTCTCTTTGGAAGGAGGGGTTTACAATAAACCCTGAAAAATTTGCTTTGGGAATGGAGGAGGTGAAATACCTGGGTTGTATCGTGGGTAGAGGGTGTAGACATGTCACTGGAGAAGTGATCGAGGGGGTGTACATCTCACCTAGGTTGCTACACAGTGTGAGATGGTAAATCCAGGATGGTTCAGTTTCTCAGCAGTGATATGCTGCTGAATTGTTATTTAATTTTGCCGGGCCTGGGTTTATATGGAATGGCAGGTAGGTTTGGTAGAGGGACCTGTCATTCCACATCCCCCGATCCAGTTCTGGGTTTGGGATCAGGTGAGCTTGGATCCTAATTAGCCTGGGAAGCTAAAGGCTCTGTAGGGTCTGCAGGTGATTGCTCCCAGCCAGGGAATGAACAGCCTGTATGTTGAAGGAAGCTGCAAGCACAGACACTGCTGGAGCTAAAACCCACCCTGCGATATCCAGACGAAAAGACGCTGTCTTTATAAATGTCAGATAGGTGAGAAGAACCTGTTAGTAAGCGCCCAGCCGGGCTAGGTCTTTTGTTTATTTTGTTGTACTTAGAAAGCACGGTGTTGCTGTATGTTTTGTTTGCTGGACTGTTTGTACCACGAATAAACGCCAAGATCTGCTTCATATATTCCAAGTCTGCTGTGAACTGTGTCCAAACACACCCTACCCCGGGAAGATCCCTTACAATTGGTGGAGGTAGCGGGCAACGCGGTTGCTAGGGGCAACGGTGTGGACAGACTTGGCTACAGCTGCTGATGTCCTGGGTGAAAGCTGCAACTACACTCCAAAAACAGTCCAGCAACATGGAGGAGATGCTGAAGCAGTTTATGCAAGTGAGTTTGCAACAACAGCAGGCTCAGACAGAGGCCAATAGACGACATGAACAGTCCATGGCTGAACAACAGCAGATGATGGCTGCACAACAGCAGGCTCAGACAGAGGCCAATAGACGACATGAACAGTCCATGGCTGCACAACAACAGTCCATGGCTGCACAACAGCAGATGATGGCTGCACAACAGCGGATGCATAAGGAAGAGTTGCAAGCTTTGCGCCAAAGCCAACAACAACTTATCGAGCACCTGATAGTAAATCGAGAGGCGCCTGTGGTTGCTAATCCACCCACAATGGAGGGAGCCGCTCCAGAGATTTTTTTTGGGAGAAGGACTGTGCAGAAAGCGCTGCAAAAGATGACTGCTGAGGACGATGTTGAGGCCTTTCTAACAGTATTTGAGCGCGTGGCTGAGCGAGAGAAGTTACCAGCTGCTGAGTGGGCAGAGGTAATTGCACCCTATTTAACAGGTGAACCCCAAAAGGCCTACTATGACCTCAGTGAGCAAGAGGTTAAGGACTATACTCGGCTAAAAGAGGAGATACTTGCCCGACTAGGAGTTACTACTGCAGTCCGTGCCCGGAGGGTACGCAACTGGAGCTACAGTCTGGACAAATCAGCGAGGTCCCAGATGTATGACCTAATCCATTTGGCAAGAAAGTGGTTGGAGCCAGACACTTCTACTCCTGCACAAATCCTAGAGAAGGTCGTGATGGATCGCTACCTCCGAGCGCTTCCTACTGACCTGCAACGCTGGGTGGGACAAGGTGATCCTAGGGACGCAAACGAACTTGTCAACCTTGTGGAGAGGTTCCAGGCGACTGAGGACTACCTCCGCGATGTTCCTGCAGCATCTTCACCTCCCCGGAGCGCCAGATCTGTGCCGTCAGCTGGTAAGAGACTTCCATCTGTTGGGGGAGTGTGGAGGGGTGCTGATGGGGGGAAAAGGGCTCAAGTGGTGTCTCAGGGACAAAAGACTGGTGATGGTCCCGGGTGGCTAAGGGGCTCTGAAAAGGACTCCTTGCCAAAGAGACCAGGCCCTATCCAGTGTTGGAGATGCCATGAGGCGGGACACGTGTCTGCCCATTGCCCTCTTACCTCTGAACCCATGGAATGTGACGCTAGCCGGCGTCAGTCGCTATTTGCGGAACCATCTTGTGCTGCAGTTCCTGGACTAGAGACTGAACCGCAAATCTGCAACATCACAATCAATGACTTTCCTGTTAAAGCGTTAATGGACTCAGGAAGCCTCGTAACCTTGGTGCATGCTAGCCTGGTGGCTGGGGACTTAGAGCCTAACAAGCATATGAGTGTTGTGTGCATACATGGTGATACAAAAGTGTACCCTATAGTGCGGGCTAAAGTCGGGACTAAACAAGGCACCGTACAATATGAAGTGGGTGTGGTTAAAAACCTCATGCATGATGTAATATTGGGCCGCGATTTTCCGTTATTCTGGGCTCTCTGGGAAAAAAGAGAAATCCCCAAAAGGAGTGAGGATACCTCTAAGGAGGTTGCCTTGTCCGCTGTGAATGATAAAAGTATGCAGGATGAAAATGATTGTTTTCCTTTGCAGGTCCTGGTTGGGGAGGAGGATCCTCCCACTGAGCAAAATATACTAGACTTAGAGGTGTCTAGCGATAATTTTGGGACTGCACAATTACAGGACCCCACTCTCAAAAATGCGAGAGAGCAGGTTGCTGTTATGAACGGGGTACCTCAGGAACCAGATGCTGAAAAAAGATTTCCACATTTTTCGGTGACTAATGATCTTTTCTATAGAGTCAATAAGGTTAAAGATGAGATTGTGGAACAGCTTCTGGTACCTAAGCCGTACCGGCGTCAGGTGCTTGACATGGCACATAACCATGTTCTTGGGGGACACTTGGGGACTGACAAAACGCGAGAGAGGGTTCTCCAGAGGTTTTTTTGGCCGGCCATATATGATGACATTAAAAAATACTGTGAGTCGTGCCCCACATGTCAGGTTAGTGCCCCAGTGTCACATTTTCGCAGTCCTTTGGTTTCGCTCCCTATTATAGAGGTGCCTTTTGAGCGTATTGCCATGGATTTAGTGGGTCCCATTGTAAAGTCAGCTAGAGGACACCAGTATATTTTGGTAGTCCTGGATTATGCGACCCGCTATCCTGAGGCTGTACCCTTAAGAAACACTGCATCTAAAACAATTGCACGTGAGTTGTTTTATATGTTCTCTAGGACTGGGATCCCCAAAGAAATCCTAACTGACCAAGGTACGCCATTTATGTCGAAAGTAATGAAGGAATTATGCAAACTATTTAAAATCTCACACATCCGTACCTCTGTGTACCACCCCCAGACGGACGGATTGGTGGAGAGATTTAATAAGACTTTGAAACATATGTTGAAGAAAGTGGTGGCAAAAGATGGTCGTGACTGGGATCATTTATTACCCTACCTCATGTTTGCTATTAGGGAGGTGCCCCAAGCGTCCACAGGGTTCTCACCATTCGAGTTGGTCTATGGTCATCACCCTAGGGGTCTACTGGACATTGCAAAAGAGACATGGGAGAATGAGTCCACCCCATACAAGAGTGTTATTGAGCATGTAGCACAAATGCAGGACCGTATAGCCACTGTAATGCCCCTGGTAAGGGAACACCTCCAGAGGGCTCAAGAGGCCCAAAGTAGAATTTACAACCGGTCCGCAAGAATCAGGACATTCAACCCAGGCGATAGGGTCCTTATACTAGTCCCCACTGTTGAGAGTAAATTCTTGGCGAAGTGGCAAGGTCCTTATGAAATTGTTGAAAAGATCAGTGAGGTGAACTACAAGGTGCACCAACCAGGTAGAAGGAAGCCTTTCCAAGTTTATCACATAAACTTGATCAAGCCCTGGAAAGACAGGGAATCCTTGGTGGCGACAAATACTGTTAATGATTTGTCACAACCAATCCCTCCAGTCAAGGTAGGTGATACTCTATCAGTGTCACAGAAACAGGAGGCTCAGGAATTTTTACAGAAAAACAAAAAAAAGTTCTCTGACCTCCCAGGGCGTACACACCTCATCCATCATCACATTGAAACTGAGCCTAGAAGCAGAGTAAACCTTAAGCCCTATAGGATACCGGAGGCACGTAGGGAAGCCGTATCTGCCGAGGTAAAACGTATGCTTGCTCTGGGGGTAATTGAGGTGTCACAGAGTGAATGGTCCAGCCCAATTGTGCTAATCCCAAAGCCCAATGGAACTTGGAGGTTCTGTAACGATTTCAGAAAGTTGAATGAGATCTCCAAGTTCGATGCGTATCCTATGCCCAGGGTAGATGAGTTGATTGAGAAGTTGGGTAACGCCAGGTACATAACCACTCTCGATCTCACAAAGGGCTACTGGCAGATTCCACTTTCTGGTGAGGCTAAAGAGAAAACTGCATTCTCCACCCCTGATGGGCTATTCCAGTATGTAGTGATGCCATTCGGGTTACATGGAGCGCCTGCAACTTTCCAGAGGTTGATGGACTTGATTCTGCGACCACATCGTGATTACTCAGCTGCCTACCTCGATGATGTGGTCATTTTTAGCCCTGATTGGGAAAGTCACCTCTGTAAGGTACAGGCCGTGTTGGATGCCATAAGTGATGCGGGGTTGACCATAAATGCCGAGAAGTGTGCTCTAGCCCTAGAAGAGGCCAAATATCTAGGCTACATTATTGGGAGAGGGTTGATTAAGCCACAGCTAAATAAAATTGAGGCAATACAGAATTGGCCTAGACCCCTGACAAGGAAACAGGTTAGAGCTTTCCTGGGTATTACGGGGTATTACCGTAGGTTTGTGCCGAACTTTGCCTCAGTTGCTGCTCCACTAACTGACTTGACAAAGGGCGGAAAGACAGCAATGGTCACGTGGACCCCAGAGGCCGAGAAGGCTTTCCAAAGCCTTAAGTCTGCCTTGTGCCAACCACCTGTGTTAGTTACCCCCGATTTCAAATGAGAGTTTCTGGTCCAGACAGATGCCTCTAACACAGGCTTAGGTGCAGTACTCTCACAAGTAGTGAATGGTGAGGAGCATCCGGTGACGTACTTGAGTAGAAAATTAACCCCGGCCGAGAAAAATTATGCCATTGTGGAGCGAGAGTGTTTGGCAGTAAAGTGGGCCCTAGAATCGTTAAAGTATTACTTGCTAGGCAGGAAATTCAAGTTGGTGACAGACCATGCCCCCCTAACATGGATGAAGTTAAACAAGGAGAGAAATGCAAGAGTGACTAGATGGTTTCTCTCCCTACAAAACTTTAATTTCACTGTGGAACACAGGCCAGGGAAATTACAGGCAAATGCTGACGCATTGTCGAGGGTAAGTTGTCTGTGGGGACAAAAGGCTCAGCCCTCCGGTCTGAAAAAGAGGGGGGGGATATGTAGACATGTCACTGGAGAAGTGATCGAGGGGGTGTACATCTCACCTAGGTTGCTACACAGTGTGAGATGGTAAATCCAGGATGGTTCAGTTTCTCAGCAGTGATATGCTGCTGAATTGTTATTTAATTTTGCCGGGCCTGGGTTTATATGGAATGGCAGGTAGGTTTGGTAGAGGGACCTGTCATTCCACATCCCCCGATCCAGTTCTGGGTTTGGGATCAGGTGAGCTTGGATCCTAATTAGCCTGGGAAGCTAAAGGCTCTGTAGGGTCTGCAGGTGATTGCTCCCAGCCAGGGAATGAACAGCCTGTATGTTGAAGGAAGCTGCAAGCACAGACACTGCTGGAGCTAAAACCCACCCTGCGATATCCAGACGAAAAGACGCTGTCTTTATAAATGTCAGATAGGTGAGAAGAACCTGTTAGTAAGCGCCCAGCCGGGCTAGGTCTTTTGTTTATTTTGTTGTACTTAGAAAGCACGGTGTTGCTGTATGTTTTGTTTGCTGGACTGTTTGTACCACGAATAAACGCCAAGATCTGCTTCATATATTCCAAGTCTGCTGTGAACTGTGTCCAAACACACCCTACCCCGGGAAGATCCCTTACAAGGGGTAATGAAACCTCAGGTTAACAAGATAGAGGCTATACAGAATTGGCCCCGCCCCCTCACAAAAAAGCAGGTACGTGCATTCCTGGGCATGGTGGGATACTACAGGAGGTTTGTACCCAACTTTGCCACGTTGGCGGCTCCGTTGACCGATCTGACTAAGGGTCGGAAATCGGTCATGGTGGAGTGGAATGCAGACGCTGAGAAGGCTTTTTTGGAGCTCAAGGCGGCGCTGTGCCAACACCCTGTCCTGGTAGAACCCAATTTTTCAAAAGAGTTTGTTGTCCAGACTGATGCTTCCGATGTAGGATTGGGAGCGGTGTTGTCACAGGTTATTCATGGCGAGGAACACCCAATAGTCTTCCTCAGCAGGAAGTTAACACCAGCGGAGAAAAATGATGCCATAATTGAACGAGAGTGTCTGGCCATTAAGTGGGCTCTGGAATCCCTCAGATATTACCTTTTGGGGAGGAAGTTTAGGTTGATTTCTGACCATGCCCCTTTAACATGGCTGAGGCAGGGAAAAGGGACTAATGCCAGGGTTACCCGGTGGTTCCTGGCACTCCAGGAATTTAAATTTGTAGTGGAGCATAGGCCCAGGAGACTGCATCAAAATGCAGATGCCCTCTCCCGAGTCCATTGTTTGAGCTCCACTATTGCCTCCACCTCCTTGGCGTTGGGGCACAGGGGGGGGGATATGTACAGGACGCCGTGGCTGGGTCCTGGAAGGACGCTATATTTCCCCTCTGTTTGGGTTGTGGTCTCTTTAAGGGAATAAAAATTGATTAACCCACCTGTTAAGGAAGTGTCTTTAAAAAACAAGACAGGAAGTGGTAGATGGGTGTAGAGGAGTGGAGAAGACATGGTGGATGGTGGATGGTGTTTATTTTGGACTGCAGCAACTGAAGTGGACAGCAGTGTCCTGTTTGGAAGGCTCCTGGCAGGGGAAGCTACCTGCCATCAAGATCAAGCTCTGTTTTGATAAGGACAGCTGTTCTGGACTTTGCAAGTCGATGAGACTACAAACCTTTTTTCCTTTTGTTTTTGGCTGCTGTAAAGCTATTTAAGTTAATAAACCCTTTGTTGTATGAAAAGCCTGTGTCCTGCGATCTACCTGGTCCCCCGAACATTACAATATATATATATATATATATATATATATATATATATATATATATATATATATATATATATATACACACACACACACACATATACACATATACACTGTATATGTCTATGAATTTTTACTATTAAGAGAACAGTTGCCTTTGGACTACATTTTGGAGCTGCATAGTTGAGAAAGCAGTGTAATATAGCTGGGCTCTCATATTGTAGTAGAGAGAGGGAGGGTGTTACAATTATGAGATATTCTTCCAATGAGAAGTAAGGCATTACAGAGGCTATATTGGATTGTCAAATAGTTTACTGAATAATCACAGTATGTTTTACTATGCACCCCTGTGTTTTGCAGCTATAGAGTCTGGTTCTATCTATGGCAAAACTTCCTGTACCATGCTGCCAGGCAGTCTAGTTCCAGCCAATCAAACAGTCCAAACAGAAAGAACTGCAGAAAAATTATAGAATACTGCATTGGTTTCTTCTGTGTCTTCCTGGCTTACTTTACATATAAAGAGCCTTATGAAATATCTCCCTCGGGAAGGCTCCTTCACACAAATCTACTAGAAGCACAAGGCCAAAATATTTTTTATTTCTTTAGCACAGCCTCTAGCACATTGGCTCTCGCTGTTGTCAATATCAGCCACTGAGCCAATCAGGAGACATAAGGAGCGGGGACAAGTCGCGGCTCAATGTGTGAATGGACAGGATGCCAGGATGGGAGTGTGTCTGCTTGGGTGCTCCCACAGCAAGCAGCTTTCTGTGGGGGCGCCCAGCAGGAGTGAGGGGCCAGGAGCACTAGCGTGGGACCCTAAACGAGGAGGATCTGGGCTGCTCTGTGCAAAACTATTACACAGAGCAGGTAAGTATAACGTTTGTTATTTCTAAGGGAAAAAAAAACAAGACTTTAATATCCCTTTAAAGTAGAACTAGAGGAAAAACTTTTTCATGTTGAATATAGTTGGTTAATTTTTTGCCCTCTGTGTCTCATTGGGGAGATTTACCTTCACTTTCTGTCCCATAGCCAAAACAGGAAGTGAGAGAAAATCCCTGCAAATTAAGGGACTCCCTTGGGGACTCCTAGGACACCAGAACTAGTGTCCCTAAATGGAAGAATTCACCTCTATTACTTTTCTGGGGACAGAAAATTTGTGAATTTCTTTTACTTTCAGTTTTGATGCTAATGGTAAACAGGAGAAATAGAGAGGATGAATCTCCCTAGTGGGGGCACATACAGAAATAAAAACCGACAACTGCTCTAATCCCTCTCCATTCTATCCAAAAATAAAGTTTTGGCTTTAGTTATACTTTAAGCTGGCTATACACTGATTTCAATCAGTGTGTGGGCTCCCCCGATCAACACAAGTTAATTGTATAATCCACTTCTATCAACTGCATCTATTGATCAGTGTATTCTGACAGCATAGGCTGCCGTTGTCAGAATACAATGCCCTGGCAGAGAGGAATTCTGAATCCATCTCATTTGTGTGGATCGAGGAATCAAATGATGTAAGACCAGGCACAGGTGCACATACATGCCCCTAAAGCAAAGAAATGCCCAGGCATTAAAAAAATAAAAAATAAATAAATAAAACAGCTTTTGCTGTAATATCTGCAATGTCCCCAAAACTGTCCACTGCAGAAACTTTACTGCCAAGCCTATGCTGTGTTAAGGCCCATACACCCGATCTGACTTTTGCACAACAAACAAGCAAATTAGCTGTTTTAAGGCAACATCCAACCATGTGTACGCTCTATCGGACAAACTTTTTCGGTTTTCATCAGACTTTTGTTGGCTGTGCGAACGGACAAACTTTCCAGCAACAAAAGTCGGATGGAGCAAAGTCCAATCGTGTGTACAAAAAAACCATAGGACTTTTGCACAAAGTACAAACACACATGCTCAGAACCAATGCAAAAGATCAGACAACAATACAGAAGTTGACCAAAGGTGGCGGTAAAAAGCAGAAAAACCATGTGATTTGGTGAAGTTGTCTGAAAAAGTCTTGCTGTGTGTATGCAATACAAGTTCACAGCCGATGCCCTTTCTACAAAAATCCACGGGAAAGTTTGTACAAAGTCTGATTGTGTGTATGAAGCTTTAAAAGACAGTCTGAGTCATTCAGTCCACTTTTTGTGAGCCTAGCCTGCAATGGACAAACCTCCTGAGGGTATGTAACCACATTGGCTACAGTACAATATTACAGAGGACAGCTCTGACAAAATAGTATCAGTGCCATTCTCTAATTGTCTTGCTTTGCTGCAGGAAGAAGAGGAAATTATGTATAAATTGAAATTTGAAAAAAAGATGTGTAGGTGTTGTGGTGGTGAGGTTGAGCAGAGGTAGGAGAAAATGCACAACCAATTCGGAGCACTACGAAGTCCAGTTTCCCCGGAACCAGTCAAACGGATAAGTACTGTAGATCATAATCAATTTTATATACCAGAGGTCCTGCTGCTCGCCAAAAAATGATCTGGGAAGATCACAGGAGCTCAGACGACAAACAAATAGCAGCACGATCCTCGTCAGTAAAATAGTAGTAAAATGCTTTGTGGAAAGGACAAAGGAGGAAGAACATTCTGAAACGCGTTGCCATCCACTTTCAGTACCACCCTCCCACGTTCCACGAGGCAGGCATATCAGTGCAGATTGCCAAACAATGGCAGGAATTTTTAACAGCTGTCAAATTCAGGCTTTGTGAGCCGGTGGGGAGAGACATGTACTAATGACGATCCACACGGATAGCTTTTTTGTTGCTAATAAAATGTTACTATTTTACTAATGAGGATCCCATGCTATAATTTGTTTGTGGGTTGAGCAGAGGGGTACTTACAAATGGTTTTATGCTGATCCTTGTAAGCAGAGAAGCAAAAAAATGCATTACTGCGGGGGTATGCAACCTCAATACTCCAGCTGTGAAGTCACATGAGGCATGGTAAGACTGGCAGCCACAAACTCCCAAGGTAGATGCCTGAAAGGATTTGTAGTTTCATCACAGCTGGAAGGCCAAGGTTGACTGGCCCTGCGTTGCTGTCTGAAGCAGGGTCTCTATAGTACTAAAAATAAATGAAACATAGGGGGTTATTTACTAAAGGAAAATCCACTTTGCACTGAAAGTACCCTTGGAAGTAAAGTCTCTGTAGATCAGAGGGGGACATGCAAGGAAAATAAAAAACAGCATTTTAGCTTGCACATGATTGGATGATAAAATCAGCAGAGCTTCCACTAATTTCAGATCTACCCCTTAGATTTAGAGCGACTGCATTTCCATGTGCACTTGCAGTGCGAAATGGATTTGCCTTTCGTAAATAACCCCCAAAGTGTAATAATTTGCATATTTTCCTAATCAATAGTAGTTACACATGTGGTAAACAGATTTTAACAAGATAACACCTCTTTATTTCTTCCTATTTTCATTTTCTCTATACCTTGCCAGTGAATGGAACTCCTCTTTGGTATAACATTCCAGTATTCACAAATGTAATTTTATGATGGCTACTGAAGTGAAGTGAAGCTGATGCTTCCTCCGTGTGGTCTGGAAGACACAGACATTAAGGTCACATTGTCTGCTAGTACATTTTTAGCCAATAGTTGTTTTCTAAATTCTTACCTGTACCATCTTCTGTCAGTGTAGATACAATCTGTAATTGCTTGTTTTGATCTTCCCCTGAGAAGTTGAAAGCATGAAGGTCGATCTCCCTGGATAGACACCCCTTACTGTCAGTCTAAAGGAAAGGATATGCTGAAAGTGTCAATAGTGTATAAAGTAATGGGCCAATTTAACTATAGAAAAATGCATTTAAAAAAGATAAAGTACAACATTTTAGAGAGAGGAATGGAGGAGAAATGAAAGGGAAAGGAAGAGGAAATAAGCTTACAGATTTTATCACACAGCTGTACACTTTATTCTGCATCCACTCACTATTCCAAATAAAGTGGCTAAATACTTTTTTATATCATAGGCCGGTGATAGCGAACCTATGGCACACGTGCCACTGCCGGCACGCCGAGTCTTCTCTGTGGGCAAGCCAGGAGAACTGAGAAACTGAGAAAACACACTGAAACACTGACATCCAATTGCCCACCGCACCCCCCATCGTGAACTACATCTCCCACAGGTGACATGTCCGAGGTGGGTGTGACTAAGAAGAAGCAGCCAGGGGTGACATGTGGTGGGAAATCCAATCATGGAAGCTGTCTCATCCACCATAAAATGATATCTCCCACAAATCTCTGGGGCCAGCGGTGACGTGCTGGGCATGTCAGAGAGAACACGAGGCTGGGATCAGAGGAGGCTTGCGGGAGACTTTGAGGTGGGAATGAGCTGCTGGAGAGATTGTAAATAGGTAAGAGATGTGGAATGGACATGTACACTTCTCAATCTGAAGAAAAAGGGGTTCACATCACTCCAGGCATGTTATCCCATGGATGCCTCACTCTCAGACATCAGGTGCTAGCTCTGCATACGTGCACTGCAGACAATCAAGAAAGGTAGCTGGATGAATTAACACCTTTATTGTGCAAGATTAATTAAAATCCAAAACGGTCAATCCATGTACAAAAAGCCAGCTGTTCTTTTTGTACCTCTTCTGTACATGGATTGACTGTTTTGGATTATACTCAATTTTGCACAGTAAAGGTGTTAATTCGGTGTGCGGCCATCCAGCTACCTTTCTTGAGTATCTTATCAGTCCTTGGTGTCCTGCTTCTTAGAGCCAGAGGCTCAAGCTGCTCACCTGCTGGTGGGTACCTTTCCTTTTAACTCCCTCCTGTCCAGTTTCACTTGCTTCATCCTGGCCCCATATCTAGGTCAGGATCCAGATTAACCCCCAAAATTTGGCTTAAATTTAAATTTTTGTAAAAAAAAAAAAAAATGTTTTAGGTAGGTGAGTGTAATGGTCAGGTAGATGAGTGCATGTGTCAGGTAGGTGAGTGTAATGATCAGGTAGGGGAGCGCATGTGTCAGGTAGGTGAGTGTAATGGTCAGGTAGAAGTGCATGTGTCAGGTAGGTGAGGGTAATGTCAGGTAGGTGAGTGCATGGGTTAGGTGGGCAAGTGTAATGGTCAGGTAGGTGAGTGTAATGGTCAGTGCATGTGTCAGGTAGGTCAGTGTATGTTGCACAGTGTATTCTGAGCACAACAAATTCCTGAACCCTGCATTCTGAGTGAATCTGGCAGAATCATACGTTTTTGGTCCCTTAGGGCTTATTCAGAGGGATGATCAGTCCCATTCTCTGTACCAGAGCCACTGGTAGGTTTAGGCTGGGTTCATACCTATGCTAATTGGATAAGGGTTTTCCCCACATCCAATTCGCATAGCAGGAGAATGTGACTGGCTCTCTATGGAGACGGTTCACATATCTCCGGGGCGGCTGCGGAGCGCACATCACAGAAACGCTGTGCGTCTTTAGCTCCATTTCAGGGCCGAATTCAGGCAAAGATTCAGCCCTGATTCATCCCTGAACTGGAGAATGGAGACGCACAGTTTTCATGTATGATCCGCAGCTGGTTCCATTGTGAACCGAGCCTAAATTCTGTGTTGGCACTTTGAAGAAAATAAGTTGGTTTTGTGTCGTGGTTTGGGCACTAAAGCTCAAAAAGGTTCCCTATCACTGTCATAGGCAAAGCTTAACATTTCAGTCCAGCTGCAATTGTCACATACAGTACTTAAGATCTGTTTATATGCATATGAGGAACCCATAGGTATAGTGCGGGTAATTTAGGAAGCTTGTTTTTGTGCACTCCCAAGGGGATATTCCACAGGAAAATGTACAATTATATAAGGCTGGTAACAGTGGCAGTTCAACTGAAAAGCCAACCTTGGATTTTCATCGCTAGGCCAAAGGTGAAGGGAGATATCCCAGCTGGGGTCACAGAAAGAAATAAAGATTGACTGAGAACCACATCTTGCTTCACTCCTCTTAAAACATGGAGTTTCATTTTATTTTTAAATGTAGGAAAAACTCCTCTAAGAAAAGTAATTTACCTTAACGTGTGTTATTTTTATACATTCCTCTGAATCGTGGTCATCATCATCAAAGTGACTGCAGGATCTGAGAGGGGAAAAACACCGAGGATTTCCTGGACAGATTTCAATGTCTAGGTTACCTTGTACTGGCTTTCCGTAGGTGTAACTGGAAATTGAAGATGAGAAATAAGCTGTGTTTATCTACAGATGCTGATGTCTAACTAATACTGATGTAGCACCCTCTAACTTAGTGTGCTAGCGTAGTTTGCGAGAGTAGGTAAATTTGGCTTGGCAAGCAGCCAAGCCTGGGTTCATTTTGGGTCAGGGTTTGAGTGACTCACGGAGGCTGGATGACTCAGCAGTAGCTTCTCTGGTAACTCCCCCTGTTTGCTGGATACTTGGAGAAAATTCCAGAAGCAGCTAGGAGGGGTCTAGGAGGAGCTGTCTGGAGTATTCATGAGTGCCCCAGCCAATCCCCAGAAGGACTGGAAGGGGGCAGGCACCTCTTAAATATTTGGGCTCAGGCCAGCAGGGGCAGTGGAGTTCGGTGTAAGCTGGAGATGGAGTGCTGAGGTGGCTGCCAGTGGCCCTTGAAAGTAGACCCCTAGTCTGGGGAGGTGACCTCGGGCCTGAGACTCGGGTTCAGAGGGATCCGCTCACCACACACATGGAGGGGCCTGCGTTCCCTGCCTAGAAATTTGGTGTGCCCGGCTGTGCAGGGTGGGGGATCCCTATTCACCAGTGGCTCCTACGTGTGGTGCGCTACACTGATACAAAAATGGTGACTGTGATTGCTGACCTCCATTTGATCCACTAGTTGCCTTGCTGTATCTGATTTTTTTTTGTTTTTTGGTGAGCTTGAGCTGCTTCCCTGGAAGAAGGGTTGAGACACATTACCTCTGATCTCTGCACAAGATATTGTCTGGCTCACCCATAATTGGATGTCACTGGTTTCATCTGACCTTGATTCATACCTACTTAGTTTGATCAGAGAGGTCCCACTAGGACACTGTTTAATTTGTCATCTATCCCTCTCTTATATTTGAGGCCCGATGAGCTGTTCAATTTTGAAATACCTACTTCAATCCACTGGGACTCCACCCCTAACCAGAGACAACATTTTATTTACATCAGACCAGATTTTGGCTTGCTCTGGTCTAGGTTTATGTGCTTGAGGGTTGTTTTCCCATGAGCCAGCAAGCTGTCTAAGCCCTTGTACACACCATCGGAGATTCCGACGGAATGTGTCCTATCGGACCGTTTTGTCGGATAATCCGACTGTGTGTGGTCTCCATCGGACTGTTTATGTCGAAGTATCCAACGGACCAAGTTTTCCAACTTGTCTGTAAAATTTTCAGACAAAATGCTCCGATCGGACATACTCCAATCATGTGTAGCCTACTCGGACGGACAAAGTGCCGCGCATGCTCAGATCAAATTCCTAGACCAAAGCTATTGGCTACCAGCCTGAATGTAGTCCCGTCGTAATGAAATAACGTCATCACGTTATGTACAATCGGATTTTTCGACAACTTTGTCCGACCGTGTGTATGCAACAGTTTTTGAAAAATCCATCGGACAAAATCCGTCGGACAAAATCCAACGGATTTGGTTGTCAGAATGTCCGACCGTGTGTACTAGGGCTTAGACCCCCAATTTCTCCTTCCATAAAGCATACTATAATGCATCCATCCTTGCGGATGATCTGCGAAATGCGCTGATATTCTCACAAGATGTAATGCGCTTATCTTTGTAATAATAAACAGTAATAAAAACAATATTTCACAGACAACAATATGTGCTTTTATATTGTATGTAATAAAAATGATTTTTATACAAACTGTGTGATATAGGATAATTTTTGTTTTTGCATGGTAAGTGTGCACACTTACCATGGGGTACATTTAAAGTCTCAAAATACTCTGTCCTTTTGCAACATTTGGTATAAGTAATGGAAGATTCTGAAAAAAATACAGGTACCTTGCTGGTACATTCATTTTAAGTACCGCTGCTCTGTTAAATCAGAACGGTGGTAATTTTTTTTTTCCAGAGGTGAAGTTTAATTTTATTACATCTGGTGCTCAGTTTGAGAGATTCTTCTTCCAATAGGGGTTATTAAAAAAAATAAAAATATATAGCGCTATTCATCCTGTGCAATTTCATTTTCATTTGTTCTGTGTGAATGGGGCAGAATTGAATGTTGCAACGCTATTCATCTACACAGAGTACAGTGAATCAGGAAAAATCTGCATTATGGCATCTAGATGGGGCTGATGATCATAGACAACACAAATTTCCTATGATCATCAGCGCTATCTAGTGGCCGTAATGTGGTATTTTCCTGACTCACTTTACTGTAATAATAATTAAAAAAAAATTTGACCTGGAGAGAAAATAGCCTAATAACATCCATTTTTGCCCCCAATAATACAGAACAAATGTACATGCAGTTTCACAGAATAAATAGCTCTGTGAATTTCTTATAAACACATCCTTAACAGTTACAGTGAGAAGGGTTTTACAGAGAAGAAGTGAAAAAATATCTTCATCAAAAACTACTATTTTTATTTTTTTGGTAGAGTAGGAGTAGTCTCCAGCGAGGCTGACATATGGTCCTTGGGATACAACAAATAGAGATTGTGATGCAGAGGTACCAGTAGGGCATGGACATTTGCAGATGTTTTCAAGCATGTCTGTAGGTTACCGGGACTGCTGCATAGTGGTGATCTCTGGACAATGATGTTCTATGTATGTATGACCTATAAGTGCGCTGGGGTGAGAGGTAGAGGTAGAAAAGGCAAGGTACACTAAATGTGCACTTATCCTTAAGCCTTGGTTCATACTTGTGCACGTGGTTCCTTCTGCAGGTCCACACCTATTCCCGCAGCTGCAAGCACCCACATAGAAAAAATGCAGGAGGTGCGTTAATGTGCTTTTAATCTTAATGGCACTCGCGTGCACTGGAAGTCACAGCAGGCGCATCCTGCACTGGGGACCACACTGCACTTATGGTTTCCATGCAGGCTGCAATTTAAAAAATGGAGCAGGGACCTTTTCCCTGTGTTTTCAGGAGGCACGGCAGCTCATTCAAATAAATCAGCTGGCGTGCCTGAGCAAAAAGTGTAAACCAAGTATTAGGAAACCCTAATTTTCATTCCTGCCTATTTTTCTTGGTCTAGATCAGCTAAATAAGGCTGTATATAAAATCTCACTTTATTTCCACAATCACAATTTCCTCATCACCATTTTGTGAGTGCATGCAACCTACTTTATTGGATGCTGGTTTGGATTGCTAGCTGCCAGGAAGAGGACTGTAATGCCGCATACACACAATCGCAATTTTCGATTGTGTGTGGGCTCCAGTGGACTTTTTCTTCCCAAAAGTCCGGCGGACCTAGAAATAAAACTTGCTTCAAATTTTTCCGATGGACTCGAGTCGGTCGAAAAATCCGGTCGCCTGTGTGCTAGTCCAACGGACTAAAACCAACGCTAGGGCAGCTATTGGCTACTGGCTATGAACTTCCTTATTCTACGTCATCACGTTCGAATCCATCAGACTTTTGGAGTGATCGTGTGTGGCCAAGTCCGTTAGTTTGAAAGTCCAGCGGACCTCAGCTGCAAATTCCGTCGGATTGTCAGCCGGACCAAGTCCGTCGAGAAGTCCGGTCGTGTGTACGCGGCATAAGTGGTATATGGCCCTTGGGCTTTAGGGATCAAAACCAGTGCTACCATTGATCTTACCTGCCACAAACTTCCAGATTAAACGATTTTTCTGTAATAGCCACATTTGTTGGCAGGTTGATGTGTACCTCAAACCTCTTCAAAACTAAAACAAAAAAAGTACATTTAGGAAAAGATAAAATGTTTTATTTAAAGAACAACTCTGCACAAAGAGCAACTATGCTGTTATACCTAATGTAAGTCACATTGACTTTCAGCATTCAAAGCTGCTTGAATGAGAACTGAAACATCTTCAGAACAAGTCCTTTACAGAATAAGCCTAGTTTAGTGTGACTGAGCTAAACACAACCTGCAAAAATGTCATGTCTGTTTTTTTTTTTTTTTTTTATTTACGCTTACTAGTATTCTATAGCAGCAGCCAGTGTATGACAGCCCAGCCCTGTTTTTCATAATAGCAGTCTTCATTTATAAATTAGTGTTCTGTATAAATTGAAAAAAAAAAAAAAAAACCCTCATAGTAACCCTTTGTTAACCCTAATTAGTTTTTATAAAAGTATATGTGAAGCCAAAAAAACTTTTTTCTTCAGGTTTTACATAGAGACGTTATAAGGTTATAAACTCCTCTTCAGTTTATACTGCCATCAGGAACCCAATTGACTACCTTCACTTTCTGATCTGCTGACAAGTTTCACCATACTGGAAGTGAGGAAAAATCTGCAACTAGGATAAAGAAGAAAATGGACATTCGTCAGGGGTTCTAGTCGATCATTTTGTTTCTGATTGTGGTGCAGTTGGAAAGTTCCCCTCACTTCCTTTCTGGAACAGGACAGTAAATGAGGGAAAATCTGATTAACGGATCCCCCAATAGCAATACAGACCTGAGAGGGGTTCTAACAAATCAAACACTGCAATCTAAATCTAAGAAAAAAGTTTTGACTTTACATACACTTGTATCTATTCATATTCTTTTGAAACTTTACAAACTTTCAATATATGTACTGAAAAACATATTAGTACATTTTATTAAAAGGGACAAATTGCAGAATGAAAATTGCATTTTAATTTATTTATAAAATTATTATTTAGTTTAGTTAGAAGCTTGTTCGGTCCCTGGGTGTAAGCCCTTGTACACACGGTCGGAGATTCCGACAACCAAATCCGTCGGATTTTGTCCATCGGATTTTGTCCGACGGATGTTGTCCGAAACTGTTGCATACACACGGTCGGACAAAGTTGTCGGAAAATCTGATCTTTCAGAACGTGATGACGTAATTTCGTTATGATGGGACTACGTTCAGGCTAGTAGCCAATAGCTTTGATGTAGGAATTTGATCTGAGCATGCGTGGCACTTTGTCCGATCGGAATTCTCTACACATGATCGGAGTATGTCCGATCGGAGCATTTTAGGGGAAAATATTTCCGGCAAGTTGGAAAAGTTGGTCTGACGGATATTCCGACGGAAACAGTCCGATGCAGACCACACACAGTCAGAATATCCGACAAAACGCTCCGATCGGACACATTCCGTCGGAATCTCCGATTGTGTGTACAAGGGCTAAGAACAAATTTTGAGAGGCATATGATGAAATCCTGGCTCAGTTTCATCATTCTCATTACGATTAAACCACACTAAGTTATTAAAATTGCCACCCTTTATTTATTTTCCCATAGTCACAGTGGCTACAGATACTTTAATCGAGGAAAGTAGAAAAATGGCACTGGAGCACTAGATTGGTATTGCTATCTTAACGTACTAATGTTGATGTAAATGATGTGGTGCCTGGGCAGACAGCTTCTATACCCCAGAGGGTCACCAAATTCTACTTAGCTTGTAGTGTAATAAAACAAAAAATTTAATTGAAGCGCGACACCACTTCTAAGAGGTCCAGATACAACTTTATTCCTTTATTGTCAGGAAGACAATCCAAAAAGTAGCCAATGTGTGTCAGGGAGTCCAAAAGCACCAACTTCATCAGGGTTTTTACAGTGTGATTGCACAGGCCTTGACAGCAGATGGCTTGGCTATGTTTCTGGATTATCCCCCTGATATATTTATTTAACTGGTTCCCAACCAGCTCACGTACATATACTGCGGCACAATGGCCCCGCTGCGCGAAACCCTGTGTATATACGGGGTTCCTTCAAGAGCTGCCAGAGATCGTGTGTGTGCCGCCGGAGGGTGTACGCATGCCCACTGCACTGTGAGGGACCCGATGCATGGTTGGCGGTCACCGTTGGCCACGCGCAAGCGCGTGCAGGGCCGCCGAGACGGGTATTTGTGTATGTAAACACACAAATCCCTGTGCTGTCAGAGGAGAGGAGACATGTCATTTGTTCCTAGTAAGTAGGAACAGCGAAATGTCTCCTCTCCTACTCTGTCCAGTTAGAACACGCTGAGGGAACATACATTTTACCCCTTGATCGCCCCCTAGTGTTAACCTCTTCCCTACTAGTGTCATTTACACAGTAATCAGTGCATTTTTATAGCACTGATCGCTGTATAAATGTCCATGGTCCCAAAAATGTGTCAAAAGTGTCCGATCTGTCCCACACAATTTCTCAATACCGCTAAAAACTGCAGATCCCCGCCATTGCTAGTAAAAAATAATAATAAAAATGTCAAAAAAATTCCATAAATCTTTCCCATAGGGGAACCCTGAACCAAAATGAAAAAAAAAAATGCGTGGGGGTCACCCTAAAAATCCACACCAGACCCCGTTTACGTAGACGGGTGACTCTGATCCCTCTGACAACACGGGGAAAGCCATAGTGAAGTCCCCGTAGGTCAGAGGGGGCGGGGTCACTGGATGGCCCCGCCCTCTGTTATATAAGAAGTGTCAGAAGAACAGAAGCGTCACATGGTGGAAGACTCCCACTGAGGCGGATCGTGCAGACTGAGGGGAGAAGAAGCCGAAGCAAGATGCGGGACAGGAAGAGTAGAGGAAGAAGAAGATGAAGAAGAAGGTGGAGAAGAAGAAGGTGGAGAAGAAGAAGATGGAGGAAGAAGAAGAACACCAAAAGGAAGACCAGAAGAAAGAAGATGGAAGAAGCGGAAAGAATAAGAAATTAATAAAGGACTTGTCAAAAACCGTCTCTTGCATTTACCCCTTTTGACACTTTTTTAATGAAATGGTAGGGATACAAATGTACCCCATTACTAATTCACATGGGGGGTGGGATCTGGGGGTCCCCTTGTTAAAGGGGGCTTCCAGATTTCGATAAGCCCCCCGCCCACAGACCCCCATAACCACCGGGCAGGTGGTGTGGGGATGAGGCCCTTCTCCCCATCAACATGGGAAGATATTTTAGGGGCGGCGCTACCCCAAAGCACCCTCCCAATGTTGAGGGCATGTGGCCTGGTATGGTTCAGGAGGGAGGGGGGCCGCTCTCTTATCCCCCCTCTTTTCCTGTGGCCTGCCAGGTTGCGTGCTCAGATAAGGGTCTGGTATGGATTTTTGGGGGGACCCCCACACCATTTTTTGTTTTTTTTTAACTTTGGTTCGGGGTTCCCCTGAGGGGAAATTCCATGCCGTTTTTATTAATTAACTTTTATGTGTATTGTCGGGCCGACAATTCATTGTAGTTTTAAATTACTTTTTTTTCCTTTAGAAATGTAATTTTGCTGTCAGACTGTTCTAAACATGGGAAACATGAGCCCCTTTACAGGCATACTATAGACACCCCCCCCCCCGGTACAAAATTTAAAGGAATATTACACTTTTATTGTTTCACTTTAAGCATTATTAAATTCACTGCTCCTGGAAATACGGCCATTTTTAAAACTTTTTTTTGCATTGATATATGTACCCTGGGGCAGGACCCAGGTCCCCAAACACTTTTTATGACAATACTATGCATATAAGCCTTTAAAATTAGCACTTTTGATTTATTCCATAGACTTTTAAAGGGTGTTCCGCGGCTGTTGAATTTGCTGCGAAGACCCAAAATTGTTCGCTGTTCGGCAAACTGGTGAACAGCCAATGTTCGAGTCAAACTCATGTTCGACTTGAACATAAAGCCCATCCCTAGTTCTGACATGCTGTAGCTTCTAATACACAATGTTAGAAGATTACAGTGTGCAGGGAAATCAGATTAAACAATTTCAGTACAGGAGAGGCGCCTGTACAACTAACAAAGACTAAAGTTAAGGCTGGAATTCAGCTTTAATGAACAATATGATTTATTTTGCATGCTAAATATAACAATGTTATTTGATTTAGTTCTGTAGAATTCGTTTGGACAGCTAGTAGCACTGTATTTATTATTTATCTTTTTATCACAAATTACCAAAACTCACCATATTCAGCCACAGTAAAGGTCTGCTGGCATTTATTAGGTACAGTAAATTTGTAGTTTCCAAGAGTTAATTCTTTTGACAAATGGTAAGTCAAATCAGCAAACCCGTGATTAGTAGTCACATTCAACCACTGTCCAATGTGGTGTCCATCTGGATTCTGTGAAAAAGAAAAAAATCTTAAACTGCCAAAATGGCTTAAAGGGGATGAACAGTCTCTTCATTTTTTTTTTTTTTAGGTAAACACATATTGGAAATTAGCTTGATATAATAATCTTATCAATATATGTTAAAGGATAAGTTTACCTTTGGAACATGTAACACCTTCCAGCTCCTGCTCCCTCTGCCCCGGTCCCCTCTTCAGTGTGACAGCAGGTGGGAGTTCTTCTCACCTCACAACTTTTAAAAAATTAGCATGGCTGTGAATGAATGAACTACAAGAACCATCTTCCAACATGGCAGATGAACTTGTAGTTTGAATGAACTGCAGGCCTGCTAATCAGCACGCCCATAGTTTATTCACACTCCCTACATGTGGGAGGATGTAGCGGCAGTACCTTACACACAGCCCAGTCACAAAAAGAAAGAACTTGTATTGTAGTCAGAATATAACAATTCACAACAAGCCCGGCAGTAGCAAGCTCAATCGAATGAACTGATAATGAACTGACAGTGTCTGTATTGAGGGGTGGAATGTTGCCTGACCGGTCTGAGCCCAAGTGGGGACGTTTCCAGGAGAAGTGGTGGATCCCCAGTCTTTCCCTACTCATCTGGAACTTTTTCCTGCCTCTATTACTGTCCCTGACAGATGGGAGACCTGTCCCTACACTACCCACATGCTAAAAATGCATGCTAAACTCAAGAGCCAAGGTCTTAAATAGAGGTAGGTGCTCTGTCGTGACTCCCCGGCAAGGGTAGGAGGGGCTTTGGTTATTTACACAAGCCCCTCCATATGTCTCCCTTTGTCTTATGGGCGGGCTGGTCCCGCCCAGTCAGGGGGGGACACTTATTCCCTTGCCGACGGCATCCTTGGACACTTCAGGACGCGTACCTCACGTGCGCCCGCATCAAGCGGACGCACGTGACGTACTGACGTCACGCAGTTGCGACGGAAGTGACGTCACTTCGGGGCCACTTTGCGACCTACCGGGACGCCGGGGCGGCCACACACGGCTTGCCTGATTAGGTGACCATGTGGAATGAGGCAAGTACCGGCCATTAGACAGGGGGCCCACACCTGTGGGGAATCCCAGGGTTTAATATAAGTACCCCTCCCTAACAGGAAGTGAACACTCATTGTCTATTATCACATGAGGAAGGACTCAGGAACCTCTAGCTCTCGGACGGTATGCTTGGCTATTTTCCCTCCTGATCTGCATTTATCTATTTACTATATTTATGTAACACTTTGAAACTCCTGTGGAATAATATTTTGATTTATTTATTTATCAAATTATAGATTGGGTAACTCCATATAATTGAGTCAGTGACTGCGTCTGTTACCTTTCCCGGGCTAGGTTTCTGGTCACAGTCCCCCCCTTCCCCATTTGGGAACCCTTTTACCAATCTTATTCATTCAGGTAATAGCCTTGATTTTTACTATAGAGTTTGTTCACCTAATTAGGTTAGCATGTCCACCTTTGGTTTTTTTTTTTTGTTTGTTTTACTTTCTCACCACTCCAGCACCTTTCTTTCTCTTATCTAATTTTTTATGCATAAGTTAGCATCACGTTTACCAACACACACCTGGTTCCTTTTAGGCACCTCGTCACTATTTGTCTTTCACATTACTTACATACTCTGCACTTTCATTCACCTTAGTATACATACAGCTTTGTTGCCTCATACATATATTAGTCACCTCCTCACTGGCACTTTTCTTATTCAGCGATCCTTTTTCTCACCTATTTTTGCTGTTTTTGTTTTTGTCGTTTTCTCTTTTTTTCTTTTTTTCTTTGATTGATTCATTTATTTATCTATTTATCATTTTTTAATTGTTTTTTCCACTTTTTCCCCCTTTTTTTTTTTTTTTTTTAGGATTTTATCAGAAACCGAGTCTGTGAGCGTTGTTTTCCTTCTCCCTTTTCTTCCTTTTATCATATAGATATACCTAAACATCTAGGTGTGGTTATCCTCTATATACATAGATTATAGGTATGACAATAGTTTCATGCCGTAACATACACCTTGTGCTCATACGTTAAAAATATATGTCCCTAATTTTATTTATACATTGGGATTCTATCACAGGTGTGACTCACCATATTGTCCGGCTGCCAATGTCCGCACCCACTCCCTATACCCATGGGTGGTGAGGTATCTGTGTGACCTCCCACGAGCCACGCCTCTGGACCTTTGACCTTTCCCTCCTGGCATTTGGTGATATCTTTGGATTTGGTAACACTCTTGATACGTGAAGGGAAATCGAGGCACCACCCAGAGGGGGAACTCCACTAAAAGCACTTTATTTATTTTATCTCCTTGGACGTGCAGTATTGGGTAAATTATACTAAAACATACAAGGTATTCCCAGTATAATGAACATTTGATGTATTTATTTACTGCATCTTTGTTTTATAACGGACCATTTCTCTAAAGAAGACCCCCTGATTGGGTTGAAACGCGTTAGAACTATACTTCTACTGTTGTTATATTGTACAGTGTCATTTATAGTTGTGTCTGCTTGTGCACATCCATTATTATTATTGTACTCTTTATATAGGAGTCTCTTTTAACTGTTCAGGTGGAGCTTATGTTTTTACCTCTGTGCCATGTTGCTACTTTTTCATGGTAAAAAATATTCAAATATTTCTCATGTTACCCTGATATGCATTTATTATTGTTTTCTGCTGCCTAAAAACCCCGATTGTGGGGGAACTTGTTCCATTTTTTTTCAAATAGACACTTCCTGACCCAAGATGGCTGCCAGAGTCACATGGGCTGTTGGAATGCAATCTGATTGTTGCCCCCAGTGACCCAGGAAACCATAGAGGAACCATAGGAATCATATTCCTCTCGACTTCCCCTCTCCCTCTGCACTGCTGTTGCGGTTTAGTGTCACCTGCAGTGGAGAAAATAGGCTGCACCTGCCTACATACAGCT
Organism: Lithobates pipiens; assembly: GCF_037356315.1. Classification (NCBI taxonomy): domain Eukaryota; kingdom Metazoa; phylum Chordata; class Amphibia; order Anura; family Ranidae; genus Lithobates; species Lithobates pipiens. The sequence goes on along the minus strand of NW_027507787.1, from coordinate 172,241,060 downwards.
CTGAATAGGACAGCACTTACAGAGGTATGGACAACAGAGGTGTAGGCAGTGTGTGCAAAAAACTAGCATTACAATACTTTACAGGCTCCTGTTTTAAATAATAAATGCACATTTTTTTACTTGCACAAAATATGTGCATTTATTATTTTGTCTGTAAAGGTGAACTTCACCTTAAAGTTTTAGAAGCTCTGCTACTATGCTTTTGCTATTAAATATAAACAGGTGTAGCCATATTTGCTCATAAAACTTACAGGTTGTAGCTGCTTGGTTTGCACTGCTGCAGAATGGTTGTGCGTTTATGCTTTTCTTAAATTGCAAGTGTATGGTTCAGCTTGCTCTTTGCAAACAATGGACTTCCTTTTTATTTGTTTCTACTGTCCTGATTTGAAGTGAACAGTTTATATAAACTACTGTCCAGTTCTTAAATCTAGGAACAAAGCATACACATACCTCCCAACTTTTTGAGATGGGAATGAGGGACACTTATCAGCAAAAGTATGCATTCATATGACACACCCCTTGCCATGCCCCCGTAAAGGAGAATTGTACAAAAAAAAACAAGATTGGTTAAACCCACAACTGCTTTTTTACCATTACTATTCCTTTATATTGGCTTTTGGGATTTACAAATGCAGCAATTTAGAAACCAGATGAAAGGTTTAGCGCTGGAAAATACTTTTAAACACTAAGATAAAAAGTGCATTTTATATACCTCTATATAGATCAGGCCAAAATGAGGGACAAATGAGGAGGAATGAGGGACAGAGGGACATTACTCCAAATCAGGGACAGTCCTTGGAAATCAGGGACAGTTGGGAGCTATTGCATACATTTATTGGGTAGCCTTTTGTGGAAGTTTTGGCCTACTGCCTGATAATAGTCTGTGCATTTCTTTTCTTTTTAGTTAAAATGACAGCAGCAAGAAGCAATCCAGGATAGCAGTTTGAAACATAGAAGAAGAGTGACGGCAGAAAAGAGACCATTTGAGTCTAACCCATTTTTTTTAAATGTCAAGGTTCCCTGGCAGCAGAAGCCAAGGCGAGCAAGTGTCAGACACAACAGTGTGATTGCAAGGCAACTCAAATACACAAAGTGGCTGGTATCTTAACATAGATTAGGAGAGAAGCAGAGCAATGCACTAAGCAACTGAGAGCTCCCCCTAGTGGTTAATTTGTAAAACTTAAAATATGCTCACTGGCATACTTTCCCTTTAAAACATGAGCAAAACTTCAGTACATCATGACAGCATTTTTTTTTTTACTGAAAAAGTTTCTCTTTGCATAGTGAATATGGCAAAACATTCACTTTTGAAAGAATACCCAGTCACATGCAAGGGAAAAAAAAACAGCTTATTTACCTTTAACAAATGATCCTTGTAGTATGTCTTCTGCAATGAAAAGCCTTCCTGCTCACTTAACGTTTTAAAGCAAAGTTTCACTTTCATTCTGGGCAGCTGGTGCATGCCCCCCAAGCCTCCCTTGAAGTGCTCCATGTCTACAACACTGCCATTGTTGCTGAGATAATGTATAAGAATTATTGATATGCCTTTCAGGGTCAGAAAGGTTAGGTTATCCATAGCTTCCTCACACAGAGCTTTTGTCAGACTCTGCATCATATGACTTATGGCCACATGATGACAGGTTGTTACATGACAAGGCTAAATGTGGATCTGCATGTAGGACTTTTTCATACGGTACTTCAACACACTGTATTGTGTTTGAAAATCATTTATTTTCTCATGTCCATGTACAGGAGGTCCCCGAGTTACCAACCTCCGACTTGCGAACAACTCCTACTTACAAACGGGAGATGTCATTGGCTGGCATATTGGAAAACATTGGAAAACATCGGAAAACGACTTAAGAACAAACAGGCAGTCCCTAACCAGTCCATAACTTGGGGACTGCCTGTATTTTGCTCTGTTCAAAAATTGCATCAAACTGCATTTTTTCTCTATGTTCCCACTCTTATGCCGTGTACACATGGTCGGAGAATCCGTCGGAATGCGTCCTATCGGACCGTGTCGTCGGATAATCCGACTGTGTGTGGTATGCATTGGACTGATTCCATCCGAATCTCCGTCGGACCCAATTTTCCAACATGTTGGAAATATTTCCCGACCAACTGGGCCGGTCGGACCTAATCCGATCATGTGTAGAGAATTTTGATCGTACCAAGTGCCACGCATGCTCAGATCAAATTCCTACAAAGCTATTGGCTACTAGTCCCATCGTAACGAAATTACGTCATCATGCTCTGAATGATCGGATTTTTCGACAACTTAGTCCGACCGTGTGTATGCAACAGTTTCGGACAAGATCCGACGGATTTGGTTGTCGAAATCTCCGACCGTGTGTACAGGGGCTTAGAATTCTCTGATTTAGCCTAATCTTCTCTGTCTGAGGATGATTTTAGGCCAAGTGTAAGAAGTCATCACATGTGCTGAGCTTCAATCTTCTTGACTCAATGCTGATTACATAGTCTGTCTCCTGAATGCTCATAACAGTGTCTCATAATGAATCCCAGTAGTAAATAATATAAATAACTGCATCACTCCATGTTTGCTGCTCTTAATGAGACTTTGTTGAAGAATTATCAATTTTAAAAAAAGCATTCCCTTCAAAAGAAGAAAGACTTTGCTTTCTATTCCAAGAATCCTTGCACATCATTCCCATCTTGCTAACGCTTTATGTTGCCAGGCAATGAAGATTCCAGAATAGCAAAACGTTTTCAAGAGAATAGAAACAGAAAAGTGATGGCAGAAAAAAGGCCAAGTAGCCCATTGAGTCTGCCCATTTTTTTATTTATTTTTTATACATGTTTTGTATTTTTTTTTTGTTTGTTTGAGTTTGTTTTTCAGTCAATTGCATTGTCTGAGTATAGATCTACAGTTGTGTTTAAAAAAGTGAGTAAAGCTTAAAATCCTTAAAGATTCCATACAGAAAAATATCAAATTTGTTATTACTTTACAGAAAGTGAAGAAAAAAGGAACATTTGGCTTTTCCAAAAAATATCAGTGTCTGCATTTTTCTTTTACTGTATAAACTGAAAAATTATTGAATATTTACTTTTCCTGTGAATCAATGTACTAATATTTAGTTTTATAACCTCTGTTTCTCAGAACTGCTTCACATCTGTGTTGCATGGAGTCGACCAAATTCTGGCACCTGTTAACAGGTATTCTAGCCGAGGACGATCACACTACATTCCTCAATTCCTCTGAACTTCTTGGTTTTACCTCAGAAATAGCATTTTTGATGTCACCTCACAAGTTTTCTATTGTATTAAGGTCCAGAGATTGGGCTGGCCACTCCATACCATTCATCTTATTGGTCTGGAACCAAGATGCTGCTCCCTTGCTGGTGTATTTGGCGTTGTTGGCTTGTTTAAACACCCATTTCAAGGGCATTTCATCTTCAGCATAAGGCAACATGACCTAAAGTATTTTAATGTATTCAAACTGATCCATGATCCCTGGTATGGCCCAGCACCATAGTATGATAAACATTCCCATATCATGATGCTTGCACCACCATGCTTCACAGTGTACTGTGGCTTGAATTCAGTATTTGGTGGGGCGTCTGACGAACTGTCTGTAGCCCCTAGACCTAAAAAGAACAATCTTGCTTTCATCAGTCCACAAATTGTTGCATCATTTCTCTTTAGGCTAGTCAAAGTGTTCTTTGGCAAATTGTAACCTCTTCAGCACATGCCATTTTTTTTTCAACAATGGGACTTTGCGGAGGCTTCTTGCCAATAGCTTGGCTTCACATAGGCATCTTCTAATTGTTACAGTACTCACAGGTAGCTTTAGACCTTCTTTGATCACCCTGAAGCTGATCATTTTGGTTACTCTTCCATCTATTCGAATTGGGAGTTTCTCGTTTTCTTCTGCGTCTTTCTGGATTTGGTTGCCATTTTAAAGCACTTGAGATCATTTTAGCTGAGCAGCCTATAAGTTTCTGTACTTGTTTACATGTTTCTCCTCTCCAATCAACTTTTTAATCAAAGCATGCTGTTCTTCTGAACAATGTCTGGAACAACCCATTTTACCTGACATGTACATCATTTGCTGCCTTCGTCCTTAAATAAGAGACACCTGTTTTTTTCACAGACTAAATGACCTCACTAATTGAATTTCACACTGTTATTATTTTGAATACACCCCTTCAATCAATGATTCAGTTATACAGAATTGGCAGCCTGAATGTCATGACTGTTGGGTTCATTGGTTTTCCATTATTCTACTACCCCTACTAGTAATTTTTTGTCTAGAAATATAATTTATACCAAAAGCAGTAACTGGTCTGGTTAGTGATGTTGGACTACTATTATTTTAAACACAACTGTATGTTCGTCCCAAGCATGTTTTGAAGCCATTTATATCGACTGACTCACTACCTCTGCTAGAACTTTATTCCAAGCATCAACCATCTGTTCAGTAAAATAATAATTACTAAGATTAGTTTTGAACTTTTCTCCAGTTATTTTGAGGTCACGTCCACATCTTCTGAAAAAACAAAACCTGCCACCCCGAGTCTTATTCACCTCCTTGATGTATTTAAAAGTTTCAATCATGTCTCCCCTTTCAATTCTTTCCTCCAGACCGTACATATTAAGTTCCTAAAGTCATTCTTGATATGTTTTAACCCTCACACGTTTCACCATTTTTGTTACCCGTCTCTGGACTTGTTCTCTCTTGTCAACATCTTTTTGTAAGTGAGGTCTCCAGAACTGAACATAGTTTTATAAATGAGGTCTTGCTAAAGAGCTATATAGGAGAATCAGGACCTCCATTTCCTCCTGCTGGTGATCTTTCTAGTGATGCATCCTAGAATTCTACTTGCTTTTCCCACTGCCTGGCCACAATTTGCTAATTTTGTAATCATCTGAAATAAGTACCCCCAAATATTAATCCTCTGTAGACATTGACACATTGCTCATGCAGGGCAAAGGGACAGTGTCCCTGCAAAAGAAGTTCCCTGACCAACTTTTACTCCTTCCCTGAGATCCTTCACAGTTCCCTCGCTCCTTGAAAGCCGGCATTAAAGTCAGCTGTGTTGGTGACCTGGGGGAGCAAGGAAATCCTCCAAGTCAAGTGGCAGTGCCTCAGCCTAAAGATTGGTTACTCGGTCTGGGCAATATCACATACTCCTCTATACCTAGTGCAGGTAAGGTGAGCATAAGGAGGTCCAGGGGAGCCCCTTCCATAATCACTGTCATTTGCCCTAAAATGCAAGACTTTTTCTTTGAAGGATTATTGCAGTCAGCAAATATCTGATCTCAGTGGGCCTATCGTCTTTGAATCTTAGTGCCAGGTGTCATCCTCAACTAAGTAAAGCTAAATAAGGAGGGCAAGTACTCTTTTTAAAACAAAAGCCTACACAATTATAATAGAAGTTAACATGTTCAGATCATTAGATAAATTCACTTGTACCTGATTCTTTAAGCACCATGGCTAGCTAGCATGTTTCTTACAGTGTCACCTGCTAAGACTTAGATGATGTGTTACATGTTATAATGCAGATGACATAGTAATGCTAGTTCTGTATTTTTATTACAGAACAGGGCTGTTCCCCATTTAACTACACTAAAAAAGAAAATTGTTAGTTTGAAGATACAAATAATTCCGTAACATATTTTTAAAAGTACTTACCAGAAGCAAGATTTTTTCATACTAAAAGGCAAAAGTGAAAAAAAAAAAATTAAATAAAGTTAGCAATAGCAAATAGCAATACTAAAAAAAATAAAAAAAAGTAATTTTCTACTTCCCTGCATATAACCATCTAATCTGATGGGATGCGCTACCTACAAAATAAAAATCCCCTTCCTCCTCACAACCAAATTGCAAAAAGACTTCCTGCGATATAAAATACCATGAAAATACTGCTACGCAGTCAGATAGCAGTTTAAGGACAATGAATGTAGACTCCATGTATATGATCCCAGGGAATGATACAGACCAAGAACAAATAAATCCAGTCTTAATCATGTCCTTGTAAATTGTGCAAATACCGGTAAATGCAAAGGTTAATTAGAAAGGATTTGAACCTCCATATAGGGAATTACATTAAAAATAATCCTAGATCGAAAAAAAAGTATGTTGCTGTCAGCCGATAAGTGTATGAAATCAGGATTTGCACTTGGTCTGTATTATTCCCTGTGATCATATACAGTATCTCACAAAAGTGAGTACACCCCTCACATTTTTGTAAATATTTTATTATATCTTTTCATGTGAATGCACTGAAGAAATTACACTTTGCTGCAATGTAAAGTAGTGAGTGTACAGCTTGTATAACATTGTAAACATGGATAGTGGCAGAGTTATAAGAGCATGAGAAAAGTACTGTTTCTTTCTTTTTCTTTTTGGCTTAGATATGGGAGTCCTGCATGTAGTTGCATTGTGCTGACCAGAGTGTACTGCTGATTTTAAGGTAGTAACAGTAATGGGTAGAATAGAGGGAAGAGTAGCAGAAATATAGGAAGCGGCCTGAGACATTGCTATGGACAACGGTACTACAGGGGGAGCTTTCAATGGATTGCATACAGAGGAAGTTTGATTACTGGTGGCAGGATACTGATCTACAGGAGGTAAAGAACACTCAGTAGCAGCAGAGTAAGGGTAACAGAGGAACATATTATTGATCTTTAGCAGCAGATCTGACTTTATGTGACTCATATAGCACCGGGGATAGGATCTCTGACCAAGCTTGTAGCAGAGGGTGAACTAAAATCAGTTTGTCTCTCCCTTGCTTACATTTCTCAATTAAACAGTGCACAGAAGCAATACAATCCAACACCACTTGTTGTGAATAGGCTGAATACTGCTGAAAAAAAACCTACACAATGTTGCAGCAACCATCCCAAAAATCCAGCCCGGTACATAGTAAATGGAGGAATGAAAACATCATGGCCCTGAGAGATACACTGAAATAGTAGCTAAGAACAGACCTGAATCAAGGGTTGTATTTTACTAAGGGAGAATCTACCCTAACAGCTAAGGCATGTGCTGTCAGAATGCTTCCCAACAGCTCCTCCTCAGTGAGATCCTGCCAAAGTGAATGACACAAATCTTTATCCCCTACCGCAAGCTGCACATGACAAATAACCTTCACTATCAGCATTCTGACAAAGGCCAAAAACCTCAAGTAACTGGCTCTCAGTTCTGTGTGGCAGTGTAGCAGATTTGGTTGTTAGTGGGCATCACGATTATGTCAGGAATCAGCAGCTAAGGAGACCAGACACATAGCTACACAAGGGAACAGAGACCAAACAATCAAAGTTTATATTTTTAAGATGATATTTACCGTATTTATCGGCGTAAAACACGTGCCGACGTATAACACGCACCCCAAGTTTAGGAGGGAAGTTTAAGGAAAAAAACTTAGATTTAAATGCCCATCAATGCAGCCTTATCAGTGTCCATCTGCAGCCTTGTCCATCATTGCAGAATGAACAGTGTCTATCTGCAGCCTTGCCTAGTGTCATTGTAGCCTTGCCCAGTGTCATTGCAGCCTTGCCCAGTGTCATTGAAGCCTTGCCCAGTGTCATTGCAGCCTTGCCCAGTGCCATTGCAGCCTTGCCCAGTGCCATTGCAGCCTTGCCCAGTGCCATTGCAGCCTTGCCCAGTGTCATTGCAGCCTTGCCCAGTGTCATTGCAGCCTTGCCCAGTGTCATTGCAGCCTTGCCCAGTGTCATTGCAGCCTTGTCCAAAATTGCAGCATGTTTTGTATTTAAATTTTAGTGCCGCCTAGATACACAGAGCCGTATGTCCTGTGTACTCGGCTCCTCTTGGCTCTCGCAGTCCCGCTCCTATCATGGACATAACACAGGTCCAATGGTGGGACTGAGTGTGACTGCAAGTGGAGCCGAGCCTAGCTGAGTACACAGTACACTCGGCTAGGTGTATATCGGCGGCGCTCGCTGCTCCAGACAGCAGGGATTGTCATATAACATGCACCCATGATTTTCCCCTGATTTTAAGGGGAAAAAAGTGCGTGTTATACGCCAATAAATACGGTATTTACAGTGAAAAACAGCAAACTATGAACACAGCAAACAACAAACATGAACAACCCCAAAGACAAACAAGAACCAAACCCCCAATGCACAAGAACCAGAATAACTAATAAACCTAACTACTAATGGAATACAAATATATACAATATACTGTTAAGGGTACAGGGAATGCTGGGAACTTAAGCGGGAGTTAGGCAGAGGGGGGAAAGAGAAAGGCAGAGGGGGGCAAGAGAAAGGCAGAGGGGGCAAGAGAAATGCAGAAGAGTTTAGGCTTGATCTGGCAATCATGAACAAACTGGTAGCAAGGAAGGGATCAGAATCATGATGCCCCAGGGGAAGGCAGGAGCTGCCTTATGTAGGCCCCCAGTAGCTGAATACTAATGTGCCTAATTATCACAGCCTGCTGGCTCCTGGGAGACACCTGCTGGGGGACACTGGAGCTGCAGCAAACAGCCCAGAACAGGATAGTGCCACCAGCAGGTGAACTCAATCCTAACACTCAGTTTCAGGGTCTTGGCGGTTTTCTTATAGCCTAGGCCAGTGATGGTGAACCTTGGCACCCCAGAAGTTTTAGAACTACATTTCATGCACTCTGCAATTTTCCTGGAGTTGAGCATTACGTAATAACAAAGTTAAGGCCAAAAAAAACAGGTCCATAGTAGAAATATAAAAAAAATTAACTTCCAGCCTTTCGGTAAAACTGGAATGTATAAATGTCCCCAGGTGTTCATAAAAATACAGAAGTTTGTAATTTTTTTGCTTGGTTTTGTTCTTCTTACACCCTATAGCAATGGCATTATTTACCTTTATTCAAATCTGCAAATTTTGTTTTTTTACTTTACAGATTTCCCTTGTCTGCATAGACAGTTTTTTTTAGTTTTTTTTAGTAAAGGTGAACCAACCCTTTAAAATGGGTGGCATGTTTATGAAGAACAACAAAGTCTACTCTTCAACCTTCTGCACAATGGACTTTATATACAAGTACTACCTAACAATATACAGAACACATTTATCCAGTGCCCAAGGAGGACTCTTATTAGAGGTTAATGATGGATTGCTCTTTATAGTCTTGGTCCTCACATTTACAGAATTGCTGGTATCTTGGTGTGAGCACGTTAACTGTAATCCAGTTGAAGCCAGTTGAAGCTGACCACACATCTTACTGCCTGATTGTACAATCCCCATTAGATTTAAGTGAATGTAAACCGTCACATATACCCAGTGAAGTGAACAGCCTCAGATAATACACAGAGATTAAACAAATCTCCCTACATGAGTTTTATTTGTATATCTGCTGTCTTCAGCTTTCTACACTGTTTAGAAAGTGAAAATTGTGTTAGAAATTTTTCATCCTGTTCCATCACTGGGAGGGGAGTCTGGCCATACACTGTGTGTGAGATGATTGGAGGAAAGGCACACACCCCCCCCCCCCCCCTCCACATAGGCAGAGGAATGAAGAAACATGCAGAGCTGTGCTGTGAATAGACTAGCTCCCTGCTAATCTATCTATATGCACCCACCCAACACAAATTTCCATCTGCTTTCATCTTGTGTGTCGGAGAGCTTGTCAGAAGTTATCATGCTGATAAAAGAATGGAGCAGGAGAAAGACACGGGACTTGGAGAGAGATAAGTAAACACTACAAATATATGTGCCTAGGTCAGATTTCATAAATAGGGTTTACAACCAACGGGTATACAGAGCAACTGCCTACCAGATTGGCAACACTGTTTTGCCTTCTCTACTTGGTATATTCCAAATCAACAGAAATATAATGTTTCTACATCATTTTATCAGTTTATACTCTGTAACATAATGACTTACATTTTCATTTGAGATGTGGAAATCGTGGTCAAGGGACACCAATCGCAACTTCACTGTAAAAATTAAATAGGTTTCAGTAATTATAATGATAATTAACACTTTGAATTTTGTAGATAAATATGTCCTCTGACAATACAAAGCAACTGAAAATAATAGCAAGCTTCTGTCATCCCCTGCACATGTTTGATTTAAATCAGATCCAAAATAGAAACATCCACACTCAGGCAGAGGAAGCGATTGATGGGCCTAAAGTAGATCTACACTATTTTGGCATATGTTTTCTTTCCGTATTTAATATTTGAATAGCTAAATTATGCATTTTTGTTTTTTTCATGCCATTTATATGAAACATTGCAGATGAAAATGTCAGATTTATGATTTCCAATCAATAGACAGAGCTGTAGACTCCTTTTCACTTTTACCTATCCGTACTTAAATGTAAAAAAAATGTATGTAAAGGCATATTTTTTAGTTTTGCATTGAGTGGGCAAGGGTTAGATCCTTTGTAGTAGTTTTTACTACTATCCTGTTTTGGATAGATCAAACTTTTTTTTCTAGGGACCATTGCTACTGGGACAGTAAAGGGCCTTTCAGATGAGAGGCAGTGTCCGCCGTCCTTTGAAAAGTGACCTGTGGTAGATCGCCTTTCAGAGGACAGTAGAGCACTATCTGCCAGGTATTTAGGGGGAGAGGTCACCTCCTGAATGTCTGTTTTTTCCAAGGAGGAACTACTACACAGCAATCACAAACCAAAAGTTTGGATTGCGGTTGGTATGTGTTCCCATTGACTTTTTTGGGTATGTTTGACAGGCGGTGCTGCCTGTCAAACTCTGCAAGCCGAGTTGAAATTGTAAACGTGTACAGTCCATCCAGCAAAAATACTTGAATTTAGATGGGTGGTTGCAGTAAAACTGTGGGTAAACTGTCCAAAGTTAGGGGAAATCAAAAAAGATGAGTCATACCAGGATAAGGGGCGAAGGAACAAATGTTCATATGACAACTTTCTAAGATAAAGGTTTTATTCACTTTGAATTCATTTCTTCTCATTACAACTCCAGAAAAAAAAGTTTAAGCTTTACATACATTGTAATAAGCTTTCTAAAAGCAACAAACTGAGCAAGAAGTCACTTCTCCTTCTCCTCCTCCCTTCTTTGTTCAGAATGTTCTATATGGTCAAAAGAGTCTCAATGCAAACAGCTTCTGCTGGCTTCTTTCATTAGAAAATACTCTTTCATCACCAGTCTCATAAGTGCACTCTGCATGTTTATTTGTAAAATAAAGATTTTATATAAATAGTAAAACAATATATATATATATATATATATAAACAATATTTGAAACACTTATACATTTAAAAAATAATGAACTTTATCCAAATCCCTCACAGTTTCATGCACAGCAGTGAAAGAAGTGTAGCGGTACCCCCATGGGGACTGCTGATTTTGTTCATTACCTTTTGCCAGATTGCTCCACTTCCGATTCCCCATGCAATTACATGACACCAAACAGTCAAGATTCAGAATTTTATAATTCTTTATTCTGGGTATAAATTGGTGGGCTGTTCAGTAGGGTATATGAGATGCCCCATCCGACCCCATTTTTAGGTCAAAGGGTATCAATCTGTAGCCGTGGCTTTGTTAATTAAGTCCCTTATAGCGATCCTTTCCTGGTTCCAATTCTCTCTTAGGTAGCACTCTCAATATGGACAGATAAACATTACTCTGAATAATGCTGTGGGTGTTGACCTCAAAGTGACAAGCCACACTATTTCCGCCTATTTCCATGACTTGTGTTGTCAAACTTCCCTCAATCCTGGAAAGTGCTTGATACTGTGGTCCTTGGATACACAGTATGAGGTTCCTGAATAGCTCTACTCTCTACTGGGTTTGCACTCCCTTTGCTCTCTCCCAATCAACAGTCCATATTCTACTCCCAGAAAGTTGATTCCCCAGTCTTCTTCCTCTGCTTAGCTCCTACTTGCTCCTTCTCCTCCCACACTGTCCTGCATGTCCCCACATGAGACGTCCGGTATTCCTCCAGTGCTACATGCTGACTTTGTCTCCAGGGGCCAGACTTTCAACCTCCCTGGAATCGTCTCCGGCTACCTGGCTCCGATATCTCTGAATTCCCGGGCCTTAAGTCTCGAACTTCTCTCCCAAGAGCATGTGACACCCCCTTTTTATGAGAGACCTCCCCTTGACCATATAAATTAACCATTGGTCAATTCTCTCACATGGGTTTCCTTCCACTCAGGTCTCAGTTCATCCTCTCTTTCCAGCAAAATCCACTGTCAAGCAGAGGAGATATCCCTGAGCCCAAGTGTAGGTGGCCACACCCCCTTCTACTCTGACACTCCCAACCTTGAATAAACAACCAGGCCTAGTAAAGAGCAGGACCCTAGCTAAATTTACTTGTCTCTATAGCCTATGTTTGTCAGAAAAACATCACTAAGCACCTTCCTAAAAGTAGAGTGAGCTACAGAAGCATGGGCTGGCCGCACAGAAAAAATGGCTGCCTAGGATCACCACATGAGCTGCATTTATATAGGGCAGGGGTGGCCAACCCGCGGCTCTTTGATCGGTTTCCTGCGGCTCTTCGGGCTGGTTCGGGCTGTTTCATTGCGGTGACAGGCAGCCCCAGTCTCTGCACTCCTCCGCTCCTCCCACACATCAACAGCCAATCAGCGTGTAGTGTCCCCAGCCCGCCACATTTGAATACATAGGCGCTGGAGTGAGGCTGAAGGGGGGCAGAGGAAGGAGAAACACGCTGTATCTGAAGCCGATGAGATACAAAAAGGTATGGCCACAAGTGTGCAGGTTACTGATCTGTCCTCTCTTCTCCCTCTGTCTTGCTCTGTACTTTTTTTTTTTTTTTTTTATTAATAACGGTTTCCCCTGAACACTGATAAGATCTGCTCAGCACATTCTCTGTCTGTTGATAGTGTGACACACTGCTGGCTGTTAACCATTTCAGCTTCTTTTCACTTATTTATCCAGAGCTCTGTGTGTGCTGCATGCTTTCTGTGATGTTTTTTGGAAGAATTTACTGCTAGTTCAGGCTAGAAGACCCATTAACTGTTTATTGTTATCCTGACCAGTTCACTGTTTGTAAGACAATTTGTATTTTGGAAATTAGATGAGCTGCTGTCTTCTGTCACATGGATGTACTTTCAAAGGAAGATTACTGACCTGTGGTCTTTGTAGTGTTAAAACAGTGTGTGACATTTACAATAAATCCAGCTGAGCAAAAGTATGTGTGTATGAGGAAGGGATGGGGTGATGTTCATGTGTGCCCATGCGTATGATGTGGCTCTTTGCGGTAACTCGGTAAAAAATGTGGCTCTTGGTCTTCGTCTGGTTGGCCACCCCTGATATAGGGTCTTTTCAAAGACAGGACTGCATGGCACAGAAATCATCTGCATTAAAGTGGAACTTCTTACCTATATCATTGGGCTTGTATGTAGATTTGTCTGTCTGGATGACACAGGAATAATGTTTCTTGGCTATATTAACCTTCCTGGTCTCATCGATTTTCAGGTCCTCTCCTTGCCCAGAGACGTGGAATGACCAATCTTTGCTACTGTGCTCCACTAAAGGAACCTATTCCAAAAAACAGAACAGATTTTATTATTTTCAACATGAGACTTTGTCATTTCAGGTCTCCTGTCCACTGTTATTGGTTATTGAGGACATAAATGGTAGTTACATCCAGATAGCAAGGATAACTTGCCACAAACTTGTGGCAGTGCTGAATTTTAAGTTTGTTAACTTGCTGCACATTTTCACTGGAGAGTTGTACACTTGCAGAGCACTTGAAGCACAAGTTTTGTTTGACAATTTTTCAATTTGTAGCAAATTTGTGTGGCAAGTCTCTAGCAAGAGCAAAGTTGCAGTTGTGAGTTTACAGTAAGAGCTCCGCAAGTCTACAGAATCAAAATTCAGTCACAGTGACCCCTGTGGTGGGATGACTATAGCACAATGTAACTGAACCAGGACTTGTAGAACGTTTGCAAAGAAAGTTGATCTGGTGTCATGCAGACTTGCTGCAATTGTGCAACGAACTTGGGAAGCCTGGCAAGTCTAGCAATAGCTTAGCAAGACATTTTCAAAATTGCAGCACAATTGCTTGCTATCTGGGATGCTGTATTCCTTACTGAGCCCATGACATCATTATCTAGGGCCTTTGTATGCATTTCTAATAAACTCTAAGTGTTTTTATTCCTGGTTTTTATCAATAAATGTGAAAATAGAGAGCACTATGGGTCTCCTTCTTGTATCTCCCATTATATGGATGTGCTGACTTTGGAGCCCCTTATTTAGAGAGGATATGGTGAAGGAGGTCTGCTATTCTGAGACTCAGAGAGGATGAGAATTGCTGATGCTTATTAGACTCTGTTGAGGGGTCTGAAGCTGGGGTAAGCAGGTTTTTCACTTAGAGGTGGTGGTCACAGAATGTGTCACAAGACCGAAGACTATCATTTGCCCTGAATGTGAGGTAATGTATATATTATTGTTACTCTACAGGTGGAACCACACATTCAATTTATAAAATGTTAATAGTATTGGGATGTAGATGCTTTTAGTAATAGATATGTGATGATTTTGATTTCCACTGCACTTTATTGTGTTATATTTGATTTGCATTTCGGGGAGACACAAATCTGAAACATGACCACTCCAAGGGTTCCCCCAGGCACACGCCTGCCAAAGAGTAGTGTTCCCTTAAAAGCTAGGGCCCATAGTCAGTATGCAGGAGGCCATCCAGCAGCCTCCTCCAAAAGCCCCTGCCCTGTTTGGGTCTGTCACAGAATGGAATTGTGTTATGAGTGCAGAACAACGTCCCCTCTTCTCATCTCCTTAGTATAGAGGAGGTGTTCTATAATTCACAGAAGTGAACTGGGCAGGGTTTATAACAACTATTGGGATAACGCTGCAGTGCACACAACATAAGACAGCCCTAGATTTCTTGCAGGGTTGACAGTTATTTCTTGTTTAGTTATCAACAGATATAACAAAATGTGTATCAATTGTATTGTATAATAGGCCAAAGAGATAAATAAAAGATCCGTAATGATCTGCCCCGTGATGATCCGCTTGCTCAGCGGGGATCGTTCCGTTTATCCCCACTGAGCCAGCAGATGACAGGGCAGTCCCTGCACACTGTGCAGGGATCGCCCTCTCAGCTCTCCGCTCTCCTCTGTGGGAGATCGGATGAGCACGGACCATCTGTCCGTGTTCTTTGGATCCGCTCTGCAGACGGATAGAAAAATTGTATTTTCCTCCGTCTGCAGAATTGGACCATATCGGAGACGGACGATATCGGGTGTCTGTGGATCTTCATCCACAGACAACTGCTATCCCATAGGGATGCATGTATGTCCGTATTTCATCCGCAAACGGATGGATGAAATACGGACATACGGTCCGCATATGTGAAAGGGGCCTAAGAGTTTACATACATTTTCATAACAATATTTGAATGTTTATCAATGAATACCTCCAACACAGGCAAATCATTAAAATGTGTATTTTCTAATAAATTTTTGTGTTTTTTTCCAGGTTTAAACTATCTAGGGTCAGTCAGTGGGTCCTACTCAGAAAACCACATGGGGGCCTGAGGTGGAATATACAGCAGGACAAGACAGTAGATTGCAAGATAGTGCTGCTGACGGGTGACTCTATTTTTAACTTCCATAGTATTCAAGGTTGAGGACTTCCAGGCTCTTGCTATCGTCTGCTTGGCAGCCGTGAAGAGTTGAAGAAGAAGGCACAAATGTGCCTTAATGTAGTCCTGTGGGGGGAGGTTGAGCAAGGCAAAGGAGGAATCAGGGTCAAGGGTAACGCCAAATAAGTCTGAAGCCATCTGGAATATTGTCACCCAGAAGCACTGTGCAATGGGGCAGGTCCACCATATATGGTGATGAGTGCCTCTAGCACCACAGCCACGAAAGCAATCAGGGGAATAAGACGGTAGAAATCTGGCTATCCTAGACGGGACCAGGTACCACCTCATGAGGACTTTATAGCTAGCTTCTGATGCGACAACATTCTGTGAGGAGATCTTGGTGGCTTCCCATATCCTTGTCCAGTCAGAATTGTCCAAATCTATGGCTAGATCCTTAGACCAAGCTGTGGCTTACAACGAGAGTGTGGAAGGGGGTGTTGTGAGGTATGTATAAAAGCTAGAGATTATACCTGGAGCGTGGGGATCTGAATCGCACACATTTTCAAAAATAGACAGGGTATTCGTTGTGGCGTGCTTGCCTATTATAGTTCGAACAAAGTGGGAGACTTGGAGGTATCTAAAACATTCCTGAGAAGGAATGTGTGTTTGTGCTTGTAGAGCTGGAAACGATTTAACGACACCGTCAGTAGTATTATATTTCTACTTACCAGGAAAGAGTAGCAGTGGCTAAACTCAGCTGTCTTTATATCTTGCTCGGCTATTTCATGGATGTCATCACCTTTCCGCAGTTCTAGTTTAAGATGAAGCCCATTTTCAAGACCTTGAATGGTGACGCAAGCTTTCTCCTGAGATCCCTCCTCTAACGTCTGAGGTATAAAGATCACATAGTGGCTGTAGGTAGACAGAAAGGACAGAATTATTGCATATTTTACAGGAAAGCGGCTTTGTATTTTTTATTTTCTTTAAATGGTCAATCTATCCACGTCCATATTCTGGGCTATGCGGAACTAAATAAGCAAAGTGTAATACTCTATGCCTCAAGAAAAATAACTAGCTGTTGGGCTATTTAAACCACCAATATTTGTCCAACTCTGGAATGTGAGTTTTTGTTTTTACATTTTATTATATAATGGAGACAAGTAAAATAATTTGGTATTTCATTAGCCTAAGCATTAAACTGAATTTAGATAAAGTGCTTTATATCGACCTGTCTGCCTTATCTATAAACCAGAAGAAAACTGCCGAGCAATATATTACAGAAATGTATACTGTACTGTATATTCACATCTTTATCAGATGCATTAATATATTATTCATTCATGCATGCATAAAGTCAGGGAAAGTCATTTGGACCATCTGATTAAGGCTGGCCCCACATCTATGCGTTGTTGGTACATGCATTTTGCTGGCACTTACTACAATGCAACTTAGAGCATTATTATACCCAAATGCAAAAATGTTATACCAGTATATTGCAATTTATAAATCCATAATTGTGTTGCAGTTTCTCTTTATTTTCACCCGCTGATCCTATAACACACCAACACGAAGTGATGTCACAGCCTGGTGGAAGGCAGCCAGACTTCCACCAGGCTGTGACATCGCTTCCGATCTTCGTACACAGTGCGTGTGGCTGCTGTATACTGGCCCCAACAGTTACTGTGCCTACAGTTTGGTTCCCCCTTCATTGGACCCCTGGCCTTATAGTGCTGGACGGGCCCCCCACCAGCGGTGCTCCTTTTTGTCCAACGGCTTTGTGCTGGGTTTCCCTAAGCCCCTGTGTCATCCATGCAGCTCCAGCCTCCAGGTACTGTCAGTTTTTTAATCCAATTCTCTGCATGACCATTAATTGACTGCTACCGGTATATGCCTTGGTGAACATTTTGTTATTTTTTTAACAATAATAAAAAGTTTTTACTTTGCCTCTGAGGGTCTTATTTATGTCTGCTGAGTAGCGCTGTTCACCCCCGTGAATACATATGCACATGCCAATTACCATTTTTTTATTTCTGAAAAACATTTTTATGTATATATTTTTCTAATTTTACTTCCCCAACTTAGACTATTGTGTTCTGATCCATCACATATAATTCAGATTAACATTAAAATTAAATTAACATTAAAAACATTGAACTAAAGGCTGTAATGTAACAAAATAGGTAAAAAGCCGGGGGGGGGGGGGGGGGGTGATTACTTTTGCAAGGCACTATAGGGTTGTAAAAGTAAAAGAACCAAGCGCCAATGGATATGAAACGTAATAAACACAATACCATTCCAGCTGCAGTAAAACAAATTGTCAAAATGGCAATAGAAAATTTAGAAAACAGTCCACTGCACTAGGTCTAGTAAAAATTATATACACACACATATAGAAATGTCCCAGTAATATAGTGATATAAAGTGCTTGTGCTCAAAATTGATATATCCGTGCTTCAATGTGCTCAGACTTGGGTGCCCCACATAGATGTAAACTCACCCTCTGGAAATGACCAACTATCGTTAGTATGGTCCTTTAACCACTTCCCGCCCGGTCAATAGCAGATTGACGTCCGGAAAGTGGTCCTGTTATCCTGACTGGGCATCATATGATGTCCTTCTGGATAACAATGTCGCTGCACACCCTTGGGGGTGCACATTGCTGCGATCGGTGGTGCGGTGTGTAAGTCTGACACACCGCTACACTGATCTCGGTAAAGAGCCTCTGGCGGAAGCTCTTTACCACGTGATCAGCTGTGTCCAATCACAGCTGATCACGATATAAACAGGAAAAGCCGGTGATCGGCTTTTCCTCACTCGTGTCTGACAGACGCGAGTAGAGGAGAGCCGATCGGTGGCTCATCTGACAAGGGGGTCCGCGCTGATTGTTTATCAGTGCAGCCCCCCCCTCGGATGCCCACACTGAACCACCAGGGAAGCCCCCAGGACCACCAGGGATGTGGGCAACATGTGGATGGCCAGGTATGTAACCCATGGCCATCCACCTGTGCCCAATGTGCCCAATCTGTGCCAATCAGTGCCCACAAATGGGCACTGACTGGCACCATCATGTAACATAAAATCAGCAATCTGATATACCACATTCAGACATTATTTCACTTTGATAGCACGAGGGAACCCCAATTTTTCTATATCCACTATAGACAATAAGATTGTAAAAGACCTTGGACACCAAAATGAGTAGTAACACAATGTGCTGTGTACGTCACGGCGAACAAAAGGTATAGCCACATTGCATTAAACGTGGAAGGGGCCTACATTGACCCACCCTACCTACAACTCCCCTTACTCTCCACTGCACCCCAACCTTCCACTGACAGTTCAAAGTAGCCCATCCTACCATAGCAACCCACAGTATCAACAACACACCAAAGTGGCCCATTCTATCTCAACACTCCAAATCAGTCCATCATATCTAAGGTACCCCAAAGTAGACCACCCTAACCATAGCACCCCAAAGAACCCCACACCAGCGGGATGCACAGGGGGAGGTAGTGGGTTGGACGGAGGGCTGCAGGGTGGCCTCAGTGTAGTCAGAGGGGCAGTGGGATGGACAGGGGGACCGTGGGATGGACAGGGGATAGGGGGACCGTGGGATGGGCAGGGGGACTGTGGGGTGGGCAGGGTGACTGTGGGATGGGCAGGGGGACAGTGGTGCTCAGTGGTGGACTGTATATATACGTCTCTCTTGTTGTCCTGTTCTGTAAGCTGTGGCTCCCTGTACTGAGGCTGATGGGTGGGGACTGGAGCTTATGCTCTTGTGTCTGGGTTACAGGAGGATAAAAACCCAGGCACAGCTGTCAAAATCCGGTCTGTTCGAGTCATTCCCGTATGGGTGGCAACCCTACCCACATGGAGAGTGGGGTGCCCATGTGTGTTGAGCTAGGAGATTGGAGAAGCAAAATTGGGTTGAGCTGCCATAGAGCCCAAATAAAAGGGACTGTTGAGCTGTTGTGTTCCAGCTTCTTTGCTGAGAGCTGCTGGCTGTGGTGACCAGGAAGAAAGCCATCTGGTGCTGCGAGAGGGGAGTAGCACTACTATCCAATGCTCACCAAAGACTAAGCTACTGTTTCAGAGACTGAGCTACTGTTCTAGAAATGCTATTGTTCCAGAGCTGCTGTTCCATAGTCACCATCATGCTGATGGGCATGTTAGTATCTTCAGGGTAAGAGGCCTGTTGACCACCTTGAAGTCCTTATTTATTCTTGTTGCTGTTGCTGCCTACAAAGGCTAGACTTCCAAAGGGGACTGTTAAAGCAGAGTTTACCCAAAAGTTGAACTTCCGCTTTAAGTGTAGGTGACCCCCCTGACATGCCACATTTGGCATGTTATTTTTTTGGGGGAGGAGTAGGTACCCTGTTTTTTATGGGCATCCAGCTCCCACTTCCACCCTGCAATCCTCTGGGACATGTCACAGGCTCCAGAAGACTGCCTGGCCAATCACAGCGTGCAGCGCGGCTCATGCATGTGCAGTGCGCGCTCGGCAGTTAAGCCACAGCCAGGCCCCCAAAGTAACAATGCTGGTACCGCGGGGAGGAGGGGGAGAGGAGCAGCAACCATGGGACAGGTGAGTGTCTGATTATTATACCCCAAGGTTACAGATAGGCCCTACAGTTGATATTGATCTAAGCCTGTTTCTCACACTGTGCTTTGGCTTCATCTCTCTATGATCCATTTCAATATTTCATTGCATTACCAAAATGACCTTTCCTGTTAATAAATATATATATTTATAAGCACACACACACACACACACACACACACACACACACACACACACACACACACACACACACACACACACACACACACACACACACACACACACACACACACACACACACACACACAGTTAAACAAGGCTATAGGGTATATCTATAAAACACTAAATGCCTCATTAACATTTACTACAGGGTAATTGTAATTTAAAACACATGCACCAGAAAAATTCACCTACACTTACAGATTGGTGCATGTCACATTTACTGCTTTATAAATATACCCCTAAAGTGTTGCTTGACATAGAAAAGATTAATATCCATAGTAATTGTCTTACGGATCTGTGGCTGATACAAGTGTTGAGCTGCAGATGACCAGGCAGATGGACACTAGGAGAAGCTGCATGTTGGGACACGTCACCTTCAATGAGTCTGGGGAATTAATCTATTTTTATAGTAATGGCAGACATGGAAAGACCCAATACCTCCCACTATTACCCTCCCCGTCTGGGGGCAAACAAGTCCAATGGCAAATATTGTCTGAATAAAAAAGATTTCATCATTGACATATGACCTTTTATCAGTGGACTCTTCTACTGTTTGTAAGTTTAAATATTGGAAAAAGGCTGGTGGAAAAACCTGTACTTTTTATGGAAATCTTCCAAAATAGTTTTTTCCATTTAGACAATCCAGAGAGGTTTGCATATATGGAGCTATACATTGTAAATAGTCATGTATTTACAAAAACTGATGGGGACATTTTTCCTGTGCCACAGTGAGTTTTTTTGTCTTTTGTGATGCACTATAGTGCCAAAACGAAATACATTTTTTACATGCTTGTGTGCACCTCCATCCCTAATCTGGATACAAAAAATAAAAGTATGGGTCTTTGAGTGTGGCAGGCTGTAACACAATGTGGAAGTATATCCATTTATTAACAAGGGTAAAAAGGATGCATAGTAATGTACATGAAGGGTAAATGCTCAAAGCATGCAAAACATCATGAGTCTCAAGTAAACTAAACTATTAACCTATTTTAAACTCTAAAAACATTGGTACCATAACATGGAAGCAGATATACAAAATACATGAATGTGATTAAATAAAACCACATTGTACAGAAATGAGGAGGAGGAGTCAGTAAGGCCAATTGTAAAAAATGGCGACTGCATCCTTTGAACCTCGGCGCGTTTCATCGATAATCGGACTCATCACGAGCGAATGCAAGAGTGTCTGTAAAAAAATATAAAATAGTCTAAATAAGAACCCATGTTATGGGAAAGTTATGTACAAACAATAAATAACTGGTCTAATCCACAAACTTTCATCCCATTAACCTGTCTGGCGGTATTCCCGAGTCTGGCTCTAGGTGGAATTTCAGTACCATAAGCAGTAATCCCGAGCCAGACTAGGGATCGCATTGCAGGATACAGGGAGACTTTCTTACCTTGTCCCCTGGATCCTGCGATGTCCTCCCCACTGTGTGTGTGAGCCATCCTCCGCTCGATTCACACAGTGTCCGAGTGCCACTGAGCTCCGTTCCCTGCGACGTTACGATGCACGGGAGCGGAGATCGGCGCCAAATTCAAAAAAGTAAAAACACATACAGTGTACTGTAATCTGTAAGATTATAGTACTGTATAAAAATAAAAAAACACACCCCCTTTGTCCCTAGTGGTCTGTGCAGTGCACTGCATGCACTTTTATATTATAAATACTGTTTTTTCTGCCTGGAATTTGGAGATTGTCCATAGCAACCAAAAAGTGTCCCTTTATGTCAAAAGCGATTTTAGACCAGCTAGAAATCAGCGATAATAAATTAGAATCACTTGCACAATTGAGCGATAGTGATTTGTGGGGAAATTCGTCAAACACTAAATCTAATGATAGCAACAATTCTGCAAATCAGAAAATTTCAGTGTTTTCGGATTTGATTACATTGAATAATTTTTATTATTATTTATTATATTTATAATATTATAAACTTTATCATACCCAGGTTGTCTGCTAGACTCTGGTTTGGACAGATCTAAGTGAGTTATTCCTAAGAATTACCGGCCTACAATATAAAGCGCCAAATTTCCATGCAAAATAATTTTACCGCTTTCAGCACCTAAAATCTGAAATAATCATACCGCCAGGGAGGTTAAAAGTTCAACCTGAGGGATACTGGTGTGCAAGAGTCGCCATACAAGTCTCCCCAGGAGCTGAGGTGTTTGGATCCGCCAGAGCATCAGGCCCACACATGAACGAAACACTGTCTACTAGGAGTGCATATAAGCCCAAAGATTGGCATAGATAGAGAAAATTTGTTGATAAAATGTCTAAACAAATATAAAAAGCTATTGTCGCAAATGTTGGTGTGAGAGCAATAAAACATTTCTTGAAAATACAGTATGTCTTTGATAAAGAACCGTGAGACAAATACCACCTTGTAATTATCCAGGGTCTCAGCATTCAGAAAATATATGCTTTTTTGGAGTGTTTACAGTAATTTATAGCAAAAAAATGCATTTTAACATGTGTGCAGAAAATGAAAAAATTGCCCAGGCAGACAAGTGGCTAAATGGCAAATAAGTAAAGCCATCTTTAACATGTTCCTGCCCGGCCTATACCAGAATTACGGCCGGGAAGTGGCTCAGTTATCCTGGGTGTCATATGACGTCCAGCAGGATAAGCCGCGACCGTGTTCGGGGGATCAGCTAGATCGCAGGACACAGGCTTTTCACTTAAAAGGAGGTTTATTGAACTTAAATAGCTTTACAGCAGCAAAACAAAAGAAAAAGGTTTCAGTCTCACCCACCATTGCTATCTCCATCAAACAGTCCTTGATTTCTTTTGCAATTAGCTTACCCTGCCAGGAGGCTTCCAGGCAGGACACTGTTGTCCACTTTTGTTGCTGCAAACCAAACACAAACCACCATCCACCATCTCCTCTACACCCCTCCACACCCATCTACAACTTCCTGTCTTGTTTTAAACACACTTCCTCTGACTGGTGAGTTAAGCACTTTTGTTCCCTTAAAGGGACCACAGTCCAAACAGAGGGGAAACATAGCGACCTTCCAGGACCCAGCCACGGCGTCCTGTACATATCCCCCCTCCTGTGCCCCAACGCCAAGGAGGTGGAGGCAACAGTGGAGCTCAAGCAATGGACTCGGGAGAGGGCATCTGCATTTTGATGCAGTCTCCCGGGCCTATGCTCCACGACAAATTTAAATTACTGGAGTGCCAGGAACCACCAAGTAACCCTGGCATTAGTCCCTTTTCCTTGTCTCAGCCATGTTAAAGGGGCATGGTCAGAAATAAGCCTAAACTTCCTCCCCAAAAGGTAATATCTGAGGGATTCCAGAGCCCACTTAATGGTCAGACACTCTCGTTCAATTATGGCATAGTTTTTCTCCGCTGGTGTCAACTTCCTGCTGAGGAAGACTATCGGGTGTTCCTCGTCATGAATAACCTGTGACAACACCGCTCCCAATCCTACATCGGAAGCATCAGTCTGGGCAACAAACTCTTTTGAAAAATTGGGTGCTACCAGGACAGGGTGTTGGCACAGTGCCGACTTGAACTCCAAAAAAGCCTTCTCAGCGTCTGCATTCCACTCCACCATGACCGATTTCCGACCCTTAGTCAGATCGGTAAATGGAGCCGCTAACGTGACAAAGTTGGGTACAAACCTCCTGTAGTATCCTACCATGCCCAGGAATGCACATACCTGCTTTTTTGTGAGGGGGCGGAGCCAATACTGTATATCCTCTATCTTGTTGACCTGAGGTTTCACTATCCCTCTACCCACGATATAGCCCAGGTATTTCACCTCGTCCATTCCCAAAGCCCATTTTTCAGGGTTTATTGTAAACCCCTCCTTCCAAAGAGAGTCCAGCACTGTCTGAACTTTGGGCAAATGTGATTCCCAGTCTTTGCTAAAAATGACTATATCGTCCAAGTACACCGAGGCATACTCTCGGTGAGGTCGTAAAATTCTATCCATTGCTCTCTGGAACGTGGCTGGAGCAGTTTGCAATCCAAAAGGCATTCTTTTGTACTGAAAACTCCCCTCTGGGGTAGAAAAAGCAGTTCTCTCTAGCAGCCTTAGTCAACGAGATTTGCCAATAGCCCTTGGTAAGATCTAATGTAGTGATATACCTGGCTGGACCTAGTCTCGGAATAAGCTAATCTACCCGGGGCATGGGGTAGGCATCAAACCGTGAAACTTACGTTTTCGGAAATCATTGCAGAATCGCAGAGTCCCGTTGGGCTTCGGTACCAACACAATCGGGCTCGACCACCCACTCTGCAATTATTCAATAATCCCCAGGTCTAACATCTTCTTCACTTCCTCTGAAATGGCTTTCCTTTGAGCCTCTGGGATGCGGTAGGGCCGGACAAAAACTTTGACTGCTGGTTCCATGATAATATCATGCTCTATGACACTAGTGAGCCCTGGAAAGTCTGAAAATCTTTTTTTATTTCTCTGCAAGAACTCCTTTGCCTGCTCACTTTGGGATTTAGACAGGGTATTTGTTACTTTGACACTCTCCCCCCCAACCCGAGGCTCAAGTTTTGCACTAGCCAGGGAGGTCACTGGTTCCCTGTCTGTCCAGGGCTTTAACAAGTTTACATGATATATCTGATAGGGTTTCCTCTTGCCTGGCTGGTGGACTCTAATTTACCTCTCCCACTTTTTCTACAACCTCGAAAAGGCCTTGTCATCTGGCCAAGAATTTACTTTCCACAGTGGGAATCAACACTGCTACTCGATCCCCCACTTGGAAGTTCCTAATTTTGGCAGCCCTATTATAGACCCCTCGTTGAGCCTCCTGGGCTTTTTGTAAATGTTCCTTAACTAGTGGCATCACAGTTCGGATCCTCGCCTGCATTTGAGAGACATATTCAAGAACACTCTTATGCTGAATTGGTTCACTTTCCCATTCTTCTTTAACAAAGTCCAGTAGTCCGCGAGGTCTCCGCCCATATACCAATTCAAATGGCGAAAACCCAGTGGAGGCCTGGGGACTTCAAGGAAAGCAAACAGGAGAGCTGGTAACAGGCAGTCCCAGTCTTTCCCATCCCTCTGTACCACTCTCTTGAGCATAGACTTAAGGGTCTTATTAAAACGTTCTACTAACCCATCTGTTTGGGGATGGTAGACCGATGTGCGCAGCTGTTTTATCCGGAACAGTTTGCACACATCAGCCATAACCTTCTACATAAATGGGGTGCCCTGGTCCACGAGTATTTCCTTGGGAAAAGGTACCAGTTACTTACCGGTAGCTGTCTTTTTGGGAAATCTTCCAGGACGGCACACCTGAGAGATGAGAGGCTCCTCCCTACAGGAAACACAATCAATCGACAGCTGTTTTAAGTCCCCACCCTTTCCCTTTATCCTCAGTTTGTAGAGAAGTAACTCCTGAACCCGGTTCACAAGGGAAATCATTCCTCATAGGCACTCACCTTCTAGTGTTCTACAATTTTCCCTCCTCCAACGGGCGGGAAGTAGGCCTGCCATCCTGGAAGATTTCCCAGAAAGACAGATACCAGTAAGTAACTGGTACCTTTCTCAAGTCATCTTTCAGGACGGCACACCTGAGAGGATAAACAAGTACCTCAGGCCTACCTTAGGGTGGGGCCACTGCAAGACCCTCTTGGCGAACCTTGGTTCTGCAGTGAGCTTTACCTCCACTCCATATGCCCATATGCTTGATGAAGGTATCTTAGCTGGATCATGCGTCTGATCTGCAGGTCTGCTCCACAGATGTCCCTGCTTTTTCCGCTTCGGATGCAGTATCCAGGTGGAATGGGCTTCTTAAAGATGGAATCAGAAAACATGTTAAACTTGTAGGTTAACAATGTTGCCTGTCTCACACATCTAACAACCATGGCCTATTGTGCCTGTAGGTGCTACTTAGAACCACTAAAAAGATAAATCAGAGACCTGTGTTGTAAGACAAGGACACTACATTAATCAATAAGAGGGCCTGTCTTAACATTACCCTGTTCAGGGAAATAAAACTGAAAAAAAAAGGGGGGGGGGGCCCGACAGACAACCTTTTTTGTTCTTTTTTATCTTTACATCAGCAAAGACTAAAGGGAAGCCTACTTAAGCGTAATAGATTAGCAGAAGCTTGATCCCTGGGTTTAAGGCATGCCCAATCTATGGCTTTACTTACGCCTGAGAGCCTACTTCAGGAGATTAAAAGTCCCTAGCAGGAGTAGACTACCCATATTGCTACGTCTAGTTTTGCTAAAAGGGCGAAATGAAGGCTATGCACCGAGCCGAAACCTATTCGATCGGGTATACATCTTTATACTTCATCCTCAGGCCCTAATACTCCTCTGAACAGAACTCTCCAAGTTCTTACTAAACAGGGCGATTCATTATCCCCTTCCTCCAGTGTTCCATAACCCTACAGGGCTTCAACCCTAGGAAATGGTTCTGGAATCCCTGAATGTAAGGGGTCAAGGTTTTCTGACATGTGGCATCTGCAGCCCGAACTCCTGGCCCCTCCATGGAAAAGAAGGGTGAGTGTGACTAGCTAAACCGATATATCAAATATGGGAATAGACCCAAATCTGAACCTCAATGTAGACAAACAGTCCTCACAGTCTGCTTTTCTGATGTGCTGCCAAGATGTAAAAACATTAAGACACAAGCAAACCCTAAATGCTGCGTATTTTTGAAGTGCAGCTAGCTAGGTCATAACTGATATATAAATACAGAAAGGACAGGAACCCCCTTTAATGTTGTGTTTTACTGATGTACAGCAAAACAAGGCTATAAATATAAAGACAGAAAGACACAAACTTCTATGTTGCGTATTTCTGACAAACCAGCAAATACAGTTATAAGATCAGTATGAACACCGACTCCCGTGTTGTGCATTTCTGCTATGCCACAGGGTAAAATATGGAACACAAGACAATCCTTTCTGTCATGCACTTGAGTAGTGTAGTTCAGATAGAACCAACACTGAGAAAGGATACAAACAACCTGCAGCATTGTATTTTTCTGAAGAGCAGTAAGGCAAGGCAATATGAAACAGAAAGCACCAACAAGCTTCAATATGGAGTATTTCTGCTGTGCAACAACATAAAAGCAGACACTGAGGAAAAAGACAGAAAGCCTTTACAGCTGCAATCTTTCTGGTCTGCTGCAAAATAAGACAATTATGCCATGATGAGTATTCCTGCTGTGTAGCAAAACCTCAACCAGAAGGGACAGATAAGCTTAGGGCTCCCACACCCATGCGACCCAACCTGTGACTTGGGACTGCAAGAAGCATGAGAAGTCATACACTATGGCTTCCAATGGGTACCATTCGTGTCTGTGCGACTCCAGCAGTCCCCGATTCCTGGATCCACAGACCTCAAGATTACACAGGTCGAACAAGTGAGGGGTCCCCAATGCGGTGACTCCCTGGCGGAGTGCAGCCAACAGATCAATGAGAAACACTGCTCACTGCTGTGCCTGATATACAAACGATAAGGCAGTAAATATAGGACATACAGGACACAAACATTCAATCTTTGTGTATGTCTGATGTGTAGCAATATACCAATACTGAGCAGAGACGCCACCATCCCCAATGTGTCTCTCAGCTGAGCAGCAAAAACAAAATCAGAAAAAGACAAGCAACCTTCACTGCTGTGTCCTTTCTGATATGCAGCCAATAAGGCAGTATACACAAGACATAAAAAAGGACAGACAACCTTCAATCTTGTATATTACTGATGTGCAACAATATAAAAATTCTGAATAGAGATAGCACATCCATATTGAAGCGATTTGGCCTTGCGACTCAACATGTCAAATCGCATGGCTAAAATCGGCACGACACCACTTTGTGGTGCTACACGGATTACCAAAGGCAGTATATGTACTACACCTGGCAGGGGTTCAATTTGTATTTCTGCTATGTAGCCCAACAAATTCGAACCATCAATTTTCACTGCTGCCTTTCTGATAAGGCAACAATACAGGACACAAAACCCCATAGACCTTAATCCTGTATAGGTCTGATGTGCAACAATAAACACTCTAGAGATAGCACATCCATATTGAAATGATTTGTCATGCAACTCAACATGTCAAATCGCATGCTTAAACTCGGCAGCCATTGCCGTTAATAGCACTGTCTGAATCAGCACAACGCCACTTTGCGGTGCTGCACCGATTACCAAAGGCAGTATATGTACTACTCCTAGTCCATGATAAGTAACCAACAAGGCAGTAATACAGGACACAAAGCCCCACAGACAGACCTCAATCTTGTGTATGTCTGTGCAGCAATATAACCATTACGAGCAGAGATGTCACCAGACTCAATGATGTGCATTTCTGCTGTGCAGCACAAAACCAGAAAGTACAGACCACCTTCACTGTTGTATTTTTCTGATCTGTAGCCAAACAAAGCAGTACCTTTAGGATATAAAGGACAGCAAACAAGCTTCAGTGCAGTACATTTCTAAAGTACAGCAATATAGCCCTTGTGAGCAGAGATGTCACAAATCTCAATGTGTATTTCTGCTGTGCCCCAAAAACACCCCAGCAAGGACAAACCTTCACTACTGAGGTCTACTGGTGTGCAGCCAAGGAGGGGTCATGGTCTATCCCTTTATGAAATAACCAACAGGCAATTTATTTCATAGGCATAGCCTGGGCTGTAGATTCTAAACCTTCACCACCAGTGAAGGAACAAATCCTAAAATGGTTGGACATCCTACTATAGTAGTTGTTGTCCTACCTTACCTCCATAGACTGAGCAAACGCTAGCCCGCTCATACCCAGGTGGGGCTGATTAGCAACTAAAGTCTCAATGAGCCCAGCCCTATAGACCAATTTAAGACAGCCTCTAGAAGAGGTGGTTACCAATTTAGCCTGGGGGTAAATAGCTACTTGCAGGCTTCAAACAAGCAATTATGTAGCTCTTGCATAGGTTTGCACAGAAAATCCTCAATTAAAAGGATGCAGGAAGCGATCTATGGTGAATTGCCTTTAGATCTGCCACTGGGTGGATTGTAGCCCAAACCAACAAAAAGGTTTTTCTTACCTCCTACACTATAATATAACCACAGTGTAAAGGTGGAGTGGGAGGTTGGAGCTTATGAAAGTTACCTATAGCAAGCAACCCCCAAAAGGAGGATCTGTCACAAGGGAAACCCTACTGTGCCACACAGAAGCTTGGTCCCTGCCCATCCTTGAATGTTAGGTCAGCTTTTAAGCATCATGAAGCAACTTCAGATTCCTAGCGGCTGGGCTAATAGGGCCGGTAACCTAGTGCCTCTGCTGACCAGGGGAGCTTCTGAATCCACCAACCACTGCCCAATTAATAACATGTTCAGTGGTATACCTGGCCTGTAAGTAACTTTGTATCTACCAGGTCCCCTCTGTACGCTATATTCATCCCTACTAATGTACCACAACTGGGCACGTAGGGAGAGGCTGGCAACCTACTGCTGCGATAACCACAGTGTCTCTGCTGTAAGAGGGAGCTGTGGCTGGTGGTTTTAGCAGTGGCATCTGGGCTATTTGTATCCCGACCCCAGGTTCTGCACTGCACCAGTTAGTATATACACGGGGAAGGGGAGCAATGGCCTACCTACCTCTTTCCCATCTGAGGTGGTTTAGGCACACTCGTTCCTCTGCACCACCTGTCCACCATACAGCGTCTCTGATGTAAGAGGGAGCTGCGGCTGTTTTTAGCAGAAGCTTCGGGGCTATTTGAATCCAGACCCCAGGGGAGATTATCTCAAATGCCCAGAAACCCTCTGGCTGGAATTGGGGATTTTGTAGCTAAATTCCCAAGGCAAAGGAAAGTACTTACCGTTGTCATCTTCCCCTTTTGCCACAGCCAACGGGCTTGCTTTTCCATCCTTATGGTCCACACGCAAGGAGGATAGCCGCCAAAGTGCCCCCCCAACTGCTGTCCCCATAGGGAGGTGCAAGGTTAGGCTGTGTCCTGCACTGTACCAGTCAGTATATACACATGGGGGGGGGGAGCAATGCCTTCCATTCCTCATTCCCATCTGAGGTGGTTAAGGCAGACATCCACCGTAGTGAACTGGTGCCTCCTCGCTCTAGCGAAAGGAAGATGTGGGCGCCTGCTCCTGCTGAGTCTCAGCCTTCCCTCCTGGGTAAGAACGCTGCCGCCATTTTCTCAAAGTTTGAAAATGTGTGCTTGTTGCTGCGCTCTCTCCGGCAGCCCACGTGAGCTACCGGGGGCCCAGGAGTCGGGGACACGATCCCCCTAGAAAGAACCGATGGCCAGCACCCCCATCTGAACAGCCACCTGGACAGGTAAGGAGGGGAGACAGGATAATGGCCCCTGAAGTTCTGGGTACACCACTGTACCTATGGTCCTTCAGCTCTCAGGGGGGCTCTTCCAATTTCTGCTGCCCCCCCTGAGGAAAAGATAGGGGAACCCCCTAGGAAGGACAAGAATATCCTACCAGACCCAGAGGCTTCCTAAGCTTGTGGTCCGGCTCCCAGAGGGAGACCACTAGCCCCAGGCTTCGAGTCATTTGGAAAAAAGCAAACAGTTTCGCTGTGTAGGGAGAAACACAATCAAAAAACTGAGGATCAAGGGGAAGGGTGGGGACTTAACCACTTCCCACCCGGCCAATGTATATATACGGCCGGGTGGGAGCCGCCTGCTCCTGATAGGACGTTCAGGAATGTCCTTCAGGAGTAGCGGGATCGCGCGCGCGCGCGCCCGCGCAGCGGCGCGATCCCGATGTGCTTGTGTCACCCGGACACGGCACATCTCAGATCGGCAGGAGGGCTCTGTGATTGGCCCTCCTGATCACATGACGGCCGTGTCCAATCACAGCCGTCATGTGATGTAAACAAACAGCCGGTTGCTAGGCAATCGGCTCTCCTCTCCTCACACGGAAGTCATCGCAGAGGAGAGGAGAGCGGATCGCTGCAGCCGGCTGATGATCAGTGAGTATGGGCTGCTTTTCACAGCTTTTTACTCACTGATCATCAGTGTAGTGTCAACACACAACACACCACACAGTACAAACACAGTCCCCACATATGTCCCCAAAACACACATGTCCCAAAACATACATGTCCCCAAATAATAAAAACACATGTCCCTAATAATAAAAACATGTCCCCCACATATGTCCCACTAAAATCACATGTCCCAATGATTATCTGCACACATATGTACGTGATCACCTGCACACATATGTACATGATCATTTGCGTACATATGTCCGTGATCACACAAACCAATTATTATACACTTAACGGAATTTTTTTTACCAAAAACATGTAGCAGAATACATTTTGGCTTAAATTTATGACAAAATTTGATTTTATTGGATTTCTTTTCAAATAGAAAAAAGAAAATATTGTTTTTTTCCCAAATTTCCGCTTTTTTTGCGCTTATATCGCAAAAAAAAAAAAACGGAGTCGTGAATAAATACCACCAAAATAAAGCTCTATTTGTGCGAACAAAATGATAACAATTTCATTTGGGTACAGTGTAGCATGACCGCGCAATTGTCACTGAAAGCGCTAGAGCGCTGAAAGCTGAAAATTGGGCTGGGAAGGAAGGGGGTGAAAGTGCCCTGTATTGAAGTGGTTAAAATAGCTGTCGATTGATTGATTGTGTTTCCTGCGGGGAGGAGTCTCTCATTTCTCAGGTGTGCCGTCCTGGAAGATGACTTGAGAAACCAGTCCGTGTAAACAACTGGAATAATTCCCGGGCAATAGCCTTAGAAGAGGTATTCCGCAGGGGTAGCGCCTCAGGATATCGAGTGGCATAGTCAAGGATTACCAGTATGTAAAAGTGACCTCTAGCCGACTTTACCAAGGGACCCACTATATCCATGGCTATCCTCTCAAATGGGACCTCAATTATGGGCAGAGGGACCAACGGGCTCCGGATGTGGGTCGCCGGAGCGGTCAACTAACAGGTGGGACAAGAGGTACAATATCTCCTTACCTCTGCTTTCAGGCCTGGCCAGTAAAACCAGTCGGCGATCCGTGCCTCCGTCTTTTCAACTCCCAGGTGTCCCCCTAAAACATCATCATGGGCCAGGTCCAGGACCTTGCGTCTATACTGTTGGGGTACCAATAATTGTTCTACCACATTTTCTCTCACTTTGGTAACCCGATAAAGCAATTCATTACATATTGCAAAGTGTGGCCACCGCTCATTCGCACCTGGCTCTTGGGGATCTCCATTTATTACTACAACCTGTTCCTGTGCCCGGGCCAAAGTGGGGTCCTGCACCTGGGCAGTACCAAATGCCCCCTGGGGAACACCCAAATCTGGCAAGGCAGGGGTAGAGGCCACTTCCTCATCCTCTTCCCCCAGCATTACCTGAAGTGGGGAAGGTTTCCCCCCCTCAGTGTTCAGGTAGGTCTGTGAACCACACATTTTGACATCCTTAACAGTATCAGCACTACTTTCATCACCATTAACCAAATCCTTGGCGTTTTTATCAACTGGGTCCATAGAACAAACATGTGGCATCTCAGAGTCATTACCCTCAACAGCAGGAACAGAGGGACTAGTTTCTTCCCAGTCCTTGGACCAGATAGTTCTCCTTGTCCCCACAGTTTTGCAACTAACGGACAGTCTCGTCCTATGATAACGTCATGTACCAAGTTCTTTACCACCCCCACCTCTTGAGTACCAGTGCCACATGCTGTGGAGATGGACACCGAGATGAGAGGGTACTCTCTAGTGTCCCCATGAATGCACACAACCCGTAAAATTTTGCTTACCGGACCGATCTTCCCAATTACTCTAGGGTGAACCAGGGTTTCCATGCTTCCAGAGTCCAGCAAAGCCCGGGCAGGGTGGTGGTTTACTTGGACTTCACACTCAAATTTCCCCTCTCCGAGGTCAAGATGTGTTGTACGTGCTTTATGGGCATAAAAAGACCCCCTCCAAAGATCCCCGCATTCCATGTGCTCTTATTGCAATGGGCAGTGGGCCCGGGTATGGCCCCAGGCATGACATCATCAACATGGTACATCCCCTCCTCTCCGAACAGGAACAGATCGCTGAGGGGGTAACGGGAGTGACTCTTGGCCTTCCGGGGTGTTGGTTCCAGGGCTCCTGGGGACGTCCTTTCGAAGGGCGGCAGTCGATCAGAAAGGCCGTGGCAGACTGGGCCCTTGACGCTTGGTAGGGCCAAGCAGATCCTCCACCACTATATATTGTTCCACCATCTCAACAAGGAGGTTCACAGTTTTGGGGTCTCCATAGCTGACTTACTGTTGAAGGCCGTCTGGCAGTGACCTTAAGTATCGGTCCAGCACGACCTGCTCCACAATTTGAG
Source organism: Lithobates pipiens (assembly GCF_037356315.1). Lineage (NCBI taxonomy): Eukaryota > Metazoa > Chordata > Amphibia > Anura > Ranidae > Lithobates > Lithobates pipiens. The sequence continues at coordinate 172,207,506 of NW_027507787.1, read as the reverse complement.
GGCCAGACAACACTTTGGGCTGCAGCCATTTTTTTACTAGTTGCACCAGGTCATGCATTTGAGACTGCGGTGGCCGATCTGGACGATACTTCCATTGGTGCACTCGTTGGTCCGAACAGCCGTAGTCACCCCCAACCGAGCCAGTATTTCTGCCTTTAGTTTTTGATAATCTTTAGCGTCTTCTGGTGGTAGGTCGAAATAGGCTTTTTGAGGATCTTCGGTGAGGAATGGAGCAATTAAGCTGACCCACTGGTCCTGGGGCCACCCTTCTCTCTCTGCTGTCCTCTCAAATGTGGCCAGAAATGCCTTTACATCATCACTCAGGGACAACTTCTGCAAAAAATGGCTTGCCCTTATGGTCACCTGGTTGCCAGGGGCAACGGACGCTTCTTCACAGCCCTGGGAAAGCTGCTGCACTGCTTCTTTTAAGGCAGTCACCTGAGCCTGCATAACCCCTTGTTGGATCGCTTGCTGGGCTGCCAACTGGGCCACCAACAGGCAAGTATTTTCTTGCTGCAGAGCCAGCGCCTCGTTGTGATGCGTTTTTTGTACCCCAAGCTGGGTTGCTAAGCGCTGATTAGCTTCCTCATGGCGAGTCTGCGCTTGCATATTAGCCAAGGACAGCTGTTTAATTACTTCCTCCATTGTTTCAGCTTTCAGCAGTTGTGCAGCTTTAACCCAGGACATAAATTCACTTTACTGTCCCATTAAATGTCAGTTTAAATCCAATGCAAAAAAATAAATAAAAAAATAGCAAGAAAAACGCCTGTTACTTTGTCCTGCCCGCATTCGAGCACCACTTGTAAAGTTGGGGGGATCAGCTAGATCGCAGGACACAGGCTTTTCACTTAAAGGGAGGTTTATTGAACTTAAATAGCTTTACAGCAGCAAAACAAAAGAAAAAGGTTTCAGTCTCACGACTTGCAAAGTCCAGAATTGCTATCTCCGTCAAACAGTCCTTGATTTCTGTTGCAGGTAGCTTCCCCTGCCAGGAGGCTTCCAGGCAGGACACTGCTGTCCACTTGTGTTGCTGCAACCCAAACACAAAACACCATCTCCTCTACACTCCTCCACACCCATCTACAACTTCCTGTCTTGTTTTAAACACACTTCCTCTGACTGGTGAGTTAAACACCAAACAGAGCGACCTTCTAGGACCCAGCCAGGGCATACTGTACTATATATATATATATATATATATATATATATATATATATATATATATATATATATATATATATATATATTTTTTTTTTTTTTTTTTCATTCTTTCTTTTTTTTTTTCCTCTCTTTTTGTATCTCTATAGAAATGCAAAAAAAAACAATATTAACCACTTAACAACCGCCCTATAGCCGAATGACGGCTACAGGGCAGTTTCTTAACTCTTGGAGGCCGTCATATGACGTCCTCCCAGAATTCCGCTCTCGCGTGCCCCCTGGGGCGCGCACTCGAGAGCATCCGTGACCGCCGGGTCCACAGGACCCGGCGCATCACGGATCACGGTAAACGGACGCTCATAGCGGCCGTTTACCACGTAATCGCTCCGTCAAATGACGGAGTGATCACTTGTAAACAAACCGGCGTCATGTTATGACGCCGGTTCCTCCCTCCCCCTCTCTGTACCGATCGGAACAGCGGAGGGGGAAGAGGTCGGTGTCAGCAGCGATGTGGGCTGCATCTGCAGTGCCCACATCGCTGCTCACCGAAAATTAACCCCTCAATTCCCTGCAAATACTCTGCAATACCCTGCCATTACTCTGCATTACTGTGCAATACTCTGCATTACTCTGCAATACCCTGCAATACCCTGCAATACTCTGCAATACTCTGCAATACTCTGCAATACTCTGCAATACCCTGCAATACCCTGCAATACTCTGCAATACCCTGCAATACCCTGCAATACTCTGCGTTACACGGCAATACTCTGCGTTACACGGCAATACTCTGCGTTACACGGCAATACCCTGCGTTACACGGCAATACCCTGCGTTACTCTGCAATACTCTGCAATGCTCTGCAACACCCACCAATACCCTGCAACACTCTGCAATGCTCTGCAACACCCGCCAATACCGTGCAACACTCTGCAATGCTCTGCAACACCCTCCAATATCCTGCAATGCTCTGCAACGCCATACTCTGAGATACCCAGCCATACCCAGCCATAGTCGGTGATACCCTGCAATACCCAGCCATAGACACCCCCCCTCCCGCCGCCCTCCGGTGCTTCTACTGACTCGCCAATACGATCAAATCCAGAATCTTTTTTTTTTTTCAGGCTTCCCAGCTTAGAGGTGAGATGCGGGGTCTTATTGACCCCATATCTCACTGTAAAGAGGACCTGTCATGCCATATTCCTATTACAAGGGATGTTTACATTCCTTGTAATAGGAATAAAAGTGATCAAAAAATTTATTTTTGGGGAACAAAATGTCAAACTAAAATAAATAAAGTAAAATGAACAATAAATTATTATTTTTTTTTTAAAGCGCCCCTGTCCCCATGTGCTCGCATGCAGAAGCGAACGCATACGTAAGTCCCGCCTACATATGAAAACGGTGTTCAAACCACACATGTGAGGTATCGCTGCGAACGTTAGAGCGAGAGCAATAATTCTAGCCCTAGACCTCCTCTGTAACTTAAAACATATAACCAGTAAAAAAAAAATTAAATTGTCGCCTATGGGGATTTTTAAGTAGCGACGTTTGGCGCCATTCCACGAGCCTGTGCAATTTTGAAGAGTGACATGTTAGGTATCGATTTACTTGGTGTAATTTCATCTTTCACATTATGCAAAAATTGGGCTAACTTTACTGTGTTTTTTTTTTAAGCACAAAACAGTTTTTTTTCCAAAAAAAGCATTCGAAAAATTGCTGCGCAAATACCGTGTGACATAAAAAGTTGCAACGACCACCATTGTATTCTCCAGGGTGTTTGCTAAAAAAACATATATAATGTTTTGGAATTCGATGTAATTTTCTAGCAAATAAATGATGATTTTTACATGTAGGAGAGAAATGTCAGAATTGTCCTGGGTGCTCCAGAACGCCTGATGGCGCTCCCTGCATGTTGGGCCTCTGTATGTGGCCACACTGTGTAAAAGTCTCACACATGTGGTATCGCCGTACTCGGGAGTAATAGCAGAATGTGTTTTGGGGTGTAATTTGTGGTATGCATATGCTGTGTGAGAAATAAACTGATAATATGACAATTTTGTGAAAAAAATAAAAAAAAAGTAAAAAAAATCTTGATTTTGCAAAGAATTGTGGGAAAAAAATGACAACTTCAAAAAACTCATCATGCCTCTTACTAAATACTTTGGAATGTCTTCTTTCCAAAAAGGGGTCATTTGGGGGGCATTTGTACTTTTCTGGCATGTTAGGGTCTCAAGAATTGAAATAGGTTGTCAGTACTTCAGGTGTGATCAATTTTCAGATATTGGCACCATAGCTTGTGGACTCTATAACTTTCACAAAGACCAAATAATATCCACCAATTTGTACTTATTTTTACCAAAGATATGTAGTGGTATAAATTTTGGCCAAAATTTATGAAGAAAAAATTACTAATCTGCTAAATTTTATAACAGAAACGAAGAAAAATTAATATTTTTACAGAATTTTCTGTATTTTTTCTTTTATAGCACAAAAAATAAAACCACCAAAAGAAAGCTCCATTTGTGTGAAAAAAAGGACAAAAATTTCATAAGGGTACAGTGTTGCATGACTGAGTAATTGTCATTCAAAATGTGAGAGCACCGAAAGCTGAAAATTGGTCTGGTTATTAAGGGTGTTTAAGTGCCCAGTGGTCAAGTGGTTAAAATCTTTGTAAACAATTAATCATGTACAATTAGTGCACTGCTGTCACCCTTTTGATATTAACACAGTTGCCACCTAATACAATCAGTGCCCATGTGAAAGTGCCAAGATTATCTGTTGAAAAAAGTCACATGACCTGTGACGCAACACGTCGGGAGGAGGAGCCAGTGTTGTCACTCTGGTGTCTGAGGTACACAGAGACTATGTGAGGAGGAGTACGCCGATGCATCTGACTGCAAACACGCTTGGTTTTAATATAGGCTTGGTTCATCTAGGTGCATGATAGTGTATTGATTACAGCTTTTGCCTAGCTCTGCTGTTTTTATAGCGGTATAGCGGTATTGCCTTCTGTGGAAGGAGAAGTAGAGGTTTCTTGTAGAAAGGAGCGCGGACAATTAAAGGGGTTTTGGAAAATTTTATATTTTTTGATCACTGACTGGAGACTGGAGTGAAATTAAAGGGGTTTGCAGGACTTTATCTTTTTTCCCATCACTGATGGGAGTCAATCTGATCGGTACATGCATGTGGTGGAAGGTGACTAATCACTATTGGATAGACATTTTCAAAGCATGCATGATTTAATTATTTATTTATTTTACTGATCATTCTTTTACTCATATTATTAGTTATTTCTGCACAAATTTTGATTTTATCTATTTACAGATAATCTTGCCACTTTCACATGGGCACTGATTGTATTAGGTGGCAACTGTGCCAATATCAAAAGGGTGATAGCAGCGCACTAATTGTACACAATTGTTTAAATAGATTTTATTATAGGTTTTTTGCATTTCTATAGAGATAAAAAAAAAAAATGTTTTATATATATATCTATAGAAATGCAAAAAATTGCTATTGCTATGATCTGCCAGGAGAAGAAAAGGTGCATATATATATATATATATATATATATATATATATATATATATATGTTGGTGTTGGAGACGTCATTGCAAAAAATGGCGATAGAGATTCATACTGGAAATTCTAATAATAAAGATATATCTCTATATACTGATTATGATCAAAATGCAAAAAACCTAAATTGCTATGATCTCCAGGTGTAGCAAGATGACGCCGCTCCAGATGACGTCCCAGTGACAAAACACGTAGGGCAGGGCTAAAAGCATAAATGCATCACGTCCGGTTTTTGGGCCATGGAGAGCAGATCGTTCCGGCTTCCCGTTTTAAAATTTTTGCTTTGTATTTACAAACTAAATGTGAGTACCTTTTTGTCTATATCGTTTTTTTATGGTAATGCACTATAGAGTTCTTTCCTTCTCTACATGTGGGAGCAATAAGAGGCTAGCTGCAAGGAGATCACTATACAGGACAACAGGCTTTTCCTGTGCAATACACAGTGGCTTATACTGTGAAGGTGAAAAAAAAAATTGTGGTGAGTGCATTTCCTATGGGGAACCTTTTAACCGGTTCCTGGCTGGCGCACGCCGATGTATGTCGGCAGAATGGCACGGGTAGGTATATTGGCGTACAGGTACGTCCAATCTTTAATGCCGCCCTGCCATCGCGAATGTGCCACCGGCGGCGCGCAAATGTGATTGGAGCAGAGATCAATGTTCACTAAATGAAAACCCAGCCCCCCACAGTTAGTAACACCCCTAGGAACACTTAACCCCTACACTGCCACCCACTGGTTAACCCCTTCACTGCCAGTGTAATTTACACAGGAATCACTGCATTTATATAGCAGTGATTGCTGTATAAATGACAATGGTCCCAAAATGTGTCAAAAATGTCCGATGTGTCCGCCATAATGTCGCAGTCACAATAAAAATCGCTGATCGCCGCCATTACTAGTAAAAAAAAAAGATTAATAAAAATGCCATAAAACTATCCCCTATTTTGTAAACGCTATAACTTTTGCGCAAACCAATCAATAATCGCTTATTGCGATTTTTTTTTACCAAAAATATGTAGAAGAATACGTATCAGCCTAAACTGAGGGAAAACATTTTTTTGAGGGATATTATAACAAAAAGTAAAAAATAATGCGTTTTTTTCAAAATTGGCGCTCCATTTTTGTTATAGTGCAAAAAATAAAAACCGCAGGGGTGATAAAATACCACCAAAAGAAAGCTCTATTTGTGGGAAAAAAAGGATGCCAATTTTGTTTGGGAGCCACGTCGCATGGCCACGCAATTGTCAGTTAAAGTGGCACAGTGCCGAATCGCAAAAAGTGGTCTGGTCTTTGACCAGCAAAATGGTCTGGGGCTGAAGTGGTTAAGAAGCACTGAACAACAATTATGAAGAGTAGGGATGAGCCGAGCACCCCCAGGTTTGGTTCGCTCCAGAACATCTGAACAAAAAAGTTTGTGCGAACACGTGAAAACGGTTTAAGTCTATGGGACACAAACGTGAAAAATAAATCAAAATCAAAAGTGATAATTTTAAAGGCTTATATGTAAGTTTTTGCCCTAAAAACTGTTTGGGGGCCTGTGTATCAGGGGACTTTTTCGGGAGCAGTGATTTTAAGAATGCTTAAAGTGGGCAGACAAGTGAAGGTCTTTAAATGTTCCTCTAGATCCACAAATGGCTCAATAAAACACTTCTCAACAGGGGGCGCATGCGCGCAGCTCGACGTGATGGACGTCTGCCACTAGAGCTCCGCACTCCCCGCAACGATCCCGGGACTTTCTGAGGCTATCGCTATCTCCACACCCAGGCAACCCGTCGGTACGGCTCGCGGATACCGACGTGCACCCCCCGGGATGGTCCTGACAGGCCATCGGGGTAAATCAAAGCCGAAGCCGATCAAAGAGGCACTCGCGCGGGCCTCGTCCAAGATGGCCGCGAAAGCACAAGCACAAGCTCTGGCTCCCTCGCAGCATTCCAGCTCTCCCGCTGACACGGCGGATCCTCACAGTGAAGATTCCGATGAGGAAGGTGGGCGCAACAAAGAGGACTTCCCTGCACTTCCTAAGCCAGGTATGCCACAAACTGACCTCCTTGCTCACTTTGAAAAAATGCTACATAAGGCCCTGAAAGTGACCTCAGAGCAAATAACCACCAAATTGACTCACGAGATACGAGAATTAGGTCAGCGCACTGCTGACCTTGAGACCCGTGCAGACGACATGGAACTGACCCTTAAAGAGCATGAGCAAGAACATCTAGCTCTTCGTGAGGAAAACGCAATGCTCCTTTCCCGGCTAGAAGATGCCGAGAATCGCTCAAGGAGGGCAAATTTGCGCCTCCGTGGCATTCCGGAAACGGTGCAAGACATACAATCTTTCACTACAGCCTTATTCCAAGAGCTTTCTCCATCGATACCGATCGAGCGTCTGGAATTTGACCGGATACACAGGGCCCTGACACACCGGCAACCTGATGGCCCCCCACGGGATATCATTGTGAAACTTCACTTTTTCAGGTCCAAGGAACAACTTCTCGCTGCTGCCCACAGTAAAGAAGACACTCTTACATTCCAAGGGCATGCATACCAGCTATTTACTGATTTGGCCCCTCTTACAATTGCAAAGCGGAGAGCCATGAAGCCGCAACTACAAGTACTTATTCACCATCAAATCAAATATATGTGGCGTTTCCCTTTCGCTCTTCACTTTACCTATAACGGTCAACAATATACCTGTACCTCTCCGGAAGCTCTCCAGCGCCTCCTTGAGTCTCTGCATCTAACACCGCAAGAACAATCAACCGAGATCTCACTCCCACGCACCCCTGCTCGTCTCACCCCATACCCCCACGCGATGACCCCTAAACGAGACCCCAGGGATATACGCTCTCCAAGATCTATCCGGAAGGGTACACCGGCGAGGGCCTCTGCAACAAATCCCTACAGCCCTAAAGTGTTTGTACCTCGCTGACCGGACTCTACCGCCCTTCTGCTTGTCATTTTGTTTTTACCCACATTTCGGGCGTTCTGAGCCTTAGCCCGGTGGTTCAATTTACCTGTTATGGTTATTGGTCACCTGTATACTTGGTGCATTTTTGACCTTGTTTTTTGGTTTTGATTTTTGATTTTTGATTTTTGATTTTTGACTTTTGATCTTTGATCTATTGTTTTCTGATTCTAGAATATTTGCTTTTGATATGCGAGATACTGTTACGTGGTATTGCAGGTCCCTTCTCCTTCCACTGTATTATACCCATGGACCCCCTTGTGAGCTATGTTAAAAAATTTTTTTACTCATCATGGGGGTCCATGTAATCTGAACCTTAGCTAGCCATGGAGAATGCACCTGCTTAATTAACTGTTTCTCCTCAATGCCCCCCTTAAAGTTGATCTACCCCTACCCCTCTCCATCCCTTCCCTTCCCCCTCCCCCTCTTCCCCCCCCTCCCTATCCCTCCCTCTTCCCTCCCCATCCCTCCTCCTTCCCCCCCCACCCCTCCTCCCCCCCCCCCCTTAGGATTCGACACTGATATTGTTTTTTCTTTATTTTTACACCACTCTATATTTCATGAAGGTTATTGTTAGAGTACATTTCTTGACCTAATTTGTACGGCTCTCGGTTGTTTTAGTATGTTTTATATTATATTACTTGCAATGCTTCTCCCTGTCCCGGTGTGTTGCGGGGGACAGTCACTGCTTCCCCCCACCTAGGTGCGCTCTCCCCATGGCGGACTCCTCTGCTGTCGGGACCACGCACGTTAGAGTCGGGCGATTCAGACCTTTCCGACTCGCACTAGTCTACCTAATTTTCGCCTTACATATCTACTCTGATGCCTCTCTATCTTTCTTCCTATTCACTCGTTTATCTCCTAACTCACTCTCTCTCCAAACTCTTTTTCCTATTTCTGGTCGGTGGGCCTGGGGGGACCCCGGGTCATGCTATAATATTTTCCCATGTCTTAGCCCATGGCTCCCTTAAATATATTATCACTTAATGCCAAAGGTCTCAATTCACCTAATAAAAGGGTTAAAGCATTTCGTTCTTTCGTATCCTTAAAAGCGGGTATAGTAGCGTTACAAGAAACGCACTTTTCCACAAATAATACTCCTAAGTTTTTCAGTAGCAGTTACCCCTTGGTGTATACAGCCTCTGCGGCTACAAAACAGCGGGGGGTCCTCCTGGCGCTCCATCGTTCCCTTCCGTTTACGTTTGCCTCAGCCATCCGAGATCCTGAGGGACGCTATATTATCTTGTCTGGCTTTTTACAAGAATCTGAAGTAACTTTAGTTTCCTACTATGCCCCTAATTCCAATCCCATTCCCTTTTTTTCTCATCTTTTTCAAGTCATTAAGTCTCATCTTAAAGGCACATTGATTATGTGTGGGGACTCAAACTTAGTCATTCACCCTTCTATTGATAAGTCTCCCTATATGCCAGACCATCATTCGCTATCGGCTAAATTTCGATCATTGCTCCAACAATACTATCTATTGGACACGTGGAGGGAATGTAACCCCGCAAAGAAAAATTACTCCTTTTTCTCTAATCCTCACAATTCATTTTCCAGAATTGACCACATATTTATCCCAGTAGCATCCTCTCCCGTCCTGCTCCAATCTCTCATTCACCCAATCACCTGGTCCGACCATTGTGCAGTGATTACCACTATCTCTTCACTTGTGCCACAGTCCAGCGAAAGATTTTGGCGCATGAACGATAAATATCTCACGAACGAATCTTTTAAACTTGACATCGAAGTAGCATTACGTGATTATCTCATGCACAATGCCGTCCCAGGCACTTCCCCCGTTCTTTTATGGGAAGCCCATAAACCTGTTATACGGGGTAAATGCATTTCTACGGCCTCTTTCCTCAAAAAAGATAGACTTGATCATATACACTATTTAGAATCCGAATACCAACGCCAGTTTCTACTATTTCAAACTACTCCCTCAGAATCGAACAAGTCTAAATTAGATAACATCCGTCTTGAATTGGACTTGCTCTTTTCTGACGCTGCTGACAAATCTTTGCGTAGGGCCTATCACTCTATCTATACGAAATCTAACAAGCCTGATACATTTTTGGCTCTCCGCCTTAGACAACCGGAGCGTATCCACAAACCAATCAGACTCAAACTCCACAATGGGACCCACACTAGCAACCCAGCTAGAATAGTGAATGAATTTTCTAAATGCCTTGCCAAACTATATGAATCCCCTGCCTCCTTTCCTATTGATAAAGCTGAGGCTCTATTTCGTAACTTACAGATTCCCTCCCTCCCTATCCCTGTCCGCAGCGCCTTTGAGGAAGAGATCTCGCCATCTGAGGTAACTCAAGCTATCAAATTACTTAAACCCAATAAGCAACCCGGCCCTGATGGTTTCACTGGGCTGTACTATAAAAAGTTTGCAGAAGTTCTGTCCCCTCTCTTGGCGAATTCCTTTAATGCTCTGTTGAAAGGGGGCGTCTTCGGTGCCGAGACGCTTACGGCTTCGGTCTCTATGATACCCAAACCTGATGCTGACCACTCTGTATGGTCAAATTACAGACCCATATCACTCTTGAACCTAGACGTAAAACTTTTAGCAAAAATCCTGTCCACACGATTAAACCCACATATTGGAGGATTGATCCATAAAGATCAGGTGGGATTTATTCCTAAACGTCAAGCTAGCGATAACGTACGCCGGGTCATTCTATTACAGCACTTGGCGAGAACTCGGGGCATCCCTATGCACCTCTTGTCCCTCGACATTCGGAAAGCGTTCGATACCGTCTCCTGGCCTTATCTTACATATATATTGTCCAAATGGGGTTTTGGCCCTCACTTCCTTCGTTGGATTGAGGCGTTATATGCTAATCCCCAAGCATTCGTTAGATACTCCGGCTTTAACTCTGTTAGATTTCCTATCCAGCGTGGCACTAGGCAGGGGTGCCCTCTCTCGCCCCTGCTCTTTGCCCTCGCTATTGAGCCCCTTGCAGCTTTGATCAGGTCTAATCCTGACATTAGGGGATTAGAAATAGCCTCCACGATGCACAAATTATGTCTCTTTGCAGACGATGCCCTATTATTTATAACCTCACCTCATACAACTCTACCTAACTTGTTCAAACTCCTTGACTTGTTTGCGCTAATCTCAGGCCTTGAGGTTAACCAGGCTAAGTCTAAGGCTTTAGCAGTATCCCTTCCTACAGACACACTTCAAAGTTTACGCACGAACTATCCATTTCAATGGTCCACCTCCTATATTCCCTATCTAGGAGTGAAATTAACTAGTAACCCTGCCCATCTATACCAAACTAACTACTTGCCCATGCTTCGTAGCCTAACATCCCTTCTTAATTCTTGGCATCCCTTATGTGTTTCTTGGCTTGGCCGCATTGCGGCTGTTAAAATGTCTTTGTTACCAAAGTTGTTATACTTATATAGAACCCTTCCAGTTATGGTCCCTCTATACTTCCATAAGACTATCCAAAGTCGAACTTTTAAATATATTTGGGGTAATGTTAGACCTAGGGTCTCTAGGGCTGTTCTTTTTCGACATAAACTCCGCGGGGGACTGGGTATTCCATGCTTCAGAAACTACTACTATGCAGCGCAGATAGCCCAATTGACCGTATACCATGCCAAATCTGAAATCCCACTGTGGGTCAGTCTAGAAGCAGTGGAGGCACATCCAATCTCTGTTTCCAACTTACTTTGGCTTACCCCACTGGCATGCAGATCACTTACGAACCCCATTACGAGCCACTCCCTTAAAATTTGGCATAAGGTAAGTATTCCCTTTAAATTGCTATCCCCGCATCATCCTCTGCTCTCATTTTTGGGTCATCCGAATTTTTATCCGGCCCTAGCGGAACCGAACGCCTTCTCAGCCTGGACCCGAGCAAACCTAACTAGAGTTTGTGACTTCTCCTCGACAAGATCTCTAGCCACATTTTCCGCCCTACAGGCACAAGCTCATCTGCACCCCACAGAATGTTTTCACTATCTTCAAATAATCCACTTTTTCCGGGCACATATTACCCCTGATTCTAATTCTAATTTTAATTCCATGACCCCGTTTGAATCATTATGCTCCTCTGACCCCCATGCCCCGGGCATTATCTCAGGTTTATACTCTTGCCTCTCTAATGTAGCGGAAGACCTCCCGCCCTATGCTATCGCATGGTCCAGGGATTTGTCACTTAACCTTGACGCGGAAGCCTGGTCTGATATTTGGACCAACACCAAAAATTCATCACAAAATGTTGTGGCATCTGAAGCAAGTTACAAGGTTCTGATGCGATGGTACCTAGTACCCTCTAGAATCTCTAAATTTGTTCCTGGCTATCCACCTGATTGCTTCAGGGGCTGCAACGAGCGGGGCACCCATCTCCACATTTGGTGGACTTGTCCCATTGTGGCAAATTTCTGGTCTTCAATTTTCCATATGCTAACCACATTGTTGCAATACCCTGTGACACCAGACCCAGCGTCAGCCCTGTTAAATTATCTGCCTCAGAATCTTACTAAAGCCCGAAATAGACTCTTCCTTCAGGTGCTAACTGCGGCCAAACAAACGATCGCGAGGGCCTGGAGGACCCCGTCACTGAATATAACTGAGACCAAACATAGAATCACTCAAGCGATGATACACGCTAAAATTGAAGCTATAGTGCTGGATAGAATTCCTTTATTCAATAGGATTTGGCAACCTTGGGTGGACCATTTTCTACCAAAAGATTTCGATACACGTCTTATGGCCCCTTAACTCACGCTGATTCTTATTCTAGACCCTGCGGGTTTCCCGGGCTCTCCGACCATACCTTTTCTTCCTCCTTCTTTGCTTCTCTCCTTGTCTTATGTCTTTGTTCCAATTCTCCTTTCCCCCTTTTTTTCTTCTACTTCCCTCTGTTTCCTTTTCTCTCTTTCTGATCTATGTATACAATTCTCTCAGCGGAACACTACTCTACAATATCATCTGAAGTGACTGCTGCCATCAAAGCATTGTCTATTATATGTTTCTCCTCTAAATGGAAGCGGTTAATTTTCTTTTGCTTTTTTATCCTGTTATGACTTCTTACTTGGATGCTTCTCGTTTGCGAACTCCAATATCTGGAGGGTTTACGAATGCGCTTTAGTACTGTTTGTTCTATACCCTTTGGCAATAATAGGTAGTAGCCTACTAAACTATATTCTGTCATGGTTGTTACAGCAAACTGTTCTGCTTATTTCTATGTGCCTTGTTTAATTTTTCAATAAAATATTTGAAACAAGAATGCTTAAAGTGAAACAATAAAAATGAAATATTCCTTTAAATATAATGCCTGGGGGGTGTCTATAGTATGCCTGTAAAGTGGCTAAGTCATTTAAAACTGCTTTCGCCCATAATGTATTGTCGGGTCCCGGAAATATAGATGAAAATTATTGAGAAAAACAGCATGAGTCCACCCCCCCCCCCCCCCCCCCCAGCCCACTACAAGGCTCTTTGGGTCTGGTATGTATATTAAGGGGAACCCCACACCCAGATTTTAAAAAATATGGCATGGGGGGGGGGGGGCCCAGGCACTATATACTCTGAACAGAAGTATATATACTATACGGCCTGCCCTATATACTAGAAAATTCCTCCATGGTAAATTGGGCCTTAGGTGTTGGTGGTGCCAGACCACTGTAACCCCTCACAGTTACTCGTTGAGTTCAGGAACAAGCCCTGCTGTGAAATATTATTTCAAAAATTGTAATTACATGTCCGTGTTAACCACTTAAGGACCGCCGCATGGCAATGTACGTTGGCAGAATGGCACAGACAGGCACAAGATGCTAGATAAAGCGGTCCGTTTCGCTTCTGGAGCGATCCGGGATGAGGGGATGGCCATTGGTTGGCCATCCCCTCTCGATTGCTCTTGGCGAATGAGAAGCTTCCCCCGCCTGTGTAGTGTAAACACAGGCAGGGAGGAAGTGATATCATTCTCCTTGGGGCGGTCTTTTTGACCGGACTGCGAGGAGAACACAATAGTAAGTGCACCAACACTACACTGACATGTAGGTACACATAGGCACACAAATCTCCCCCCCCCCCAATCACCCCCCCCCCCCGATCATTAGTGTCACTGGTGCCGCTAGGTAGCTAGTTATTTCTTTTTAGGTTCACCTCCAGGTTTTTATAGCGCTAGGTACCCCCATATACTACCCAATAATGGTTTTAACCCCCGTAACGCCGTTCTCATCCTCCTCATCCTCTGTCACCCAGACTCAGAGTAGTTTGCCCTCCTATGCAGCTGCCAAAGCGGCCTATTCCACCGCCTCCTTGTCCACAGTCACTCCTTCCGTAGCCCCACCATCATGCATGGAGGAGTCCCCAAACTATTTGACCACAGTGTCGGCACATGCTGCTGGAGGATGCACAGTGATTTGAAGGATTCGATGTTGGTTCCCAGGTTGAGGAAGGGAGTAATGCGAGCCTAGAGAGGGGGTTCCCAAGAAGGACAAGAAACTGGCACCCATGTTACCTCAGCTGCAGCATAGTGCCAAGTTTCCTCCAGTGATGAGGAGGGAGGGGATGATGAGGTCACTGACTCTACTTGGGTGCCTGATAGACTAGAGGAGGAGGAGGCACAACTCCAACGAGGCAGGATGTCCTCTAGGGTGCAGCTTAAGGGCAGCCACCCTACTGCATCACACCGCAGAGCTCCGCAGGTGTAGGGCGCTGCTGACTCCTCGCTGATTTTGAAAAGTTGCTTGGTGTGGGCCTTTTTGATCATGTGTGCAGCAGATCGCATTATTGCTGTTTGCAACCTATGTCTGAAGCGGAACAAAGTGCTGGAGGGGTAGTTACGGCGCTCACCTACTGCCGTTTGTGCACCTAGTTCATATAAAGAGCAATCTAAAACCAAATAATGTGACTGAATGAATGTACCTATCACCCAAAAATATTTTTTTTAACCACTTCAGCCCCGGACCAATAAACACCCTAAGGACCAGATGTCTTTTTCCAATTTCGCACTGCGCTGCTTTAACTGGTAATTGCGCGGTCATGCAATATTGCACCCAAACGAAATTTGCGTCCTTTTCTTCCCACAAATAGAGCTTTCTTTTGATGGTATTTGATTGTCTCTGCGATTTTTTTTTGCGATATAAATGGAAAAAGAGCGAAAATTTTGAAAAAAAAAGATATTTTCTTCTTTTTGTTATAAGAACAATCGAATAAACTAAATTTTAGTCATACATTGAGGGCAAAATTTATTCAGCCACATGTCTTTAGTAAAAAAAATGTCAATAAGCGTATATTTTTTGGTTTGCGCAAAAGTTATAGCGTCTACAAACTAGAGTACATTTTCTGGAATTTACACAGCTTTTAATTTATGACTGCCTATCTAATTTCTTGAGGTGCTAAAATGGCAGGGCAGTACAAATCCCCCCCAAATGACCCCATTTTGGAAAGTAGACACCCCAAGGAAATTGCTGATGGGTATGTTGAGCCCATTGAATATTTATTTTTTTTGTCCTAAGGGATTGAATAATGACCAAAAAAAAAATGTTGTCACTAAATGATATATTGCTCACACATGCCATGGTTATATGTGGAATTGCACCCCAAAATATATTCCGCTACTTCTCCCGAGTATGGGGATACCACATGTGTGGGACTTTTTGGGAGTCTAGTCGCGCACGGCACCCCGAAAACCAATCACCACCTTCAGGATTTCTAAGGGTGCAAATTTTTGATTTAACTCCTCACTACCTATCACAGTTTCGAAGGCCATAAAATGCCAAAATAGCACAAAACCCCCCAAAATGACCATTTTGGAAAGAAGACACCCCAAGCTATTTACTGAGAGGCATGTTGAGTCCATGGAATATTTTATATTTTGCCACAAGTTGCGGGAATATTACAAACTTTTTTTTTTTTTGCACAAAGTTGTCACTAAATTATATATTGCTCACACATGCTATGGGCATATGTGAAATGACACCCCAAAATACATTCTGCTGCTTCTCCTGAGTACGGGGATACCACATGTGTGGGACTTTTTGGGAGCCTAGCCACGTACGGGACCCCGAAATCCAAGCACCGCCTTCAGGATTTCTAAGGGCATACATTTTTTATTTTACTCCTCACTACCTATCACTACCTATCACAGTTTTGAAGGCCATAAAATGCCAAGATGGCACAAAACCCCCCCAAATGACCCCATTTTGGAAAGTAGACACCCCAAGCTATTTGCTGAGGGCCATGTTGAGACCATTGAATATATTTTTTTTTGTCCCAAGGGATTGAATAATGACAAAAAAAAATAATTTTTTTTTTGCACAAAGTTGTCACTAAATGATATATTGCTCACACATGCTATGGGCAGAAGTCAAATTACACCCCAAAATAAATTCTGCTGCTTCTCCCGAGTACGGGGATACCACATGTGGGGGACTTTTTGGGAGCCTAGCCACGTACGGGACCTCGAAAACCAAGCACTGCCTTCCGGATTTAAATATAAAATGCTACCAAAAAAACTGTTAGCGATCGCAGGGATCAGGCCTGACTCTGCAATCGCTGCAGCTATGTGTTTAGTGTTTTGTAAGTGACAGTGATCGATCGATACTGCACTTGGGTGGGCTGGGCAGAGGGGCAAAACGCAGGTGCTAGCAGGTATCTGGGCTGATCCCGCTAACAATGCGTTTTTTTGGAACCCTGAACTGCTGGGGACGCTAGTATAGATCTGATCAGATCAGATATTGATCTGTTCAGATTCTATACCACTACGGGAGGTGTATGCTTTGCGCGTGGGTGTTAGCGGTACTGGCACTAACCTAGCGCTGCCTGGGGCGACGCAGACCCTGACCCTAAAACCTAATTGATATCACCCGCCGGGTGATCAGGGGGTTAAACCTTTATTGGGTAATAAATGGTGGGTGCCCTGATGCTATAAAAAGCAAACTAACCAGAGTCACCCGTAACACTTATACGGTGATCAGTGGTGTAAGGGTTAACTAGGGGCAATCAGGGGGTTCAAATTTTTATTAGGTAGTATATGGGGGTCCCTGGCGCTATATATAAACCTGACGGGGAACCTAAATAACTAACTGGCTAACCAGCGTCACCAGTGACACTTATACTGTGATCGCTGGTGAAAGGGTTAACTAGGGGCAATCAGGGGGTTAAAACCATTATTGGGTAGTATATCGGGGTACCTAGCGATATAAAAACCTGGCGGTGAACCTAAAAAAATAACTAGCTACCTAGCGACAGTAGCGACACTGATGCAGCGATCAAAAAAATTATCGCTTAGTGACACTGGCAAAAGGGGGTGGAAGGGTTAACTAGGGGCAATCAGGATGTTAAAACCATTATTGGGTAGTATATCGGGGTACCTAGCGATATAAAAACCTGGCGGTGAACCTAAAAAAATAACTAGCTACCTAGCGACAGTAGCGACACTAATGCAGCGATCAGAAAAATGATCGCTTAGTGACAGTGGCAAAAGGGGGTGAAAGGGTTAACTAGGGGCAATCAGGGGGTTAAAACCATTATTGGGTAGTATATCGGGGTACCTAGCGCTATAAAAACCTGGCGGTGAACCTAAAAAAATAACTAGCTACCTAGCGACAGTAGCGACACTGATGCAGCGATCAGAAAAATGATCACTTAGTGACACTGGCAAAAGGGGGTGAAAGAGTTAACTAGGGGCAATCAGGATGTTAAAACCATTATTGGGTAGTATATCGGGGTACCTAGCGCTATAAAAACCTGGCGGTGAACCTAAAAAAATAACTAGCTACCTAGCGACAGTAGCGACACTAATGCAGCGATCAGAAAAATGATCGCTTAGTCACAGTGGCAAAAGGGGGTGAAAGGGTTAACTAGGGGCAATCAGGATGTTAAAACCATTATTGGGTAGTATATCGGGGTACCTAGCGATATAAAAACCTGGCGGTGAACCTAAAAAAATAACTAGCTACCTAGCGACACTAGCGACACTGATGCAGCGATCAGAAAAATTATCGCTTAGTGACACTGGCAAAAGGGGGTGAAAGGGTTAACTCTAGGGGCAATCAGGGGGTTAAATCTTTATTGGGGGGTGATAGGGGGCTACCCTGGACCTAACACTAACTGCCCTGACAGTTTTTACTTTTACAACTGACACTGAATGCATTGATCAGTAAAGAAATGATCAATGCAATCAGTGACACTGTGACTGGGGGGGGATCGGGGGGCGATCGGGGGGGGGGATCGGGGGGGGGGATCGGGGGGGGGGGTTTGTGTACCTATGTGTACCTATGTGTCTGTGTAGTGTTTTGGTGCACTTACTTTTAGTCTTCTCCTCGTAGTCCGGTCAAAAAGACCGCCCCGAGGAGAATGACATCACTTCCTCCTTCCTGTGTAAACAATACACAGTGGGAGGAAGTTCGTCATTGGCCAGGAGCGATCGAGAGGGGGTGGCCAGAAACCAACGGCCATCCCCTCATCACGGATCGCTCCCGGAGGGAAACGGACCGCCGTATCCAGCGGGAGGGGGTCCGATCGGACCCCCCACCCGCTGAAAGGCAGGCACGTACATGTACGTGCTTGTGCCTGCCTGTGCCATTGTGATGACGTACAATGGCAATACGGCGGTCCTTAAGTGGTTAAATATATAAAATATATGAAGATATAAACTTATATAGTCGCCAGCAAATAGCAGTGTCAGAAAGTGCATATGTGTATTCTGAGAACCACAATTTATACTATTGCAAAAGTGCTATGCGTTTATATAGTGCAAAAACATATAAATTCAGTGCCTTATACTTTTAACAGTGTGAAAAAGTGCATATGTGCATTATGCAAAACACAATTTATACTGTCACAAAAAAAGTGCTATGTGCCTGTATTAGTACTAAAACATATTAATAAAGTGCTTTATGCTTTAACTTCCATCACAACGCCTCCCTGGGTGTGAAATCGCAAAATGGAAATATGCAACTATAAACTGATAAGGCAGTCCAAATGAATTCTAATCAATCCAACAGCAGAAATTAACATCAGCAGAAATTAGCATCAGAAAGTTCTTATGTATTCAGATCAAAGTGACAATGTGCTCAGTGCTTGGTGGATTTCTGGATTGCAACCGGTGCGATTTCCATGCATTAGGACAATAGTCCGCACTCACCAGCTCCCCTGCCCCAATAGGGGTTATTGCGCCTCCACAGTGTGAGCCCCTGTGTCGCTATGTAGAGCTGCTCCGGTTACCATCCAGTTATTTTCATAGATGAAAGAAAACCAACGCCTCAGTATTATGCTTGTAACAGCGTGTTTTGTATTCACCGCCGCCACCACCGCCTTGTGAGAGAGAGTGTTCACCTTAGGCCATGCCCTACACGTTTCGTCATTGGACGTCGCCTGGAGCCCAATGACGAAACGCGTTATCACATTATCACCACTCCTTTAATTCATATAGTTGGTACATGATGCCATTCATGGCATGGCCGTCATTACATTATTAGCATTATTTATGAATTATTATCCTTTTATCATCTACCTATCTTCTCAAATCTAAAGAATAAGGACATATGAAATATAGACAATAGATCTTTGTGATTCTTTTTGACCGTTCAATAATACATTTTAAATTCAATATGGACACTTCTGTGTACACCGCGAGTTAACGCTCTGGAAATCTGCCATAGGTGCTGACCTCGCCCTGCCTGGCGGTTTTTGAACATGTGACTCCTTTTAAGCTGCATTCAGTGGATCGTCGCCTTCCCCTGGGGTGCTGTTCTGGCTTGGAGGCATGCGGGATTGTCTGACAGTTTTTAAGGAAATTCTGGTTGAGAGGACTTTTACAAATGCATTAGTAACCATGTGAGATGTCTACACTGGATATAAAATTATAAATACATTATACTTTTAAAATGTGATATGCTAAATGCAATATCTTTTCAGCAAACTTATCCTCTGAAGACCCCATGGGTCGTAATTCATCATTCTTTACTTTCAACATTTTTATTTGTTTCAAAGGAAAAATAGAATCCATACAATAGATTGCGACAACATGTCGTCTCACATATATAAGAAGAACGTGGTAAACATGTCAAAAAGTACAGGCAAATAGCATAAGCCGGAGAAGACACATTGCGAATTGTAAGGCATCTGTATTAATAAAAAACACATGAAGATGACAGTGAAAGGCGCTCACTGTGTCTGGTATGGATTGACATGACAGTTGGGAGTGATATAAGAAATATAGACGGGATGCCACCTAGTACCCCCGACGCCCCAATTGGGATCACACTGTGTCGGGGGCAATAGGCGCCCACAAATTATGAACATAAAAGGAGATAAGTGAAAGGAAGTTGTCAATCAAATACCAGAGAACTCTTTTTACCAGCCGGTCAGCCCCTGGGCCGATCTGAGGGTCCTCTGTTGGGAGAAGCAAATCAGAGCAAATTGCATCAGACTCTTTGTGTCAACCAACAAACATTGCCTAGGAGATATTTATACAAACTTTTATACCTTTCCGGACTAGCCTTAGTCCATAGTATGGAAACCAAGAGAACATATGCGAACAAGAGGAAAGAAAAGGGAAAGATAAAGACAAAGAAAGAGGAGGGAGATAGAGGGGGGTAGGGGTGGAGAGAGCGTCACTACTTGCGTCAGGTTTAATAAGGGAAGTTCATACATATGGGAAGTTGGTCAGGCCCATTATTCGGGCCCAGGGCTCCCAGGTGGCTACAAACCTATCAGATGTGTCCTCCAACATACTAGCGAGCCTTTCCTGAGACATGATCCAGGAAATCTTTTTCTTAACTATTGTGAAAGAAACCCCTGGTTCCTTCCAATTCCTGGCTATGGAGATTTTGGCTCCCAGCAGTACAAATTGGGTCAACCTGCTGGAAGGTTTAGAGAGATGGGGAATTGGATCATTAAGGAGAGCCACCATGGGAGATCTGGGAACTTTGGCACCAATCAATCTTTCAATCAGGTTAAAAACGTTCTTCCAGAAGGGGCGGATTCTTAGGCATTCCCACCAAATGTGTGACATCGTCCCCGTAAGCATGCAGCCCCGGAAACAGAGCGGACTGGCTGTTGGGAACATGTGTGCAACTCTGACTGGCGTGTAATACCATCTGGTTAGTACTTTTGTCCCTGCTTCCATAAGGTTTGTATTGAGCAGACCCCGAAAGGATCTAGCCCCTATTGAGTGCCATTTATCCAATGACCATTGGAAAGAGAAGTCAGTTTCCCAGGCGACCATATAGGGTGCCTTTGTTTTGGGGGTGGTGAGAGACGTGTAGACTAAGGATATCCCCCCCCCTCTGGTCCATGGCTTGACCGCACCAAAGTTCGTAATCTGTAAAGAGCGGGGGGTTTGATTCCCCTTTGCAAAGGGAGTGTAGAAAATGTTGAATCTGATGGAACCGAAAAATTTCGGTCTTATGAAGGCTTCGTTTCTTGATACAAAATTGCAAGGTGATAGGTCCTGTGGCTGTGAAAAAGTGTCCTATCCTGTAAAGACCCTTATCCACCCACCATTTGAAGGCAAGTACATTGTATCCTGGAGGGAAGCGAGGATTATTGAAAATATGAGTTAAAGGTTTAATTGCTGAGACCAAGGAGGTAGAGTAGCGCAGGGAATCCCATAGTTTAAATGAGTGGGAGAGAGTTGGGGACAAGATAGCGGGTCTATTTTTCTGGGGGGTCCATAGTAAAACGTCTAGGGTAAAAGTGGGGGCAGCCTGATTCTCAATATGGATCCAGTCCGGCTTCTCATATTTTGAGTAAATTACGGATAACTGTGTTAGCCTAGCTGCTTGGTAATAACGGAATAGATGTGGGAGGCCTAAACCACCCCTCTTCCTATGAGCGAAGAGGGTATTGCGGGTTAGTCTATAACCTTTCTTACCCCAAAAGAATTTTAGGATTTTGTTTTGGAAGGTTGAGAGGTGATCCTTACGAATGGGGATTGGCAGGGATCTAAACAAATAAAGTAATCTGGGTAATAGAGTCATTTTGATAGCGTGTATCCTGCCTAGCCATGAGATAGGAAGATGGGACCAATTCTGTAAATCTGCTTCTAGTTTACGATACATCGGGGGATAATTATGACTGTATAGAGTCTCTACCTTATCTGTGAGGTTTATACCTAGGTATCTGATGGAGGATTCGCTCCATTGGAAATTGAAGTTCTGCTTTAAAAGTTCCACAGTGGAGGGAGTTAGAGAGACGTTGAGAGCCTGGGATTTACTGTAGTTCAATTGAAGACCCGACATCTTGGAGAAGGAATCTAGCGTGGCGTTTAGATTGGGAAAGGAAGTTATGGGAGAAGTGATGTAAAGCATGATATCGTCTGCAAATAGGGCACACTTGTGAACACGAGATCCTCATACCACCCCTTTTATGTCTTGGTTTTGTCTAATAGCTATAGCAAGGGTCTCGATTGCCATCGCAAAAATTAAAGGGGACAATGGGCATCCTTGCCTAGTTCCTTGTCTTATGGCAATGGGTTTGGAGTAGAAGCCCTGGATACGGATTCTCGCTGTAGGGGTTGAGTATAGGGCCTGTATTAGGCCAGTAAAGCGTTGCCCAAAGCCCCATTTGCGGAGGATAGCAAAAATATAAGGCCAGGAGACCGAGTCAAAGGCCTTCTGTAGGTCAAGCGAGAGAAGCATACCCGATTGTTGGGGTCCTCCCGCCCAGTTTGTTTGGAGAATGGACATAATATCTATGGTTCTCCTTATCTGATCTGGGCCTTGTCTACCAGGAATGAAACCCACCTGATCCTTGTGTACATACGCATTAATGAATTCTGCCAACCGGGAGGCGAGGATTTTGGTTAGTATTTTAATGTCACAGTTAATTAAAGAGATTGGACGGTAATTTCCAACCTCTTCTGGGTTTTTATCAGGTTTTGGGATGACAGTTATAAGTGCTGCGTTTAGTTGGGGATCAAGTGGGTTTCCCTTCGAGGCATAGTTGAAGAATTTAGAGAGGTAAGGTGCTAAAGTTTCGGCAAACTTTTTGTAATAAGGATTGGACAGGCCATCCGGGCCGGGGCCGAGCCCGGTTTTAAGGTTTTAATTGCTGCTAAAACTTCTGCCGTTGTAAAAGGGGCTTCTAGGCTATCTCTGTGGTTTGAGGATAGTTGTGGGATAGGAAGGTCGTTTAGGAAAGCGTCTATAGAGTGATCAGCAGGGGCTGGGGATGGTGAGTAAAGTTTATTGTAAAATTCTGCGAATTCTCCCAGTATCTTTGTAGGGTTAGCTGTGGGACCTTGTCCAGGGATTATAATCTTTGGTAGAGCCTGTGTTTTGAGTCTGGGAGATAATTTATTGGCCAACATAGAGTCCATCTTATTACCTTGTGTATAGAATCTATTTTGCGACCATCTCATTTGTTTTTCGGTTTTAGCTGTCAGAGTTAGGTTCAGTTCGAGCCTGGTCCTGTCCAATTGAGGGAGTAAATTAAGGGTCGGGTCTAGTTTATGCCTGATTTTTAGGGACACGTAGTCGTTCTCAAGTTTTTTAATTGCTGCCTCTCTCTCCTTTTTAATGGCTGATGATAATCTGAGTTCCCCCCTAATAAAGGCTTTATGAGCCGCCCAAAGTGTTTCCGCCGATACATCATTTCCGTCGTTAAATTGAAAGTATTCCTTTAGGGAGTCAGATAGCAAAGAGACTCGGACAGGATCTGATAGTATGGACTCGTTCAGCCTCCATTGCTTCTGGCTTGATCTATTGTGTTGCGAACGGATGGTCATGACAACTAATGAGTGATCCGAAAGGGAGGAGTCAATAATTTTTGATTGAATTATGGCAGGTATAACTGAAGATCTCACTAACAGGTGGTCAATTCTGGCGTAAGAATTGTGGGGGTGTGAGAAGTGAGTATAGTCTCGTTTGGTGGGGTTTAGTTCTCTCCAGACATCTGCCAGTCCCTGTTCGTGTAATAATTTCGCTAGTTTGAGGCTCTCATTAGAGGGGCGGGTAAGTTGAGAACCTGGGGGCCTAGTTTTGTCTAACCCCTGATCAAAGGCCACATTGGAGTCTCCCCCGAGTATAACTGTTCCCTCTAGAAGGGGGGTGAGGTGAAGGATGAGTCTTCTGAAAAAGGCTGTTTGACCCTTGTTAGGGGTGTAGTAGGAAATAAATGAGTAAAGGTGGCCATCTAAAGTGCCTTTCACTAGCAGATATCTGCCGTCAGGATCTTTGGTTTCGGATATTAATTGGAAATTGCAGGATTTAGCAAACACTATTGCTACCCCCTGTAACTCATCATTCTTATACATAAGCTATTATGTAATGTTGTGTATAATTTTTGTGTTTGCAACCTTTTGTATTTGGTATGGGCATGTCCCCACCAGAGCTCATATTTTAACTATTATAAAATATTGTACTTTCATTTTTATTAAAGAATTTATTTTTCTAAACCCGCATGCTCCTTACTAACTACTTTACTCTGCTGCTTAAAACCCCCCTGGGGGACTTTTCCCATATTACACCAGAACCTTTTTGTGTTTCGCACACATAGAGCAGCACATTAAAAAAAAGTGATGTGCTGGAATATGCAAAAAAGCACATATGCAGACGCACTTCCTGGTGTGAACAATCCAGACTGGTGTTCACCAAAATTGTGCATCGGCTTGCTTAAATAAAAAATAAATAAATAAAAAAAAAGGTTGAGGAACACTACTCTAAAATATACAGAATCTCATAAGTGATTACACCCCTCACATTTTTGTAAATATTTTATTATATCTTTTCATGTGACAACACTGAAGAAATAACACTTTGCTACAATGTAAAGTAATGCGTATACAGCTTGTATAACAGTGTAAATTTGCTGTCCCCCTCAAAATAACTCAACACACAGCCATTAATGTCTAAACCTCTGGCAACAAAATTGAGTACACCCCTAAGTGAAAATGTCCAAATTTTGCCCAATTAGCCATTTTCCCTCCCTGGTGTCATGTGACTCGTTAGTGTTACAAGGTCTCAGGTGTGCATGGGGAGCTGGTATGTTAAATTGCACCTCATGGCAAAGAACTCTGAGGATCTGAAAAAAGAATTGTTGCTCTACATAAAGATGGCCTAGGCTATAAGAAGATTGCCAAGACCCTGAAACTGAGCTGCAGCATGGTGGCCAAGACCATGGACAGGACAGGTTCCACTCAGAAAAGGTCTCGCCTTGATTGACCAAAGAAGTTAAGTGCATGTGTTTAAAGTCATATCCAGAGGTTGTCTTTGGGAAATAGACATATGAGTGCTGCCAAGTTTGAAGGGGTGGGGGGTCAGCCTGTCAGTGCTCAGACCATACGATGCACAATGCATCAAATTGGTCTGCATGGCTGTCATCCCATAAAAAAGCCTCTTCTGAAGATGATGCACAAGAAAGCCCGCAAACAGTTTACTGAAGGCAAGAAGACTAAGGACATGGATTACTGGAACCATGTCCTGTAGTCTGTTCAGACCAAGATAAACGTATTTGGTTCAGATGGTGCCAAGAGAGTGTGGCGGCAACCAGTTGAGGAGTACAAAGACAAGTGTGTCTTGCCTACAGTCAAGCATGGTGGTGGGAGTGTCATGGTTTGGGGCTGTATGAGTGCTGCCGGCACTAAGGAGCTGCAGTTCATTGAGGGAACCATAAATGCCAACATCTACTATGACATATTGAAGAAGAGCATGATCCTCTCCCTTCGGAGACTGGGCCACAGGGCAGTATTCCAACATGATAACGACCCCAAACACACTTCCAAGATGACCACTGCCTTGCTAAAGAAGCTGAGGGTAAAGGTGATGGACTGGCCAAGCATGATTCCAGACCTAAACCCACTTGAGTATCTGTGGGAAATCCTCAAATGGAAGGTGGAGGAGCACAAGTTCTCTAACATCCACCAGCTCCATGATCTATTTATAGGAGGAGTGGAAGAGGACTCCAGTGGCAACCTGTGAAGCTCTGGTAAACTCCATGCCCAAGAGGGTTAAGGCAGTGCTGGAAAATAATGGTGGCCACACAAAATATTGACACCTCTTTGGGCCCAATTTAGAAATTTTCACTTAGGGGTGTACTCACTTTTGTTGCCAGCAGTTTAGACATTAATGGCTGTGTGTTGAGTTATTTTGAGGGGCAGCAAATTCACACTGTACAAGCTGTACACTCACCACTTTACCCACTTCAGCTCCGGAAGGTTTTAACCCCTTAATGACAAAATAAATTTTTGCAATTCGGCACGGCTTTAACTGACAATTGTGTGGTCGTGCAATGTTGTACCCAATCAAGATTGTCCTTTTTATCCCCACAAATAGAGCTCTCGTTTGGTGGTGTTTGATCACCTCTGCGGTTTTTATTTTTTGCGATATAAACAGAAAAAGAGCAACAATTTAGAAAAATTTGCTATAGTAAATATCCCACATTTAGTTTTTTAAAAACAAATTTCTTCATCAGTTTAGGTCAATATGCATTCTTCTACATATTTTTGGTAAAAAAACAAAACAAAACAAAACAACTAAATCACAATAAGCATATATTGATTGGTTTGCTCGGCCTGTATTTATGTATGACTGTACACAGTACAGGGGGGGGGGGGGGCGACAGTCCAGAGGGGTTTGACGACACAGTAAAGGAGAGGTCAGGAGGGTACAGTATAGGGTGTAGGTTTGTGTAGTATAGGGTGGTATAGTGGAAGGTTTGGGTAGTATAGGTGGTATAGTGGAAGGTTTGGGTAGTATAGGGTGGTATGGGCAGTAAAGGTGGTATAGTGGCACATGTGGATAGTATAGGGAGGTATAGTAAAAGGTTTGGGTTGTATAGGGTGGTATAGTAAAAGGTTTGGGTAGTATAGGGTGGTATAATAAAAGGTTTGGGTAGTATAGGGTGGTATAGTAAAAGGTTTGGGTAGTATAGGGCAATATAGTAGCAGGTATGGGTAGTATAGGGTGGTATAGTGGCAGGTTTGGGTAGTATAGGGCAATATAGTGCAGATGTGGGTAGTATAGGGTGGTATAATGGCAGATGTGACTAGTATAGTGGCAGATGTGAGTAGTTGTAGTATAGGGTGGTATAGTGGCAGATTTTGGTAGTATAGGGTGGTATAGTGGCAGATGTGATTAATAGGGTGGTATAGTGGCAGATGGGGGTCGTATAGGCGGGGCCATTGTTAGATATCAGAAATCATGGGGCCCACTTTGACTCCGCCCTCTATCCCACCCCTGGCTCCTTCCCTCCCCGACTTCCACATGAAATCTGACAGTTGCCTTTACAAATATACACACACTCCTGGTTGCAACTCAGCTGAGTGTTTTTACTGCTGCACCCCTCTCCCCCCCCCCCCCCCGCCCCGAGAGACAAGTGTAAAGTATCATCCCACAGTGCCTTATGAACTTTAGGCCTCATGCACTCTGGTGTTTTTTTTACTGCTTCCTAAACTTTTAGAATCTTTTAGTGCCAGGGGTGTTTATAAGCCGGAAAAAAAAACCCAGGGCCAGTGAGTTAAGGAGCAGCAGCGTTTTGGCAGAAAAAATGCTTGACATGTGTAAATTTGGTGCTTGTAAAAGTGTCTAATGCTTTTAGAAGCGTTTAGGCACATTTACAGGTGTTTAGTGCTTGAGCGTTAATTCATTACAATGACCAAAATAGATTATTATTCTGGCCAATGAAATTAACGCCCACGTGCTTTACATGCTTGACGCCTGTAAAAGCGTTGGCCACTTTTACAAATGTCAGACTTTTTTTCTGCCGAGAGGAGGATTTTTTAGACATCCTGTGTACATGACTGTACATCTTATAGCTTTAGGATAATCATCCACACAGGACAGCAGGTACTCTATGACTTTGTCAGTGTGTCACATGGATGTTGGGTGCTGACTTTGTTCTGTCCTGTGTGTTGCTGTACTGTGTGTTACAGATTGTACCCGACACTACATTCCATAACAAAGTCAGCCATGTGACACACTGACAAAGTCATATAGCACCTGCTGTCCTGTGTGGATGGTTATTCTAAATCTATAAGATGTTAAGGTCCCTTTCACACTGGGGCGGTGCGGGCGTCGGCGGTAAAGCGACGCTATTTTTAGAGGCTCTTTACTGTTGTTTTAGCGGGGTATGCGGCCACTAGCAGGGCAGTTTTAACCCCCGCTAGCAGCCAAAAAAGGGTTAAAACCACCCGCAAAGTGCCACAAAGTGCCACAAAGTGCCGCTTTGCCGGCGGTATAGCCACTCCGCCCCATTGATTTCAATGGGTAGGAGCGGTGAATACACTGCTCCTTCACCGCACCAAAGATGCGGCTTGCAGGACTTTTTTTCACCATCCTACCAGCGCACCGCTCTAGTGTGAAAGCCCTCTGGCTTTCACACTGGAGTGAAAGGGGTCGGGTTTTTAGGCACTACCCAGGCGCTATTTTTAGCGCTGTAGCGCCTGAAAACAGGCGAGCCCCTTGTAGACTTACAAACCTCCATAACACACACAGAATGAGGCTCGACCCTGCCCCTCTATCCCTCCTCTCTGGCTGTGATTGACAGCAGCAGGAGCCATTGACTGCCTATCAACCAATGAGGAGGTAGAGACCCATGAACATTATTGGATCGTGATCAGGCTTGGGCAAGTATCAGGGGACTGTGGGGGAAGCTGCATGGTGTGAAAGGGGTCTTAATGGCACTGTGAGGACTTTGGATGATTCTATTAGGATATCACAACGGGTGTGACACCTCACTCACTGTGTGCTGCACAGTGCCTGCCGCGCTACACGCCACCACTGCCGTTCTGCTTGTATCTGTTTTACTGCTCCCTCTCTGCCAGCTCTCTCACATCAATCCTGGCACCTGTAAGAGCAGAGCAGCCGCAGCACTTTACAGATCAGGGGTTGAGGGGGGGGGGGGGGGGGGGTTGATAGCACAGTACATTACCTGGGTGGCACAGCAGAGTATGTTACATGGGGGGGTGCAAATCATGGTACATTACATGGTGGGTACAGCACATTATATGGTGGATACATGAATACAGCACATTACATGGTGGGCACAACACATGACAGTGGGCACTGCACAGCACATTCAATGGTGAGCATGGCACAACACATTACATGGTGGACACAGGACATTACATGGTTGACATTGCACAATACAGCACATTATGTGGTGGGCACAGCACAACATGGTTGATACTGCACAACACAGCACATTATTTGGTGGGCACAACACAGCACATGCACACGGTGAGCACAGCACCTTATATGGTGGGCACATCACATGAGATGGCGGGCACAGCTGAGTACATTAACTGGTGGGCACTGGACATTACAAGTGGGCACTGCACAGCACATTATATAGTGGGTACTGCATGACACCACATGACATGGTGGCCACTGCACGACACAGTACATTACATGGTGGGCGCAGGACATTAAATGGTGGGCACTGCACAGCCCATTCCATTGTGGGTACTGCACAGCACATGACATGGTGGGCAATGCACGGCACATGACATGGTGTGTACAGCACATTACATGGTAGGTACTGCATGGTGCAGCACATGACATGATTGGCGCAACACAGCAAATTACATGGTGGGCACTGCGCAGAAATTTACATGGTGGGCACTGCACATTACATGGTGGGCATTTCATGTTACAGCACATGACACGGTGGGCACTGCATGGCACAGCACATCACATGGTGGGCAATGCACATGGCATCATGGGCACTGCATATTACATGGTAGGAACTGCACATGGCATTAGGGTTGCCAACCTTTTCTTCAAGTCAAACCCGAACATTTTAGCAGCACATAGCATTTTTTTTTTTATAGTATAAACTATATATATATAGATATATTGCTATAAAATAATATTTCTAATCATTTGAAATTAATAACAAGATTCCCCCTTTACATCAGAGTCCACAGAGTTCCCCTTTTACATCTGAATCCACAGAGTTCCCCTTTTACATGTGAACTCGCAAAGTTCCCTTTCACTGTATGGGGAGACTCTGCAGACTCTGATGTAAGGGAGAGCTCTGGGGACGCTAACACAAGGGATGCTCTGAGAACCCTGATTTAGTGGGAACATTATGAACTCTGATGTAAGGTAGAACACTGTGGCCTCTGGTATAAAGGAAAACTCTGATATAAGGGGTGCTCTGAGAACCCTGAATTACTTTTGTGCACTCACTTAGAGGCATTAGAGAGAAGGGAGAATTCAGTCACAGACAGGGATGGATGGTGAGCTCACTCACTCCTTGGCAGTCAGTCCCTCTCAGGGACAGAAATTTGGCCCTGGACTTCATCCAGACCGGCCCACTTACATTTTGAGTGTCCCATCAGCACTCCCTTACATCAGAGTGTCCCATCACCAGCCCCCTTACATCAGAGTGTTCCATCAGCACTCCCTTACATCAGAGTGTCCCATCAGCACCCCCTTACATCAGAGTGTCCCATCAGCACCCCCTTACATCAGAGTGTCCAATGAGCAGCCCCCTTATATCAGAGTGTCCCATGAGCAGCCCCCTTACATCAGAGTGTCCCATCAGCACCCCCTTACATCAGAGTGTCCCATCACCAGCCCCCTTACATCAGAGTGGCCCACTGAGCCATCGGCCCACCGGGAAACTCCCGGTAGTCCCGATGGCCAGTACATGCCTGGTCCCTCTCACCAAGTGTATCTGGAAGCCATAGTCCTGTCTAAATAATGTGTCCAGGTTTTAGGCAGTCAGTAAACCTGGACGCATGATATTGAACCTGAACTATTTGGGGAAATCCCAGACAGGTGGCAACCCTACATGACATAAAGGGCACAAGAGAGCACATTACAATTGGGGGGGGGGGGGGGGGCAGCAGTCTGTCCCCTAGCACAATCATTACACCCACCCAGGTCAGTTTCTACACAATCTTCCCTCCCTATTAAGTGTATTAACCTCATCTATTCTCAACAGCATGGCAGATGCCCTTCCTCCTGGGCTTCTGCTGGTTAGGATGACATCAGCGCCCCTTCCCCAGACAGCTGCCTGCAGCTCCCAGACACTGAGGATCTGTGTGATGGGACCAGATCCTGTAATATGAGGCATCGGCAGAGAAAGGACCCGGCTGCAGCAGCTGCCACTTGTCTCCTCCATATATGCAGTGCACAGAGGGCTCCTCCTCCTTCAGGACGGAACACAGATAAACCACTGGTATGGGCCTATATTGGGGGAGGAGCCTGGAGCTGCAGCTCCAATAGCCCCATGTTAATCCGGCCCTGCAGCTGGGAACTCGAGAGCACGTGGCTGGGTGCAGGATGGTGTGCCCCCATCCCGAAAATGAAAAAATAGTCCCTTATCTCCCACCTTCTGGGCCCCTCTATTGAACTGATGGGGCCCAGAAAAATATATTTATTCACCCCCTAAGCAAGAAGGAGCTTGGGAAGGAGCAGTACATGTTTATAAGGGGACAGGTAAAGTGCAGGAGCCCCCATGCAGCTGGGGCTCCCGGGCAGTGCCCAGAGGTGCCCGCTCATTAGGATGGCCCTGGTCAAACAATGGCGGCTGGTCCTAAAACGGTTACATTGTAGCAAAGCGTCATTTCTTCTGGGTTATCACATGAAAAGATATAAAATCTTTACAAAAATGTGAGGGGTGTACTCACTTTTGTGGCATGTAGCTTTTAGCTTTTAGAGGTTATTTCACATGATCTTTAGAATGTAATTAGTTTTTGGTGTGGTGGTCCATCAGAGAGACCCAGCTGTAACATTAGTTTTAATCTCTATAACTGATCTCTGCAATATTGCTTCACTTTCCTAGTTGTTCTGCCAACCTGACCTTGGCCAGGACCGAGTTGGGAAAGATATTGACAGTGTGGGCTTGGGAGAAGGTCATTGATAACCTTATCACTGATTACAGTTCTCTTCCAATATTAATAAATAATAATGCCATTTCTTGGGATATGCAAGTTGTCAACAGTATATAACAGCTTATTGCTACCTTTTAGCTTGGGCTTCTAGGTTTATACACACACACACACACACACACACACACACACACACACACACACACACACACACACACACACACACACACACACACACACACACACACACACACACACACACACACACACACACACACACACACACTTTTTATTTTTTTTAAACTAAATATCTTATACTTACCTGCTTTGTGCAATGGTTTTGCACAGAGCAGCCCCAATTCTCCTCCTCTCGGGTCCCCCTCAAGTGCTCCTGCCCCCTCCTCTTCTGGGTGCCCCCACAGCGAGCCCCTTGTAGACTTACAAACCTCCATAACACACACAGAATGAGGCTCGACCCTGCCCCTCTATCCCTCCTCTCTGGCTGTGATTGACAGCAGCAGGAGCCATTGACTGCCTATCAACCAATGAGGAGGCAGAGACCCATGAACATTATTGGATCGTGATCAGGCTTGGGCAAGTATCGGGGGACTGTGGGGGAAGCTGCATACTGAAGGTTTTTCTACCTTCATTATTAGAAAGCATGAAGGTAAATAATCTTCAGCCTTTAAAACCACTTTTACCCCTTCATGGCACAGTAACACATACATGCGGCATCCAGGAAGTGGGATTTAAACCTGGGCACTACATATACACTATATTACCAAAAGTATTGGGACACCTTTACACACATGAATTTTAATGGCATCCCAGTCTTAGTCCATAGGGTTCAATATTGAGTTGGCTCACCCTTTGCCGCTATAACAGCTTCAACTCTTCTGGGAAGGCTGTCCACAAGGTTTAGGAGTGTGTTTATGGTAATGTTTGACTATTTTGAGGTCAGGCACTGATGTTGGTTGAGAAGGCCTGGCTCGCAGTCTCCACTCTAATTCATCTCAAAGGTGTTCTATCGGGTTGAGGTCAGGACTCTGTGCAAGTCAATTTTCTACACCCCAAACTCACTCATCCATGACTTTATGGGCCTTGTTTGTGCACTGGTGCACACAGTCATGTTGGTACAGGAAGGGGCCATTTGTAAACTGTTCCCACAGAGTTGAAAGCAAGAAATTGTCCAAAATGTCTTGGTATGATGACACCTAATACCATGTACACGCGACCGGACTTTGACCGCAAAGTTCCGACGGACTTTAGAAATAGAACATGTTTCAAATCTTTCCACTGGAACCAGTTCCTATCGAGAAAACCAAACGGACCAACAACGATGCAAGGGCAGCTATTGGCTACTGGCTATTGAACTTTTTTTCTAGTCCCATCATATGTCATTGCTTTAAGCGATCAGACTTTGGTGTGATCGTATGTAGGCAAGTCCGTTTCAGTGGAACTCCGTTGAAAAGCCCATCGAAAAAATCCATCGTTCAGAGTTCATTCCGATGGAAAGTCTGGTCGTGTGTACGTGCCATTGGGAGTTCCCATCACTGAAACTAAGGGGCCAAGCCCAACCCCTGAAAAACAATGCCACACCCCAATTCCCCCTCCACCAAACTTTACACTTGTCACAATACAGTCAGGCAAGTACTGTTCTCCTGGCAACCGCTAAACCCAGACACATCCTTTGGATTGCCAGACAGAGAAGCGTGATTCGTCACTCCAGAGAACACGTCTCCACTACTCTAGAGCCCAGTGGCGGTGTGCTTTACACCACTGCATCCAACACTTTGCATTGCACTTGGTGATGTAAGGCTTGGATGCAGCTGCTTGGCCATGGAAACCCATTCTATGAAGCTCTCTACACACTGTTGTTGTGCTAATCTGAAGGCCACACAAAGTTTGAAGGTCTGTAGCTATGGACTATGCACAAATTTGCCGACTTCTGCGCACTGTGAGATACAGCATGCGCTGACCCCACTCTATCATTTCACGTGGCCTACCACTTTGTGGCTGAGTTACTGTTTCCAGTTGCTTCCACTTTGTTATAATACCACTAACAGTTGACCGCAGAATATTCAGTAGCAAGGAAATTTCATGGGACAGTTTTACTTCTGATTAACCACTTCAGCTCCGGAAGATTTTACGCCCTTCCTGACCAGAGCACTTTTTGCGATTCAGCACTGCGTCACTTTAACTGACAATTGCGCGGTCGTGCGACATTGCACCCAAACAAAATTGATGTCCTTTTTTCCCGCAAATAGAGCTTTCTTTTGGTGGCATTTGATCACCTCTGTGGTTTTTATTTTTTGCTCTATAAACAAAAAAAGAGCGAAAATGAAAAAAAAAAAGCTAATTTTTTTACTTTTTTGCTATAATAATATATCCCACAAAAATATATATATAAAAAAAAAAAATAATAATAATAATAATAATAATAATTTTGCAATAAGCGTATATTGATTGGTTTGCTTGCGCAAAATTGATAGCTTTTACAAATTAGGGGATAGTTTTAAGGCATTTTTATTATTATTATTTTTTTATTAGAATTGGCGGCAATCTGTGATTTTTATTGTGACTGCGACATTATGGCAGACACTTTTGACACTATTTTGGGACCATTGTCATTTATACAGTGATCAGTGCTATAAAAATGCCCTGATTACTGTGTAAATGACACTGGCAGTGAATGGGTTAACCACTAGGGGGCGATAAAGGAGTTAAGTGTGTCCTAGGGAGTGATTTTACCTGTGGGGGGGTGGGCTTCAACACACTGACAGCGATCACTGCTCTCGATGTCAGAGAGCAGTGATCTGTCATGACACAAGGCAGAACGGGGACACGATCACGGGCACCTGGTGGACATCGAGTCAGCGGGACCCGCAGTCAAGGAGGTCCGCAGTGCCTTTTGCCCACCCGTGCCATTCTGCTGACGTATATCGTAGCGGTTAAGGAAGAACCAGTTACCGAAGAAACTACCCAAAATAAAAACATGATAGAGAACAGCCCATTGGAAAACATTTGTCAAAATAAAAAACTTGGCGAAGAAAAAACCCAGAGAACAAAAACAATCTGGATTGATTGGGAGGAGCCAAAATACAGATTTAATATCTGCTTTTGCTAACATGGCTCCTGAACCCAAAAGCCTAAGTTTACTTCAAAAGATGCGTAATTAACCGTAGTCATTGCATTAATTTGGTCCTTTTTTCGGAACTATACCTAAAGATGAAATCCTAAAATTAACAAATGGCAATAAATAAAAGGGGGCCCTCAAAAGGTCTGTAGCACTGACTCCCGAAGGAGCTGCTGAATTAATTGGGCTTACCGTTATCTTGTTCACCTCGTGAACGTCTAGGGGTTTCCCGAGGTAGATGACCCAAGAACTGCAGAGATTGACACCAGATCCACTTAAAGGGATTTATATTTGCGAAAAATAGTTAACAACGCAGTCTCTCAATGTTGGGTTAGAGGGTTTAGGTAGAAAAGTCCAGGTACTCTTGTCTAACTTCAATATGAAAAGTCTCTCACCAGTAGAAAATCCAGAGAATAGCCATTCACAACTGGATCCTCACCCTTATTGGATAGTCCTTCTCCCACCAGGCCTAGCAGCCAACAGGGTGTTTAAATCAAGAACAAGTCTCTGCCATAGACTTTACTATAGAACACTTGAGTGAAACAAAGTTTGTAGAACCTTCGTATGGTACCAGTATCTTGCAGTCGGTCTGGCGATACCACTTGAGACTGGATTCACTTGGGTCTTTCAACTTGTCCAGGCTCTTGTTGAGAAGCCAACCTTTGTGTGGCCTTCTCCCGAAGAGTCCTCAACTGGATAACTTCACAGTTGCTGGGCCTCTCCACTAACCGAGATAGCACCCGACCACCTCCGAATTCTTCCTTCAGTTTCCCTGCCTCTAGCTAGCCAGCCCTGAGACGTGGGATCGAGTGGATCCGCACCCCAGGCCATGAGAATCCTGGGGGCTGGTCAGGAGGACCAGGACCAAGCAGTCAGAACATACTTCTGGACCGAAAATCCAAAACACGTGACATCCGCACCACAAGTACCCTCTCCCAGGAAGCAGAGCAAGAGTGACACTCCCACTGGGCTGGCTCAGAGAGAGAATAACCTTAATGCACCCAACTAGACTGCATTCTGCACCCTGCCATAATGACAGCACCACCTATGGTCAGGCAGAACACCCAGCAGTCCAGATAGACTGGTGCTGAGGTCTAACTTTAGGATAATTTAACCCAAATCCAAACTGTGGTTCAAGGGTAAAGTTAAATAATAATTTAACAATTGCAATTTCACTGAGGTGACTGCGTTTGTGAAATACCTCTCTGCCATGCTGGGTGTTGGCTGAGGACATTTTCTTGAAACACTTGCCAACTGGGTGGCCTCCTGCACAAAAGGCACATTTGTGCCAACATTTGCAAGAATTCGGCCATTTGCAATGTCCTTCCTTAAAAAGTTAAAGCATATACCTTTTCTGTATGCTGTTTTCAAAGAGGGTACCACATTAGTTGTTTAACGAAAGGTGCTCTTTGGGGAAGAAAAAGGTTCAGCCATAAGCTGACATCTTTTGTCCCCCATTGAGCCCAGCCCTGACAAGGGAGCACCATCAGGTGTTCTAGGAGCATAAATTACACATACTGTATAATTACACATACTGTATAATTTCCAGCTCAGCTCTACATGTTGCTCGTATTCAACATACGCTTCTTCAGTAGCGTATTCTATGAATAGAAAATTTGCAATTAAAATCACCACAATTGTTCAACATCATATAACATTATTGCCTTGGTGAATTCAACACTTGCCACAATTTCAACAATTGCCACACAACCACCCCCAGCTTGGTGGAATCCCTACCAAACCTGTATCGATCATAGCTCATGCCGATTATGGGAACGAATGTAACAGTTAAATGGTTTATCTATAATAGCAATATGGGCCATACTGGGGGAGTTTGTCAATGTGTAAATATAATGTGTAACATTCCCACTTGCATTGTAGTCGAGAGACGAAGGGGAAGGGTGAGCAGAGAATAGTGTCCACAGCGTAGCTGGGAATTCAGGGAAACAGATCTCCACATCACTTCTAAACTGCTTACATATAAAACATAGATAATAAAAACTTGTGATCACATAATTTAAAAAGCAATATGGGAAGCATAAGAAGCAGCCCTACGCGTTTTGTTCAAATTGGACTTCAACTGGGCAATCCAGTCCCCAATTCGTTGCCCCAGTTGGAGTCCAATTCGGACGAAATGCATAGGGTTGCCTCTTATGCTTCCCATATTGCTTTTTAAATTATGTGATCACACATTTTTATTTTCTATGTTTTGCTATTACAATTTTGCATATTTTTCATTTTTTTGCAAATAAAAACACTAACTCGCACTTTCGGATCTACACCATTGGGAGCCTGACTTTTTTTATGTTTTTACATGCCATTTGCCCCATGTGTGCATTGATTGATTTGAGAAACACATATTTGGATCCCCTGGGTGTCTGCGCTTTGGCCTGCTGAATTTCCTTGACGTTTGTGGACGGTGAAGGACCTCATACAGTCGGTCATTCCAAGTGACTATTGTTTCATGCCCGTAAGATCTGGTGTCGCTGACATACAGGTCCACCATCTCTTTTAAGAGTATTACACCATATCCGCTTATTTGGATTCTACTACTCCTTAAAGCACAGTTGACTGCTGACCTTCTTCGTATAGGATTAACTTCCGAGTTTCGGGAACCCACTATCCACTCAGATGGACTTTTAGTGGACTCTTCCTCTGTTTTCACTATTTGATTTCATTTATTTTTTTAGCGCTACATTTTTTCCCTTTAGTATATATGAGTTTTTGTCACATTCGTATGTAGCTGCTGCATGCAATTGTATCATTATTGTTTAACTGCAATTTTAGTGCAGTAATTATCACTTTTTTTCTTTGATCCAGTCCAATGCAGTGGATTTCTCAATCAAGTTGAGATATATATTGAGATGCTACCCCAGGCATTTCCCATGAACAGAAGCAAAGTAGGTTTTGTGATATCTTTGCTTTCTGAGAGCCTTGGCCTGGGCAAACCCTCTATGGGACACACAAAAACCTGTTGTCTTGAGCTACCCCGAGTTTGTGACTTCATTTAAATATAATGTTCCCGCACGCTCCGCTTCTGCTGCCTCATGTCCATCGAACAGAGTACGAGAACTGTTGTCGACTACGCCATTGAATTCTGTACTCTGGCAGCAGAGGTTGGGTGGAACAATGAGGCCCTCGTGGCTGTTTTTTATCATGGTCACTTGGATACCATCAAGGATGAGATAGCAGCCCGAGATATACCCACTGAGCTGGAGAAGTTGATCATGTTTGCCATCCTCATTGACTCCAGACTCAGAGAAAGACTCTTTTAAGGAGCGCTTGCGGAAGCCTCCTGTACGTTTGTCTCCGAGCTTTGCAGTCCCACCCATGCCTCCCTCACCTCCCATGCCTCCTGGTACCGAGTTGGTCAGTGAAGGTGAACCCATGCGCTTGGGTTTCATGTGTCTCTCTGCTCATGAGAGAACCTTTAGGAGGAGGGAGAGATTATGCCTTCATTGTGGCAAGGCAGGTCACTTTTTGAAGTCTTGTCCTACCCGGCCAGTGAATGCTCGAACCTTGAGGTCCTGTCACGGACAGACCTTAGGTGGCATTGTTTCATCCCCAGTTATCCAGAAAGATAAGCCCCTGGTTTCACTCACCCTTTCTTGGGCTGAATTATCCATTGAAATATAGGCTCTAATCTACTCTTGGGCTGCAGGCCTGTTTATTGATGTTGCCTTTGTATCGAAGTACTCGATTGCGCTGCAGCTGCGTGATACTCCACTTGCCATTGAGGCTCTTGATGGGAGACCTCTACAGCCTGCCCATGTGCCCATGTGATCCATGAGACGGTTCTGTTGTCCATGGCCGTAGGGGCTCTTCACCATGAGATAATCAAATTCCAAGTTATTTCCTCATCTAAGTTTCTACTGCTTATTGGTTATCCTTGGTTACAGAGGCACAACCCCTCTTGATAGGCTCCATGCTGAGGTTCTCTCCTGGTCACCACAATGCAGTGAGACATGCTTCCAGAAGGTAGCCAAAAGGTCCTGTCCACCTCTTCACTCTCCTCCCTGCTGGAGGAGTACCGTGATTTTAGCAATGTCTTTGACAAAGGTCAAGCCGGTAGTTTGCCTCCACACCAGCCATATTATTGCACAATTGACCTTGAACCTGGTGCCATAACCCATCGTGGCTGGGTTTCCCCTTTGTCAGTCTTGGAGGATAAAGCCATGGAGGTGTATGTTGCAGATGCACTTTCTCGAGGTTTCATCCACAAATCCTCATCTCCTGCTGGTGGTGGTTTCTTGTTTGTGAAGAAGAGTGGTGAACTGAGACCTTGTACTAATTATAGGGGTTTCAATCATTTCATGATTAAGAATGCCTATCTGATTCCGGAGTTATTTGACCGTCTCAAGGAAAGCTTGATTTGAGAGGGGCATACAATCTCCTGAGGATTAAGGAGGGCGATGAGGAGGGAACTGCGTTTAATACCAAAACAGGCCATTATGAGTAGGGATGAGCCGAACACCCCCCAGGTCGGTTCACAGCAGAACATGCGAACATGCATGTTTGTTTGAACACGCGAACACCGTTAAAGTCTATGGGACACAAATGTGAAAAATTAAAAGTGCCAATTTTAAAGGCTTATTTGCAAGTTATTGCCATAAAAAGTGTTTGGGGACCCGAGTCCTGCCCCAGGGGTCATGTATCAATGCAAAAAAAAAAAAAGCTTTAAAAATGTCAGTTTTTTCAGGAGCAGTGATTTTAAGAATGCTTAGAGTGAAACTAAATATTCCTTTAAACATCGTGTCTGGGGGTGGGGGGGGGGGGGGGGTGTCTATAGTATGCGTGTAAAGTGGTGCTGTTTTCTGTGTTTAGAACAATACCACAGCAAAATAACATTTCTAAAGGGGAAAAAAAAGTCATTTAACACTGCTTGCGGCTAAAATGTATTGTTGGGTCCCGGCAATATAGATGAAAATCGTGGAGGAAAAAAAACAGAATGGGTTCCCCCAGCCCATTACCAGGCTCTCTGGGTCTGGTATGGATATTAAAGGGAACTCTGCACCCAAATTTAAAAAAAAAAAAGGTGTGGGCCCCCCCCAGGCACTATATACTCTGAACAGAAGTATATATACACTATACGGTCTGCCCTATATACTGTGCAGAAAATTGGGCCTTAGGTGTTGGTGGTGCCAGTACACTGTAACCCCTCACAGTTACTCTTGTTGGGTGAAGGAACAGGCTATGGTGTGAAATATTTCAAAAATTTTAATTACATGCCCCTGGGGAAGACAAATTGGGCCTTAGGCAGTGGTGGTGGTGCCCTAAACCAAAAATATTGTTGAAAGCTAGGATCATCAAGATAGAGAAGGAATAAGGTAGTCACTCATCATAGGCAGTCTTCAAGGCATCCCACATCCATAGAAAAATCAATCAGTTACATCAGCATCAGGTGCTTGATAGCTGCTGCTGATCCAAAACTAAGAAATTTTTATGAATGTCAGCCTATCAACGGAGTCTGTGGACAGGCACACTCTATGATCCATTACAAACCCTCTAGAAGCACTGAATGTACGTTCAGAAAGAACGCTGGATGCAGGACAGGACAATAGCTCAATTGCATATAGAGCAAGTTCTGGCCAGTGGTCCATCCTCAAGACCCAGTAACCTAGTGGATGGTCTGTTGGAAAGGTCTTCAAGACTGCTCTTGCCCCTAGATATTCCTGCACCATGTAATGCAGATGCTGGCGACCTTCTCCACCGCTCTTCCTCTGACTGAACGAAGCCTCAGCAACACGTTGTCCAGCACCAGGAAATTGTAACCTCCCAGGGTCCGGAAACGCATTGCACAAACCTTTCTTCAAGGCCTCCTGAAGATGTTTCATCCTCTGCTCCCTCTGCAAAGACAGGATGAGTTCTACAACCTTACCCTTGTAACGTGGATCAAGAAGGGTTACCAGCCAGTAATGATCCCTCTCCTTGATACCACAAATTCTAGGGTCCTTTCACAGGCTTTGCAGAATCAGGGAGGCCATGCAGCATAAGTTTGCAGAGGCATTTGATTCTGAGTCCCCTGGGTTCGCTAGGGATCACATGTACGTGGCTGGGAAGTTGTTACGGATCAACTCCTTGGGTTTCTGGCTACTGAAAACCATCCTTCGAGGACTGCTGAGTGTTATCCTCCACGTCCATGCTGACACAATCCTCCTCCTCCTCTTCCTGCATGTTTGGAGGGCCGCGGGAATACCATCTGGATAAAGGGGTCCTTGAGAGGTAAGGAAATCCTTCTGTTCCTCCCACTGTTCTGCCTCAAGTGCCCTTTCCATTATTCCACGAAGGAATTGTCGATGCTCACCATTTTTGTGGCCTCCTCAAATGGTGACAGGACAGTGAAGGCATCCTTGATCAGTAGCCACTGGTGTGGTGAAAAAAAGCCAATCTTCCCTGACCCTGTCCTGGTGCCATACTCACACAGGTACTCATTGATGGCCCTCTGCTGCGAATGCAGCATTGCCAACATTGGAGTTCCACCTGGTGGGCATGTCACAAATCAGGCGGGTTGGTGGGCAGGTTGCATTCCCTTTGAATGTCAGCCAGCCGAGCACTGGCATTGTATGACCAGCAGAAATGACCACAGACTTTTCTGGCCTGCCTCAGGATATCCTGTAAGCCTGGGTACCTGCTCAAGAACCGCTGTATCACCAAATTCAGGACGTGTGCCAAACATGGGACATGGGTCAAGTGCCCCTGTCGGAAGGGTGGAGAGAAGGTTGGTGCCATTGTTGCATACAACCATTCCTGGCCGAAGCTGGTGTGGCGTCATCCACCTCTGAGCCTACCCCTGCAGAGCTGACATAATCTCTGCCCCAGTGTGCCTCCTGTCCCCTAAGCAGACCAACTCAAGCCCCACTTGGCATCTTTTTGCCTGAGTGCTTGTGTAGGCCCTTGAATGCTTACGGATCAATGCTGGTTCAGGAGGACAAATCTGCAGAGGAAGAGGCCATAGAGGAAGAATAGGAGGGGGTGGAGGGGAAAGCTGTGGCAGAATCACCACTAGCATTTTGGAGCTGTGGTGGCGGAATAAGCTCCAACACTGAACCCTGTCCTGCATCCTTCCCAGCTGCCAGCAGAGTTACCCAGTGCACCATGAAGGAAAGGCAACGTACCTGCCCATGCCTGCTAGAACATGAGTCAGCAGTAATATGCATCTTATTGCTGACTGCCCTGTCCAACAAGGCCAAAACATTGCCTTCCACATTCCGGTAGATAATGGCCTTCCGTGAAAAGAAATGGCATTTTGGAACCTGCCACTGGAGGTACAGCACATTCCACAAATTCACAAAAGGGTGCAGTTTACCAGCTGAAATTGCAGCAGTTGCAGTTCTAGCAATTTGACAAAGCTAGCATTCAGACGCTGAGCATGTGGATGGCTGGGACCGAATTTCTTTTTACGGTTTAGCAACCAGGGTAGGGAAATTTCCCTGGTAAAATCAGTAGTAGGTGTACCGATAGCAGACTGGCTGCAAGTACTTGGGACACCTATTGCTATTCCTCTCAGAGCCGATTTTTGAGAGGACTGGAGCTATAGTGGGGTTGGAGATCCTAGATGAGGAGCAAGGAGAAGGCCGCCTTTTTCTTTGATGTGGATCTCTCAAGTGCTGTTGCCAATGGACTGCATGGGAGGTTATCATATGTCTGGTCAAGCATGTGGTGCCCAAGTGACTGCTGTTCTGGCTACGCTTTATCCGCTTCAGACATATTGTCATGAAATGGTCCACCCGTTGGTGGCACTGTTGATCTCTTGGATTGCAGTACCAGTGTCCACCAGCGGGTGTCTTCTAACACCCAGGGCCTGTAATAAGAGGACATACCTCCTGGTGGCACTATTGGATCCCTGGACTGTAGTACCAGCGCTCACCAACGGGTGTACTCCGGCAGTGTGGAGCAGACAGCACCTGCAGCAATCAGCTGTTACGTGAGGGTAATCAGTAGTCTTATAAATACCCAGCAAGCCCTAGCATGCTTGTCTCAGTATCACACTCTCTCCATGTAACCTGAACCTTTGGACCTGAACCTTTGGACCTGAACCTTTGGACCTGAACCTTTGGACCTGAACCTTTGGACCTGAACCTTTGGACCTGAACCTTTGGACCTGAACCTTTGGACCTGAACCTGAACCTGGACTTTGTATTTACCTGACCTGTTCCTTCCTGATTCTGAGCCCATCCTGGACCTGTCCCTCTTGTCTCCTGCTACCTTGATCCCTGCTCTGCAACCCATCCATCCGTCCTTACACTTCTACTGATTCCCCGGTGTTTGACCTCGGCCTGGCTTTCGTTGACGTCTCTGGTAGTTCCCATTTATTATATATATATATATATATATATATATGTATATATATAAAATTACTTGGTGTGGTTGGTAGTGCACTGTTTGTTTTCATTTTCCTTTTTATTTATAATAAACACGTTATTTCATTCACATGCGTTTTGGGTTCCCTCTGTGCAGTCCACACAGTCTGGTCTAATCACTCCCTGACAGTATACTGAGAACATCCCTGACCAGACGTGGCTGCATTGAGGAACCATACTGACCTGTTAGTCTGCCAATATGGATTTCAATGAAATAATGTATTATTCTCTGCTGGCAAAAGAGGATGGTGAATATTGTCGCCAGCTTCTAAAAAGGTGGTCTAGTGACCGGCTGATGGAGACCATCCGATCAGCTCATTCCCTGGTGGATCAGGGCTACATGTCATTTGGGGATGTTCAGCCCTTGATCCAATTATGTGCAGAGCTAGCCCTGACATGTAATTCCAAAGTAAGTGGTGATTTTTCTCCCCCCTTCAATTTGGGCCAAGTTGTATCTTTGGTATGGTTGTTAGAGGATGATCCAGCCTATTTCATGGAATGTTATTCCTCTTGTCCACAGCAGGTGTTGTCTGATTGCATCCATTCTGTGCAATCTCTGGTTAGTCAGGCTGTGTGTGAATCAGTGTTTGTTCAACCTGTGCTACAGGCATGGTCAGATCTCCTGCATTTAGCTAAGCCACAACCTTCCAGCCCTGTCATTAATCACCTGCCTTCCCAAGTATCTATCTCCCCATTGCCTATGGCAACCTCAGTTACAACCCAGTCTACTCCACTTCCTACCAAATACTACTATCCTGTCACCAAGTGTAGCACCTATCCTGCCTGCAACCCACCTGCCTCTTCTCCTCCACCTGTAACAGTTCCACAAGCCCCTCCTCCTGCCACTGTTCCTTGGTCTTCCTTTTGCCCAGACACTTTGTTTTCTCACAGCCCTGCACCTACATACAAAGCTGCAGCGGCTAAGTCAAAAAAGAAACAAAAGTTCTTTCCGACCCACACAATCCTGCCAGTAACCCAACCCGCCTCCGCACCAACCAACCCGGTCCAGCCTGCATGCATGCCAGTTGTATCGGGTGGCCCACCTAAGCCTGATGTTCCAGCTTGCCAGCCGGATGTTCCAGCTTGCCAGCCGGATGTTCCAGCTTGTCTGTCGGATGTTCCAGCTTGTCTGTCGGATGTTCCAGCTTGCCAGCCTGTTGTTCCAGCTTGCCAGCCGGATGTTCCAGCTTGCCAGCCGGATGTTCCAGCTTGCCAGACGGATGTTCCAGCTTGCCAGCCTGTTGTTCCAGCTTGCCAGCCTGTTGTTCCAGCTTGTCAGCCTGTTCCAGCTTGTCAGCCTGTTCCAGCTTGCCAGCCTGTTGTTCCAGCTTGCCAGCCTGTTGTTCCAGCTTGCCAGCCTGTTGTTCCAGCTTGCCAGCCTGATGTTCCAGCTTGCCAGCCTGATGTTCCAGCTTGCCAGCCTGTTGTTCCAGTTTGCCAGCCTGAAGTTCCAGTTTGCCAGCCTGAAGTTCCAGTTTGCCAGCCTGAAGTTCCAGTTTGCCAGCCTGAAGTTCCAGTTTCCCAGCCGGATGCTCCAGTTTCCCAGCCGGATGCTCCAGTTTCCCAGCCGGATGCTCCAGTTTCCCAGCCGGATGCTCCAGTTTCCCAGCCGGATGCTCCAGTTTCCCAGCCGGTTGTTCCAGTTTCCCAGCCGGTTGTTCCAGTTTCCCAGCCGATTGTTCCA
This sequence comes from Lithobates pipiens, assembly GCF_037356315.1. Lineage (NCBI taxonomy): Eukaryota > Metazoa > Chordata > Amphibia > Anura > Ranidae > Lithobates > Lithobates pipiens. Next base: position 172,162,861 of record NW_027507787.1, on the reverse strand, counting down.
GTTTCCCAGCCGGATGTTTCAGTTTCCCTGCCGGATGTTTCAGTTTCCCTGCCGGATGTTTCAGTTTCCCTGCCGGATGTTTCAGTTTCCCTGCCGGATGTTTCAGTTTCCCTGCCGGATGTTTCAGTTTCCCTGCCGGATGTTTCAGTTTCCCTGCCGGATGTTTCAGTTTCCCAGCCGGATGTTTCAGTTTCCCAGCCGGATGTTTCAGTTTCCCAGCCGGATGTTTCAGTTTCCCAGCCGGATGTTTCAGTTTCCCAGCCGGATGTTTCAGTTTCCCAGCCGGATGTCTCTGCTACCCAGTCTGCGGAGTCGGGGCCCGCTACCCAGTCTGCGGAATCAGTGTCCATTAATTGGCCTGTTAAGCTTGTGCCCGTTATTTGGCTTGCCGGACCAGTGCCTGGTGTCCAGCTCGCTGAGCCGGGGCCCGTCACCCAGCCTGCTGGGCCGGGGCCCATTACTCAGCTTGCTGAGCCAGTGCCTGTAATCCAGCTTGCCCTTGCAGTACTTGCTGTTCGGCCTAAGGACCCAGAGATTGCTGCCCAGCTCAAAGACCCAGAGCCTTTGCCCGCTGTCTGCCCTGATGTGCCCTGTACCCAGCTTGACGTGCCCTCATCCATGGTGTGGTTTGAGGCCATTAACTGTGGACAATTACACCTAGCTGGAGCGTCCGGAGGCCGCTCCTTTGAGGGGGGGTACTGTCATGAAATGGTCCACCCGTTGGTGGCGCTGTTGATCTCTTGGATTGCAGTACCAGTGTCCACCAGCGGGTGTCTTCTAACACCCAGGGCCTGTAATAAGAGGACATACCTCCTGGTGGCACTATTGGATCCCTGGACTGTAGTACCAGCGCTCACCAACAGGTGTACTCCGGCAGTGTGGAGCAGACAGCACCTGCAGCGATCAGCTGTTACGTGAGGGTAATCAGTAGTCTTATAAATACCCAGCAAGCCCTAACATGCTTGTCTCAGTATCACACTCTCTCCATGTAACCTGAACCTTTGGACCTGAACCTGAACCTGGACTTTGTATTTACCTGACCTGTTCCTTCCTGATTCTGAGCCCATCCTGGACCTGTCCCTCTTGTCTCCTGCTACCTTGATCCCTGCTCTGCAGCCCATCCATCCGTCCTTACACTTCTACTGATTCCCCGGTGTTTGACCTCGGCCTGGCTTTCGTTGACGTCTCTGGTAGTTCCCATTTATTATATATATATATATATATATATATATATATATATAATTACTTGGTGTGGTTGGTAGTGCACTGTTTGTTTTCATTTTCCTTTTTATTTATAATAAACACGTTGTTATTTCATTCACATGCGTTTTGGGTTCCCTCTGTGCAGTCCACACAGTCTGGTCTACTCACTCCCTGACACATATGTTGCAAACAGCAATGGTGCGATCTGCTGCACATGTGTCAAAAAAGGCCCACACCAAGAAACTTTTCAAAATGAGCAGGAAATCAGCAGCGCCCTGCACCTGCGGAGCTCTGCAGTGTAATGCATTAGGGTGGCTGCCCTTAAGCTGCCCCCTAGAGGACATCCTGCCTCATTGGAGTTGTGCCTCCTCCTCCCTTCTATCAGGCACCCAAGTAGTCAGTGACCTCATCATCCCCTCCCTCCTTGTCACTGGAGCAAACTTGGCAGTATACTGTGGCTGGGGGAACATGACTGCCAGTTTCATGTCCTTCTTGGGCACCCCCTCTCTAAGCTCAGGTTACTCCCTTCTCAACCTGGGAACCAACATCGGAGCCTTATAATTGCTGCTCATCCTCCAGCAGCATGTACCCGACACTGGTCGAAAAAAGTTCAGGGGACTCCTCCGTGCATGATGGTGGGGCTACGGAAGGAGTGACTGGACAAGGAGTCGGTGGAATAGGCCGCTTTGGCAGCTGCATTGGAATGCAAACTACTCTGAGTCTGGGTGACAGAGGATGAGGACGGCTTTGTTATCCACTCTACCAACTCTTCTTCATGTTCTGGCTCAATAACACGGCCAGCAGCAAAAAAAAAAATATATATATATATATATATATATATATATATATATATATATATATATATATATGGACAAGGGTGCCCCACACGGGCACCTGCAGAGGATGCACCATGCCCATGACCAGCACTGTTGACTGTAGATACAAAGCCTGCTTGACCTCTTAGTGGCCTGTGAGTATCTGCCTCTCCTTAGTGGCCTTCCAGACATGATGTATATTTTATTTTGCAACACCACACTGCACTGTACTGTGTATGCCATCAGAAAAGAAGTAGCAACGGCATTACGGCTGCACTGTTTTGTGTAATGTTTACACCACCAGAAAAGTAGTAGAAAAAACAGTACACCATGGAATGCACTGTAGATATAGGCTACACTGGATGCTGAAGAAGAGTATTTATATATATATTTCAAATACACTGCGTCTGCCACTAACTGAATAACCTGCCTGCTTAATCTAAATCACACTATCTCTCCATCCACACCAACAACACTGCATAGGGCTGCCATGTAGACAGCCTTATATAGCGTGGGGCACGGACTTAGTCCCCCTAAGCGATGATTGGCCAAAGCTTGCACCTGACCTGCATACTTTGGCGAACTCGCAGTGCATTATGGGGCGTTCCGCGGACACTCAAATTTCCCACAAATGCCCTATAGTGTTCGCTATTCTGCGAATGGGCAAACACCCGATGTTCGAGGCAAACTTGTGTTCGGCCTGAATATCAAGCTCATCCCTAATTATGAGTACCTCATAATGCCTTTTGGCCTTTGTAACGCCCTGGCAGTTTTCCAGGAATTTATTAACGATGTCCTCCGAGATTTGTTGCAGTTATATGTGATGGTTTATGTCGATGATAGCCTCATATTTTCCAAGTCCCTGGAGAGCCACCACACAGATTTCTGTTGTGTGCTTCAGAAACTAAAAGAGAACAACCTCTAGTGTAAACTGGAAAAGTGTGAGTTCTATCGTGAATGGGTTACATTCCTGGGTTATGTCATTTCCACTGCTGGTTTTTCGATGGACCCAGAGAAACTTTCGGCAGTCCTACGGTGGCCCCAACCTGTGGGTTTACGTCCTCTGCAGCGTTTCCTGGGCTTTACAAACTATTATTGGAAGTTTATTTGTAACTTCTTGTCTCTGGTCAAGCCCCTGACTGATATTACCAGAAAGGATAGTAACCCACAGAGTTGGTCTCCGGAGTCTCTTAAGGCCTTTGAGAGTCTCAAGGGTGCCCTTGTTTCATTGTGGAGTTACCCAACTCCCAGGACAACACAGTTATCCTTATGGTGGTTGACCGGTTCTCAAAAATGTATCATTGTATTCCACTTAAGTTGCCCACTTCTAAGGAACTGGCTTCTATTTTTGCTCCGGAGATCTTTTGCTTACATGGGCAACTCAAGCTAATTGTCTCAGACAGGGGTAGTCAGTTTGTGTCCCGGTTCTGGCGAGCCTTTTGTGCACAGTTGGGAATTCAGTTTACCTTTTCCTCTGCGTATCACCTACAGTCTAATGGGGCCACAGAATGAGCCTATCAGTCCTTTGAGCAATCCCTACCTTGCTATATTTCTGACCTTCATAACAACTGGTCAGACCTATTACCATGGGCAGAGCTTGCTCACAATAGTGCCTTGAACTCGGCTTCCCGATTGTCCCCATTTATGGAGAACTATGGTTTCCAACCTTCCATGTTGCCTCACTCATTTGTTCCGCAGAGAATTCCTGAGGAGCATCTCCATGGTCTTCGTTCCACTTGGCCACGAATCCAGGAGGCTTTGTGACATGCTAATGATACAGACTCCATGCTGACCACAGACGCCTTCCTGTGCCTTACTACAAGGTAGGGGACAGGGTCTGGCTGTCATCCCGCAAACCTCCGACTTAGTGTTCCCTCACGGAAGTTCGCACCTCAGTTTATTGGGCCTTTCCGTACTCTTTGTAGGATTAACCCAGTGGCTTACACATTAGACCTTCCTTCTAATATGTGTATTTCAAATGTATTTCATGTCTCCTTATTAAAACCTTTAGTCTGCAACCGCTTTACCACCTCGGTGCCATGTCCTCACCCTGTACAGGTTGAGAACCATGAAGAGTGTGAAGTACAGTCCATTGTTGACTCCCATATGTTCCGTGGGAGCATACAGTACTTGGTGCATTGGAAGGGGTACAGTCCGGATGAATGCTCTTGGGTCGCATCCTCAGACGTACATGCCCCTGTCCTCCTCCATGATTTCCATAGATGTTTTCACCTCAAGCTTGGTGGTCCTCCAAGGGGGAGGGGTCGTTGAGAAGGGGATAAGGTCAAGGCTAGGCTCAGCCCTTCCTTTTCAGAGCTGGCCGCTCAGCTGTTGGCTAATTGCCAGCTCCTATCTCTTCACAGTTACTCAGCTGTTGATGATTTCCTGCTCGTCAGTCCTGCCTACTTAAGCTGTCCAGTCCAGAGGATCTCTGCCTTCGTCTTGGTCAACATCATAGAGACATTCATCTGCGTTCCTGTTTAAAGACTTGCTTTGCTGACATCCATTCTAGCTCCAGATCTTGCTTGCTGCTCCACTACATTGATCCCTGACTTCTGGCTTGGCTGACTATACATTCCAGTTACTGAACTTTGGCTATGTTTTAACTAAGTTTGTTCTTTTTACTTTTAACAAGTGTGATTTAACTGTACTTCTGTCTCAGTCTGATTTCATGGTTTCTGACGGGGAGTGGCCATTGGATTCCGTAGGGGAACCTCTTTCACACTAAGTGATCCCTGAGGATGATACTTATTCCTGATGAGGCAGCCTGGGTAATATGCTGTGTTCTCTAGCTAATATATACACCCCCAACAATGGTTTCATTACAGCAGTTCTTAGGAAATTGCAGGACTTCGCTCGTGGGTGCATTCTCCTTGCAGGGGATTTTAACACCCCCCTGGAACCAGCCATAAACATCTCCCTGGGTGGATCTAGTATCTCCCACAAACGTTTGACCTATATCCGTAAACATCTATATGATGCTCAACTCATGGATATTTGGAGGGTGATGCATCTGCGAGCGGAAGATTACACGTATTACACCTACACTGATCCTATTCGAGGATAGATCATTTTTTTATTGACTATCACCACTTAGCCTTATCCCACCGCTCTGACATTGAAACCGTAATAATATCTGATCATGCCCCGATTAGTCTCAAACTGAAAATCCCCTCCTTACCCCTGAAAACTTTACAATTCCAGACACGATTTCACTCACTGACATTGAAGAGAGAAGAGTTAAAGGCCATCTTCCATTCAGAACAGAAAAGGCAATTTTGCATATTCTCCTAATGCTTGTACGGATGGGGTAATAAGCCCAGCCGACTTCTTGCTCATTTGTTACAAAAAAAAAAAAGAAATCAACATTATTTATAGCTAAAATGAAGACTCCTTTAGACACTCTGGTACATGTGACCTCTGCCATAGCAATAATTTAATTTCTTCTGTCAGCGACTATCACGTGCAGCACACTACAGCAGATAGGGAAACTAGGGATGCCCTCATCCAAGAGTATCTTGCACAAGCTAACCTACCAAAACTATCCACTTCCACTCTTGAATCTCTGAAAGGGGAATTCACTGCCTCAGAATTAAGAGTGGCACTCAAGGCCATGTCTAATGGCACAGCTCGAGGACCAGATGGCCTAACCACAGCCTGCGGATTTATTACTCCCTCGTTTAATTTTATACGCTAACTCAGTCTCTGCAGGTAGTGTTCTCCGACCAGCAACGCTCACATTGCTATTCTCACCAAACCTGGTAAGGACGCCAGTAACTGTGGTAGTTACTATTGAACTTATACGCTAAACTATATACTAACGCCATTACAAATAGACTCCTTCCCCTAATACCTCAATGGGTATCTAGAGACCAAACTGGATTCATCCCAGGGAGGGAGGCTCGTGATAACTCCCTAAGAACCCTAGCCTTGATAACTCACATTCGTGGATCTTCCCAGCCCACCCTTCTTCTATCCACAGATGCTGAAAAAGCATTATATAGGGTGGACTGGGAATATCTGATGGCGACATTAACCCACCTGGGCATTGGCCCATCCCTGCTATCCTAGATCTCAGCACTTTATAATTTTCCCACTGCACCACTACGAATTAATGGTACCTTAAGCAAACCTTTCACTTTACATAATGGCACTCATCAAGGCTGTCCCCTCTCTCCCATTTTATTCGCCCTCTCACTAGAACCTTTCCTTTTTGACAATACGATAACCCTAACATCCACGAAATTAAAGCAGGCAACAGAGCATAAATATGCGGCTTACGTGGACGATATGTTATTCTATGTTCAACAGCCCCTTATCTCCCCAATCTGATGCCAGCTTTTACAAAAATCTGAACCATCTCCAATTTTAAAAATAACCTGTCCAAATCCGAAATGTTTAACATTTCAATTCCACAGAAAACTTTAGCTCAACTGAATCCATCCTTTCCCTTCGGTTGGCAACCACACTCGACGAAGTTCTTTGGCATATTTCTCATGCCAAACCCAGCCTCTCTATTTTGTGTAAACTTTATTCCACTGCTAAAAACTATTAGATTGGACCTACATAAATGGACCCAGCTAGCACGCTCATGGTTCGGGAGGATTAGCGTTGTGAAGATGAACATATTACCCAGGCTGCTATTCATGTTCCAAATGATTTCATAAGACCGCCCTGGTATTCTTTACTGTGTTGAAATCGATTGTCTGCAAATACATCTGGAATTGTAAATAACCCATAATTGCTAGAAACCTACTTCTTAGATCTAAAAGAGAAGGGGGTCTAGCTTTACCAGACTTTAAGAGTTACTTCTTAGCGATAGTTTTGAATAGGGTATCGGACTGGAAATACCATAAATCTATGGGTACAAATTTAATTAGACCTCAGTGGTGTGGACCTATTCCCTCAAATATGGATACCCAAGAAATTTTGGACACTGCCCACGACCACCTCACCACTTACCTGGCCCACTCTTGTGATCTGGACTCAATATGTAAAGCACACAAATGGCTGTATAACTCTCCCCTAATGCATTTAACACTACATGCCTATTCCCCCCCAGGAAATCTTGACCCCAAGCCTCACACTTGGAACTTTGGGACTCCAACCCTACTCCACAAAGTAACATCTGCTACCAGCATCTTACCTATCTCTACGCTCCTACCATCTTCCACAGTGTAATTCATGGACCAGTGGAGATACCAACAGCCTTACAAATTCATAAAAATCACTTCCAAAACCATTAAGCACTCTAGCAGACCTTGTGGATGATCAACCGCCTGAGAAACCTATCTCCTACTTCTACTAAGCATTATTGGTACTATCCTCAAAGGACTGTCTTTTTAACCAGTTGGGAACAAGACCTACAAAAGCCTCCATTGGATGCTCAACGATCTATGATTCTCCAACTGACACACACCTCTTAGATTTCTTCCAAAACTGCAGAGGTAAATTATAAATTGCTGATGAGGTGGCGCTAAATAAAAAGTCTTTCCATCTATTTCAGCACTATGTTGGAGAGGATGTGGATAGCAGGCCACCCACGCACATGAGTGGTGGTCGTATCCGTGCATTCACCCATATTCGTTGACCATACCACACTGGATCAAAAAGATCCAAGGCTCTGAAGTTCCCTGTGACCCATGGGTTATATTGCTCAGCTGTACAAGCAAATCAGTAGGAACCTATAAAAAATCCATAACTCCTCATCTTTTGAATGCGGCAAAAGCGCTAATCCCTAGACTTTGAAAACAAGCATCTATTGCAACCCTACGCCAGTGGCTACTGGGAGTATATAATACATACTATATGAAAGATCTCACCTATACCCTTAGAAATAAACCTGAATTATCCAAGAAAATATGGCCCTGTAGGTTTGCCTTTAAATCTTCTGCCTATACTATTCTGCCAACCAATATAAGTTGTTTATAGTCATTCATTGTATACATGTGTATCTGGCTGAGGCAGGATACCTCCCCCTCCCCTTATTTTTGCATCTCTCTACTTATTTCTCCTTTATTATCATATACAGTTTCCAATCTCCTCTATATGAGGCATGTTCTGACCTATAATGGTATTTTATATTTACATTTTTCAATATGATAACGAAAAATAAGCTCCTATTGACACCTTACTTATGACTAATATTATGTTGAGTGTTACCTATGTCAGGTGAAATTTTGTATTTGTTTAGTGTGAAACTAAAGGACACATATTACCATTTTATTTCATTGTAACTAGTCTTTTATTTTCCAATAAAAACATATTGAACAAATCCCTGCTGTTCCTGCCAGTCCCTCCACTTTCCTATTAAAAAAACTGACCGCACTAGGCAGGAGAGCACAGCATAGTTAGTTCTCTAGCTGTGCTGGGATCCTCCTATGATCAGACTTGTCCTGACACCCCCCACTGCACAGCCCTTCACTGGGAAGCTCATTGTACTGTTGCCTCTCCTTTTCATTTTCAAAAACACCTAGCTTGTCACTTGCCGCATTGCCTGCCACCAGATGCGGATTTTCACTTGCCACGTCACCTGCCACCAGATGCAGATTGGCACTTGCCACGTTACCTGCCACCAGATGCGGATTGGCACTTGCCACGTCACCTGCCACCAGATGCAGATTGGCACTTGCCACGTCACCTGCCACCAGATGCAGATTGGCACTTGCCTCGTCACCTGCCACCAGATGCGGATTGGCACATTCCGCATTGCCTGCCACTAGATGCAGATTGTCACTTGCCACCTCGCCTGCCACCAGATGTGGATTGTCACTTTCCACCAGATGCGGATTGTCACATCACCTGCCACTAGATGCAGATTGTCACTTGTCACGCTGTCTGCCACCAAAGCAAATTGTCACTATTCCGTCACCTGCTGCCACTTTAATTGTAATCTCCAAAAATGACCTCTGCAATTTTGTTTTACTTTTCCAGTTCTATTGCAAACCTCACTTTGGCCTGGACAAAGTTGGGAAAGATTTTGAAAGTGTGTGCTGGGGAGAGGTAATTTATGTACAGATTTGAGTACACTAAGGCCGCGTACACGGGCGGATTTTCTGCCCAACTAAGTTCGTCAGACAATCCGACAGACAGTCCGTTCAAAATTTGAATGAACGGACTTGACCACACACAATGAGCAGACAGTCCGCTGAAAGCGTGCGCGATGACGTGTACAGCACGTACGACGGGACTAGAAAAACGACATCCTATACACTGCAATGCAACCTTCGGCCGTGTAAATCCTTTCTGAGCATGCGCCATACTTAGTCCGTCCAACTTGCCTACACACGAGCGGACTGTCCGCTGAAACCAAGTTTGGACAGACAAAACCAAGTTTGAACGGACAAAATTACGGAAATTCCGTAAGACTTTGTTCGTCAGACAGTCCGCTGAAAAAGTCCGCTGAAGCCCACACACGAGCAGATTGTCCGCTGAAACACGGTTCAGCGGACTAAGTTGGACAGACAATCCGCCCGTGTGTACGCGGCCTAAAGCAACATAAATTTTAGTGGTTGTTTCACATGATCTTCATAATGTTGTTAGTTTTTTTTGTATAATCAGGGCTGCTGTTGGAAATAACCCCCCCCCGAAAATATCAAAACTATTTTCACTAAAAATACATTATTAGCGGACACAAACATAACTTACAACATTTCTGCTAAATCTAAAAGATAAAACTGCATTGAGTTAATAAATAAAGTTCTGTGTGTAGCACTACCCCCGTAGGTGTTGCAGATGACACAGGGTTCCCCACTGCTGCAAAGCCAGGCACACAACAACTTCCATTTCATCTAGACATAGTGAACAGTCCTTGAACTTCTATGCATTAAGCTAAAAAAAAAACTTCTGTGTGTAGCAGCCCCCCTAATACTTACCTGAGCCCCATCTCTCGCCCACAACTCTCCTCCTGATTGGCTGAGACACAGCAGCGGCACCTTCTGCTGCCATCAATTAAAGTTAATTATCAAATCAGGAGAGAGAGGGGGCCGGGCCGAAATGGGGCTCCATGTCTGAATGGACACATGGAGCTGTGACTCAGCTCGGGTGTCCCAATAGCAAGCTGCTTGCTGTGAGGGCACTAGACAGGAGGGAGGCTGCCCTGTGCAAAACTATTTTGCAGGTAAGTATAACATGTTTGTTATTGTTAGAGAGAAAAAAAAAAAAGACTTTACAATCACTTTAAGGTGAATGAACAGGAGACAGAGGCTCCTGCTCATTCATAAACTGAAGCATAGTAAACACCATTTATTACTATGCTTTAGTTAATAATGGATACAGGAGTGATTGGTGCAGATCACTTACTGTCCATCCCCCCGTGTACCTGCAGCAGCTGGCAGGTGGGCAGCATGCAAAGCAAGGGACGTGGTTTGCATATGAATCCCAGCAGGTTTTTAAACACGACCCAATTTACATACAAATGCCCACAAGATCTATATATAAATAGTAGGTGATTTACGCATGAATGCCGACCCTTTTACATGCAAATGCCATCAGGATTTGTATTAGAGCTATCTGTACACTGCACACAGTAGGAGGGCAATTGCAGGAACAATGCCCTGTGTGTCTCTTCCTCCAGCAGCTGAAAGCCGGAGAGAGAGAGAGTTGGCTTTCAGCTGCTACAGAGAGCCGCACAGTGCATTTTTCTGTAATTAAGGCGGGAGTCCGCCGGGAGTTCCGCCGGGAGTTCCGCCGTTTTTTTTTAAAAAAGCCAGCAGCTACAAATACTTTGAGTTGATGACTTTTAAAATAAGGACACTTACCCGCCCAGCGCGCTCGCGATGTTGGCACCCGAAGCCGATCTCTCGATCGTCTCTCGGGTGCTGCCGCCGCCATCTTGGGTATGGGAATCAGGAAGTGGAGCCTTTCGGCTTCATTTCCCGGTTCCCTACTGCGCATGCGCGAGTCGCGCTGCGCAATAAGGATGGACCCGCTGCCTCTGGGATCTGTGTGTTTCCCAGCAGGCAGTGGGGGACTTTTCGGAAAGGGGCGTAATCTACGCCCCTTTCCGCAGAGAGCTATCCCGGAAGTGGGTGCAGATACCTGTACTGTACAGGTACCTGCACCCCCCTCCCCCCTGAAAGGTGTCAACTGTGGCGCCGGAGGGGGGGAGGATTCCAATGAGCGGAAGGTCCACTTTAGGGTGGACCTCTGCTTTAATTGCTGCACCGATCTCTCTCCCTGCCCAGGCCCTCCTGTTTGTTGGGAGGACAAGAGGACAGGTGGTACCCCTCTATCGGCAGCCCTGGGTATAGTGGTCCATTAAAGAGACCCAGCTGCAACATCAATTGTAATCTCTAAAACTGACCTCTGTGATCTTGCTTAAGTTACCTAGTTCTACTGCAAACCTGACTTTTGCTTTGAATAAGTTGGGAAAGATATTGACAATGTGGGCTGGGGAGAGGTCATTGATCGCCATATCACTGATTGCAGTCCTTTTGCTATATGTTCTCAACCACAATAGAAAGATTCAGCAGAAATACTGTATCTTATCAGAAATGTCATTGCTTGGGATATGCAAGTTGTCAACAGTATATAACAGGATATTGCTGCATTTTGGCCTGGGCTACTATGTTTATGCACTCAAATATATACCGTATATACTCGAGTATAAGCCGAGATTTTCAGCCTCTTTTTTGAGGCTGAAAGTGCCCCCTCGGCTTATACTCGAGTCACCGCTGTCTGACTGCTCGATCAGCGTATCGAGCAGACAGACGGCGGACATTAAAATTCAAAAGCCGCGCCTCCTTCTCCGCCTCCGCCTGTGATAGGCGGAACACTGAATTTCCCAGCAGTCAGTGTTCCGCCTATCACGGACATCCGTTCATTCTCATACTACGGACGAGTATGAGAGGATGTCCGTGATAGGCGGAACACAGGCTGCTGGGAAATTGAGTGTTCCGCCTATCACAGGCGGAGGACGGAGGCGCGGCTTTTGAATTGTAGAATGGCCGCCGAGAAGAGCGGCGATCCATCGGCACGACACGGGACGGAGGAGGCACGGAACGGAGGAGGCACGGGACAGAGGAGGCACGGGACAGAGGAGGCACGGGACAGAGGAGGCACGGGACAGAGGAGGCACGGGACAGAGGAGGCTCGGGACGACGGCGGCTCGGGACGGAGGCTTGGGACACAGGTAGGCTGGACACACACACAAGGCTGCACGGACACACACACACACACACACACACACACACACACACACACACACACACACACACACACACGGATGGATGGATACACACACACACACACACACAGGGATGGATGGATGGATGAATACACACACACACACACACACACACACACACACACACAGGGATGGATGGATGGATGGATACACACACAGGGATGGATGGACGGACACACACACAGGGATGGATGGATGGATGGATGGATGGACACACACACAGGGATGGATGGACGGACACACACACAGGGATGGACGGACACACAGGGATGGACAGCCATGTCTCACCCTCGGCTTATACACGAGTCAATAAGTTTTCCAGTTTTTTGGGGGCAAATTGGGGGCCTCGGCTTATATTCGGGTCGGCCTATACTCGAGTATATACGGTATGTAGGAGAAATGTTGCTTTAGCAAACCTTAAGGCCTTGATTCACTCTTCATTATTTATATACCACCCTTGTAACTGGCAAAGTAGTGTGGAATAATGAAACCATGTGATTGTGTGGCTACAGCTTTGTTTGCCTGTGAAGTGCAACATGTTTCCCGTGTTTAGAACAGTCCCTGCACAAAATGACATTAAACGGAAATAACACCATTTAAAACTGCTTGCAGTTTTAATGTTATATCTGGTTCCTGCAATATGGTTGAAAATCATTGAGAAAAATGGCATGGGTAGCCCTCCCTGCCCATTACCAGCCTATTTGGGTCTTGTACGCATATTAAGGGGAACCCCGTACCCATATTAAAAAAAGGAAATGCGTGTGGCCCCCAGGCCCTATATACTCAGAACAGCAGTATACAGGCGGTGCAAACAAGACAGGGACTGTGTAGGTTTGTTGTGTTAAGTTGAATCTGTTTGTAATTTTCAACTGGTACATTTTTAAAGTGTAGCTCCAGTCCTGTATAATTTGTTTTGTCGTCAATCTTTTTTCATCTCACTTGCTGTTGTCTCCTTCCGTTTGCAAGTAGGAGATGTTTGTAAATTGGATGTTTGAAAGTAGGGGCCTGCCCTATATGCTCTGCAGAAATGGCGGAACAAGGTGTTGGTTTTGCCACAACATTGTAAGCCCTCAAAGTGACTCTTGGTGGGCGCTGGAGCGCCCTGCTGTGAACGATTATATCAAGAATTGTAATTACATGCCATTGTTGAACAATGGTAGAAAAATTGACCTTTGGTGGTTGTGGTGCTGGTGCCACAACACTATAAGTCCTCACCGTTACTCTGGGTGGGCACAGGAAGGGGCCCTCCTGTGAAATATTATATCAAGAATTGTAATTACATGTGCCTGTTAAACAGGGGCAGAAAAATTTGGCCTTAGGCACTGCTGCTGGTGCCACCACACTGCAACCTCTTCCATATACTCTAGTTTTATTGCAGGAATTAGCCCTGCTGCAAAGCATTGCATCAAAAATTGTACTTAAACGCCCCTGTTAAACAGGGGCAGAAAAATTGGGCCTTAGGCACTGGTGCTGGTGCCACCACACTGCAACCTCTGCCATATACTCTAGTTTTATTGCAGGAATTAGCCCTGCTGCAAAGCATTGCATCAAAAATTGTACTTAAACGCCCCTGTTAAACAGGGGCAGAAAAATTGGGCCTTAGGCACTGGTGCTGGTGCCACCACACTGCAACCTCTGCCATATACTCTAGTTTTATTGCAGGGATTAGCCCTGCTGCAAAGCATTGCATCAAAAATTGTAATTAAACGCCCCTGTTGAACAGGGGCAGAAAAATTGGGCCTTAGGCACTGGTGCTGGTGCCACCACACTGCAACCTCTCCCATATACTCTTGTTTGATTGCACGAATTAGCCCTGCTGCAAAACATTGCATCAAAAATTGTAATTAAACGCCCCTGTTAAACAGGGGCAGAAAAATTGGGCCTTAGGCACTGGTGCTGGTGCCACCACACTGCAACCTCTCCCATATACTCTTGTTTGATTGCAGGAATTAGCCCTGCTGCAAAGCATTGCATCAAAAATTGTACTTAAACGCCCCTGTTAAACAGGGGCAGAAAAATTGGGCTGATGGCATCAACCAGAACCAGAAATGTTCTTCCAACATATCAGCGGAGGAGGAAGAGGATAGACAATCAACATAACAGGACAGTCACTCAGCATCAGCATAGGCAGTCTTGAAGGGATGTGGTATTTCAAAAAAAATTATTCGGTTACATTAGCTTCAGGTGCTTGGTAGCTGTGGGTGATCCAAGACTGATTCATCTTGATGAAGGTCAGTCGATCAACTGATTCGGTGGACAGGCGCACCCTGTGATCGGTAACAAAGCCACCAGCAGCACTGAAGGTGCGTTCCGAAAGAACGCTGGATGCAGGACAGGCCAGTAGCTCAATTGCATACTGTGCAAGCTCTGGCCAGTGATCCATCCTCAAGACCCAGTAAGCCAGAGGATTTTCGGTGGGAAAGGTGTCCAAGTCTGACCTTGCCCCTAGGTATTCCTGCACCATGTAAATCAGACGCTGGCGATGAGTGCTGGAACCGATCATACCTTGGGGCTGCGGACTAAAAAATTGTCTGAAAGCATCAGTCAGACGGCCACCTTCTCCACCGCTCCTTCTGACCGATGCCTCAGCAACACGTTGTCCAGGACCAGGAGTTTGTAACCTCCCAGTCTCTGGGAACGCGTTGCACAGACCTTTCTGCAAGGCCTCCCGGAGATGTCTCATCCTCTGCTCCCTCTGCGATGGCAAGATAAGGTCGGCAACCTTACTCTTGTACCGTGGATCAAGGAGAGTGGCCAGCCAGTAATGGTCCCTCTCCTTGATCCGAAGAATACGAGGATCCTTCCGCAGGCTTTGCAGGATCAGGGAGGCCATGCAGCGTAGGTTAGCTGAGGCATTCGGTCCGGAGTCCTCTGGGTCACTAAGGACAACATGATCCGCAGATACCTCCTCCCAGCCACGTACAAGTCCACGTGTTTCTTGGGACTGTAAATCATCCCTACAGGACTGCTGCTGCTGATGCTGATGCTGAGTGCCAGCCTCCACCTCTATGCTGACACAATCATCCTCCTTCTCCTCTTCCTCCTCCTCATCCTCTTCCTGTGTGATGGGTGGCACAGCAGGAACACTGTCTGGATAAAGGGGGCCTTGAGAGGCAAGGAAGTCCTCCTCTTCCTGCCTCTGTTCTGCCTCAAGTGCCCTGTCCATTATTCCACGCAGCGTATGCTCCAAGAGGTGGACAAGAGGTACAGTGTCACTGATGCATGCACTGTCACTGCTCACCATCCTTGTGGCCTCCGCAAACGGTGACAGGACAGTGCATGCATCCCTGATCATGCCCCACTGGCGTGGTGAGAAAAAACCAAGCTCCCCTGACCCTGTCCTGGTGCCGTAGTCGCACAGGTACTCATTGATGGCCCTCTGCTGCATGTGCAGCCGCTGCAGCATGGCCAATGTTGAGTTCCATCTGGTGGGCATGTCACATATAAGGCGGTTCTTGGGCAGGTTCAACTCCTTTTGGAGCTCAGCCAGCCGAGCACAGGCATTAAATGATCGGCGGAAATGCACACAGACTTTCCTGGCCTGCTTCAGGACATCCTGTAAGCCGGGGTACCTGCCCAAGAACCGCTGCACCACCAGGTTAAGGACGTGAGCTACACAGGGCACATGGGTCAGTTGTCCCTGTCGGAGGGCGGAGAGGAGGTTGGTGCCATTGTCGCAAACCACCATTCCTGGCTTAAGCTGGCATGGCGTCAACCACCTCTCGGCCTGCCCCTGCAGAGCTGACAAAACATCCGCCCCAGTGTGGCTACTGTCCCCCAAACAAACCAGCGCAAGCACGGCATGGCATCGTTTTGCCTGCGTACTTGCGTAGCCCCTGGAACGCCTACAGGGCACCGCTGGTTCTGAGGACAGAGCACTGGAAGAGGCCATGGAGGAAGAAGAAGAGGGGGTGGAGGAGAGAGGTGTGTCACAACCAATAGTAGCATTTTGGAGGCGTGGTGGCGGAACAACCTCCAACACTACTGCACCTTGTCCTGCATCCTTCCCAGCTGCCAGAAGAGTGACCCAATGGGCCGTGAAAGACAGGTAACATCCCTGTCCATGCCTGCTGGACCATGAGTCAGCGGTAATATGCACCTTACCGCTGACCGCCCTGTCCAGCGAGGCAAGGACATTGCCTTCCACATGCCGGTAGAGAGCCGGAATCGCCTTCCGTGAGAAAAAGTGGCGTTTGGGGACCTGCCACTGAGGAACCGCACATTGTACAAACTCACAGAAGGGGGCCGAGTCTACCAACTGAAAAGGCAGCAGTTGAAGTGCTAGCAATTTAGCCAAGCTAGCATTCAACCGCTGGGCATGTGGATGGCTGGGAGTGAACTTCTTCCGCCAGTCCAGCAGCTGGGGCAGGGACATTTGCCTGCTATAATCGGACGTGGGTGTACCGCTAGCAGAGTTCCCGGAAGCACTTGGCTGTGACACACCTAATTCTACACCTTCATTCCTCTCAGAGCAAGTTTCAGAGAGGACTGAAAGTCTAGTGGGGTTGGAGATGCCAGCTGATGAGGAGCAAAGAGAGGTCCGCTTTGTTCTTTGGTGTGGGTCTTTGAGGTACGCTTGCCAACGAGCTGCATGGCAGGTCAACATATGTCTGGTCAAGCATGTGGTGCCCAAGCGGCTGATGTTTTGGCCACGTGAGATACGCTTGAGACATATGTTGCAAATAGCAGCG
Organism: Lithobates pipiens; assembly: GCF_037356315.1. Classification (NCBI taxonomy): domain Eukaryota; kingdom Metazoa; phylum Chordata; class Amphibia; order Anura; family Ranidae; genus Lithobates; species Lithobates pipiens. The sequence goes on along the minus strand of NW_027507787.1, from coordinate 172,145,966 downwards.
GTGCGATCTGATGCACTCGTCTCAAAAAAGGCCCACACCAAAGAACTTTTAGAATAACGCGCAGAGGCAGCGCTCTGCACAGGCGGAGCTATGCGGTGTGATTCAGTCGGTGTGCTGCCCCTAAGCTGGCCCCCGGAGGGCATCCTGCCTCGTTGGACATGTGCCTCCTCCTCCTCCTCCTCCTCCCTCCTTCCAGGCACCCACGTGGAGTCAGTGCCCTCATCATCCCCTCCCTCTTCATCGCTGTAGCAAACCTGGCAGTATGCTGCAGCTTGTGGAACATGACTGCCAGATTGCTGTCCTTCTTGAGCATCCCCTCTGTTTGCGCTCACGCTACTGCCTTCCTCTAGCTGAATGTCATCATCAGAGCCCACAAAACACTGGGCATCCTCCTGGAGCATGTACCCAACACTGTGCTCAAAGAGTTCAGGAGACTCCTCAGGAGGACGTGGTGGGTCTAGGGAAGGAGTCACTGATGATGACATTGAGAGGAGGGAAGACGATGCGTTGGCAGCTGCTTTGCTACTACCCTGAGACTGGGTGAGAGAGGATGAGGAGGATGAAGAGGGCTTGGTCATCCACTCTACCAAGTCGTTGGCATGTTGCGGTTCAACATGTCCAGCTGCCGAAAAAAAGGACAAGCATGTCCCATGGCCACGTGCTGATGACAATGCACCGCGTCCACGACCAGCACTGTTGTCTCTAGACACAGAGCCTGCTTGCCCTCTTTTATCGGCTCGCGCCTGTCTGCCTCTCCTTGCTGGCCTTCCAGACATGGTAATGGCCTGAAGGGAGTTGGGTAAAACAGCAGTTAGGTAGTGTATATTGTGCTGGAGGCACACAACACCCACTAACTCCTGCAGATGCCTTTATTATAGAACACCAGAGATAAAGGGGTATATACAGATGAATACTGTGCTGTGCTGGAGGCACACACAACTTCCAATAACTCCTGCAGATGGCAAGTGGGCTCAAATAGAGAAGAGCTGTGTAGGTGGATATAGCGGTATGTACTGGGTACAGAGCACGCAGACAGCACACACTATCTCCTAACACTACTGGGTACAGAGCACGCAGACAGCACGCACTATCTCCTAACACTACTGACTGCAAGCTCTATTATAAAAGATAGATCACTACTACTAGCTATATAGGTGAGGTGAATATAGCGGTGTATACTGCGGTCAGGGCACGCAGACAATAACCAGAGAACACCAGAGATAAAGGGGTATATACAGATGTATACTGTGCTGTGCTGGAGGCACACACAACTTCCAATAACTCCTGCAGATGGCAAGTGGGCTCAAATAGAGAAGAGCTATGTAGGTGGATATAGCGGTATGTACTGGGTACAGAGCACGCAGACAGCACGCACTATCTCCTAACACTACTGACTGCAAGCTCTATTATAAAAGATAGATCACTAGCTATATAGGTGAGGTGAATATAGCGGTGTATAATGCGGTCAGGGCACGCAGACAATAACCACTACACAACAGCAAGATAGAAAATCGGCCGAAAACAATCGGTGTGTACTGTGTTGAAGGTACACAGAACACCCACTGCTTCAGACGCCAACACACTACACGAGGCCGCCGCGATGGCGGCCTTATATAGTGTGGGGCGTGCACTACACAGCCTGAGCTATGATTGGCCACAGGCATCCTGCCTGTCGCCAATCATGGCTCTCCTCGCTGCTGGCGTTGTGATTGGCCAAGCATGCGGGGTCACAGTGCATGCTTGGCCAATCATGAGCCAGCAATGCACTGCGCCATCGCAGTGCATTGTGGGCCGTGAGCGCCACGCGAATTTTACGCGAACGGACCAAAATGTTCGGATTTCGCCGAACGGACGAACAGCCAATGTTCGAGTCGAACGTACGTTCGACTCGAACACGAAGCTCATCCCTAGTTGCAATATGTGGCTGTAATATCTGATATTGATGTTCTGACTGAAAGAAGCAGTGTACTGACAGAAGGACTCAAGCGGAGTGTGGGAAGCAGCTCCGTGACATTGGTGGCCAGCATTGGCATGCTTCCTGCAGTCTGGGACATCCAAACCTTCACCAGGATCCAAGATCCAGATAGCATAAGAGATACAGATACCAGCCACCATGGAAGAGGAATTCGGAAGGAGGTTCAGAGAGATGCAAATACAGCACAGAGGTCCAGTGCCAAGGCAGGTCCTGCTGGGATGGTATGATTCTGTCTGTTATGAACTCTGGGAATAAAAGCTAGCTTGTGAGCAGCACCACCAGGGAAAAATTCTCCCCTCCTTCCAGGAAAGGTACTGGTCGCAGGTGTTGTTTTTAGGAGAAAAACCACACAAGGCTCAGGCAGCTAAGTTAAGCAGGCTGGTCTGGGCAGAGATGCGGTTGGACGAGAACTACAGAGCTACCGGGTGGCATGTATCTCAAGCATGCCCTTGGATAACGCATGACAGCCAAATGGAAGGCTTTGGCTACGGCAGCCTGAGACTGACTTTGAAAGTGATCTGGAGTAGCGGTTGGAAGAAATCATGGTTTACAGAGAAGAGATGCTGAACATCTCGGAAGTGCTCTTGGCACTGGAAGATACGGAGTTTCCGGCCGTTCAGTAATGGGAGCTGGAGATTGTCTACAGGCAGTCGCCAGACTCTGCTCAGCAGCAGGACGGGACTCCCTTTGCCTGGACTATTAATAAGTACAAGCCAACAGCTCTGACATTCTGGCTGAAGTGTCAGCAATGGGGCAAAGTAACAGTGTGCTTTTCCCACCACCACCTGCAGCTATGGAAGTGGAACGCTTATGGCGGATGCAGCAAGCGTTGACTGACCTTGACTAACCTGTTTCTGCACAGGACAAGCATGATTGGAGAAATGCATCTGTCCAATGGCCGGATAAGGGTATGGGGGATGCAACAGCCCAGCCACAAATCACAGAAAACAGGGATTTAATAGACTTTTCTGTAGAGGAGGAACCACCTAACGAACCTCCAACAGAAGAGCTGGCATTAGGGCCTAACATCTCTGAGCTGTGTCCAGCACCAACAGCAGCTTCAGCCTCCTTGAGAGAAAAGGCAGATGACCTTTCTCCTACACCACTGGTAGGGACATGGGATTTCCTGCCAGCAGCATCTGTGGAGTTACAAGAAACTACTCCAGCTGAACTCTGACAACTAGACAGAGGATCCAAGGCCTTTGCCCCACACCTGCAGCAGTTTCGGAGGCCCAAGGTGAGAAGCTGGGGGTCACTCTCCATCAGCAGATCAGGATCCAGGGGGAGAAGGGAGAGGAGGATATCATGCTCCCTCCCCAGCAGTCAGCCAGAGCGGAGGAAACTGTCTTCCCTCCTCAGCGGCGGATATAAAGTCTGAGAGGGAAGGAAGCTGGCCTCCCTCCCCAACAGTTAGCCAGAGCAGATTATAAGTTCTGGCACCAGGGCAGAGTGCTACCAACCTCTGCCCAGCAACGGCAACAACTACAGAGTTCCAGGGAGCTGGGGCAGTCGGCCCCTCTCCCCAACGACAAGCTGAGGTGGTGAAGCTTCTACTCCCATCAGAAGTGCTGGCAACAGGGCAGAGTGGCGCTGGTCTTTGCCTAGCATAGACAGTGTCTCCACAGCTTCAGAGAACTGAGGCAGTCAGCCCCTCTGCCCAAAAACAGACCGAACCATGGAATGGTAAAACCACCCAGCTGAAGCGCTGGTGGCCAGACAGAGAGTAAATGACCTCTGCCCCACACCTACTGATGGTAACCCTTCTCTGCGGTCAATAATGGAAATCAGGTTGAGGTCTGGGACCTTGTTAGTTGACTTTTGATGGGGAAGAAATGTGACAGACCTACCCAAGTTAGGGGCTTTTGGAGAGAACTTAGAGCAAGCCTCTTACCCACTGACTATGACCCGGGAGAGCAGATCTCTAATGATGGACCACTACTTAATGGATTCTGAAAACGGGATTTGGATAACTTCTCTGAATAAGGACAATAATGTTTACCTTCTGGAGTGGATTGAAATGTGTAATATTAATTGTGAAAAAATGTCGGCCAGGTATGCAAGTTTCTCACACCATTGCATGTCTTCCATCAATTCTGCATATGCAGAGCTCTGTCCTATTAGAAATGTTCTGATTTCTTCTCTTAACTCGTACACTCTGTCCAAGACTTTTCCCTGTGAAAGCCAGCAGACTGCAGTGTGTAACAGCAAGCTATGATGCTCTGCTCCCATTTCTGCGCACGGAATTGAAAACAGACGTGTCTTTAAGGGCCACATTTTGCTATAATAAACAATGTTCACTGCTCCATCCAGTACATCTGACAGTTCTTTTGGCAGGGTCTTTGCAACTAGTGCCTCCCTGTGAAGAAAGCAGTGAGTGTTTCGCACACTTGGGTTCTGAACTCTGATTCTGCTGATGAAGCCCTTGGCGCTACCCCTCAGTGCAGACACTGATACGGTTCTTCCAGCTTAATCTGCCCTGTTCAAGATACTCCATTGTCACACGATAAATCTCCTCTCCACTTGTTTTCTCAGGTATCGGTTTGCAAAAAAAATAAAAAAAAGTCTCCCTGATATGTTCCTCATCTATGAATCCAACATTTTCCAAGAACTGAGCATGCCGACTTAAGTTAATTCATCAACTTGTAAGGAAAATTTCCCAGTAGATCAGATTTTTTTCAAAAGCAAGTTTTTCAATATCTGCAGACGTCATTGATTCGACTTCCAATCCTACTTTCAGACAGTGGAACTTTTTGCAATTCCTTTTGCTGCTTTTGGGCCTAGCATTATGGAATTCTCACGTAAGGTGCTTTCAAAGCCTCAAATCTCCTTATCAGTAATTACATTTGTGTAAGCACTATTAAGAATTCATGGGTACTTTCCTATAGAATGAGGATGTACCAGTCTCTATTGATAAAGTCCATTACATCAGTTGGATTCTTTTTAAATTATAATGAACAGAAATCACCCAAATGACCCTGATAAAAAGTTTGCATACCCTGGAATGTTTGGCCTTGGTACAGACACAGAAGGTGCACACACAGGATAAAATGGCAATTAAAGGTTAATTTCCCACATTTGTGGCTTTTTGAATAACAATTAGTGTCTGTGTATAAATAGTCAATGAGTTTGTTACCTCTCACATGGATGCACTAAGCAGGCTAGACACTGAGCCAAGAGGAGGTAGACAAGAACAGTCAAACGACCTGTGTAGCAAGGTAATGAAACTTTACAAAGATGGAAAAGGATATAAAAAGATATCAAAAGCCTTGAATGTGCCAGACAGTACTGTTTAAACACTTATTAATAGTGGAAAAGTTGGGGGTCTTTTGATACCAAGCCAAGATCAGTTAGACCAAGAACCACCTCCTCGTGGCTCAGTGTCTAGACTGCTTAGTGCATCCATGTGAGAGCTAACACACTCATTGATATATGCACTCATATACACAGACACTAACTGTCATTTAAAAAGACACAAATGTGAGAAATTAACCTTTAATTGCCTTTTTAACCTGTGTGTGTCACCTTCTGTGTCTGTACCAAGGCCCAAGATTCCAGGGTATTATCAGGGCTATTTGGGTGATTTCTGTTATCATTATGATTTAAAAAGGATCCAAAAAACAATGTGATAATAAATGGCTTCATGTGATTGCTATCCTTAAATAAAAGACAGTTTTTGGCATGATCAGTCATATTTTCAATATTAATGCCAAAATGTAACAATTCCTGCCAGGGTGTACAAACTTTTCAGCACAACTGTAAATATATATGAAAAGTGTGGCGTGCATTTGTACCCCCCTCTCCCCCCATGAGTCAATACTTTGTAGAACCACCTTTCGCTGAAATTACAGCTGCAGTCTTTTTGGGGAAGTCTCTAGCAGGTTTTCACATCTAGCGTGAAATTTTTGCTAATTCTTTTTTGCAAAATAGCTCAAGCTTTGTCAGATTGGATGGAGAGTGTCTGTGAACAGCAATTTTTAAGTCTTTCCACATACTGGATTTAGGTCTGGACTTTGACTGGGCCATTTTAACACATGAATATGCTTTGAACTAAACTATTTAATTGTAGCTCTGGCTGTATGTTTAGGGTCATTGTCCTACTGGAAGGTAAACATCTGGTTTTCTTCTAAGATTGCCCTATATTTGGCTCCACCCATCTTCACATCAACTCTGACCAGCTTCCCTGTCCCTGCTGAAGAAAATCATCCCCACAACGTGATGCTGCCACCACCATGTTTTACGGTGTGGATGGTGTGTCCTGGGTGATGTGCAGTGTTAGTTTTTATCACACATAGCATTTTGCTTTTAGGCCAAAAATCTAAATTTTGGTCTCATCTGACCAGAGCACCTTCTTCCGCATGTTTGCTGTGTCCTCCACATGGCTTCTCGCAAACTGCAAATGGGACTTCTAATGGCTTTCTTTCAATAGTGATCTCCTTTTCCCACTCTTCTATAAAGTCCAGATTTGTGGAATGCACAACTAATAGTTGTCCTGTGGACAGGTTCTCCCAGCTGAGCTATGGATCTCTGCAGCTCCTCCAGAGTTACCATGGGTCTCTTGGCTGCTTTTCTGATTAACCACTTCGCACCCGCCCTATAGCCAAAAGACGGCTACAGAGCGGACGCTAACTGTTGGGAGGCCATCCCTGCACATCCTCCTGTTTACTTCCCTAATGCGCACCGCCGCGGGCGTGCATCAGGGAAGTTCTGTGTTGGCCGTGTCCCTCGGACACAGCCAATCACAGATCGTGCTAAATGGCCAATCACAGTGGCCATTTAGCACTTGATCGGGCTATCCAATGAGAGGTGATCTCATATGTAAACATATGAGATCATCTCTCATCGCCCGGCTCCCCTCCTCACACAGAGACAGCGTGTGAGGAGGGAGAGATGAACCGCTGCAGCATCTGTGACTGTGAGTACACACACAGTAAAACACACTCACAGTAAAATGCACACACATGCCCACCTGTCCCCAGTGCCACCTATCAGTGCCATCTGTCCCCGGTGCCACCTGTCCCCAGTGCCACCTGTCCGTGCCATGTGTCCCCATTGCCACCTATCAATGCCATCTGTCCCCAGTGCCATCTAACAGTGTCATCTGTCCCCAGTACCACCTGTCCCCAGTGCCACCTATCCATGCCACCTGTCCCCAGTGCTACGTGCCACCTGTCCCCAGTGCCACCCTTCCCTAGTGCCACATGTCCCTAGTGCCATGTGTCCCCAGTGCCACCTGTCAGTGTCACATGTCAGTGCCACCTGTCAGTGTCACGTGCCATCAGTGCCACGTATTGGTGTCATCTGTGTCACGTGTCATCAGTGCCACGTTTTGGTGCCATCTGTCATCAGTGTCAGGTGTCATCAGTGCCACGTATTAGTGCCATCTGTCAGTGCCACGTATTAGTGCCATCTGTCATCAGTGCCACATATTAGTTCCATCTGTCATCGGTGTCAAGTGTCATCAGTGCCATCTGACATCAGTGTCACGTGCCATCTGTGCCATGTATCAGTGCCATCTGCCATCAGTGCCACGTCAGTGTCACGTGTCATTGTCCTGGTGCTCCAGGGCCTTCAAATGTGTAATAGGTAGTCAACAAGTTAGATGTGTAATTTATGCTCCTAGAACATGTGATGGCGCTCCCTGCATGTTGGGCCTCTCTAAGTGTCCAGGCTGTGAAAAAGTCCCACATGTGGTATCGTAATACTCAGGAGAAGTAGCAGAATGTATTTTGGGGCATTATTTGTGGTATACACATGCCACGTGAGAGAAATAACCTATTACAATGACAATTTTGTGGGGAAAAAAATTAAAAACAAAAAAATCTTCATTTTGCAAAGAATTGTGGGAAAAAATTACAACACCAAAAACCTCACTATGCCTCTTACTAAATACTTTGGAATGTCTACTTTCCAAAAAGGGGTAATTTAGGGGTTTTTTGTACTTTCCTGGCTTGTTCGGGTGGCAAGAAATGAGATCAAATCAATTTTTCATGATTCTCACCACAGCTTGTGGACTCTCTAACTTTCACAAAGACTAAATAATATCCACTAATTTGGGTTATTTTTACCAAAGATATGTAGCAGTATAAATTGTGGCCAAAATTTATGAAGAAAAATTAATAATTTGCATAACTTTATCACAGAAACAAAGAAAATTTGTTTTTTTTCAAAATGTTCAGTATTTTTTCATTTATAGCGCAAAAAGTAAAAAACCCAAAGGTGATCAAATACCACCAAAAGAAAGCTCTATTTGTGGGAAAAAAAGGACAAAAAATTCATTTGGGTACAGTGTTGCATGACTGAGTAATTGTCATTCAAAGTGTGAGAGCACCGAAAGCTGAAAATTGGTCTGGGCAGGAGGGGTGTTCAAGTGCCCAGTAGGCAAGTGGTTAATGCTCTCCTTCCCTGGTTTGTCAGCTTAGGTGGATGGCAATGTCTTGGTAGGTTTGCAGTTGTGGAATACTCTTTCCATTTTTGGATGATGGATTGAACAGTGCTCCATGTTATGTTCAAAGCTAGGGAATAACCCTGCTTTAACCCCTTGCCTCCAAGCGTATGCAGATGTGGGTACTCTGCTTTCGGGGGTTATACTAGAATGATGCCCGCAGTTGCAGGCATCATCCCAATACTGTTTCTTAGAGCCGGCGATCGGCTTTCCAGCGAAAATAACCGATGCGGCTAAAAGCCACTCGGCTGTTATACCGGAGGAGCGGGAGGGGACGCCCCTCCCGCCACTCTTACCGGGGATCCCGTTCCACCGGGAGCACCGTTCAACAATCTGCCGCTTCTGGCGGCTAGGGAGGGACTGGAATGAAGCCGTAAGTGGCTTCAATCCAGTCTCCTGATTGTAAACACGGAAGCGATGTCATGACGTCACTTACCGTTTACTCGGCTGCCAATGGCGCCAGTTTAAAAAAATATACAGTATTGCAGAAAATGGCGATCTGAATACTTTGAAGTGCAAAGGAGAGATTTGGGGTCTTTTAGACCCCCGATCCCTCCATAAAGAGTACCTGTCACCACCTATTACTGTCACAAGGGGTGTTTACATTCTTTGTGACAGCAATAAAAGTGATCACATTTTTAAACGGTGTTCAAATCACACATGTGAGGCATCGCTGCATTTGTCAGAGCGAGAGCAATAATTCTAGCACTAAACCTCCTCTGTAAGGCCACGTACACACGGGCGGATTGTCTGTCCAACTTAGTCCGCTGAACCGTGTTTCAGCGGACAATCCGCTCGTGTGTGGGCTTTAGCGGACTTTTTCAGCGGACAATCTGACGAACAAAGTCTTACGGAATTTCCGTAAGACAGTCCGTTCAAACTTGGTTTTGTCCGTCCAAACTTGGTTTCAGCGAACAGTCCGCTCGTGTGTAGGCAAGTTGGACGGACTAAGTATGGCGCATGCTCAGAAAGGATTTACACGGCCGAAGGTTGCATTGCAGTGTATAGGACGTCGTCTTTCTAGTCCCGTCGTACGTGCTGTACACGTCATCGTGCACGCTTTCAGCGGACTGTCTGCTCATCGTGTGTGGTCAAGTCCGTTCATGCAAATTTTGAATGGACTGTCTGTCGGATTGTCTGACGAACTTAGTTGGGCAGACAATCCGCCCGTGTGTACGCGGCCTAAGTCTAACCTGGTAACCATAAAAAAAATAAATAATTAAAACGTCGCCTATGGAGATTTTTAGGTACCGTAGTTTGTCGTCATTCCACAAGTGCGTGCAATTATAAAGCGTGACATGCTTGGTATCTATTTACTCAGCGTAACATCAACTTTCACAGTATACAAAAAAATTGGGCTAACTTTACTGCTTAATTTTTTTTTAAATTCATAAAATCATCCCTATTCCCAAAAAGTTGTGTTTAAAACACCGCTGCACAAATACCGTGTGACAAAATATTGCAACAATCGCCATTTTATTCTCTAGATTCTCTGCTAAATATATATATATAATGTTTGGGGGTTCTAAGTAATTTCTAGCAAAAAATATGGATTTTAACTTGTAAACACCAAATGTCAGAAATAGACTTAGTCATAAAAGGGTTAAACTTCTCCACAACTTTATCCCTGACCTATCGTGTGTGTGTTCCTTGGCCTTCATGATGCTGTTTGTTCACTAAGGTTCTCTAACAAACCACTGAGGGCTTCACAGAACAGCTGTATTTATACTGAGATTAAATTACACACAGGTGGACTCTATTTACTAATTAGGTGACTTCTAAAGGCAATTGGTTCCACTAGATTTTAGTTAGGGGTATCAGAGTAAAGCTGGATGAATACAAATGCACGCAGCAGTTTTCAGATATTTATTTGTAAATAAAAATTTAAATTATTTATCATTTTTCCTTCCACTTCACAATTATGTGAAACTTTGTGTTGGTCTATCACATAAAATCCCAATAAAATACATTTACGTTTTTAGTTGTGACAAAATAAGGAAAATTTCAAGGGGTATGAATACTTTTTCAAGGCACTATATGTCATTGGAGGAAAGCAATTTGTAGCAGTGAATGCTAACAAAATGATGTTGCACAAGTATGGCCCATAACTGAATAAACCTGTCTAAGGCTCAGTTCACGCTTGTGCAATGCGAACCGGTGTGATTGCAATGCAAACTTTTGCTTTTTGTGAGTGCGAGTATGCATTGCGTTTTTGGTTAATAACACCACGATTGTAATGCAAATTGAATGCGTTTACCATTTTTATTAGGTGCAGATGTGATTTGTGCTCAGGTCAATCGAATGGCATGCAAAGAATGGGTGCTACCTTCCTGTTTTTTTGGAGGGAGTACAGTCGGTGAGGAGTGTGGTTTGTGTTGTGTGGTGTGGTGTTTGCAGGATGTTTCCTCATATGCCCTTGGTCATGGCAACAGTTGTTACTGCTGCACTCCTCAATGAGGAGGACAAAGTCAGGAGGAGGAGGAGACTGACAAGAAGCCGAAAATATTGGGTTCATCCAATAATTTCAAATAGGGAAGAGAGGCCAGTTCAGGATCCTCTTTAACCACTTAAGGACCAGGCCTTTTTTTCAGATTTGGTGTTTACATGTTTAAAACAGTTTTTTTTGCTAGAAAATTACTTAGAACCCCCAAACACTTTATATTGTTTTTTTTCTAACACCCTAGAGAATAAAATGGCGGTCATTGAAATACTATTTTTTCACACCGTATTTGCGCAGCGGTCTTGCAAGCGCACTTTTTTTGGAAAAAATTCACTTTTTTGAATAAAAAAATAAGACAACAGTAAAATTAGCCCAATTTGTGAAAGATAATGGTACGCCGAGTAAATTGATACCCAACATGTCAGGCTTCAAAATTGTGCCCACTCGTGGAATGGCGTCAAACATTTAGCCTCAAAAATCTCCATAAGCGACATAAAAAAAATTCTACAGGTTGCATTTTTTGCGTTACAGAGGAGGTCTAGGGCTAGAATTATTTCTCTCGCTCTACCGATCGCGGCGATACCTCACATGTGTGGTTTGACCACCGTTTTCATATGCGGGCGCTACTCACGTATGCGCTCGCTTCTGTGCGCAAGCTCGTCGTGACGGGGTGTTTTTAAAAACCTTTTTTTTCTTATTTATTTTAATTGATTTTATTTATTTTTACACTGTTTTAAAAAAAAAAAAAAAAAGGATCACTTTTATTCCTATTACAAGGAATGTAAACATCCCCTTGTAATAGAAAAAAGCATGACAGGTCCTCTTAAATATGAGATTATGAGATCTGGGGTCAAAAAGTCCTCAGATCTCATATTTGGACTAAAAAAAAAAAAAAAAAGAAAAAAAGAAAAAATTACATTTAAAAAAAATATACCTTTAAGAGGTATGGGCGGAAGTGACATTTTGACGTCGCTTCCGCCCTCCTATGGTATAGAGACGAGTGGGGGCCATCATAGCCTCACTTGTCTCCATAACCAGCTAGCATAAGGACCCGATCGCCTCTGCCGCTACCGACGGCTCCGGTAAGCGGTGGAAGGTGCGGGAGGGCGGTTGGGGGGCTTGGGGTGGCACCTCTCCCGCCGCCGATAGCGGTGATCTTGCGCTGAATCCACCGCGGAGACCACCGTTATCGTACAGACGACCGGCGCCTAAAGAGATGGATATCTCGGTTGTGGCAGCAGCTGCTGCCGTTACCGAGATATCCCTCTTCAAAAATAGGACGTACATCGTCGTGCGCTGGTCGGTAAGTGGTTAATGATCTCCATCAATATGAAGAGAAGTTCCTCAACTATTCCCGGATGTCAGTGAATAGGTTAGTATTAGAGATGACCTTCACGTTTGACTCGAACATACGTTTGACTCGAACATTGGCTGTTCGCCCGTTCGGCGAATACCGAACGTTATGGGCCGTTTGCGCCAAATCGGTGTGGCGCTCACGGCCCACAATGCACTGCGCCATCGCAGTGCATTGCTGGCTCATGATTGGCCAAGCATGCACTGTGACCCCGCATGCTTGGCCAATCACAGCACCGGCAGCGAGGAGAGCCATGATTGGCCACAGGCAGGATGCCTGTGGCCAATCATAGCTCAGGCTGTGTAGTACACGCCCCACACTATATAAGGCCGCGGCGGCCTTGTGTAGTGTGTTGGCGTCTGTTGGAGTTTGTGGGTGTTCTGTGTACCTTCAACACAGTATACACCGTTCGTCATCGGCCGATTTTGCGTTCTTGCTCTTCTGTAGTGGGTGTTATCTGCGTGCCCTGACCGCAGTATACACAATTATATCCACCTATATAGCTAGCTATATTGCTCTTTTTCAATAGAGCTTGCAGTCAGTTGTAGGAGATTGTGTGTGCTGTCTGTATGCCCTGACCGCAGTATACACCTTTATATCCACCTATATAGCTAGCTATCTTGCTCTTTTTTAATAGAGCTTGCAGTCAGTTGTAGGAGATTGTGCGTGCTGTCTGCGTGCCCTGACCGCAGTATACACCGTTATATCCACCTATATAGCTAGCTATATTGCTCTTTTTTAATAGAGCTTGCAGTCAGTTGTAGGAGATTGTGCGTGCTGTCTGCGTGCCCTGACCGCAGTATACACTGTTATATCCACCAATATAGCTAGCTATATTGCTCTTTTTCAATAGAGCTTGCAGTCAGTTGTAGGAGATTGTGCGTGCTGTCTGCGTGCCCTGACCGCAGTATACACCGTTATATCCACCTACATAGCTAGCTATATTGCTCTTTTTTAATAGAGCTTGCAGTCAGTTGTAGGAGATTGTGCGTGCTGTCTGCGTGCCCTGACTGCAGTATACACCGTTATATCCACCTATATAGCTAGCTATCTTGCTCTTTTTTAATAGAGCTTGCAGTCAGCCGTAGGAGATTGTGTGTGCTGTCTGCATGCCCTAACCGCAGTATACACTGTTATATCCACCTATATAGCTCTTCTCTAATTGAGCCATCTGCCATCTGCAGGAGTTAGTGGGTGTTGTGTGCCTCCAGCACAATATACACTACCCAATTGCTGGTTTTCCCATCTCCCTTCAGGCCATTACTATGAGGGAAGGGATGATGAGGGCACTGACTCCACATGGGTGCCTAGTAGGAGAGAGGAGGAGGAGGAGGAGGCACATGTCCAACAGATTAGGGGCAGCACACCGACTGAATCACACCGCAGAGCTATGCGTGTGCAGGGCGCTGCCTCTGCGCGTTATTCTAAAAGTTCTTTGGTGTGGGCCTTTTTTGAGACGAGTGCGTCAGATCGCGCCGCTGCTATTTGTAACATATGTCTCAAGCGTATCTCGCGTGGCCAAAAATCAACCAATTGGGCACCACATGCTTGAGCAGACATATGTTGACCTGCCATGCAGCTCGTTGGCAAGCGTACCTCAAAGACCCACACCAAAGAACAAAGTGGACCTCTCCTTGCTCCTCATCAGCTGGGATCTCCAACCCCACTAGACCTTCAGTCCTCTCTGAAACCTGCTCTGAGAGGAATGAAGGTGTAGAATTAGGTGTGTCACAGCCAAGTGCTTCCGGGCACTCTGCTAGCAGTACACCCACGTCCGATTATAGCAGGCAAATGTCCCTGCCCCAGCTGCTGGACCGTCAAAAGAAGTTCACTCCCAGCCATCCACATGCCCAGCGGTTGAATGCTAGCTTGGCTAAATTGCTAGCACTTCAACTGCTGCCTTTTCAGTTGGTAGACTCGGCCCCCTTCTGTGAGTTTGTACAATGTGTGGTTCCTCAGTGGCAGGTCCCCAAATGCCACTTTTTCTCATGGAAGGCGATTCCGGCTCTCTACCGGCATTGTCCAGCCTTGCCTCACTGGACAGGGCGGTCAGTGGTAAGGTGCATATTACCGCTGACTCATGGTCCAGCAGGCATGGACAGGGATGTTGCCTGTCTTTCACGGCCCATTGGGTCACTCTTCTGGCAGCTGGGAAGGATGCAGGACAAGGTGCAGTAGTGTTGGAGGTTGTTCCGCCACCACGCCTCCAAAATGCTACTATTGGTTGTGACACACCTCTCTCCTCCACCCCCTCCTCTTCTTCTTCCTCCATGGCCTCTTCCAGCGCTCTGTCCTCAGAACCAGCGGTGCTCCATAGGCGTTCCAGGGGCTACGCAAGTACGCAGGCAAAACAATGCCATGCCGTGCTTGTGCTGGTTTGTTTGGGGGACAGGAGCCACACTGGGGCAGATATTTTGTCAGCTCTGCAGGGGCAGGCCGAGAGGTGGTTGACGCCATGGCAGCTTAAGCCAGGAATGGTGGTTTGCGACAATGGCACCAACCTCCTCTCCGCCCTCCGACAGGGACAACTGAGCCATGTGCCCTGTGTGGCTCACGTCCTTAACCTGGTGGTGCAGCGGTTCTTGGGCAGGTACCCGGGCTTACAGGATGTCCTGAAGCAGGCCAGGAAAGTCTGTGTGCATTTCCGCCGATCATTTAATGCCTGTGCTCGGCTGGCTGAGCTCCAAGAGGAGTTGAACCTGCCCAAGAACCGCCTTATATGTGACATGCCCACCAGGTGGAACTCAACATTTGCCATGCTGCAGCGGCTGCACACGCAGCAGAGGGCCATCAATAAGTACCTGTGCGACTACGGCACCAGGACAGGGTCAGGGGAGCTTGGTTTTTTCTCACCACGCAAGTGAGGCATGATCAAGGATGCATGCACTGTCCTGTCACCGTTGGAGGCCACAAGGATGGTGAGCAGTGACAGTGCATGCATCAGTGACACTGTACCTCTTGTCCACCTCTTGGAGCATACGCTGTGTGGACTGTGGGCACTTGAGGCAGAACAGAGGCAGGAAGAGGAGGACTTCCTTGCCTCTCAAGGCCCCCTTTATCCAGACAGTGTTCCTGCTGTGCCACCCATCACACAGGAAGAGGATGAGGAGGAGGAGGAGGAGGAGGATGATTGTGTCAGCGTGGAGGTGGAGGCTGGCACTCAGCAGCAGTCTTGTAGGCATGATTTACAGTCCCAAGAAACCCGTGGACTTGTACGTGCCTGGGAGGAGGTAGCTGCGGATCATGTTGTCCTTAGTGACCCAGAGGACTCCGGACCGAATGCCTCAGCTAATCTACACTGCATGGCCTCCCTGATCCTGCAAAGCCTGCGGAAGGATCCTCGTATTCTTCGGATCAAGGAGAGGGACCATTACTGGCTGGCCACTCTCCTTGATCCACGGTACAAGGGTAAGGTTGACGACCTTATCTTGCCGTCGCAGAGGGAGCAGAGGATGAGACATCTCCGAGAGGCCTTGCAGAAAGGCCTGTGCAACGCGTTCCCAGAGACTGGGAGGTTACAAACTCCTGGTCCTGGACAACATGTTGCTGAGACATCGGTCAGAAGGAGCGGTGGAGAAGGTGGCCGTCTGAACGATGCGTTCAGACAATTTTTTAGTCTGCAGCCCCAAGGTATGATTGGTTCCAGCAACCATCGCCAGCGTCTGATTTACATGGTGCAGGAATACCTAAGGTTAAGGTCAGACTTGGACACCTTTCCCACTGAAAATCCTCTGGCTTACTTGAGGATGTATCACTGGCCAGAGCTTGCACAGTATGCAATTGAGCTACTGGCCTGTCCTGCATCCAGCGTTCTTTCGGAACGCACCTTCAGTGCTGCTGGTGGCTTTGTTACCGATCACAGGGTGCGCCTGTCCTCCGACTCAGTTGATCGACTGACCTTCATCAAGATGAATCAATCTTGGATCACCCACAGCTACCAAGCACCTAAAGCTGATGTAACCGAATAATTTTTTTTGAAATATCACATCCCTTCAAGACTGCCTATGCTGATGCTGAGTGACTGTCCTGTTATGTTGATTGTCTATCCTCTTCCTCCTCCGCTGATATGTTGGAAGAACATTTTTGGTTCTGGGTGATGCCACCAGCCCAATTTTTCAGCCCCTGTTTAACAGAGGCGTTTAATTACAATTTTTGATGCAATGCTTTGCAGCAGGGCTCATTCCTGCACCACAACTAGAGTATATGGGAGAGGTTGCAGTGTGGTGGCACCAGCACCAGTGCCTAAGGCCCAATTTTTCTGCCCCTGTTTAACAGGGGCGTTTAATTACAATTTTTGATGCAATGCTTTTCAGCAGGGCTCATTCCTGCACCACAACTAGAGTATATGGGAGAGGTTGCAGTGTCGTGGCACCAACACCAGTGCCAGCAGCCCAATTTTTCAGCCCCTGTTTAACAGGGGTGTTTAATTACAATTTTTGATGCAACGCTTTTCAGCACGGCTCATTCCTGCACCACAACTAGAGTATATGGGAGAGGTTGCAGTGTCTTGGCACCAGCACCAGTGCCTAAGGCCCAATTTTTCTGCCCATGTTTAACAGGGGCGTTTAATTACAATTTTTGATGCAATGCTTTGCAGCAGGGCTCATTCCTGCACCACAACTAGAGTATATGGGAGAGGTTGCAGTGTCGTGGCACCAGCACCAGTGCCTAAGGCCCAATTTTTCAGCCCCTGTTTAACTGGGGCATGTAATTACAATTCTTGATATAATATTTCACAGGAGGGCCCATTCCTGTGCCCACCCAGAGTAACTGTGAGGACGTATAGTGTTGTGGCACCAGCACCACAACCACCAAAGGTCAATTTTTCTACCACTGTTCAACAATGGCATGTAATTACAATTCTTGATATAATCGTTCACAGCAGGGCGCTCCAGCGCCCACCAAGAGTCACTTTGAGGGATTACAATGTTGTGGCAACACCAACACCTTGTTCCGCCATTTCTGTAGAGCATATAGGGCAGGCCCCTACTTTCAAACATCCAACTTACAAACGTCTCCTACTTGCAAACGGAAGGAGACAACAGGAAGTGAGATGAAAAAAGATGGACGGCAAAACAAATTATACAGAGGTGATAACCCTTCCCTGTGTTTTCCAAAAGCTTAAAAATAGATTTTTTGACTGGAGCTACACTTTAAAAATGTACCAGTTCAAAATTACACACAGATTCTACTTAACACAACAAATCTACACAGTCCCTGTCTTGTTTGCACCGCCTGTATACTGCTGTTATGAGTATATAGGGCCTGGGGGCCCACGTCTTAATATCCGTACAAGACCCAAAGGGGCTGGTAATGGGCAGGGGGGGGCTCCCCATGCCATTTTCCTCAATGATTTTCATCCATATTGCCGGAACTAGATATTACATTAAAAATGCAAGCAGTTTGAAATGACGTTTTTACCGTTAAATGTCATTTTGTGCAGAGACTGTTCTAAACACGGGAAACACGTAGCACTTCACAGGCATACTATAGACACCACCAGGCACGATATTTAAAGGAATATTTCACTTTTTTTTTTCACTTTAATCGTTATTAAAATCAGTGCTCCCGCCAAAACGGCCATTTTTAAAAACATTCTAGGCATTGACCCATGTCCCCCGGGGCAGGAGCCAGGTCCCCAAACCCTTTTTAGGACAGTATCTTGCATATTAGCCATTAAAATTAGCACTTTTAATTTCGAACGTTCGAGTCCCATAGACTTCAATGGGGTTCTAAAGTTCGTACGAATTTTTGGTCCGTTCGAAAGTTCTGGTGCGAACCGAACCGGGAGGTGTTCGGCTCATCCCTAGTTAGTATGTTAGAGTGAGTCTTTCTTTCGCCCCCTCATCCTCCCTGCCTATACCCATTTTCCTTCTCATCCTTCCCTCTCCTCCTCCATCTACCCTCTTTCACTCTCTCTTATCTTTCCTCCTCTCTCTTCGCCTTTATTTTCACTACTCTCATTCTTTGAACACCTGCCCCCACACCCTTTTGCCTGCCACTTATGTTTGTGTTGTGTTTTTATTTCTTAGTTTTGATGAATTACTTGGACTACTTGGTACCCGTTTGGAGCATCAGAACACCACCTTCCGGAATGGTGTGGAGCCGGCTGAAAGATTGTTTGATACATTAAAGTGGATGTAAACCCAATTTTTTTGTTCATTAAGGCTTCTACCTGGTGCAGTAGAGGATGTCATGTCATCTATGCCCAGTCTTGCCACGAAGAGTTAATCCAGCTCTGAGTAATCCTATTTCAGTAAGGTTAAAAATGACACACAGATAAATGTGTGCCGGTGTCTTCCCCTGTGCTGTGAGTGACAGCTTATTTCCTTATCTCATGCACGAGTAAACCCAGCTTCACATCCCCCATCCTTTCTTCTCCAGCTCTCACAGGATTGGCTGTTCTTGGGTTAAAATGATTATCTCTCAGCCTCTCACAGCAACTACCACAGCTATCCCAAAATCTCCACTACAGCCTGTGTTCTAACAGCGTAGCACATGCGCAAGTGTCATCTGGGGCGTGAGCGCACGCTGCTTCTGCCCAGAATTTGCTGTGTCCCCTGTGAGAGGAGAGTGTAGAGGTGGCGGAGAGTCTAGTGACCTCAGGACTCCACCCACTGAGCGACCCGAAACCTAGACCCGCCCATCGTTTCCGAAGATTTGCGGGGCTCCATGTGCAGATGGGGGCTACTTAGGGATACATGCAGGAGGCATGTATACATGCGTATGATGGCATAGTTGATAATCATGGGTGGTGGGTTCACATGCACAAGTCACGCTGGCCTGTGGCCTGTAATTACCAGCGTGACTCCCTCTGAAAAGTGACATGCTGATCTGATGTTGTGGAATTTCAGCATGTTTGTTTCTTCATTAATGAGAAAAATTGGTCTCAGTTCCCAGCTGTGTCAAGGGCAGTCTGAGAAATACTTAAAACACAAGGGGGCTTTGTTGACCAGGAGATAATTTCGGTCCCTTGCATGTTGGCAGGGCTAAACGTGTTCCCTGTAAATGGCCATGCACTTGTCCCCGGAGTTGTCCCTGTGAAGAAGGGAAGCTACTGGGAAACTAAAGTTGTTGACCAAGTTGTAACACCTCAAGTGGAATGATCATTGAACTTTGGGGCTCCAAAGACAATGGGGTGTTTAGTTAGGTAGAATGTGCTGTGGCAAAAAGGGCAAGTTCTTACCTTAACCACTTGCCAACCGCCGCATGTATATATACGTCGGCAGAATGGTATAGCTGGGCAAATGGGCGTACAGGTATGTCCCTTTGAATTTTCCGCAGTGTGGTCACATGCGCGCCGCCGATAGCCCTGTGAGTAGGATCGCAGGTCCCGTGGACTCAATTGCCACGGGGAGATAGTCGAAGAATTGCCTAGTGACACTGTCACTAATCATAGCTCCCTGTTATCAGGAGCTATGATCAGTGAAGTGTCATTTGTAGCCATGCTCCCTAACAGTTAGAATAACTCCCCAGGACACACTTAAGCCCTCCCTAGCCCCCTAGTGGTTAACCCCTTCACTGCCAGTGTAATTTTTACAGTAATCAGTGCGATTTTATAGCACTGATCGCTGTAAAAATGACAATGGTCCCAAAAATGTGTCAAAATTGTCCTATGTGTTCGCCGTAATGTCGCAGTCATGATAAAAATCGCAGCCATTACTAGTAAAAAAAAAAAATTATTAATAAAAATGCAATAAAATGAACCCCTATTTTGTAGACGCGATAACACTTATGCAAACCAATCAATAAACCCTTATTGCGATTTTTTTAACCAAAAATATGTCCAAAAATACGTATCGGCCTAAACTGAGGAAAAAAATTGTTTAATATCTTTTTGGGGGATATTTATTATAGCAAAAAGTAAAAAATAATGTGTTTTTTTTCAAAATGGTCACTCTATTTTTGTTTATAGAGCAAAAAATAAAAAACGCAGAGGTGATCACATACCACCAAAAGAAAGAAAGGACATAAATTTTGTTTGGGAGCCACGTCGCATGACTGCGCAATTGTCAGTTAAAGCAATGCAGTGCCAAATTGCAAAAAGTGCTCTGTCTTTGGCCAGCAAAATGGTCTGGGGCATAGATGGTTAAAGTGGATTATTGAACCAGAATATTACGCAAAGACTGTTCTCCGATACTGACCACCAGATTGTGTGAGAGCGCCAGCCTGAGTGAGTCCTAAGTTCATTTTTGCTAAAGTTTCTGAATAGATTGCTAAATGAAATATTTTTGGAGAATTGTTATGGAAAAGGGGTGGCACCCTCAAGGGGGTGGGCCCATTTTCAACTGTAGATATATCTAGATATAGTCATTGCTAAAAGTATATATGTATATCGACATACCACATATTTGTTGCCCTCGGCTGAGAGTTAAACTTCACTGTTACTTATACTTACATGTACTTATTGCACCGTATTGTTGTAGGAATAGGATGTGTTTCTATGTTGTCTATTTCTTCTCTTTCAGGTGTTCCAGCACCCTTTGTGTTTTCCTTGGCCAAGGAGAGACCTAATCCTTCACTTGCATACTAATTCAAATATTTCTATTTCCTATTATATATATATTGATAGATAGGATATAAGGTTATTGTTATAGCTAGGCCGGGTTGCTAGGCCAGAAGCCTGAGGCCTATCCCAGTACCACCTAGTTGCTAGGCTGTCTGAGGCCTATCCAGGTTTGAGAGAAGCAGTGCGGAGTTGTGGTTTTTGGGCAGAAGCCCAACCACGTTGCAGAGGTTCCCGCTGGACAGGGAACCGCATTGTTGTCAGTGGTGAGGGATGACAAGTCCTGTTACCAGAGGCAAGTGAGGCCACTTATTCACTAGCCGGGGATGGCGAACAAGTGGGAAAGCTTCAGCAGAGTGTCAAGCCAGGGACCCAGCAGGTTAGCAGGGGCGACGCTTGAGTAGAGACTACAGCATGTTAGCTGTGGAAGAGCAAAAAGGAACCAGTGATGTCTGGGATCTTAAAGTCTAGTGAGAGACTGGGAGCTCAGTGAGTGAAGATCTACAGTAGGATACTGTGAGATGTGAGAGAAGATCTATAATGGGTTACTGTGAGTGATGTGTATGGAGCTCTATTGACTATTCAAAGTTCAGTTACCATAGCAGACAACAGTTCTACAAATACAGTTGCTGCATCCAGCTTAAAGTGGTTGTAAACCCTTACAGACCACTTTAACCTACAGGTAAGCCTAGATTAGGGCTTACCTATAGGTCCAAGAAATATCTCCTAAAAATACACGGTTTAGGAGATATTTGCAAATGACAGGCACCGCTATCTACGGCGCATGCGCCGTAGACAGCAGCGTGCAGGAGCACTAAGCATGCCGCTAACGGAAATCATGCCTTTAGTGGTGGCTCCCGCACGCATGCGTGGAGGTGACGTCATCGCGGCTCCAGCCAGTTACAGCGCCAAAGTCACAATACCCGGAAGACACTCCGGGTATCATGACGGTGTCGGAGGAGGGCGACGAGGGTCGCTTCCATCTATGCATACTAGCTCATTATGCCTTTGCCTTGCAGGGTCTATTTTTATTTTTGCTTTACTTCCTCTTTAAAGGCCCTTTAGCTGTATAGCTGTCTGCCTATTATTTTTGTCTCCGAGTCTGCCAATTACTATTACAATATAAAGAAGAACAAGTGGCGCCAATCTAAGTGCAACAGTATTTAAACGTTTAATCAAATGATAATGCCCTCATTCAAGGTAAGGGGAGATGGTCCACAGGGCAAACAAAAGGCACAGCAACAAAGAGTGATCCTCAAGGCGGAAATATGGGACAGCAAATGGGAGATAGTCCATAGGACAAAAAGAAGGCACAGCGGGGCTTAAGTCCTTGGCACACATGGCAGAGCGGTGTGGGCACAGCAGGGGTTCAAGTCCTGAGCACATGGGCGGAGCAGAGTATGGCACACAGGGCAGTAATCGGTTACAGCTGAAACATAGTCCAGAGTCAAAGGACAATGATCCAGGCACAGTGAGTAGCCGGCCACAATCTGGTACAGCAGAGTCCAGAACCACAATACAGACACAATGAGGGACAGCCAGCAATAGGCACAGCAAGGTTCAGGGACTCACCAGTCAACAGCAACCTCAGCGGAGGAGGTTCAGGTACAGAATGGCAGGGAAAAGGAGGTCCAGAGCGCAGATGTCCTTCACAAACCCATTGCAGGTCCGAAGAAGGCTGTGTGTCCTGGCTTCAGCTTCAGGGCCACACATGCAGCAGCTGAAGGAAGAGCAGGGAGTAAAGTCCCAGTGTCCAGAAAGTCACACAGAACTACAAGGCCCAGCAGCACAGAAAGCAAAGTGTCTCAGCAGTTCTAAGCATTTTCTTGTCTCCTAAGGAGACTTGCAGCCTTGAGGTCCTCTACCTATCAAGGAAGTAAGCTCTGTACAATTTGCCCCCCTTTATTGTTTTCTAGGGTACTTTGAATTCAGCCACACTCCTCCCTGTGCCAAGACGTCTGCCTCTATCCTCAAGCAGGATACAATTACGTATGTATGTATTATGTATGCGCTTTTTACTGAGGGCAGCCTCAAGTCCTACCCCTTGTGGCGACACAGGAACTCACAAACCAATCTATGCAAATAAGTTGACCTTGTTACACACTGCATCTGATTAAAATAAATAAATATCCAGATCCTTGTTTGTGATTAGTGGCTAAATGCATTGACAGAGTATTTTAGGGTATCAGCAGGGCAGCTAGAATTTAGCAACGTAAAGTGGACTTTGCATGGGAAACAGAGAATTCAGACAAGCTGCTGTGCCACTTTTCTGGCATTAATCTCCCTTGTTAATGTAGTGCACCAAATTTATAAAGGATTTTCAACGCTTTTGGTTCTTACAGCGGCTCATGCACCAAATCCAGATTGTTCTAAAACTTGCCACTTTTACATTGTGTCACATTAAATGCACCACTTTTACATTGTGTCTCATTGAATGTGCCAAATGTTAACTGTTACCATGTGCTGTTACCCGTGGCAACCACGCCCAACATTCTGCTATGGCTGGGCGTCCTAATGCAGATTGCACCAGCGATCTACTGTTGCTGGACAGTTTGAACTTTTGCTCTAAATTCCTGCTTTAAACAGTAAAGTGTGCCTGGGACTGTCTGCTGTTGCCCAGGGGAATCGGGTGCCTGCAGGTGGGACTGTGATAAATGTGTTCTCTTCAGTGAGGCATGGGTTACAAGCTTTATTGTTGCTACTGGCAACCACCAGTAAGGTCAGTGTACATCTGCTTTTAGTTGCTTGGGCACAATCAGTGCCAATCGACATGCCTTGACAAGTTCTGCCAGTTAGCGCATGCCTGCAACCTTCAGCTTTGCCATCAAGGGTTTACAACAGCGGGCTCAGGGATGGGCCTGCCTATCAGTTCTTCAGACACCAGCCTGTCTGGCAGTGAAGCTGTGACACTGCACTCTAGAGGAGACCCAGCATTTCCTGTTAGTAGCAGACACCACGAGCCAGAGGAGCAAGATGGCGGACAGCGGACACATGCTGCCCGTACTGATCTGGTTGCCTGATATGCGGGAACAGACGTTGGTTGACACCAGTGTCCAGCTGGATCATTGCAGGGGATTTGCCCTGGGGATGATGGAGGGCATGGAATGACTGTTCCCAGAGTGCCAGATACCAACAGCAGCGGTGAGTGCCTGGATCCGGTGCGGTCAGTGGCGAACCACTCAACTGGCTTGCATCCAGCCAGCAGGATCCATAATACTACCAAGTGGACCTGCATTCAGGACTCTGCACACTACAGCCAAGGATATCCCGAAAGGCCGGAGCGGGCCTGAAGTCACCCCAAAAAGGTGGTGACAAGTCTGAGCCTGGTGACTCCCCTGTAAAGAAAAGTGACATAGGAGGAAAGGAGTGTGCTATGGTTTGCAGCCTGGTCGGGGACCTGACAACTATAAGTACTGCCCTGCAGGAGACAGCTGTCCCTGAAATGCCTGCTGCATATATGCCCCTTGCTATCCCTGACCGGAAGGAGCCAGTATTAGAGGGGAGTCTGCCTTCATCTGAGCTGGAAGGGGAGTGCAGAGGCAAAGCTATATATTGGGAATCCCCCAGACTGATAACGGAGTTTGGGTCCCTAGAGAAACTAGTGGAATGGTCATCTCCTGAAAGCTGCTCAGAGGAGGAATGGGAGACAGAAGTTCCAAGGTCCTGGATGTGCTATCTGAGGGAGGAGAGGAGCCAGATTTTGCTGGGGAGATTGGAGGAGTAACAGGAACCCTTATCTGCAGCAGACAACTTTTTGTCCGAAGACCCTCCACCACCCAGACCCGAAGGCCCCCCCTACAGGCAATGGATGAAGAGGTCCCCTGATGTCTGCAACAATAAAAAATGTAGAAACAGTCAATAAAAAAGTCAAAATTTACACACCGATGAGTGAAGATATATAGTGAAAAAAACGAGAGAAAGAACGGGACCAAATGTTCCAAAATTCACAAATCCAGGCTCTCGGAACTCTCACCTCAAGATGAAATAGGCAAGCAAATGAAAATAACCCCAAAAACTTCTCCTTTGCTTCTCTGTATACAGCTACCAAGGAATTGGGGATAAAGCATGTAATATAAACTTCTGCCACTAGAGGGCCATTTCCAGCTCTTAGATGTTATACTGCAGATAAAAGCTTCTATTTCCGTAGTATGGAGCTTAAAAAGAACACAGAGGAGAGGGGGAAGGGGAGAGAGAGAGGGGACTCCAATCGTGTAGTGGTTCAAATAAAGTGGATAAAATTTATTAAGCAATAACCTAGACTCTCACATTTCAAAGTTAAAAATAACACAGATAGAGGAAGATGGAGATCTGGCGTCTTCCACCAGTCTTACGCTACTTCCGGTTTGTCCTACGGCCACTCCCTACGCGTTACGTCATACCACGTGACTTTTTCATGGGGATAACGATAGGCCGTTCAAGATATCTATATATATTGAAAAAAACGGAACCGGAAGTGTCCGAACGGCCATTTTGGAAGAGGTAAGCAGGATGTAAACAAGTATAGACCGGATATGGTAACTTGGCCATCTTGCTCCTCATAGATGGTAAAGCGGAAGTGTACATAGCCACCATTTTTTGACCGGAAATAGTCCCTCGGCCATCTTGCTCCTCTTAAATAATACAGAGGAAGTACACATTCTCCCATCTTAAAAACAAACACTGGACCCGAACGGAATATAAAAATAATATTAAAATAAGAATACTGATATTGTAAAAGCAGCGCATAAGGGTAGGTTACTTAAATGAAAAAAGAGCTAAATAAATCTGGCATATTTTACATATACTAAAATAAATGAAAAAATGATAGAAAACGCCAGTGTATAAATGACATAATGAATACTAAAGGTATAATGGCAATATAGATGGAGACTATAAATAGTAGCATATCTACCACATGTGCCTAGTCACTATAATAGAAAATGTAAAAATATATATAGCGACAATACCAACCCGAAAACTATTAAATATAAAAAAATATATTTAAAGTATGGCAGATATAATAAAATTTAATAATAAATAAAAATATTCACCAAAGTGGGTAAATAAAATGGCATACCGGAAATAGAGTAGGACTTTACACTAGATATGTCCTATCACAGTAATTCCCACAAAGGGATCAAATATAAAAGCATAATAAACAACATGGCCCATAATATAAATAGATAAATATTAAAAATTATTTAAAAAACAGTTAAGATCAAAATCGACATTTAAACCATCAGGATAAAAAGATCTCATAGTAAAAATCCATCTAGATTCCTTCTGACTAATGCTTCTAATTTTGTGGCTACCCCTCCATGAAGGATTAAATCTTTCGATACCCCAAAATTCTAGATGGGAGGGGTCCCTATTGTGCACTTGATCAAAATGTCTAGAGACACTATGTTGTGGAAAGCCCTTTAAAATGTTCTGTATATGTTCTTTGAGTCTGACTTTGAGCGCTCTTTTTGTTCTTCCAATATATTGTAATTTGCAACTGCATTGTAAACAATATACCACGCCTTCCGTATGGCATCCTATAAAATCTCGTATCAAGTGCGTTTCTCCAGTAGTGGTACTAGTAAAATCAATTCTTTTATTCTGAAATTTTTTGGCATGTCGACATGTAAAGCAATTTCTGCAAGGATAAAAACCTTTCCCCGTAAAAAAGGTAAAATCTCTTTTAGGAGGTGGTTCAACCACAGATTTGGCTATGATATCTCTCAACGTGGGAGCCCTTTTATAGATAACATTCGGTTTCTCCGGCAAAATTTTGCCCAAATCCTTGTCTTTTTTAAGAACAGGCCAATGTCGATTCAACAACCTGGAGATCTCTTTGTATTGTACATTATAGTCCAGTATAATGGAAGGAACTTCACAATTGAATTTATTTTTGTCTTTGTTGTTATTTTCAAGCATCTTGAACCTATCCATACTTTTGACGTATTCAATTCAGAATACTTTTGACGTATTCAAAAGAGCGCTCAAAGTCAGACTCAAAGAACATATACAGAACATTTTAAAGGGCTTTCCACAACATAGTGTCTCTAGACATTTTGATCAAGTGCACAATAGGGACCCCTCCCATCTAGAATTTTGGGGTATCGAAAGATTTAATCCTTCATGGAGGGGTAGCCACAAAATTAGAAGCATTAGTCAGAAGGAATCTAGATGGATTTTTACTATGAGATCTTTTTATCCTGATGGTTTAAATGTCGATTTTGATCTTAACTGTTTTTTAAATAATTTTTAATATTTATCTATTTATATTATGGGCCATGTTGTTTATTATGCTTTTATATTTGATCCCTTTGTGGGAATTACTGTGATAGGACATATCTAGTGTAAAGTCCTACTCTATTTCCGGTATGCCATTTTATTTACCCACTTTGGTGAATATTTTTATTTATTATTAAATTTTATTATATCTGCCATACTTTAAATATATTTTTTATATTTAATAGTTTTCGGGTTGGTATTGTCGCTATATATTTTTACATTTTCTATTATAGTGACTAGGCACATGTAGTAGATATGCTACTATTTATAGTCTCCATCTATATTGCCATTATACCTTTAGTATTCATTATGTCATTTATACACTGGCGTTTTCTATCATTTTTTCGTTTATTTTAGTATATGTAAAATATGCCAGATTTATTTAGCTCTTTTTTCATTTAAGTAACCTACCCTTATGCGCTGCTTTTACAGTATCAGTATTCTTATTTTAATATTATTTTTATATTCCGTTCGGGTCCAGTGTTTGTTTTTAAGATGGGAGAATGTGTACTTCCTCTGTATTATTTAAGAGGAGCAAGAATTCCGAGGGACTATTTCCGGTCAAAAAATGGTGGCTATGTACACTTCCGCTTTACCATCTATGAGGAGCAAGATGGCCGAGTTACCATATCCGGTCTATACTTGTTTACATCCTGCTTACCTCTTCCAAAATGGCCGTTCGGACACTTCCGGTTCAGTTTTTTTCAATATATATAGATATCTTGAACGGCCTATCGTTATACCCATGAAGAAGTCCCGTGGTATGACGTAACGCGTAGGGAGTGGCCGTAGGACAAACCGGAAGTAGCGTAAGACTGGCGGAAGACGCCAGATCTCCATCTTCCTCTATCTGTGTTATTTTTAACTTTGAAATGTGAGAGTCTAGGTTATTGCTTAATAAATTTTATCCACTTTATTTGAACCACTACACGATTGGAGTCCCCTCTCTCTCTCCCCTTCCCCCTCTCCTCTGTGTTCTTTTTAAGCTCCATACTACGGAAATAGAAGCTTTTATCTGCAGTACAACATCTAAGAGCTGGAAATGGCCCTCTAGTGGCAGAAGTTTATATTACATGCTTTATCCGCAATTCCTTGGTAGCTGTATACAGAGAAGCAAAGGAGAAGTTTTTGGGGTTATTTTCATTTGCTTGCCTATTTCATCTTGAGGTGAGAGTTCCGAGAGCCTGGATTTGTGAATTTTGGAACATTTGGTCCCATTCTTTCTCTCGTTTTTTTCACTATATATCTTCACTCATCGGTGTGTGAATTTTGACTTTTTTATTGACTGTTTCTACATTTTTTATTGTTTTATATTCATTATCAATTTTTTCAGTGGCACGATTTGCGCAGGACTCTTTACTTTATTTATTTGATGTGATAGTTTGTGTTTACTATTTTGTCCCGCTGCAATTTTGCATTATCTAGTAGCGCTTGCTCTTTTGTATCACTTCACTGTTTATTTTATTGGTATATTCTCTATTTTTTACACGTATTTAGATATATTTTCACTTTCAGCACTTAGTGGCGCGAGGGTCCATTTTTACATTTTATCCCCTGATGTCTGCGTCCTGTCCGGGAAAGGAAAACCTAGAGAGGTGCTTAGGCTTTCCCGGTTCAAGCAGGAGGTGGAAAGAAGGGTTGCTTTGGAGTGGGGTCTGGACTTCCCCTATGTCCCTCCCGAAGTCAGGGACATCATTGAGGATTCCCCGGGAGAGTGGGAGGATGACCTGATTTGGGAGTTTCTGCACATTCCTAAGCTGCTACGGGTGCCAGAGTGTGAGGAAGCCTGGGCCCATTTTGTGGCCATTCAAAAGGAATGGCAGCTGGGGAGGTCTATCTACAAGGACAGAGTGATGGTTGCCAGGATGGGACAGCCTACAAAGAGTCACTGTCTCCACCAGGGAGGAAGGGGGTGACAGGAAGAGATTGAATGACCCTCACTTTTATGCATGAGAGGGACTGTTGGAGTACAGCGCTATAAAGTGCCACATGGACTGCTGAGGAGGCGCAGAGTGAGTGTGTCCTTCATTTCTCCCTGACTTTGCAGGAAAAGCCTGGCCTGCTACCCTGGGTGCCCAATGGATGAGAGGTATCCCATTATAAGGACACTCAGGCTAGGGTCTGTTCTTGGAACTAACTCTTTAAGGAACATATTTGCCCAGGGGGCCCCCCCCACCAGGATTTCCAAGAAGAATGTTACCTTTGAAAAAAAACACGTTAGGTTTTCCCCTTTGATGTTCTGTCAGCAGGTTATAACCTCCTCCTGACAGAACTACAGGTGAAATGTACTTTGAAAAGGACTTGTGTGGTTATTTCTGTCAACAGGATTTATAACCACCTTCTGACAGAAATGTTGTAAATTGTACAGGTAGCAGTAGGATAGGATGTTTTTCTGTTTTTCAGGATGGGATGGCTGTCTATCTCCGGCTGGAGCAACGGATTTCTCCTGAGGGGGAGATGCTCTGGTCCTAATGTGTATGTAACTTGTCTGTAGCTGTAGGGATGTGTAGTTAGGAATACAATGTGCATACTGTAAATGCCAAGAGAAGACTATCTATATTTTTGATATATAATTTATTTGTCCCATCCAAGTTTGTTCCCTTTTGCCCCTCTCAATTTATTTTATGGGATGCCCTTACTCCTTGGCCCAGGAGATGTTTTTTTTCCCTAAATTTCCCCAGTCAAGGGACTGACTGGATTTTGGTGTGGGGTGAGTAGTGCACCCTCTAGTTA
Organism: Lithobates pipiens; assembly: GCF_037356315.1. Taxonomy (NCBI): domain Eukaryota; kingdom Metazoa; phylum Chordata; class Amphibia; order Anura; family Ranidae; genus Lithobates; species Lithobates pipiens. The sequence goes on along the minus strand of NW_027507787.1, from coordinate 172,116,258 downwards.
GGTAGGTGCTAGAGTGCGGATTTTTGTTGGCAGAGTAGTTAAATTTAGGCAGGCCTAGTTGGTTGCTAGGCCTGTTTGTTTTCATTCTGGACTGGGAGTAGCTCAGGGTAGCAGTTGGTGACTCATAGGCCGCATCACTTCACTGTTTCCTCCCTCTTCCTTCTAGGAGAGGAGAAGGAGAGGAGGGGAAGAAAGGTAGGGCTGCCTGGGGTATCTTAACCACTTAAGGACCGCCGTATTGCCAATGTACGTCAACACAATGGCACAGGCAGGCACAAGCACGTACATGTACGTGCCTGCCTTCCAGCGGGGTGGGGGGTCCGATCGGACCCCCTCCTGCTGGATACGGCGGTCCGTTTCCCTCCGGGAGCGTTCCGTGATGAGGGGATGGCCGTTGGTTTTCGGCCACCCCCTCTGGATCGCTCCTGGCCAATGAGAAGCTTCCTCCCACTGTGCATTGTTTACACAGGAAGGAGGAAGTGATGTCATTCTCCTCGGGCGGTCTTTTTGCCCGGACTACGAGGAGAAGACACAAAGTAAGTGTGCACCAACACTACACTGACATGTAGGTACACACAGGCACACAAACCCCCCCCGATCCCCCCCCCCCGCTCCCCCTCCCCCCCCAGTCACAGTGTCACTGATTGCAGTGATCATTTCTTTACTGATCACTGCATTCAGTGTCAGTTGTGACAGTAAAAACTGTCAGGACAGTAAGTGTTAGGTCCAGGGTAGCCCCCTATCACCCCCCAATAAAGATTTAACCCCCTGATTGCCCCTAGAGTTAACCCTTTCACCCCCTTTTGCCAGTGTCACTAAGCGATCATTTTTCTGATCGCTGCATTAGTGTCGCTAGTGTCGCTAGGTAGCTAGTTATTTTTTTAGGTTCACCGCCAGGTTTTTATAGCGCTAGGTACCCTGATATACTACCCAATTATGGTTTTAACCCCCTGATTGCCTCTAGTTAACCCTTTCACCCCCTTTTGCCAGTGTCACTAAGCGATCATTTTTCTGATCGCTGCATTAGTGTCGCTACTGTCGCTAGGTAGCTAGTTATTTTTTTAGGTTCACCGCCAGGTTTTTATAGCGCTAGGTACCCCCATATACTACCCAATTGCCCCTAGTTAACCCTTTCACCAGCGATCACAGTATAAGTGTCACTGGTGACGCTGGTTAGCCAGTTAGTTATTTAGGTTCCCCGTCAGGTTTTTATATAGCGCCAGGGACCCCCATATACTACCTAATAAAAATTTGAACCCCCTGATTGCCCCTAGTTAACCCTTTCACCACTGATCACCGTATAAGTGTTACGGGTGACTCTGGTTAGTTTGTTTTTTATAGCATCAGGGCACCCACCATTTATTACCCAATAAAGGTTTAACCCCCTGATCACCCGGCGGGTGATATCAATTAGGTTTTAGGGTCAGGGTCTGCGTCGCCCCAGGCAGCGCTAGGTTAGTGCCAGTACCGCTAACACCCACGCGCAAAGCATAAACCTCCCGTAGTGGTATAGAATCTGAACAGATCAATATCTGATCTGATCAGATCTATACTAGCGTCCCCAGCAGTTTAGGGTTCCAAAAAAATGCATTGTTAGCGGGATCAGCCCAGATACCTGCTAGCACCTGCGTTTTGCCCCTCTGCCCAGCCCACCCAAGTGCAGTATCGATCGATCACTGTCACTTACAAAACACTAAACACATAACTGCAGTGATCGCAGAGTCAGGCCTGATCCCTGCGATCGCTAACAGTTTTTTTGGTAGCATTTTATATTTAAATCCGGAAGGCAGTGCTTGGTTTTCGGGGGCCCGTACGTGGCTAGGCTCCCAAAAAGTCCCCCACATGTGGTATCCCCGTACTCGGGAGAAGCAGCAGAATTTATTTTGGGGTGTAATTTGACTTATGCCCATAGCATGTGTGAGCAATATATCATTTAGTGACAACTTTGTGCAAAAAAAAAAAAGTTTGTAATATTCCCGCAACTTGTGGCAAAATATAAAATATTCCATGGACTCAACATGCCTCTCAGTAAATAGCTTGGGGTGTCTACTTTCCAAAATGGGGTCATTTTGGGGGGTTTTGTGCTATTTTGGCATTTTATGGCCTTCGTAACTGTGATAGGTAGTGAGGAGTAAAATCTAAAATTTACACCCTTAGAAATCCTGAAGGTGGTGATTGGTTTTCGGGGTGCCGTGCGCGACTAGACTCCCAAAAAGTCCCACACATGTGGTATCCCCATACTCGGGAGAAGTAGCGGAATATATTTTGGGGTGCAATTCCACATATAACCATGGCATGTGTGAGCAATATATCATTTAGTGACAACTTTTTGTAAAAAATTTTTTTTATTTTTTGTCATTATTCAATCCCTTGGAACAAAAAAATAAATATTCCATGGTCTCAACATGGCCCTCAGCAAATAGCTTGGGGTGTCTACTTTCCAAAATGGGGTCATTTGGGGGGGTTTTGTGCCATCTTGGCATTTTATGGCCTTCAAAACTGTGATAGGTAGTGAGGAGTAAAATAAAAAAATTTATGCCCTTAGAAATCCTGAAGGCGGTGCTTGGATTTCGGGGTCCCGTACACGGCTAGGCTCCCAAAAAGTCCCACACATGTGGTATCCCTGTACTCAGGAGAAGCAGCAGAATGTATTTTGGGGTTTCATTTCACATATGCCCATGGCATGTGTGAGCAATATATCATTTAGTGACAACTTTTTGTAAATTTTTTATTTTTTTGTCATTATTCAATCCCTTAGGACAAAAAGAATAAATATTCAATGGGCTCAACATACCCATCAGCCATTTCCTTGGGGTGTCTACTTTCCAAAATGGGGTCATTTGGGGGGGTTTGTACTGCCCTGCCATTTTAGCACCTCAAGAAATGAGATAGGCAGTCATAAATTAAAAGCTGTGTAAATTCCAGAAAATGTACTCTAGTTTGTAGACGCTATAACTTTTGCGCAAACCAAAAAATATACGCTTATTGACATTTTTTTTACTAAAGACATGTGGCTGAATAAATTTTGCCCTCAATGTATAACTAAAATTTAGTTTATTCGATTTTTCTTATAACAAAAAGAAGAAAATATCTTTTTTTTTCAAAATTTTCGCTCTTTTTCCATTTATATCGCAAAAAATAAAAATCGCAGAGGCAATCAAATACCATCAAAAGAAAGCTCTATTTGTGGGAAGAAAAGGACGCAAATTTCGTTTGGGTGCAATATTGCATGACCGCGCAATTACCAGTTAAAGCAGCGCAGTGCGAAATTGGAAAAAGACCTCTGGTCCTTAAGGTGTTTATTGGTCCGGGGCTGAAGTGGTTAAGGAGCCTTCACCAATCCTCAACTTGGATTGGCAGGGGGGCAGGCCTCCTTAAATACCTGAGGTCAGCCCAGCTGGGGAGGAGTTGTCAAGTTGACGAGCAGGAGTGAGTACAGAGGCTGTCAGGGCCCACAGGGAGCACCCCAGTCTGGAGGGGTGGGGGGGTGACCCAGGGCTGGGGCTCGGGTACTTCCAGGAGGCGTGACGAGATCCTGCAAGGAGAGATGTGAGAAAGCAAGTAGAGGACAGCAGGAGAGAACACTTCTAATAGTTTCCAGGGAGACTACTGGTCGCAGCTGGGAGGGCTGGTGAGTGAGCACAGTCGGGAGGCCTGGGGAGGCACGCCTGAGAGAACTGGGAGATTGCAGTTTGAGATGAGTGCAGAACCAGGAGTGAGGACTAAGAGAAGGGCAGTGGGGAGAGGTCATTGCAGCCAGGCTGGCAGGACCTGAAGAGAGCTATCTGGGAGTGGTAGCTGAATAGAGGACAACTAGCACCTATACTATTTCTATACCACAAGGGCCCGAGGTCCCTGCCCTTAAAAGGCAGTTCTTTGAGGCCTGGCTGAAACAGAGTCAGGTCTACCCATGCAGTGCTAGCTAGTCTAGAGGAGGAACAGTCTGCAGCAAGGGAAGCGCTGGGATGTGCAGCAAGTGTTTGTGCTGGAGAGAAGATTGTGGTGTATATACTAGTTTGTATATAGGAGTCCTAAGCAAGTTTGCACTGAAAATTCCTGGGCATCCCATAATTCCCAAATTCCCATCCAAGTTTAATTCCCCCCAAATAAAATAACAAAACAAAGCTATGGACTGGTTTATGTCTCCGAGTGACTGAGAGATGGATGTCTGGCTGGGCAGGGTGACAGGTGTACAACTACCTTCAGCAACCCCTACAGGAACATGGCTATACCTCAAGTTTTTTCACTGGAACTCTCATTCATAATACCACAGGCAAAACTCAATGTAACCAGTTTAACACACACTACTAGTGAGCTTTGGGCAAAGATAACCACACAAGGGCAAAGGTAAAGGTAACCACACAGATAAAAAACTGAGATGAGATCTGTTAATGACCTCCAAATGGATACACAACCTCTGGGTAGAGTGTCTATAGTTTTATTAAGATTTCCATTACAGATAAGAAACTGAATTCAAATATTAGAAGCTTGTTTAAGATTTTCCTCACTGTTTTCTACTGACAAAGATGTCAAGAAAATTGAATTCTTGTTCTGTATGTTCTTTATAGACACTATTCTGTGATTAGTGAGCTTCTTGTGTTTGCTGGGTTTCATGGCTTTGGTGATTTTCTTTGGCCTCTATGGCATTGTAATCTGTTGAAAAAAAAAGAAAATGTGCATTGGATATTGTTATGAGCTTAATTGGTAAGCTAGTGAAGCCTGATAAATGAAAAGTAATAAATTAGTCACTAACAGAAGAGATATCCATCCTACACTTTAAAGACAGGTATACAGTATCTCACAAAAGTGAGTACACCCCTCACATTTTTGTAAATATTTTGTTATATCTTTTAACGTGACAACACTGAAGAAATGACACTTTGCTACAATGTAAAGTACTCAGTGTACAGTTTGCATAACAGTGTACATTTGCTGTCCCCTCAAAACAACAACACACAGCCATTAATGGCTAAACCGCTGAAAACAAAAGTACACCACTAAGTGAAAATGACCAAATTTGGCCCAATTAGCCATTTTTCTTCCCCGATGTCATGTGACTCGTTAGTGTTACAAGGTCTCAGATGTGAATGGGGAGCAGGTATGTTAAATTTGGTATTATTGCTCCCACTCTCTCATACTGATCACTGGAAGTTGAACATGGCACCTTCATGGCAAAGAACTCTCTGAGAATCGGGAAAAAAGAATTGGTGCTCTACATAAAGATGGCCTAGGCTATAATTAGATTGTCAAGACACTGAAACTGAGCTGAAGCACGGTGGCCAAGACCCTACAGCGGTTTAACAGGACAGGTTCCACTCAGAACAGGCCTCACCATGATTGACCAAAGAAGTTGAGTACAGGTGCTCAGCATCATATCCAGAGGTTGTCTTTGGGAAATATATGTATGAGTACTGCCAGCATTGCTGCAGAGGTTGAAGGGGTGGGGGGTCAGCCTGTCAGTGATCAGGCCATACGTCACACACTGCATCAAATTGGTCTGCATGACTGTCATCCCAAAAGGAAGCCTTTTCTAAAGATGATTCAAAAGAAAGCCCGCAAACAGCTTGCTGAAGACAATCAGACTAGGGACATGGATTACTGGAACCACGTCATGTGGTCTGATGAGACCAAGAAACTTATTTAGTCCAGATGGTGTCAAGCGTGTGTGGCAGCAACCAGGTGAAGAGTACAGACACAAGTGTGTCTTGCCTACAATCAAACGTGGTAGTGGGAGTGTCATGGTCTGGGGCTACATGATTGCTGCCGGCACTGAGGAGCTGCAATTCATTGAGGGAACCATGAATGTCAACATGTACTGTGAGATACTGAAGCAGAGCACGATCCCCTTTCTTCAGAGACTGGACCGCAGGACAGTATTCCCACATGATAAAGTCCCGAAACTTACCTCCAAGATGACCATTGCCTTTCTAAAGAAGCTGAGGGTAAAGGTGATGGACTGGCCAAGCATGTCTCCAGACCTACACCCTATTGAGCATCTGTGGGGCATCCTCAAACGAGAGGTGGAGGAGAGCAAGGTCTTGAAAATCCACCAGCTCTGTGATGTTGTAATGGAGGCGTGGAAGAGGACTCCAGTGGCAACCTGTGAGACTCTGGTGAACGCCACACCCAAGAAGGTTAAGGCAGTGCTGGAAATTAATGCTGGAAATTAATGGTGGCCACACAAAATATTGACACTTTAAGCCCATTTGGGACATTTTCACTTAGGGGTGTACTCACTTTTGTTGCCAGTTGTTTAGACATTAACAATTGTGTGTTGATTTATTTTGAGGGAACAGAAAATTTCCACTGTTATACAAGCTGTGCACTCACTACTTTACATTGTAGCAAAGTGTAATTTCTTCAGTGCTGTCACATGAAAAGATATAATAAAATATTTACAAACATGTGAGGGGCGTACTCACGTTTGTAAGATACTGTACATCTGGTATTCATTCTGTCTGCCTCCTTTTGCCACTCTTCCTGTGCGGTACATTACATGGCCAAATGTTAACATTTACAGTATATGAGATTTTTAGCCATCCCTTTCCAAAACCATGGGCTTCAGGATGTGGCTATAACAGCCTCCACTCTTTGCCCTAGAGTGGTGTGTATGTGATAATTTGTGCTCATTCAGCCAAAAGAAAATATGTGAGGTCAGGTACTGATATTGGATGAAAAGACTTGAAAATGACACTCCATTTCAAAGGTATTAAGTGGGGTTGAGGTCAGAACACTGTGCAGGTCACTTAAAAAGATTTAATATGGTTTGAAGGTATTTTATGGCTTCCCCTAACTTAAATGCTAATGAACTGGTTCATGAAGCTCAGGGCAGGAAATTATGCTACAGTAAATAGGGGAGAGGAAAAGACTTGAACAATCCATTTGATCAAGACAAAAGAGCACTAGAAACCGCAGTTCTGGATGACTTTGGAGAAGCAAGCAATTTGGAAGATCTGGAAGGCGACTCCGTCAAAAGGAAAAAAAAAAAAAGTTAAATAGTGGTATACGTATTGCATACTTTGACCATGCTAATTTGGTGGGAAGAGAAGATAGGTTGGGCGTATGTACATTGTAGGCATATTTTGTAATATCTGTCAGTCTTATAATTTATTCCTATAATTGTATGTACAGAATTTTTGTTTAGTGAACCATATTAATACACTACAGAGATTTCTATGATTCCTTGTTCATACGGCAAAGAACCTTAATAGAAGTAAAGTAAGACACCAAGTAAATCAGCAAATATGCTTATTGAGAAAAGTATATTATTTTCTACCTACTAACTGAAAGCTTACAGCAAACATGTCAGCCATTTTTAAAACGTTTAAAGTTCTTAAAACTTGCTCTACAAATTGTCTATTTTCCGCTAGTCAAGAATGTTTCTTTGTGCCCCGCAGATTCGGTTCATTTTTAAACTGAGGGTTTAACTGCCCTGACTTCAACTGCCCTCATAGGAGGAGGTATTCCTGAGTGAAAGTTATAGCAGGGACCATTCCTTTAAAATGTTTAGACGAGGCTCTCGTGCACAGTGCTGGAGGAAGATCAGGCTCAGGTAAGTATTGGGGAGCTGCTGCACAGAGAAAGTTGTTTTTTTACTTCGTGCATAGTATGCATGGAGGTAAAAAAACCTTGAGCCTTTAGACCCCTTTCACACCAAGGGCATTTTGCAGGCTCTATAGCTTTAGAAATAGCGCCTGCAAACCGCCCTAAAACAGCTGCACCATTGTCTGTAGTGTGAAAGCCCTGAGGGCTTTCACACTACAGCAGCGCGCTGGCAGGACGTCAGGAAAAGTCCTGCCAGCAGCTTCTTTGGAGCGGTGAAGGAGTGGTGTGTTTACCGCTCCTCCCCCGCTGCTCCCCATTGAAATCAATGGTGCAGCGATGTAATACCACCAGCAAAACGCTGCTATTGCGGCATATTACTGGCGGTTTTAACCCTTACTCGCCCGCTAGCGGGAGGTGAAAGCGCCCCACTAGCGCCGAAACGCGCCGCAAATCTGACGGTAAAGCGCCGCTAAAAATAGCAGAGTTTTACCGCCGATGCTATAGGCGGCGTGGTGTGAAAGGGGTTTTGGAACCACTTTAATTTCATATGAATTTATATTTTTCTCTATAAATTTGGAAAAATAAGACATTTGTTAGCTCTATATGTAGTTTTAATCTAATTTAAAAGTTCAATCCTAAATACTAGATACACAATTTGTCAAGTCCTGTCAAAAAGTGACAACCAAATTAAGAGCCATTATTATATTTTTCAGGTTTGGTGAAGCCAATAATCACCATCTAATTCATTATTACTAAAATTGTATTTGTATTAAAGCTGAAATGTAATCTGCGTATATATGTCTTCCTTGGTTCCTTCTCCCACCTCATTTACATGCTAATGAAAATTTTAAATAAAACGCTTCCATTTTCTTTACATACATTACTTTAGATCCAGTGACATCATCAGGTTTCTGTGCTTCTCTGGCAGATCATGACTGGTGGGAGGGGAAAGCAGGGTTCTACACATAGCTTCCTGAACGCATTACAGCACCCTGCTTTACTACACCTTCCAAGGGACTTTAGCCCTGATGCAAGCCATAGGCTGGCTCTAGGGGGGGGGGGGGGGACTTATGCAACTATGGAATGAATATCGGTCTGGGGTAGCGGGCTAGGAAGGCTGCTCTGAGTAACACTGAGCCTCCACTGAGCCTCCAAATCCAAGGACTAAAATGATAGATATCATTCATCCCAGTCAGGCTTGGGATGAAAGTGCTAGGTGTCTTCCAGCCAACAGATTAAACAGACTCTATTGGCTTGCTCTAATGAAAAGCTCCCAGTGTGCAGTAAAATCAATAATTTCAGTACAGGAGAGGAGCCTCTTCAGCTGAGCAAGGCTGCAGGTAAGGCTGGGATTCAGCTTTACGTAATAGGAAATATTTTGAATATTTACGGATTATACTCACCATGGAAGAAGCACCATTTGGCATCCACAACGCTAGTATCATAGCAGCAATTTTTCTGCTCGCACTCTTCCTTGGTGATACCTGGTTTACCACAGTCCCTCCTCTCAGAGGCACGCACATTACAGTGAGCTATTAACAGAGAGAAAAATGTATTGGTCATCAACAAGGTTGGGATCTCCTAAATGTCAATATTACGTGAAGATTTAGCTGTGACCACTATGCAGATCAGACTAACACAGACAAAAGAAGAAAAAAAAATACTCCTTACCTTGAGAGCAAGGGGTATTATATGTAGCATGAGTTTTTATCACTGGGAGAAAAGAAGAACATTAGATTAGGGCAACAGGAGAGACATGGTAAACACTGACAATTCTGATTTAAGGGCAGCACAGTGGTGTAGTGGTTAGCACTCTCACCTAGCAGTAAGAAGGGTCGCTGGTTCAAATCCCAACCATGACACTACCTGCCTGGAGTTTGCATGTTCTCCCTGTGCCTGCGTGGGTTTCCTACGGGTACTCTGGTTTCCTCCCACACTCCAAAGACATGCAGGTAAGTTAATTGGCTTCTGTCCAAAATTGACCCTAGTATAAGAATGGGGACCTTGGATTGTGGGCTTCTTGAGGGTAGGGACCGATGTGAGTGTGCAATGTACAGGGATAGGGACAATTGTAGACACTCACTCAGGTTGAACTGGATGGACTGGTGTCTTTATTCAACCTTGCTAATTATGAAACTATTATGAATTATGAAACTATGATGGCCAACCTTTCCTCCTAAAAATACCCAGATTTTAAAACCGTTAGAGGGTGGTAGTGAGGGGAGGAGTGGGCAAGGAGTAATAAGAAAGAGTAGGTGGGTTGGGGGGAGGCATATAACTATATGAGGAGGAGGGAAGTGAAGCAGTGAGTGGGGGAAGAAGGGAAGGAAATGAGGAGTAAAAGCAAAGAAAACTTAAGGGTCTCAGCCACGATAAGTGACCAGTAAAATGGAGATAATGGGAACAGCAGGGAAAGAAAGGGGGGGGGGGTAAATATTAAGGGATATCCAATCACAGGAATGATGAATATTTTGGAGAGTATTGAAGTCCTTATATTTCTATTATGACAGGTTTCCTTTCAAATTTATAATGGGTATAGAATTGTAATTGTGTTTTTATCTGACAATGAGTTCCAGCATAATGCCAAGGAAGAAAATATTATGGAGCCCTGACCAAAATATAGAGAGAGTTTTAGCTAAGCTTCAGCTTAAGGAATTTTATAACTGTTTTTTTTCCCCATGGTAAGGCTAAAAGAATACGAGGTGACTGACGAAGCCGTACAACAATATACAAGTGGACACTAATGACCAATACAGACATCTCTAGCCTAAATCCTAAATCTTAATTTTCTGCAAAAAAATTGTGTTCCATAAATACCGTACTTTATACCAGTTAGATACTAAATATCAGTTATAATAAAATGTTGTACTTATCAGAGCTCAGCAACAATAGGTTTAGTATATGGGCACTTGGACACATGCTAGCTTTTGTGTAGATATCTTCACAATGAACGCAGCAATATTCCTGTAAATAATCATTTATGACCGGATAACCTTGTCCTGTATATTCTCACATACCTGGAACATAGTAATCAAACACTGCAACATTGGCAGGATGCATGTTCTCCACGTGTGTGTGTTGTTCAATAGTGAAAGCAAACTCTCTGGTATCATGATCAAGCTTTAGGAGAAACAATAGTGACAGCGATTAAGAATAAAGTAATAACCTGCGATCAGCATCAGTATCTATAACTAAGAAACAAAAGAAGAACAAAGTACAGATGCAAGGGGGGGTATTGGGAGCAGGCTGAGTTCCTAAAGTGAAACATCATGCAAATATTTTGAAATTCAATCCAGTTACCTATACATTAAGGCCCCATTCACACCTGAGCGTTTTGTAGCTCGAAGCCTGAAGCTACAAAATGCTGGAGGGGAAAAAAATCTATTATTCTCAATGGAGATGGTTCACATCTCCACTCCAAGTCGCCTGAAGCCGAATGCCTGAAGCTCAAACAAGTTCCGGACCCTTTTTTGTCGCTCGAATCGGGCAGATTTGGGCGTTTTTCTTTTTACATTGGCGACCTTTTGCCCTGCACAAAATCGCAGCAAAACACACCACAAAATTGCGGTAAAAATGATGCAAAAATTTGCCTGAAAACGCTATGCTCAGGTGCGAATAGGGCCTTAAGGGTCCCTTCACACCTTTTCATTTTGGTATCAGCATGTACTCATTATAGCCTTGTGGTGCCACTCATTCTGAAGAGCACCCCAATGCTGAGTGGCAAAAAAAAAGGTAATTTCTGGTTTTAGTTGTGCTGAGGTCCACTAGCAGCCTATTGAAAATTATGGTTTGAATTAATGCAAAGGACATTAACATGCATGTAGAAATGCACCAGAATACTCCCCAAAAGTGTAAAGGTTAACATGACAGGGAATCGCCAGCAGAAAAAGAAGATATCCGAATGATGCCTGCAGCTCTCCCTACTGCCAGCCCCCCTGCCATATTAGCAGAGCCAGACAGAGAAAAAGTTTAAATGGTTTCAAAATATTTTGAGGTGCAGAAGAACTTTTAATTAAAAAAACAACATACACATTAAAAATAATGTAATGGGTAGGTATTGTGACTACAATATAATGTACATAAAAAAAAAAAAGATATAGCTCTTACATGATCCAAGTAGATTTGGACCTCTCCAGGTAAGACATCTACTCTTCTAACATCATAACGCCTCTTCAGCTAGAATAAAAAGCATATTTCAAGCATGAGTTCCTGTCAAAGAGCTGTAAGAGCAATTGTGACCTAGAGGGCATCATGTAATTAAAGTCTAATGGAAGAGCAGTTACAATTGCTCATAGCAACCAATCAGATACTTACTTTCATTCTCTAATACTGCTTTATAAACATGAAATTTAGAATCTGAATGGCTGTTAAAAACAATTCTTCCTTCTGACTCTTTCATAACTTAACCCTATATTGTGGTTGGCAGCTTTCTGGCTTTACCCACCTAAAGGATCGGTAAGGTGAAATATACTGTAGAACTAAAATTAAATAATATATGCATCACATGTTTTGGGTGAGGCCGTTGAGTGCCCCTGTGCTACTGATACAAACCTCCTCTGAATGGGCACACTAATGCAATTCAGGAAATGCCGCGATCTATGTGCATTTCCTGCCCCACATTCAAATTGCACTGCCCTTGTGATCTGCAATGGATGTCAGTGCAATCTAAACACCAACCCAAAGGCAGGTCGCAAACAGTGTTTGCCAGCACCGGATCGCATGGTACAAAACAACCATATAATCCATTTGCAGTGAAGTGCCAAAATTGCTGCATGCAAGGCTTTAGTGCAATGCAGTGCGATTTGAGTCCATTCAAAATGCGCAAGGTGAATTAAACAGGAATGTGCTGTGGTTCCCGTGTGGTTCACATACGGTTCATAGTGTAAACTGAGCCTCGGGAACACTGTTCGTAGTCTCTACCTATTGCTCTGAAGAGGGACATCAAATGATGCAGAGATGTTGGAGGAGGTTAGAAGACATGCCGCATACACACGATCGGACTTTCCGCCAACAAAACCGTGGATTTTTGTTCAAAGGTTGTTGGCTCAAACTTGTCTTGCATACACACAGTCACACAAATGTCGGCCAACAATTACGAACATGGGAACGCGGTGATGTACAAGACATACGATGAGCCGAGAAAAAGGAAATTCATTAGGCAGTGCGGCTCCTTCTGCTTGATTCTGAGCATGCGTGAACTTTTGTCCGACAGGCTTGTGTATACGTGATCAGACTTTCCAACAACAATTTTTTGTTGGCGGAAAATTTGAGAACCTGCTATCAAACATTTGTTGGCAGAAAGTTCAACAGCAAATGTTCGATGGAGCATACACATGGTCGGACTTACCGACAACAACCTCACATCGAACATTTCCAGTCGGAAAATCTGAACGTGTGTACGCGGCATAACTCTGCATGAAGTATTCATTCTGCAAGAAGGTGTGAGCAAACAGTGTTCTGCCTGCTTATCTTACACGTAACATATTTTAAGTTTTTTCAAACCTATCCTCAAACCCCATCAACATTTCATGTTTTGCATAAATCCACATAGCTACATAAACTGCATTACTTGGACACTCCGTTTATAACATAACCCATGCCTTGACAGTGACCAACATAGTATTACTAAATAGATAGTTATAAAGCTTTATACATTGATAGGTTTTTTGTACTCACTAAAAATCTTTAAATTCATTGAGGGACAAATAACCTTCTTGTTATACTGCCACCTATAATAGATTTGGAGACTGGTAAAAAAACAAAAACAAAAAAAAACACTGTTGGCCATCCAAGGGTAAAACCCCTCCTGCCACCAGCATGCCTCGGTTTTGTAGCAAAGCAAGCACCATCCACTGTACTCACTAAGCAAATATTAGAGAGAGAGATAGCATGGGGCAATGCCAGCAGTTCTGGATCTGGAAAATGTTCCACATGGAACTCAGTGCCCAGGGGTCACTTCCAGGCTCACCCTGCAATCTCCAACCCATCAGTGTCTGGAAGTAAGGTTCAAAGCCAGGCTGAGGACAACCACAAAGGTGAGTTGCAAGTCAGAGGACAAACCCTTCAAAAGTAGTGTAGAAAACAGCCTTGATGGAAAGAAAAGGTGAAGAAAAAACATCACAGTATCACAACAGTCTTTAAAACAGCATAGTTGATGAAAGGACATCCATGTTCTTAAGACATTAAAAAACTGAGACATGGTGGTAACAGGAGGCATTATAACCTAGAGTGGTCTAAATTTTTTGTGTGCTGAAATCCAATCTTTCTGTAAGTGGCAGTAGAACCTGCATGCATAGGATTTCCTTTGTCCCCCAACAGATGAGAAAGAAAGCACATATATTGCTTTTTTTATTTTTTATTTGCTGCAGCTTTAAATGGCCTAAACAAGAGTCAAGGGCAGAAAACATACAGATACAAAAAAAGCAAATATTAGGAAGTATATACCACAAACATCTTAATAGCTTTAAGGGGATCTTCACCTAAATAATGTATTGCCCTTATTTGTGTAGCTTTTACGTCTGACATCTTTGCCAGGGTGAGGGTGACATATGCTGTGCAATATCTGTGAATATCTCATGCATGTACAGACACTATGGGTCCAAAGGACCTAGCAGAGGCCAGTGGCATGTCTGCACATTTACTAAACCAGATACAGTAACTTCCTTGCACATTCACAGACACTCATCATCAAGTCTTTTAAGGCCCATAGAATGTCAGAGACCATAATATATCTCTGCATGCCCATAATTTAGCAGGATTATGTCTCTGCCAGGTTTTATACATACTCAGAATATGAATTCAAAATGGTAGCATTGGTGCAGGGCTCCACAGAAGAGCTTTGGGTTGCAAGAAGCCAACACTGGACACCAAGAACCAGTAAGCATCCATTATTTCATTTACATACAGAAACAATTACCAAGGAATAAAAAAAAGTTTTTGTTTTAAAATGTTGAAGTCCCAAGCTGTATTTAAACCAGATGCACATAAGGTATACTGCATTTTACAGTCACGCCAGTAGAACATCTTCTTGTCCCTATGTACAAAGGACAATGTTTATATCCTTTTCCTGACCTTGGTCTACCAGCAAATCATGATTTTCCACCTTGATTTTGATCTTGGCATGCTTCTCATCTATGAAATACTTCAGGTGAAGATTCCTTACGTCAATCCTTCTACGAGTATATGGCACCTACCTTCCTAATGCTGCTAGCTACTGGAACAAATCCTGATAAAAGCTCTGCTTCAATCATAATCATGTTGGTTTTAGATCGTTTTCCTATGTATCTAAAAAAGAACAAATTAATTTAAGATGAATCAGCTCTAGGTTCTTATTTAACATTCTTCTAATCAGAAACAAGAAAAAATAAATATAAATCAACCACATTAGAGGTGTCATTACAATTTTTTATTAGTTATTTTTGTAGCTTGCTTCTTTTTGCTTTTCTTTTTCTTGCTACTTACTGTAGTATGTAGATAGGTTCTGATGCATGATAATCGTATATGACTTAGTTTACCCATTTGTGCACCAGCCTGTAATACCCCTTCATTGCCAGGCCATCTTCAGTGCTGTGATGGCGTGACAGACAACCAATGTTTTTCTTTATTTTTTACAGAACATATCAAATTTATGTTTTACAGAACATGTCAAATCGGCCCAATGTGAACGGGGGGCTAAATACTACTTTCTCCTCTTCCTCAAAGTGAATGTGTTTATATTTGTAATCATTGTCACAAGGTGCAGAGCTACTCTGATCAGGTCTTTGCATTTTTCTTGATTTACTAAAGGCAAAAAGAGTGTTCACTTGCAACAGAGAAAATGCACTTCAAAGAAAACGTTCCCCTGAGCGTAGTGAAAGAAGTGAAGCTCTGCTGACTTTCATCGTTCAAGCAAAAATGTGATTTTATTTTTTCCTTGGATGTGATTGAGTATTTTTTGCAAAGCGAAAAATTGGCCATATTAACTAAGCTAGAAAAATAACCTTGCAAAGTAAACAGCCTATTTTCCTTTCATAAATCTACCCTATTGTGTCTGTGGTGTGAGATGTCTGATGATGACTCAGATCACAGCCATTTACAGGCACACTGGGAGCCTGTGTGTTTTCTGAAGTGCAGTTTATTAAAGGCACTCTCGAAATACATGTCCACCACTCCATTTCAAAACAAAACAGGGGTAGTAATGTGGTTAAAGACTATTTTTATGTTCTGAGCTTGCTATGAAATATTTAAACTTGGGATATTTTTAAAAGGAGTGGGAGGTATTTGGAACCAGGCTTACAAAAGAAGCATACCAAGAAATTAAGGCCTGGAAGCTGTAGAGAACCTTACATGCACCTTGGGAATCTAAAAGACTCCTAAAAGAAGAAAATAGTTATTTCGGTTAAAAATCGGCATGATCCTGACAAGCCCTATTGACGGACTACCTTTTTTATCCTGAACCATCGCCATCTCAACCCCCCCCCCCCCCCCCCCGCCCAACCTTTTTTATTTTACCCTATGTACCTCAGAAAATTGTTTGCTGGACATGCAAGTTATATGACCGAAGTTTTCAATGTTTACACATTATGGATGTAATGACTTGATTCTGCCCTTTCTGGGATTCAATTTATTAAAAAAAATTATATTTGAAAAAAAAAAAATCAACATGATCTTTGGTGATATGAAAACAAAAGGGATAATGTTTTTCTCCCAACAACTGCTCATGTACCTAAATTACCACTACCAGTCTTAAAAGAGATTTGCAATGTCCTCATTTGAAACTCTACAACAAAATGTCTTTAGAAAGTAACATTTTTAAAACTGGTTAGAAATCTTAGTTTGCCAAAGATGGCTAAACTCTGTTTGGAACCCAAATCTGTTACAGCAGCAATAATTCAAAAATATTGTTATATATGGATACATAAGTGCAACATTTCTGAATAGTACTAAACTGATCTTGACCCAAACTAAAAAAAAATAGCTAAACTACAGCTGTTGAGACCCCTGGATGCTTGGCCCAGGTGAAAGATGTAGGGCTTCCTGTCAGGATACATGGCATAGGCCTGACTTAGAAGCATTTCAAAGCCCCACGTAAAGCCTGGGCTTAAGATCAAAGGAACTCCAGTTGATTTCAAAACTAATACAGATAACCTGATGCCTGCACATCAGCACTGTTGTTACAGAAGGCACTTTTTAGTCAACTTCACCTTCGAGTATGCATTGGATGTTTGATCTCACCTGGCTTCTATGTGGACATCAAACTTTCTCTGTGCCTCCTGGGTGCAGACAGCTGGCTCGGTGGTTACATTAACAGAAAAGTGAACTTCATGTTCATCAGGAACCTCAGAATAATGTAGATGTGCCTACAGAGAGATATGCGATTAAGACATTCACATTTGTGTTTTTTTTTTTTTAATATTACATTTATTTATTTTTTTCAAACAAATAGTTTTTTTTTTTTTAGCAAAAGAAACAAAAAAAATAGTTTCTGTTCTAACATTTTGCATTTTTTTAATTTTTCAATTTCCCCCCCAAAAAACCCCAAAAAACCCACAATTACAACTTCAAAAAACTCGCCATTCCTCTTACAAAATACCTAGGACTATGTATTTTCCAAAAAGGGTTCATTTGGGGGTATTTGTATTGTCCTGGAGTTTTCAGGCCTCAAGAAATTACATAGGCTGTCAATACATCAGGATTGATCAATTTTCAGATATACAGTGGGTGTACAAAAGAATCACCCCCTTTAAAATAATCACATTTTGTGTCCCTGAAGCCTGAAATTAAGACAGACACCGCTTTTGTTGCATTCATCTGTTTTTACTGTTGCTATTAGCTTTTGTACCACCACCCCCTCCCTTTAGAATGTAAGCTCTATGAGCAGGGCCCTCCTGTACCTTTTGTATTGTACTGTAATTGTGTTGCCCCCCCTATACATTGTAAAGCGCTGTGTAAACTGTTGGCGCTATATAGATCGTTAATAATAATAATTGCAAGATATAACACCAACATGTCAGAAAACAGAATTACTGAGTTGGATAAGCCCCTCCCTTATGTCAGTATTTTGTTGAACCACATTTTGCTTTAATTACTGCCTTTAGTCTGTTGGGATATATCTCTACTAACGTTTCACATCTAGACTTTTCAGTATTTGCCCACTTTTCTTTGCAGAACTGCTTAGGTTCAGTAAAATTTGATGGTGACTGTTTGTGGATTGCAGTCTTCAAGTTATTCCACAGATTTTCAATGGGTTTAAGTCTGGACTCTGACTAAGCCATGCAAGGACATTGATCCTTTCCTCCTTAAATCACTTTGCTGTTATTTTTGCTGTTTGCTTTAGGTCATTGACACGTTGGAAGGTAAACCTTCCGATTGACAACTTTCTGGAAAAAGTGCTCCAGTCCCTTCTGCAGAGAAACACCCCCATGCTTTACTGTAGGAATGGTGTTATTTGGATGGTGAGCTCTACTGGATTTCCACCAGCCATATCGTTTGGTGTTGAGGGCAAATAATTAAATTTTAGTCTCATTTGACCATAACACCTTTTTTCATGTGGCCTCAGAATCTTCAAGGTGCATTTTGGCAAAGCTCAGTTGTGACTGCATGTGGCCTTTCTGGAGTGGCTTTTTTCTTGCAACCCTCCCATTCAAGCCACATTTGTGAAGAATTTGTAATATTGTTGTCACATGCACACAATGACCACTCTTTGTCATAAATTCCTGCAACTGCTTCAGAGTTGCTGTAGGCCTCTTGGCGGTCTCTCTAACCAGTTTCCTCCTGGCTCTTTCAGCCGGTTTGGATCAATGTCCTGATCCAGGGAGGGTCTGTTGTACCAAATACCTTCCACTTCTTAATAATAGACTTCACTGTGCTTCTAGGCATTGATAAAGGCTTTCACATTTTTTTGTATCCATTTTATGACTTGTGCCTGTCCATAACTTTATCCCAGCGATCTTTCGACAGTGCCTTGCCACACACAGTTGATTGTTTGCTTCAGCTGCACTACCAGGGACCGAAAAGCTTGAGGAAAGCTCTTTTCTTGCTGAGCTAATCAAAATTACCACAGCTGATCACAGTTGAAAGTCAAATGGCTTTGTGCACCATTGAGAAGGTGATTAGCTACATCTGATTGAGGTTACAAGTCATTTTAGGAGGGGGGTGATAGTTTTCCAACTCAGTGATTGTTTTTAATTTTTGTTTATTTTTTTTCTGACATGTTGGTGTTAAATATTTCACTTGGATGTTATAAGTTGCACTGAGTAAATACAGCTGGATAAAACAAAAACTGTTTGTCTTCATTACAAGCTGCAAAGCAACAAAATGTGGGGTGAATATTTTCTACAGCCACTATATACACCGATCAGCCATAACATTATGACCACTGACAGGTAAAGGTAATATGGAATCTGAAAATTGGTGGGATATATTATACAGAACATGTTGTCCATAAAGTTAATGTGTTGAAAGCAGAAAAAAATGGGCATCGCAGTCTGTTGTGCATGGGACTGTGAAGTCCATGGTGACCCATGTTCACAGCCAAAAGCTTCTACAATGGTCACATCAGAACTGGACTACGGAGCAATGGAAGAAGGTGGCCTGGTCTGATGAATCACATTTTCTTTTATATCATGTGGATGGCCGAGTGCATGTGCGTCCCTTACCTGAGGAAGAGATGGCACCAGGATGCGGTATAAGAAGGCAAATTGGCAAAGGCATTGTGATGTTTTGGTCAATGTTCTGCTGGGAAGCTTTGGGTCCTGCCATTCATGTGAATGTTACTTTGGTGTCCATGTTTCAACGAGTTAGGGCTGTTTTAGCAAAAGGGGGCCATACTCAATATTATGTGGGTGGTCATAATGTTATAGCTGATCAGTGTATACCATAGTTTATGGACTCCTTAACTTTCCTACAGACTAAATAAACACAGATTTGAGTTATTTTTAAGAAATGTAGCAGATTACATTTGGACCTACATTTATGAAGAAATACAATTTTGCAAATAAATAACCTATTAGAAATAAAGAAAAACATGGTTTGTTTTTTTTCTAAATTTTTGTTATTTTTATTTTTTGCAAAAAAATAAAAAAAACTCAGTGGTAATTATATACCACCAAAAGAATGCGTGAAAAAAGAGATACCTTTTTTTATGGGTACAGTGTTTTTTCATGACCGCACTATTGTCAGTGTGACAGCGCTGAAAGCTGAAATTTGGCTTGGGCAGGAAGGAGGTAAAAGTGCCCCGCATTGAAGTGGATACATTAATTTTTTTTACATTTTTCTAATACATGCAGTGATCAGAGCAATACAATGTACCATATTAACACTTTACTATTCTGGGGAGGTGATCAAGAGTTTTTTTTTTTTTTTTTTTATATATACACACTATGATTGCTTATAACTGTGCATTTTACAGTTATAAGCAACCACTTTTTCGGAATGAAAACTATTCATTCAGTGTTTACTGTTGTGACTAGCTGTGACTGGTCACTGGTAATCACATGGTACAGATGGGCTGTGATTGGCTCAGTCTGTACTATGTAATCAGTGTGACCAATCAAAGAGCTCATCACAAAAGTACACAATAAAAGGCATGAATCAAAGCCTTTCATTGTGTACAACTGTCATGTGATCTTCTGTGACTGGCCACAGCGATCACATGGCCTGCTGCTGGTACAGTGATCTGTCATCGGCCGTATCCGGTACACACAGCAAGGCACAGATCGCGCTGAAGCATGACCTATGGAGCACGCACAAGGCTGATCCTGGCAGGACATCAAAATTAGGGACAGTTGGAAGTTTCGAGATATATATATATATATATATATACACACACACACACACACACACACACACACACACACACACACACATGGTATTTTCAAAAGCAGAACATGTTGTTTCTCTTATCTATTTCCAGAACTGCCTGTATTGTTTTCTTATGTAGCACTTACACCTGTAGGAGCCACTGGAAATTTGCCCAGGTTCTTACTCCGTGGATTGACCCACAGCCAGGCACACAATCTCAACCACACCTTTCCTCAGTAAACTTCTCCTGTTTTCAATACTACACCCTGCATGTGAGTACAGAAGTAGGTGGGAACAATTTCCTGGAGGAGGAGAACAGGTGCATGGTATTTACTAATGAAGTGAGCTGGTCAATTACTTCCTGGGTCTTAACTGTTTTCATGTCCCGAATCTACATACCAGAAAGTCATGAACTTTTTTGGGGAGGAAACTGGACAGGTAAGGTTTTCCTAAAATACTAAGAAAGCTTTATTTTTTTCTGCAACAAAAGTACATTAAACACTTGCCGACCGCCCTATAAGGGCCGGTTCACACTGCGGAGGATGCGAGGCGTCACGACTTGCCTCGCCACAATCTGACAAGTCGCCCCCGTTCTGTACAATGGAACCGTTCTGAGAGGAGCGACTCGAGTCGCTCCGACTCAGAAAAAAGGTTCCTGTACTACTTCTGGGCGACCTCGGGGCGACTTGCATTGACTTCTATACAGAAGTCATTTGCAAATCGCCGCTGAAGTCGTGGCAGGTCGCGGCGAGGCAAGTTGGTGTCGCCTCGCATCGCCCGCAGTGTGAACCGGCCCTAACAGTTTTACTGCTACATGACGGCTGCTGTGCAAGAGATCTTGTATATATACTTGATCCTGCACTTGAGTAGGGGGTGCAAATGTGCTCCACCGGCTCACTCCTGCTGTGATGACACACAATGGGAGCTGATTGACAGGTACTGTGGACTCGATGTCTGCTGGCACCCACCAAATGTAAACAAGGCACATTGCCGTTCTGATAGGAGGGAAGGCATGGATCCTGTATTTCTGCAAAGTAGGGACAAAGAAACATGTCTTTCCCTAGCAAATGCACCTCCCTCACTGTAATAAAACCCAGGCTAGGCACACAGTTAACCCTTTGATTGCCCCTGATGTTAACCCCTTCCCAGTCAGTGTCATCAGTACAGTGACAGTGCATATTTTTAGCACTGATCACTGCATTGGTGTCACCGGTTCCCAAAAAGTGTCAGAATGTCCACCTCAATATCGCAGTCTCGCTATAAGTCACTGAAAGCTGCCAATACTTCTAGTAAAATAAATAAAAATATCCCATAGTTTTAAGATGCTGTAACTTTTGCACAAACCAATCAATATACACTTATTGGTATTTCTTTTACTGAAAATATAGAACAGAATATATATTGGCCTAAATTGATGAAGAAACTCGATTTTTAATTTTTTTTTTTATTGGATATGTTTTATAGCATAAAGTAAAAAAAATATATATATTTTTTTCCAAGAGTATTTTTTTTTGTTTATAGTTCCAAAAAAAAAAAAATGCAGAGGTGATCAAATACCACCAAAATAAAACTCTATTTGTGGGAAATAAAGGACATAAACTTTATTTGGGTACAGTGCCGCATGAACAGGCAATTGTTAAAGTAAATTTTCCAGGAGTCAAGTGGTTAATGTTTTATTGGTATTGGATCTGAAAAAGGGGAACTTTTAAGCAATATAGTTTAGTTCAAGTAATATAACGTCAACTTATATTTCCTTTTTGTCTCTTTACTCAGATTTGGGGAGCCACAGGTTTATAGGTGATCTTAAACCTAAAAAAGGTGCAACAAGATCTACCATCTGCACATTCTGGAAACATTAGACAGCTCAAGGCAGATGAAATAACAGCATTCTACTCACTTGTGTGTAAACACAGCCATCTCCTTTGACAGAGGCGGTGTAAGTTCCTGGGACTTTAGGCAGATCCACTGTTTGGACAAGGAGGCTGTTCTGCTTGGTTACATGAACCTCTTTGTGAAATCCTGAATCATCTTCAATAACAACAGTTGAGTCTCCCTTCTTGTGGTTGGTGGCTTTGGCATATTTAGCAAGAGCATGAAGAGCTAATGTAGTGTCCTGTAACATATAAAATCAATTATAAACAATGTCACTTAATTCCATATTTTTCCATTTACACACCTTTGTATATCATATGCATTCACAATCAGTAATGCAACTAAAGTTGTAAAAAAAAAAAAAATAATAATTATATATATATATATATATATATATATATATATATATATATATATATATATATATATATATTATTTTTTTATTTTTTTTTACAAACAACATTCTTTATTTGAGAAGAGTGTATGTTTACAAGATAATCACAATTATATTACAAGTATTGTACAGATTTGGAAGAAAAATAAAGTAAAGAAAATTAACCAGACATATTTGAATACAAACACTGTCATGACACGCCTTGCATCTGCTAAATTGAGATGGCGTCCGATAGTCTCATACACAGTGTTTGGAGGATAAAAAAAAACAAAAAAAAACTGTCAACTCTGTAGTCTCCATGTTAAACCGAAACCTGCTTCCATCTCGGTACATGTAGAGGCCTTTTCTAACCAAGTATCCCAAATTTTACCATACTTAGACACCTTTCACACTAGGGCGTTTTGCAGACGCTATAGCGTTAGAAATAGCGCCTGCAATCCGCCCTAAAGAAGCTGCACCATTGTCTGTAGTGTGAAAGCCTGAGGGCTTTCACGCTACAGCGGTGCGCTGGCAGGACGTCAGGGAAAAGTCCTGACAGCAGCTTCTTTGGAGCGGTGAAGGAGCAGTGTGCTTACCGCTCCTCCACCGCTGCTCCCCATTGAAATCAATGGGGCAGCGCTGTAATACCGTCAGCAAAACGCTGCTATTGCGGCATATTGCTGGCGGTTTTAACCCTTTCTCGGCCGCTAGCAGGGGTAAAAGCGACCCGCTAGCGGGCGATATGCGCCGCAAATCCGGCAGTAAAATGCTGCTAAAAATAGCGGTGTTTTACCGCCCATGCTATGAGCGGTGTGGTGTGAAAGGGGTCTTAACTGGACACCCCCTGTGAGTATATAACTTTTTCTTGTAAGATAGCACAGAATTAACTGCAGCTATCCAATCCAGGACAGTGGGAGGTAGTGCCCTAAGACATGTTTGTGAGATAAGCAGTCTTGCCATGAATAATGATTATAGCAGGAAAGTTTAAAGAAATTTATCAGAATCTGGGTCTGGGAAAACTCCCAGTATACACTGCTTAGGGCAGAGTGTGAGGGGGGACCCCATTTCATCAAGACTTAATTTTACCATTTGGGACCAGTAGCCCTGAATCATAGGGCAGGACCATATAATGTGAAGAAAGGTACCAACAGAACCTCCACATCTAGGGCATAGTGGACTGTAGTTGGGTCTGTATATTGGGTCAAATAAGATTTGTGTAGAATATAAAGTTGGGTGAAGCGGTCAGACAATGTAGGGAAGACCTACTTGCGTGCATCCAACACTTCCTCCCATTCTTCATCCTCCATCTCCCCACATCTCCAGCCGAACAATCTTTTAATTGGTAAGCAAGTGCTGTAGCAGATGGTACAAGGAGACTATTATAAAATGTTGAGATACGTTTTTGGGACTCTGACCCAAGTATTACATCCAGGATATGTAATTGCTCTAGGTTTGGAGAGGTGTTTACGAAATTGGGTCTGAAGAGCGTGGCAGAGCTGGAGTTCACCAAACTGCATTGAATTGGGAAAACCAAAATTGTCCTCAAGTTGCTGAAAAGTCCTGACAGCAGCTTCTTTGGAGCGGTGAAGGAGCAGTGTGCTTACCGCTCCTCCACCGCTGCTCCCCATTGAAATCAATGGGGCAGCGCTGTAATACCGTCAGCAAAACGCTGCTATTGCGGCATATTGCCGGTGGTTTTAACCCTTTCTCGGCCGCTAGCAGGGGTAAAAGCGACCCGCTAGCGGGCGATATGCGCTGCAAATCCGGCAGTAAAATGCTGCTAAAAATAGCGGTGTTTTACCGCCCATGCTATGAGCGGTGTGGTGTGAAAGGGGTCTTAACTGGACACCCCCTGTGAGTATATAACTTTTTCTTGTAAGATAGCACAGAATTAACTGCAGCTATCCAATCCAGGACAGTGGGAGGTAGTGCCCTAAGACATGTTTGTGAGATAAGCAGTCTTGCCATGAATAATGATTATAGCAGGAAAGTTTAAAGAAATTTATCAGAATCTGGGTCTGGGAAAACTCCCAGTATACACTGCTTAGGGCAGAGTGTGAGGGGGGACCCCATTTCATCGAGACTTAATTTTACCATTTGGGACCAGTAGCCCTGAATCATAGGGCAGGACCATATAATGTGAAAAAAGGTACCAACAGAACCTCCACATCTAGGGCATAGTGGACTGTAGTTGGGTCTGTATATTGGGTCAAATAAGATTTGTGTAGAATATAAAGTTGGGTGAAGCGGTCAGACAATGTAGGGAAGACCTACTTGCGTGCATCCAACACTTCCTCCCATTCTTCATCCTCCATCTCCCCACATCTCCAGCCGAACAATCTTTTAATTGGTAAGCAAGTGCTGTAGCAGATGGTACAAGGAGACTATTATAAAATGTTGAGATACGTTTTTGGGACTCTGACCCAAGTATTACATCCAGGATATGTAATTGCTCTAGGTTTGGGGAGGTGTTTACGAAATTGGGTCTGAAGAGCGTGGCAGAGCTGGAGTTCACCAAACTGCATTGAATTGGGAAAACCAAAATTGTCTTCAAGTTGCTGGAATGATTTCAGGACCCTCCCACAGTAAACATCCGATAAATATAGAACTCCCCTAGTAATCCATAGACTACGGTCGGGTATCTGTAGGAGCTTGGCCAGACAGGGATTGTCCCACAGGGGTGTATGACTATGCGTGGAGGGAGTCCTGAGTCTGCGCCTCACCACTTTCTACACCTTACAATGATGATACAACAATCTCTTAATTTCCCAGAACTTATGGGTCACCAGGGTCTCTAAAGAGGAGATGAAAAGAATGTGTGTTAATTCGGGAAAAGGGGGAGCACACCAGTTTCAGATAGCGCTCCTTATCCCCCTTGTCTAAATAGAAAAAAAACGGGACAGTTGTGCTGCCAGGTAGTACTCGTTAAAGTCAGGAAGCGCAGTGCCCCCTAGATCTGTGGGGTTTTTCAGTGCTTTCCAGGACAATTTGTGGCGGGTGTTCCCCCACATGAAGGAGTTCAGAATGGTTTCCAAAGATGTAAAGATCTGCATGGTATATACGTTGGGGTGTTCCATAGGGATTTGTCCTAATTGATCTTGAGACCTGAGTAATGTCCAAATTGTTCTGTTACATTTAGTGCTTCTGTTAAAGAGGGGCCGGCATCCTCCAAATAAGGGAGCATGTCGTCCGCATACAAGCTAACCGTCTCCACCAATTGACCGCTGCGCAGGCCCTTAATCCCAGGATGCGTTTCGGAGCGATGTTGCTAGAGGTTCCACCGCAAGGGCATATAATAAAGGGGATAGGGGACACCCTTGTCGTGTGCCCCTGGCTAGAGGGAAAGCATCTGAAACCCTGCCATTGACCATGATCCTGGCAACTGGAGCCTGATAGAGAAGCTTAATCCACTTACAAACCCAAACTGGGCCAGGGACACTACCACTCTGGAGCCGATCAGGTCGCGTTCAGCTTGTATGTTCATAAAGAGTCTACGTAGGTTAAATGCTGTGTTTTTAGCAGGCATAAACCCAGTTTGGTTGGAATGTATAAGACTCAGGATCACTTTGTTTAACCTTAATGCCAGGACCTTGGTCAATATTTTATTATCAAGCTGGAGGAGGGAAATTGGCTGTTAAGATTCAGGAAGTTCTGGGCCCTTGCCGAGCTTGGGTATGAGTAAGGCTTCACCCATGGATTTGGGTGCAGAGGCAGACTTAAAGATATGTGAAAATAGCTCATGTAGTTTGGAAACTAATGTCTCACTAAAACTCGTATAAAATTCAAGGGGAAGGCTGTCTGAGCCTGGGGCCTTGGAAGGGGCAAGATGAGACATCACCTCTTCCATCAGTGGAGATGGGAGCCTTCAACATCTCAACCTGCGAGGAGGTTAGCGTATGAAATGTAACAGTAGAGAGGAAATCAGTCATCAGTCAGGTCAGCTGGGGATTTGTTAGTGATAGACGAGTATAGGGATGCAAAAAAAGGAGCTGGCCAGTTGCATCGTGCAGAGACCCCACCATGGGCGGTTTATGCTCCAAGTGTGCCAAATAGGCAAGCAGGCGCCCTGCACGCTCCCCACCTTCGTATACCCTCTGTCTCTTGAAGAATATTTTCCTTTCTGCTCTTTCAAAGTGGAGGCTGTTCACTGTGGTCCTGTAGTTTAACCTGAATTGCCATGACTGGTGAGGGGTTATTTTTAAAGGATTGCTCCACTTCTACTATTCTTTCTTCTGATTTTTGGACTACCTGTGCAGAGGACTTCCTGTATCTAGAGATATGCTGGGAGAGGACTATCCAAACATGGGAATCCCATACTGTCTCTAATGAAGCAAAGTCACGATTGACTTGGAAAAAAAAAATCGTATTCATCCCGTACTCTCTCCATATCTGGAATAACTATCAACCAAAACGGGTTGAGTTTCCACATATATGAGGGGGGAGGGGAACTCATTTTAAGTACTATCCAATAAGGCGTATGGTCAGATAATATGCGTGGGCTGAAGCCTGCGTCACTCAGGTTTGGTAGCAGGGATTTGGATAAAATAATTAAATCTATGCGGGACATAGTATTATGTTGCTGAAAAGCAGTAGAAGGTTCTGTTACCTGGGTGTCCATGTCTCCAGGTTTCTACCAGTGCGAATTCACTTAGGAGTTTCCCGAATCTCATGTGGGAAGGTGTGGGAGTGGTTAGTGGCACAGAGGCAAGTCTATCCAGATTGGGGTCAACTACAGTATTAAAATCCCCTAGCCATATAGCCAGCACAGTTGAAAATTGTGACAAACTCTAATCCCTCTGTCACGATATGAAATTGAAATGGAGGTGGTACATAGTAAGCCAGCAATAGCATTTCTAACCCATTCAACATAGCGTGCAAAAATAGGAACCTGCCCTGTGGATCAGATCTCAGCATCAAAAGGGAGAACTGTGCAGTTTTAGCAATCAGTATTTCAACACCCCTAGAATTTGCAGTATAAGGGGCCTGATATATCCATCCTACCCAGGACTTTTTAGGGGCCAGTTGCAGCTGTCCCATAAGGTGGATCTCCACCAACACTGAGACATCTGTTCGCTGTGCCTTGAGGTAAGAGTTCGCTTAGGTTTGGTCCAGTGGCCGCAGACGTTCCACGTTATGGAAGCCATGGTAAAATACATTGGTTATTGGCACCTAACCTGATCCACAGCGGCAGGCAACCAAATGGGACCGTAGCACCACTATGCGAATGGGAGGCATTGGGTAAGTAAACTTGACTAGTAATAACAGAATACACGGGCGTGAAATGTATAGGTAAGGGAGTTTTACAATCAGATTGAGAGCCGATTCATGTGTACATTTATTATGTGTAGCTATACATACATATCTACTCTTTTTCAACCTATCCCGAGATCACATTTTAATTAACCAAGAGCATACACTGGCTTGGCTGGGCGAATACTAACTGAAGCACTTGCCAGTAGCTAACAGGTATACCCAGACAGGCCAGGGAAACAATACTTGAGTTACTTTAAACACATTCCAATTCCAAAATGGAACAGAAGGAGTTGGTAGGGCTCCCACATCTAGGGGGGTGAACATTCGCTGAAGAATGTACAGCAGTACAAGGAGCACGATCCCCAGTATAGGGTGTAGAAAACAATGGGTTGAGGGAGTATAGCAGAATAAAGGCGAGTGTACCCATTAACCGGATATTAGGGCAGGGAGCAACTTGAGATAGTCCAAATGATGACTGATGTGGCTGACAATAGAAAAAAACATAACCAGGGGAGATTCCGTCCATACATTTGTTTTTTCTACCACTGGTGTCACATAGCAGGGAGAAGTGAATGGGAGAGAGTACGTGGGCATGGGTAAAATGGTGCTTGTAAAAATCAGTAGGCAAGGAGTGAGACAGTGGGCTAGAATTATGACACATAATACCTTTTGTGAGTGGTAGTCCATGTGGGTAAAGTAGTTCATCCAACTAGCACATTCTCTTTACTCACAGTCCTGAGATAGATGGTGGCAGATGTTCCAATGTTGGGGTTCGCACTCCTGCGGGGACCTGGTCGGGTGCATCCTGGTCCTCCAGCTAGGCAAAGACAGAATCCAGGGTGTCAAAGAAGTAGGCCTTATTTTCTCCCACGACCCGTAGTCTAGCTGGGAACAACATAGCAAAGGAGATGTATCGAATCCGGAGTTGCTTTTTGCCTCTGTGAAGTGCGCCCTCTTTTTCTGGACCTCCGCAGAAAAATCCGGGAACACAATTTTTTTGACATTGTTAAAGGGGATATTACCTTTTGCTCTAGTGAGGCGGAGGATGGTATCCTGGGCTCTATAATTCTGAAATTTTGCGATAAAGGTACACAGAGGTTTGTCTTGCGGTGGTTGTCTGGCTGCCAATCGATGGGCCCTCTCTACTACAAAGGATGTAGAGAATGCAGGCCTACCAAAAGTGGAGATGAACAAAGTCTTGAGGAACGAGGGATAATCTGAGCCTTCCACACTCTCAGGCAGCCCCACAAATCCAAGGAGCCTATTCTCCTTGTCGTCCTGTTTGGAGAGCATTGCATTCAATTGGTGCTGAAGCCTCTCAGTGGAAACCTGTAATGGCAGCAGGTCAACCTCCACGTGGCTGATGCAGTCTTCCATCTCTGTAACACGTTCCCTTAGCTTCTGCAGGTCCTGTCGAATCAGTGATAGGTCAATCTTCATCTCCTCAATCTTGCTGGTCAGTGTGCTCTTGCAGTCTGATATCGCCTCCAGTACTTTAGCCATACCAGTTGCTGCGAAGTCTGTGGAGGTGGACGTGGAGTTGCCATTTTCGCCCAGGGTCTCCTTCTCTTTGAGCCGGTATTTATCCAGCTTTGCAATGGTGTCAGTCACCTTTTTTTGGCAGAGACATGGGCAATGAGGTGGGGGAAGATCCAGGCAGCGTAAGGTGTTTAGAAAAGTTTAGGATAGCCACAGGAAATAAGGAAACGCATAGTTCTCAAACAGAGCTCCCGAGTTGCGCTCCTCACACCATGCCGATCCAGACCACGCCCCCGAAGAAAATAAATATTTTTATCTAAACTTCAGCTTAAATAATTGTGCACCCCAAGAGTGAATACAAAACATGCGTCCTGCATTTTTAAGCACACTAATGCTTGGATATTTACAGTTATACTAAACACACTGTTTAATTTACATTACCCCTTCTATTTCTGCATGTGGATGCAATTACTTTAATAAAAAAAAAAAAATCCAGGTACCTTTTAGCTAATTGTTATATGTACAGCTGTCACACGACCCAGCTATTTACCAGCCTGTTGGCAGGGAAACATAAGCAGAAGGCACTTCTAGTCCTCTGCTGCTGGTCACACGTTGAAAAAAAATAGACTTTGGAATATAGAGTAAAAAAAAATGCTTAATATCAATTAACTGTTTTAAAACATCATACAAATATATATTTGAAATCAAGTCTTTAATTTTTGGCAATGACATGGTGTGGGCGAATTTCTGCCAGTCACAGGCCGTGTCACACCCCTCTAGCCTCTGTCTTAAAATAAGAGAGAGGTGAAGCCTCCATTAATCTACATGTAATATTCCACCCCAATTGTGTTTAGCTGGACAGTTGGCATGGAAGAGGAGGGAGGGACTTGGTGGTCATTTACCACTATATATACACCCACCTGTGTGACTTTACAGTCACATGGGCTGCTCAGATGAAAGGGAGGGAATGCTCAGCATAGAAATTCACAGAAAACTGAGCATGTGCAGAGTTGCCACCACAGCTGCAAAATCCATAGCTGAATTGACAAGGACAGAAGGTGGAGATACCGAACAGCAGGATCAACCGTGTCTTTTGCAGAATACAGAAAACGAATCTCATAGTAACTGAGTGAGTATGAACAGCATGTAATATACCATTTATTTCATTTTTTATGATTTGGGTATAGTGACACTTTAATACTCATCGAACTCCTGCCATCCAATGGGGGTTCCCTTTCTATTCGCAGCAGTGAAATGTAGAATGGTAGGTGGACAATCTTTTTTTACAGCCAAAAATGTTGCCAAGCACTTACTAATGTGTTTTGTTAGAGAATAATGTTGGCATGCTTAAAGAGGACATAAACTATCAATCAGCATGAACTATGTAAATATTTATGCTGATAGCCTTAGTAAATAGATAGGAAGGTATATTTTATTTAAATTACTATTTTGTTACATTATTATTGGATATTTCATTAGTTGCTTCTTGGTTTGTGGCATAAGTCAAAATGATGTCATGCATCCCAGGAGTCTTCATGGGCATTTTTTTCTTTCATCTAGAGAGGGGAGCAGGGCCTTTTTCAGCTAAGTACAACCTTCTGCTTGCATGCCTGTGCTAAGGGCAGATGGATTCAGGAAGTAAATGCTACATGAGTATTCTGCCCTTACTAGAGTAATGTGGCTAGAATTGCTAGGGGGGCGTTTTTTTTTTTTCAAGTAATTTTTCAACACAATAAAGCAAGGGGACATGGATGGGTGAGCTTGCTTTGAATATTTAACATGAACTACACAGCATTTTCAGATTATGGTGCTCAGATATAGTTAAGTTCTGCTTTAACAGAGAGAAAAATTTCTTAATCGATCCTGAGATCCTCAAGGTGCAGTTATGTGCTAAAGTAACAGTTATAATCAGAAGAAATAGAGAATTGTAAAGCAAATATATAACCTGAGAAGAGGAGAAGCCACCCCATGGATTTTGTTGTGACGCAAGCCAATGGACAGAAAAAGCACTTTGTTCAAGATCTTTGTGGTCGATTGTCTTGCCAGAAAGCAGAGCCAAGATGGCGTATGAGGATATTTCAATATTTCCATGACGATAGCCAGTACCCAGCCAGTGCTTGGTTTCACCTAAATTAAAATGTAAGGTACAAATTAAAATATCTGCTTCAAGCAATACATTAATGTTATGTTATGAGAGACACGTATAGGCTGCCATTGCTGACCTCACTGCTTATGAATGCTAGTTCCCTGGCTGTCATTCCAATAGTCTGGCCACAAAATATTCTGATTCGCTGATCTGGAACAGGTATAGCGGCATAGCATGGGTGGATCACAAGGGCAGTTGTCCTGGACGAAACATTCTTAGGGGAGAAAAATTTCCCCAGACCAGCAGTGATTATAGGACACAGGATGAGGGAGACTGATAGATCTGTGTCCTGAGAATGAGGAAGTAGGGGAGGGGGAGGAGCTGATGCTGTCACCTTCTTGATAAAAGCATGCACCCATAGACACATACTTTGTGCCACTCTCTGGCTGCCTGCCTGCATTGCACTGTGTGTCCCATGCATGACAACTAGGGATGAGCTTCGTGTTCGAGTCGAACGTATGTTCGACTCGAACATTGGCTGTTCGTCCGTTCGGCGAAATCCGAACACTTGGTCCGTTCGCGTCAAAATTCGCATGGCGCTCACGGCCCACAATGCACTGCGATGGCGCAGTGCATTGCTGGCTCATGATTGGCCAAGCATGCACTGTGACCCCGCATGCTTGGCCAATCGCAGCGCCAGCAGCGAGGAGAGCCATGATTGGCCACAGGCAGGATGCCTGTGGCCAATCATAGCTGAGGCTGTGTAGTGCACGCCCCACACTATATAAGGCCGCCATTGAGGCGGCCTCGTGTAGTGTGTTAGCATCTGAAGCAGTGGGTGTTCTGTGTACCTTCAACACAGTACACACCGATCGTTTTTGGCTGATTTCCTATCTTGCTGTTGTGTAGTGGTTATTGTCTGTGCCCTGACCGCAGTATACACCACTATATTCACTATTCACTTCACTATATTTATATATCTTTAATAATAGAGCTTGCAGTCAGTAGTGTTAGGAGATAGTGCGTGCTGTCTGCGTGCTCTGTACCCAGTACATACCGCTATAATCCACCTACATAGCTGTTCTCTATTTGAGCCCAATTGCCATCTGCAGGAGTTATTGGAAGTTGTGTGTGCCTCCAGCACAATATAAACTACCCAACTGCTGTTTTACCCAACTCCCTTCAGGCCATTACCATGTCTGGAAGGCCAGCAAGGAGAGGCAGACAGGCGCGAGCCGATAAAAGAGGGCAAGCAGGCTCTGTGTCTAGAGACAACAGTGCTGGTCGTGGACGCGGTGCATTGTCATCAGCACGTGGCCATGGGACATGCTTGTCCTTCTTTTCAGCAGCTGGACATGTTGAACCGCAACATGCCAACGACTTGGTAGAGTGGATGACCAAGCCCTCTTCATCCTCCTCATCCTCTCTCACCCAGTCTCAGGGTAGTCGCAAAGCAGCTGCCAACGCATCGTCTTCCTTCCTCTCAATGTCATCATCAGTGACTCCTTCCCTAGACCCACCACGTCCTCCTGAGGAGTCTCCTGAACTCTTTGAGCACAGTGTTGGGTACATGCTCCAGGAGGATGCCCAGTGTTTGGTGGGCTCTGATGATGACACTTAGCTAGAGGAAGGCAGTAGCGTGAGCGCAGAGAGAGGGGATGCTCAAGAAGGACAGCAATCTGGCAGTCATGTTCCACAAGCTGCAGCATACTGCCAGGTTTGCTACAGCGATGAAGAGGGAGGGGATGATGAGGGCACTGACTCCACGTGGGTGCCTGGAAGGAGGGAGGAGGAGGAGGAGGCACATGTCCAACGAGGCAGGATGCCCTCCGGGGGCCAGCTTAGGGGCAGCACACCGACTGAATCACACCGCAGAGCTCCGTCTGTGCAGAGCGCTGCCTCTGCGCGTTATTCTAAAAGTTCTTTGGTGTGGGCCTTTTTTGAGACGAGTGCATCAGATCGCACCGCTGCTATTTGCAACATATGTCTCAAGCGTATCTCACGTGGCCAAAACATCAGCCGCTTGGGCACCACATGCTTGACCAGACATATGTTGACCTGCCATGCAGCTCGTTGGCAAGCGTACCTCAAAGACCCACACCAAAGAACAAAGCGGACCTCTCCTTGCTCCTCATCAGCTGGCATCTCCAACCCCACTAGACCTTCAGTCCTCTCTGAAACCTGCTCTGAGAGGAATGAAGGTGTAGAATTAGGTGTGTCACAGCCAAGTGCTTCCGGGAACTCTGCTAGCGGTACACCCACGTCCGATTATAGCAGGCAAATGTCCCTGCCCCAGCTGCTGGACCGGCAGAAGAAGTTCACTCCCAGCCATCCACATGCCCAGCGGTTGAATGCTAGCACTTCAACTGCTGCCTTTTCAGTTGGTAGACTCGGCCCCCTTCCGTGAGTTTGTACAATGTGCGGTTCCTCAGTGGCAGGTCCCCAAACGCCACTTTTTCTCACGGAAGGCGATTCCGGCTCTCTACCGGCATGTGGAAGGCAATGTCCTTGCCTCGCTGGACAGGGCGGTCAGCGGTAAGGTGCATATTACCGCTGACTCATGGTCCAGCAGGCATGGACAGGGACGTTACCTGTCTTTCACGGCCCATTGGGTCACTCTTCTGGCTGCTGGGAAGGATGCAGGACAAGGTGCAGTAGTGTTGGAGGTTGTTCCGCCACCACGCCTTCAAAATGCTACTATTGGTTGTGACACACCTCTCTCCTCCACCCCCTCCTCTTCTTCTTCCTCCATGGCCTCTTCCAGTGCTCTGTCCTCAGAACCAGCGGTGCTCCGTAGGCGTTTCAGGGGCTACGCAAGTACGCAGGCAAAACAATGCCATGCCGTGCTTGCGCTGGTTTGTTTGGGGGACAGGAGCCACACTGGGGCGGATGTTTTGTCAGCTCTGCAGGGGCAGGCCGAGAGGTGGTTGACGCCACGCCAGCTTAAGCCAGGAATGGTGGTTTGCGACAATGGCACCAACCTCCTCTCCGCCCTCCGACAGGGACAACTGACCCATGTGCCCTGTGTAGCTCACGTCCTTAACCTGGTGGTGCAGCGGTTCTTGGGCAGGTACCCCGGCTTACAGGATGTCCTGAAGCAGGCCAGGAAAGTCTGTGTGCATTTCCGCCGATCATTTAATGCCTTTGCTCGGCTGGCTGAGCTCCAAAAGGAGTTGAACCTGCCCAAGAACCGCCTTATATGTGACATGCCCACCAGATGGAACTCAACATTGGCCATGCTGCAGCGGCTGCACACGCAGCAGAGGGCCATCAATGAGTACCTGTGCGACTACGGCACCAGGACAGGGTCAGGGGAGCTTGGTTTTTTCTCACCACGCCAGTGGGGCATGATCAGGGATGCATGCACTGTCCTGTCACCGTTTGAGGAGGCCACAAGGATGGTGAGCAGTGACAGTGCATGCATCAGTGACACTGTACCTCTTGTCCACCTCTTGGAGCATACGCTGCGTGGAATAATGGACAGGGCACTTGAGGCAGAACAGAGGCAGGAAGAGGAGGACTTCCTTGCCTCTCAAGGACCCCTTTATCCAGACAGTGTTCCTGCTGTGCCACCCATCACACAGGAAGAGGATGAGGAGGAGGAAGAGGAGGAGGAGGATGATTGTGTCAGCATGGAGGTGGAGGCTGGCACTCAGCATCAGCAGCAGCAGTCTTATAGGGATGATTTACAGTCCCAAGAAACACGTGGACTTGTACGTGGCTGGGAGGAGGTAGCTGCGGATCATGTTGTGCTTAGTGACCCAGAGGACTCCGGACCGAATGCCTCAGCTAACCTACGCTGCATGGCCTCCCTGATCCTGCAAAGCCTGCGGAAGGATCCTCGTATTCTTCGGATCAAGGAGAGGGACCATTACTGGCTGGCCACTCTCCTTGATCCACGGTACAAGGGTAAGGTTGCCGACCTTATCTTGCCATCGCAGAGGGAGCAGAGGATGAGACATCTCCGGGAGGCCTTGCAGAAAGCTCTGTGCAACGCGTTCCCAGAGACTGGGAGGTTACAAACTCCTGGTCCTGGACAACGTGTTGCTGAGGCATCGGTCAGAAGGAGCGGTGGAGAAGGTGGCCGTCTGAATGATGCTTTCAGACAATTTTTTAGTCCGCAGCCCCAAGGTATGATTGGTTCCAGCACCCATCGCCAGCGTCTGATTTACATGGTGCAGGAATACCTAGGGGCAAGGTCAGACTTGGACACCTTTCCCACCGAAAATCCTCTGGCTTACTGGGTCTTGAGGATGGATCACTGGCCAGAGCTTGCACAGTATGCAATTGAGCTACTGGCCTGTCCTGCATCCAGCGTTCTTTCGGAACGCACCTTCAGTGCTGCTGGTGGCTTTGTTACCGATCACAGGGTGTGCCTGTCCACCGAATCAGTTGATCGACTGACCTTCATCAAGATGAATCAGTCTTGGATCACCCACAGCTACCAAGCACCTGAAGCTGATGTAACCGAATAATTTTTTTTGAAATACCACATCCCTTCAAGACTGCCTATGCTGATGCTGAGTGACTGTCCTGTTATGTTGATTGTCTATCCTCTTCCTCCTCCGCTGATATGTTGGAAGAACATTTTTGGTTCTGGGTGATGCCAGCAGCCCAATTTTTCTGCCCCTGTTTAACAGGGGCGTTTAATTACAATTTTTGATGCAATGCTTTGCAGCAGGGCTAATTCCTGCAATAAAACTAGAGTATATGGCAGAGGTTGCAGTGTGGTGGCACCAGCACCAGTGCCTAAGGCCCAATTTTTCTGCCCCTGTTTAACAGGGGCGTTTAAGTACAATTTTTGATGCAATGCTTTGCAGCAGGGCTGATTCCTGCAATAAAACTAGAGTATATGGCAGAGGTTGCAGTGTGGTGGCACCAGCACCAGTGCCTAAGGCCCAATTTTTCTGCCCCTGTTTAACAGGGGCGTTTAAGTACAATTTTTGATGCAATGCTTTGCAGCA
This sequence comes from Lithobates pipiens, assembly GCF_037356315.1. Classification (NCBI taxonomy): domain Eukaryota; kingdom Metazoa; phylum Chordata; class Amphibia; order Anura; family Ranidae; genus Lithobates; species Lithobates pipiens. The sequence goes on along the minus strand of NW_027507787.1, from coordinate 172,079,906 downwards.
GGGCTAATTCCTGCAATAAAACTAGAGTATATGGCAGAGGTTGCAGTGTGGTGGCACCAGCACCAGTGCCTAAGGCCCAATTTTTCTGCCCCTGTTTAACCACTTCAGCTCCGGACCAATAAACACCTTAAGGACCAGAGGTCTTTTTGCAATTTCGCACTGCGCTGCTTTAACTGGTAATTGCGCGGTCATGCAATATTGCACCCAAACGAAATTTGCGTCCTTTTCTTCCCACAAATAGAGCTTTCTTTTGATGGTATTTGATTGCCTCTGCGATTTTTTTTTTTGCGATATAAATGGAAAAAGAGCGAAAATTTTGAAAAAAAAAGATATTTTCTTCTTTTTGTTATAAGAAAAATCGAATAAACTAAATTGTAGTCATACATTGAGGGCAAAATTTATTCAGCCACATGTCTTTAGTAAAAAAAATGTCAATAAGCGTATATTTTTTGGTTTGCGCAAAAGTTATAGCGTCTACAAACTAGAGTACATTTTCTGGAATTTACACAGCTTTTAATTTATGACTGCCGATCTCATTTCTTGAGGTGCTAAAATGGCAGGGCAGTACAAATCCCCCCCAAATTACCCCATTTTGGAAAGTAGACACCCCAAGGAAATTGCTGATGGGTATGTTGAGCCCATTGAATATTTATTTTTTTTGTCCTAAGGGATTGAATAATGACAAAAAAAAAAAAAAAAAATTTTTTACAAAAAGTTGTCACTAAATGATATATTGCTCACACATGCCATGGTTATATGTGGAATTGCACCCCAAAATATATTCCGCTACTTCTCCCGAGTATGGAGATACCACATGTGTGGGACTTTTTGGGAGTCTAGTCGCGCACGGCACCCCGAAAACCAATCACCACCTTCAGGATTTCTAAGGGTGCAAATTTTTGATTTAACTCCTCACTACCTATCACAGTTTCGAAGGCCATAAAATGCCAAAATAGCACAAAACCCCCCCAAATGACCCCATTTTGGAAAGTAGACACCCCAAGCTATTTACTGAGAGGCATGTTGAGTCCATGGAATATTTTATATTTTGCCAAAAGTTGCGGGAATATTACAAACTTTTTTTTTTTTGCATAAAGTTGTCACTAAATGATATATTGCTCACACATGCTATGGGCAGAAGTCAAATTACACCCCAAAATACATTCTGCTGCTTCTCCCGAGTACGGGGATACCACATGTGGGGGACTTTTTGGGAGCCTAGCCACGTACGGGACCCCGAAAACCAAGCACTGCCTTCCGGATTTGAATATAAAATGCTACCAAAAAAACCTGTTAGCGATGGCAGGGATCAGGCCTGACTCTGCGATCGCTGCAGTTATGTGTTTAGTGTTTTGTAAGTGACAGTGATCGATCGATACTGCACTGGGGTGGGGTGGGCTGGGCAGAGGGGCAAAACGCAGGTGCTAGCAGGTATTTGGGCTGATCCCGCTAACAATGCGTTTTTTTGGAACCCTAAACTGCTGGGGACGCTAGTATAGATCTGATCAGATCAGATATTGATCTGTTCAGATTCTATACCACTACGGGAGGTGTATGCTTTGCGTGTGGGTGTTAGCGGTACTGGCACTAACCTAGCGCTGCCTGGGGCGACGCAGACCCTGACCCTAAAACCTAATTGATATCACCCGCCGGGTGATCAGGGGGTTAAACCTTTATTGGGTAATAAATGGTGGGTGCCCTGATGCTATAAAAAACAAACTAACCAGAGTCACCCGTAACACTTATACGGTGATCAGTGGTGAAAGGGTTAACTAGGGGCAATCAGGGGGTTCAAATTTTTATTAGGTAGTATATGGGGGTCCCTGGCGCTATATAAAAACCTGACGGGGAACCTAAATAACTAACTGGCTAACCAGCGTCACCAGTGACACTTATACTGTGATCGCTGGTGAAAGGGGGTGAAAGGGTTAACTAGCAGCAATCAGGGGGTTAAAACCATTCCGATGGTCGGGGATCGGGGGGGGGGGTTTGTGTGCCTGTGTGTACCTACATGTCAGTGTAGTGTTGGTGCACACTTACTATTAGTCTTCTCCTCGTAGTCCGGTCAAAAAGACTGCCCCGAGGAGAATGACATCACTTCCTCCTTCCTGTGTCAACAATACACAGTGGGAGGAAGCTTCTCATTGGCCAGGAGCGATCCAGAGGGGGTGGCCGAAAACCAACGGCCATCCCCTCATCACGGAGCGCTCCTGGAGCGAACCGGACCGCCGTAACCAGCGGGAGGGGGTCCGATCGGACCCCCCACCCGCTGGAAGGCAATCACGTACATCTACGTGATTGTGCCTGCCTGTGCCATTGTGTTGACGTACATTGGCAATACGGCGGTCCTGAAGTGGTTAACAGGGGCGTTTAAGTACAATTTTTGATGCAATGCTTTGCAGCAGGGCTAATTCCTGCAATAAAACTAGAGTATATGGCAGAGGTTGCAGTGTGGTGGCACCAGCACCAGTGCCTAAGGCCCAATTTTTCTGCCCCTGTTTAACAGGGGCGTTTAAGTACAATTTTTGATGCAATGCTTTGCAGCAGGGCTAATTCCTGCAATAAAACTAGAGTATATGGCAGAGGTTGCAGTGTGGTGGCACCAGCACCAGTGCCTAAGGCCCAATTTTTCTGCCCCTGTTTAACAGGGGCGTTTAAGTACAATTTTTGATGCAATGCTTTGCAGCAGGGCTAATTCCTGCAATAAAACTAGAGTATATGGCAGAGGTTGCAGTGTGGTGGCACCAGCACCAGTGCCTAAGGCCCAATTTTTCTGCCCCTGTTTAACAGGGGCGTTTAAGTACAATTTTTGATGCAATGCTTTGCAGCAGGGCTAATTCCTGCAATAAAACTAGAGTATATGGCAGAGGTTGCAGTGTGGTGGCACCAGCACCAGTGCCTAAGGCCCAATTTTTCTGCCCCTGTTTAACAGGGGCGTTTAAGTACAATTTTTGATGCAATGCTTTGCAGCAGGGCTAATTCCTGCAATAAAACTAGAGTATATGGCAGAGGTTGCAGTGTGGTGGCACCAGCAGCAGTGCCTAAGGCCAAATTTTTCTGCCCCTGTTTAACAGGGACATGTAATTACAATTCTTGATATAATATTTCACAGGAGGGCCCCTTCCTGTGCCCACCCAGAGTAACGGTGAGGACTTATAGTGTTGTGGCACCAGCACCACAACCACCAAAGGTCAATTTTTCTACCACTGTTCAACAATGGCATGTAATTACAATTCTTGATATAATCGTTCACAGCAGGGCGCTCCAGCGCCCACCAAGAGTCACTTTGAGGGCTTACAATGTTGTGGCAAAACCAACACCTTGTTCCGCCATTTCTGCAGAGCATATAGGGCAGGCCCCTACTTTCAAACATCCAACTTACAAACATCTCCTACTTGCAAACGCAAGGAGACAGCAGCAAGTGAGATGAAAAAAGATGGACGACAAAACAAATTATACAGGGGTGATAACCCTTCCCTATGTTTTCCAAAAAGCTTAAAAATATTTTTTTTGACTGGAGCTACACTTTAAAAATGTACCAGTTGAAAATTACAAGCAGATTCAACTTAACACAACAAACCTACACAGTCCCTGTCTTGTTTGCACCGCCTGTATACTGCTGTTCTAAATATATAGGGCCTGGGGGCCACACGCATTTCCTTTTTTTAATATGGGTACAGGGTTCCCCTTAATATGCGTACAAGACCCAAATAGGCTGGTAATGGGCAGGGAGGGCTACCCATGCCATTTTTCTGAATGATTTTCAACCATATTGCAGGAACCAGATATAACATTAAAACCGCAAGCAGTTTTAAATGGTGTTATTTCCGTTTAATGTCATTTTGTGCAGGGACTGTTCTAAACACGGGAAACACGTGGCACTTCACAGGCATACTACAGACACCCCCCAAACACCATATTTAAAGGAATATTTCACTTTTTTTTCACTTTAATCGTCAGTAAAATCAGTACTCCCGCTAAAACGGCCATTTTTAAAAACATTTTAGGCATTGACCCATGTCCCCTGGGGCAGGAGCCAGGTCCCCAAACCCTTTTTAGGACAGAATCTTGCATATTAGCCGTTAAAATTAGCACTTTCCATTTCGAACGTTCGAGTCCCATAGACTTCAATGGGGTTCTAACGTTCGTAACGAACGTGGGGTCCGTTCGAATGTTCTGGTGCGAACCGAACCGGGGGGGTGTTCGGCTCATCCCTAATGACAACCTAAGTGAGGAATTCCTCAGTGTCACTGTACCATATCCAAATCTTTCTCCATTTATATACAGTGCCTTGGAAAAAGTATTCATACCACTCAAAATTTTCTACATTTTGTCATGTTACAACCAAAAATGTAAATGTTTTTTATTGGGATTTTATGTGATAGACCAACACAAAGTGGCATTGTGAAGTGGAAGGAAAATGATAAATTGTTTTCAATTTTTTTTACAAATAAATATCAGAAAAGTGTGACGTGCATTTGTATTCAGCCCCTTTACTCTGATACCCCTTGATAACAAAAATTTACTGGAACCAATTGCCCAGAAGTCACCTAATTAGTAAATATAGTCCACCTGTGTGTAATTTAATCTTAGTATAAATACAGCTGTTCTGTGAAGCCCTCAGATTTTTGTTAGAATCTTAGTGAACAAACAGCATCATGAAGGCCAAGGAACACACCAGACAGGTCAGAGATAAAGTTGTGGAGAAGTTTAAAGGATTATAGTAGGTTATTAAATAAATCCCCAGTTTTGAACAGTTCCCCGAGATCTCATCCGAAAATGGAAAGCATATGGCGAAACTGCAAACCTACCAAGACATGTCCATCCACCTAAACTGACAGGCCAGGCAAGGAGAGCATTAATCAGAGAAGCAGCCAAGAGGCCCATGGTAACTCTGGAGGAGCTGCAGAGATCCACATCTCAGGTGGGAGAATCTGTCCACAAGACTACTATTAGTTGTGCACTCCACAAATCTGGCCTTAATGCAGTGTTTCTCAATTCCAGTCCTCATGGCCCACTAACAGGTCATGTTTTTAGGTGTTCCATTATTTTGCACAGGTGATTTGATCAGTTTCACTGCCTTAGTAATTACCCCAACTGTTTCATCTGAGGGAAATCCTGAAAACATGACCTGTTAGTGGGCCATGAGGACTGGAATTGAGAAACACTGCCTTAATGGAAGAGTGGCAAAAAGAAAGCCGTTGTTGAAAGAAAGCCATAAGAAATCTTGTTTGCAGTTTGTGAGAAGCCATGTGAGAGACACAGCAAATGTGGAAAGCGGTGCTCTGGTCATAGAAGACCAAAATTAAACTTTTTGCCTAAAAGTAAAACAGTATATGTGGCGGAAAATTAACACTGCACATCATCCTGAACACACCAGCATCATGTTGTGGGGATGCTTTTCTTCAGCAGGGACAGGGAAGCTGGTCAGAATTGATGGGAAGATGGATGGAGCCAAATTCAGGGCAGTCTTAGAAGAAAACCTGTTATGCCCCGTACACACGGTCAGACTTTCTGATGAAAAATGTGCGATTGGACTGTGTTGTCGGAAATTCTGATCATGTGTGGGCTCCATCTGACTTTTTCCGTCAGAATTTCCGACACACAAAGTTTGAGACCTTGTTCTAAAATTTTCCAACAACAAAATCTGACAGTTTAAATTTCGATCGTGTGTAGACAATTTCGATGCACAAAGTGCCATGCATACTCAGAATAAATTACGAGACAAAAGCTATTGGCTACTGGCCTCTTTATAGTCCCCTCGTACATGTTTTACGTCACCTCGTTCTGAATGATTGGATTTTCCGACAACTTTGTGCGACCGTATGTATGCAAGACAAGTTTGGGAAAAATCCCATTGGATTTTGTTGTCGGAATGTCCGATCTTGTGTACAGGGCATTAGAGTCTGCAAAAGACTTGACTGGGGCGGAGGTTCGCCTTCCAGCAGGACAACGGCCCTAAACATACAGCCAAATCTACAATGGAATGGTTCAGATAAAAGCATATTCATGTCTTAGAATTGCTCAGTCAAAGCCCAGACCTAAATCCAATTGAGCATCTGTAGCAAGACTTGAAAATTGCTGTTCACAGACGCTCCCCATCCAATCTGACAGAGCTTGAGCTATTTTGCAAAGAAGAATGGGCAAAAATTTAAATCTCTAGATGTGCAAAGCTGGTGGAGACATCCCCAAAAAGACTTGCAGCTGTAATTGCAGTGAAAGGTGGTTCTACAAAGTATTCACTGAGGGGGGCTGAATACAAATGCACGCCACACTTTTCACATATTTATTTGTAAAAAATGTTGAAAACCATTTATCAGTTTCCTTCCACTTCACAATTATGTGCCACTTTGTGTTGGTCGATCACATAAAATCCCAATAACATACATTTACGTTTTTGGCTGCAACATGACAATGTTGAAAATTTCAAGGGGTATGAATACTTTTTCAAGGCACTGTATTTCTCCGTCAATGAAGACTAGACATACCTTAATATATTCTGGTGGAACGGACTAATGGTCCACAGGTTAGTATGAGCAATACTTGCCTTGCCTGAGGCACTGACAACCTATGCTACACCACTGGACAGGTATAGGGAAGATACCCCCTGTAACCCCCTGTAAGACAGGATAAGCTGGTGAACAACCAAAGGGAGTTCAAAACGGATCAACCTGATTCTTAAGACCAACCTTGCTCCTTCCAAGCGAAAACTAAGGGCTGTGTGTCAAGTCCCTTTCTTTATGCGCTGTACACATGTTTGCATGTTTGCACCCCCTATTATGAGACCAATAGTATAATTACGGCAGTGTCGTGTGCAAACATAATCGGTTATATCACTGGAGATGATGAGAGAGGTTGATAGAATTGTGAAATGGTCTACAGCGAATAACCTGATCTTAAAGTGGAGTTCCACCCAAAAGTGGAACTTCCGCTTTAAGCACTCCTCTCCCCCTTGCGTGCCACATTTGGCATGTCATTTTTTTGGGGGGAGGGGGGAGTGGGTCTTCCTGTCCCACTTCCTATTCTCCGATTACGGGATGCCTAGGCAACTCCTCCTCTCCCAATTCCTCTCGGCAATCTTCTGGGACATGTCACAGGTCCCAGAATATTGCCTGTCCACTCAGAGAGCGCAGCGTTACTCACAAATGTGCAGTGCGAGCCGTGAAGCTGCCGTGTTCTGCCATTGAGAGTACATCAATGTATTGTATTCTAGTTTGGTATCCTAGTTGTACGCAGGCAGATAAAAGTTCTCTAAAGGGAGTGGTTCGAACAGCGCAGAAAATTGTAGGGTGTGAGCTTGTTTCCCTAGAAGAAATATATGAGGCTTGTTGCCTTTGTAAAGCAGGAAACATAGTGAGAGACCAGATTCATCCTGGTTGTCATTTCTTTGAATTATTGCCAGCTGGGAGACGTTTGAGGGTGATTAAAACAAGGACAAATAGATTTAAAAGAGAGCTTCTTTCCCAGGGCTATTAAGGCTATCAATGCAGGAATGAAATAAAAAGTCACATGGGGGGTTATGTACGAATTATGAGTTATTCACTTGAAATTGCACTTGGAAGTGCAGTCGCTGTAAATCTGAGGGGTAGATCTGAAATGAGGAGAAGCTCTGCTGATTTTATTATCCAATCATGAGCAAGCTATAAAAATTGCTGTTTTTTATTTTCCTTGGATGTCCCTCTCGGAATCTACAGGGACTGCACTTCCAAGTGCACTTTCAGTGCAATTTCAAGTGTAGTTTGCACTTGTGGTGCAAAGTGGATTTGCCTTTAGTAAAAAACAAAAAACAAAGTCTTACTTTATTGTCTTGTCTAGTTATTAATATGGGGACACTTTTTATATTTTTGGTATAATTAAATCTTCTGTGGTAAATGCATGGTTGATATTTGTGATGCATGAATAATGTGTGGAGTAAAATGTAATTTCATTGTGAACTTGTTTTCTACAATGACAATAAATCTTATCTCTATCATTGGGTGAATTGCCCTCACTTACTGTACTTTTCTATCTGACACCCTTCAAATATTCAGACACACATAGATTTTAACTCTTCCCCCCCTCTATCAAACACAAACGGAAATGGGTTGGCTATCGCTGGGCTTGAATAACTTGTGTTTAAATTCTGTTCTTCGCTCAATACTGAAAATTAAAAGTGTTGCGCTGTATGAAAGGACAAATGTACCAATGACAATTCTACAAAGGATGATTGATAAAATGGTGAGTGTCAGTATGTGAAGTGACACCATGTGAACAAAGATAAGATAATAAATTTACACAAATGAGAAATAATATGACACTAAAGAAGTGCCAGAATGGCGGTACTACATGTTGAATGACCAAATTGTTTACAAAAATCACTTATGAAAACAATATATGGATCAAAACATGTGACAATAAAAAATATGTATATATGCAACAATGAAAAAGTTCATCAGCATCCAAGCATGGTATTACACCCCCCGCTGGGATGAAAAAATGGATAAAGAGTCTATATGTGAAGACAGTTGTGGATCATCATCTGTTGGACGCACGTCTTTGGTGATCTTCTATCACCCAGGAAGGGGGGGTAGGTACTCTTACCAGAATGTGTGGACTCTAATGCCAGCGGCAGTCAAACATTCACGGAAACCAGAAATCCGTCCTTGCAAAAAGCAATATGTAAGGCGTACCATACAACAGTTTCCAGTCAGGGTTAATGAACATATAGCAAGCATAAAGAAAGGCGGACTAACCATAATGTCCCTAAACACTATTTACAATACCATAATAAAGATTATTTTGGTACCCAATTTAAGATAATTGACAAATTCATTCCCTATTGGAGAGGAGATTCCAGTCTCAGAGTAGTATCTCGTCTAGAAACCTTATGAATTTATAAGCTTAAATCCTATATGCCTTTTGGCATGAGTGCTGAATGGGACAGTAATGTTTTTCTTAACCACTTGCCGACCAGCTGCCGCAGTTATACGGCGGCGACATGGCTCGGCTGTGCGAATCGCTCTTGTGGTACGTCGGTACCATAGCCGATCCCTGCTTGCCCACAGAGCCAATGCGAGTGCCCAGCGGTCGCGATCACTGCCGGGTCCCGCGATCGCTCAGGGCACTCGGAGAACTGGGAATTGTGTAAACACACAGTTTCTGGTTCTCTGTGTGAACAGACGATCTGTCTGCTCCCCTCAGAGTATGAGCAGCAATCTGTCATCTGTTCTGCACAGTCCCATCGCCCTTTCAGTTAGAACACACAATAGGACACACTTAATCCCTTCACTGTTCCCTAGTGATTAACCCCTTCACTGCCAGTGACATTTTTGCAGTAACCAATGCAATTTTATAGCACTGATCGCTGTGAAAATGCCAATGGTCCCAAAAATTTGTCAAAATTGTCTGTGTCCTCCATAATGTCGTATTCCTGATAAAAATCACAGATTGCAGCCATTACTAAAAAAATTATAATAAAAAAGCCATAAAACTATCCCCTATTTTGTAGATGCTATTGCTATAACTTTTGCGCAAACCAATCAAAATACGCTTATTGCATTTTTTTTTTAACCAAAACTATGTAGAAGAATACATATTGGCCTAAACTGAGGAAAACAATCTTTTTTTTATATATTTTTGGGGCATATTTATTATAGCAAAAAGTTAAAAATGTTGCTTTTTTTATTCAAAATTGTCGTTCTTTTTTTGTTTATAGCACAAAAAATAAAAACTGCAGAGGTGATCAAATGCCACTAAAAGAAAGCTCTATTTGTGGGAAAAATAGAATGTCAATTTTGTTTGGGAACCATGTCGTAAGACTGCGTAATTGTCAGTTAAAGCGACGCAGTGCCGAATCGCAAAAAGTGATCTGGTCTTTGGGCAGCCAAATGGTCCAGGGACGAAGTGGTTAATCAAGCATAATTTCCCTTTCTTATACTTATATGCCTTATTTTCCTTTTTCCCTAGTTTAGTATTTACCTCATTTCATTTTTTCAATTTATCATTCTATATACACCCTCTTGGGCCCTTTGATAATTCATAGTCTCATTGGGTTGGTTCTTGTTGGTTTGAGTCCACAGCATTGATTGATTATTGTGATTTTTATACATCTTTTAGTGGGCTGATCGGCCATGTTATGGCACGATCGTGGCTGTAGGGTAAATAATACACTTACAATGAGGCTTGGTTATTATCCCATAGACGACTGTTATTGCGGCCGCGTTATCACAAGATCACGCCCGTAAATTCACAACGAGGTTTGGTTAACATCTCAAAGACGACATGTGCGCCTATGAGCCCGATGATATCAAGACTTGGGCTGCACACGTGACGTCACATTTTAGGTATTTGGCCTGTTTTCCAGTGCTGAAAACGCCGACGGTCATGAGTGATCTAACTCAGCGCTGGAAATACACCAGAGAAAAACGAATTATACCATCTGTAACATGACTGGTATGAAATGTATATACATATGCGCAGTGTGTGAGCTGGCCCATACCCCAGTTGAAGTCCCATTGGATGAAGCGCAACGGTTTTAGCGGGTCAGCTTACCACACATTGAACTTTTGTATTCATTCATGTGATCCCATTGATTTTATTATTACATACTTTGAACACATGGGCATTGGTGTTTGCACTTATTTTAAATAAATATGCAGTAATTTTTGATCTATACTATGGAGAGCCTTTCCTTTTTTAAATCTTTCCATGAACATCCATGGTTGGTATTATCATCTTGGAGTTCCAGTGATGGTCGATCGGAGTTCTGGCTTTCACGCTCGTTCCTCTGTTTGGAGTATCTGAGTTTGATGTTTCCATGACTGCCTCATTAAAGCCCACACATTCTGGTAAGAGTATCTACCCCCCTCCCTGGGTGATGGTGATCTTTGGGGATCAGATGATGATCCACAACCGTCTCCATATTGATTTTTGCAAGGACGGATTTCTGGCTTCCATACGTGTTTGACTCTCTGCCGCTAGCATTAGAGTCCACACATTCCGGTAAGAGTACCTGCCCCCCTCCCTGGGTGATGGACGCACATCTTTGGCGATCTTCTAACAGATGATGATGCACAACTGTCTTCACATATAGACTCATTATCTTAGAAATCCATTATTTTCACTCAAGCAGGGTGTAATACCAAGCTTGGATTCTGATGCGTTTTTTTTATTGTAACATATTTTGATAAATATATTGTTTTCATAAGTGATTTTTGTACACGATTTGGTCATTCAACATGTACCACCACCATGCTGGCACTTAATAAATGTACACAAATGAGAAATAATGTAAGTGAACAGTAATGATCTCCATTATCTTTGTTCACATGGTGTCACTTCACATACTGACACCCACCATTTTATCAATCATCCTTTGAAGGATTGTCATTGGTACATTTGTCCTTTCATACTGCGCTACACTTTTCATCTTCAATATCCAACCCCTTTCACACTGGGACGAGAGTGGCGCCGGCGGTAAAGAGGAGATATTTTTAGCGCCATTTTAGCAACGGTATTCGGCTGCTAGCGGGCGGTTTTAACCCCCGCTAGCAGTCGAAAAAGGGTTAAAACCGCTCACAAAGCCACGGCAGCGCTTTGCCGGTGGTACAGCCGCGCTGCCCCATTGATTTCAATGGGTAGGAGCGGTGAATACACCACTCCTTCACCGCTCCAAAGATGCTGCTAGCAGGACTTTTTTTACTCTCCTGCCAGAGCACCACTTCAGTGTGAAAGCCCTCCTGGCTTTCACACTGGAGTGAAAGGGGGCGTTTTTTTTCAGGCGCTATACAGGAGTTTTTTTAAAAAAAAAAACGGCTCAGTGTGAAAGGGGCCTAAGTCACATTGCAGTGTCAGCAGCTTTTTCTTCCTTTTTGGTAGCGCAGTAATTCCACTTATATACATTTTGCTCAGTACTACTTACCCTCTATCTTAGCATGTTCATCCAGACGTTTTAGCATGAGCGCTCTCATCTCACTGTCTCCTAACAAGGTGAAGGCATATGCCAGGAGAGCCAATGCATGTGATGATTTTGCAGTTTCTGCTCCTTTCGTAATGCAGGATTTGGCATTCTCCACAATACGTTTCTAGACACAAAAAGTGGGCCATAAGCAATAGAATGAATTATAACAAAAAAAAAAAACCTACATAAAACTGGACTCATATCTGCAGAATACTTCAGGTGGTATAGTGAATCAAGGTGGGCGTTTGTCAGAATTAGGATAGTTTTAAACTGCTCCAAAATTTTTAGGCCTTTTGCACACTGAACGTAATAAAAACGCCAGTAGTGTTAGCTGTATCGTGATTTTTGCAGTGTTTTTGCAGTAGCGTTTTTAAGAGTTTTTTAGCTTTTAATTTTTAGCAAAACTATACTCCTATGAAAGCTTATGGCTCAAAAACGCTGATAAGCGCTGACTGCCTGCGTTTTTCAGTGTTTGTAAGCTTTTATCAGAATTAGAGTGTTTTTACAGCTGAAAAACTCTTAATACCCACTAGTTCTGGGTCTTTTTTTTCCAGCAAGAAAATTCTCCTGCCAAAAAACCCTGATAACAGCCTATGTGTGCATGGACACATAGGATTACAAAAACTACACAGATGAAATGCACACATGAAAGTTCTTTTAACTGCCAAATTATTTGTATTCTCCGACTGTGTGTATGGGGGCTAAGTCATGTCAGACATCTATTCATTCATTTTTTAACAGAAAAGACATGACTAAGCCTCCGTACACACGGTCGGAGAATCCGTTGGAATGTGTTCTATCGGACCATGTTGTCGGATAATCCTACTGTGTGTGGTATGCATCGGACTGTTTCCGTCGGACCAAATTTTCCAACTTGTTGGAAATATTTTGCGACAAACTGGTCCGATAGGACATACTCCGATCATGTGTAGAGAATTCTGATCGGACAAAGTGCCACGCATGCTCAGATCAAATTCCTACATCAAAGCTATTGGCTACTAGCCTGAACGTAGTCCCATCGTAACGAAATTACGTCATCACGTTCTGAAAGATCGGATTTTTCGACAACTTTGTCCGACCGTGTGTATGCAACAGTTTCGGACACAATCCGACAGACAAAATCCGACGGATTTGGTTGGCAGAATGTCCGACCGTGTGTACGGGGGCTTAGACTATATTCCCACCAGTGATTAAGGGTAAGGTGACCAGATTTTTAAAATTAAATCAGGGGACTTTTTTTTTTTTACTGGTAATGGCGCCAATCAGTGACTCTCTGCCCATCGCCGCCGCCTGCCTCACAGCGTGTCAAGTCTTAGCCCTTGTACACAAGATCGGAGATTCCGACAACCAAATCCGTCGGATTTTGTCTGACGGATCTTGTCCGAAACTGTTGCATACACACGGTCTGACAAAGTTGTCGGAAAATCCAATCTTTCAGAACGTGATGACGTAATTTCGTTACGATGGGAATACATTCAGGCTAGTAGCCAATAGCTTTGATGTAGGAATTTGATCTAAGCATGTGTGGCACTTTGTCCGATCGGAATTCTCTACACATGATCGGAGTATGTCCGATCGGAGCATTTTGTCGGAAAATATTTCCGGCAAGTTGGAAAATTTGGTCCGACGGATATTCCGACGGAAACAGTCCGATGCAGACCACACACAGTCGGAATATCCGACAAAACGCTCTGATCGGACACATTCCGTCGGAATCTCTGATTGTGTGTACAAGGGCTAACTCTCCAGGCCCCGGCTACTACTGGGTGGGGAGCAGAGGAAAATGACACCGCCAGGGAAGGCAAGGAGATAAGCAGGCAGGCGGCTGGCCAGGACTAGAGCCAAGTCAGAAGAACATGCGAGCAGAGCTGAATGGGCATGTGCCCGAAACTGAAGAAATATTCCCTCCGCTCCAACCAGCACATGATCATCAGAAAGGGGCACAGATAATGGAAAAAATACACCCCCTAAGCTAGGAGGAGTGGCAGAGCAGAGGTGTGTAATTCAGATTTTTTATTCTGCACTGACTGTCTTTGAAATTGCCCCAGTCCCTGTTTAAGTCCAATCCGGGGACAAAACCAGGGACTGACTTGGTCCAGGGACAGTGTCCTCAATCTGGGGACTGTCCCCGGAAACTGGGGATGTCTGACACGTGTGAATTGTAGTAGCAGGAATATTCTGTTTACAACTGCAGATGAGAGCAGGTAGGTAGCCACCGGCATCAGTCACTATAATGACAGGTGGCCAGCAGCCACATCTATCCGCATCTCTCTGCACAGCCAGTGACTATTTGCTGTGATCACTGCTGGGTGCACTGTGTATGAGTCCAGCAGCGATCACCGCAGGTCACTGACTGTGCGGAGAGCCGAGAATAGCTGCAACTGCCAGCAACCTGCCATTATGGTGAATGGGACTGGCAGCTGCGCCTAGCTGCTCTCACCGCTCTGTGTCTGAAATCTGCAGCTGGTGTCAGTGTAAAGTTAATGACACCCTAATTGCAGGGCATTTGCCTGCACCGGATCTCATGGTACCACAGTACCATGCAATTCAGTTGTAATGCGTTTCTAAAAATAGTGCATGCACTACGTCTGTTGCAAACCAGTGCAATTTAAGCCAATTCAAATAAATGGACTGAAGATGCACTGAACTCAAATCACACAGGAATCACACAGGATCGTGGGCACGTTCCTGTGCGATTCCCTGGTGTGAAGCAGACCTAAGACATTTATGTAATCAATTTTTTTAGTCCTGAACAGAATTAAGAAATAAAAGCAACAGTAAACCGTTGTTTTTGTTTTTTGCATCATATCACAAATTATGTGAAACTTACCTTAAAACAAAGCCCTCCAGCAACACACTGTCACGGCTAGAAGACGCTTCCATCTTCACCTGGTCTTCCTTCTGGGTTCACGGACTCCAGCTGTGTGAGTGGCTGGAGCTGCGATAGACTCTATAGGTAAATATCTTCTAAATGTGCACCGTTTATGAGATATTAACTTTTGATGCAGCTGGTGACGTCACCGATACATGCGCTCTGAAGGAACGGCATGCAGTGACGTCACTGGCTGTATCAAAAGTAAATATCTCATAAATGGTGCACATTTAGGAGATATTTACTGTACCTATAGATAAGCCTTACTATAGGCTTACCTATAGGTAAAATGTATGCATGGGAGTTTAATCCCGCTTTAAGGTTTTCTTTCATGTCACTTTGTGTGCTGTTTTTGGTTGTCTGACTTGTCAAGAAAATATGAAGACTGATAAGATCAAAGAACTTACATTATGGACAGTCTGGTGTTCCAGTAGAGAGATGAGAATAAAAGCAGTCTGTGTGACCTCATCATCCTGAAAAAAAAATACATTTAAAGGGTCAGCATTTCAACAGTGATATACCAGTTCTGGAGGCAAGAGATCCCCAAATTTCATTGGTCTCTAAAGGTGAGATCTCCCCATCATAATTCTCAGCTCTATTTGCATCCTCCATGGAGTCTCACTCCTCCTGCTAAAAGGCAGTAGCAGAGTAAAGAGAATACAACTCCTGTCAGATTTTAATGCTGCCCATGTCCCCATTAGGGGTTGAATTGTGACTTTTTAAATAATTTTATGTCCTATTGTGGGTATAGATGATTTTAAATAAAATATGTCACGTGTAATGTAATAACGTGTATTAGGTTGCGCTTTCCATTTTTACTTGAAATCTTTTCATCAGTTTTTGGATTCTGTGTTGTTTCCAAGGGGAGAACACCTTTATCTTTGTAGCCTGTGCCAGTATTTGTAGGTTTTTATGTTTCTATGAGGGAAAAAATTTAAAAATTTGAGTTTCGCTAGGTGTGATCTGACCAGCTCTGGATGTTTTTTGAGCACCAAACTTTTAGGACATTCAATCATTGATGAACAAGACAGCTTACTGTCATCAATGGTTGCCAATGAAACACTGGATTTTACACTGTGGGACATTTTTGGGGATTTTTTTTTTTTTTTTTTTAATAAAGGACTTGTCAAATGTCTGGGTGTTGTAAGCCATGTTTACCCTTTACATACCTCCCAACTTTGAGAAGGGAACACCTTTTTGATAAGGGAACCTATTAGCAAAAGTATGTAGGAATAGTCATAGGACACCCTCCCTGCTGGGTTACAAGTAGGTTTGTTCTTAAGTTGAATTTGTATGCAAGTTGGAACATTTTTTAAGTATAACTCCGGGCAAAAAATTTTTTTTTCCCGTTTTTGGATAGCATAGGGAAGGGGTAATATCACTGTAATGTTTGTTTTGCTTTCTGTGCCCCAGTTCAGAATATTTCACCTCACTTTCTGTCCCTGTGGCAATTGGGTTTTAAAATTTTTGGGTTGTCATGGAAACAAGGATTGGTGATAAAGCCTCAGTGGAGACACCTTTTTCCCATGATAATACAGGAGTGAATTTCCCTTCCTAGGGGTAGATTTCCTCTCACTTCCTGTAGTTTTCCTACCGTTTGTAAGTATGAGTCATATAACTCGTAGACTGCCTGTATTCCTATACTGGCTTGTAAAATTTACCAATGCAGAAATTTTGAAACTGGATGAAAGGTTTAGCACTGGGAAACACTTTTTGAAAGATAAATGTTGCATTTTATATACTATATAGATCAGACCAAAATGAGGGACAAATGAGGAGGAAAGAGGGACAGAGGGACCAAATCAGGGACAATTGGGAGCTATGCCTTCATACTTTTAACTTGCTTCTCACATCTTCTAGTAGATCACTGAAATTTACTAACAAAGTTAAAGGGGTTGTAAAGGTTTTTTTTTGCACAGAGGGGCCCAATCCTCATCTTCTGGGGTCCATCAGCGGTGTTCCTGGCTCCTCCTCTTCACGCCCCCACATTGAACCGCACTGGGGGGGGGGGAGTGGCACTCGCACTGGCTGAATCTTGCTGCTGTGTCCATTGACACAGAGAGCAGGACACGGCCCCACCCCCGGCTTCCGTGTCACTGGCTTTGATTGACAGCAGCGGGAGCCAATGCTCCTGCTGCTATCAATCCAGCCAATGAGGACCCGACACAGCGGCTGGAGTTGCTCTGCTCAACCCCATCACTGGAATGATTGGGTTCAGGTAAGTAAAAGTAAAAAACCTGTAATGACAGAAATATGGACACTGCTATCACTAATTTCTACTCCTGAAGCCTAAGCCTAGTTGTTTCGATGTCAATCTATTGGGTTCAGTACTTCATGACTTTAAAAAAGTATGGAAGTTAGGTGCTCTGGGTTTGACTTTGCTGGTTGCATATTTATTACTTATCAGTGAAAGGAATTTATAGACAACAGAGACAGCCAGGCAAATGGTAGCGATTGGCCGTAAGCGCATACATATTTCCCAAATGGTGTGAGAATTACAGATTTATAAAGGTACAGTATGTGTCAATATATTAGTACAAAAGATCTGAATTACTCACCTCTAGGTCATTGTAGAAATAGGAATCATGACTATTAAAACATCCATTGGATAACTGTATTTTTTCCAGCCATTGGATAGCTTTCTCAATGTCCTGCTCATCTACATGGATAAACTGCTTGGCACAATTAAGAGCCTTAATTACCAAGGCTGTGATCCTGCAGGAGAATAATGATTATGAGAGGCGCCATTTAAAAATAAAATAATTTCTAAAAAGCTGTTACAATTTCCATAGCCAGTCCTTGGTTTTGCCAGGGCACTAAACGTATTCGAGAAAAGAGACAGAGTCGGCACACCAATCTAAATGCAAACTGTTTAATGAAGGAAAGCAATACAAATTGTATAAAATGCACTTACTGCATGATTAGGATTAAGGCCAGGTTTCCACTAGTGTGACTTTTCATGCGATTTGTGACTGAAAAGTCGCATGACAAGTCGTACCCCATGATTTCCAATGAATACTGTTCATGCTTCATGCTGTTCATGCTTTGTTTTCACCTGGCTAGTAAGTCTGTTTTTTAACAAAACATGCTGTTCTGCAGATGTAGCATTTAAAGGGTTGAGGCAAACCATTTGCTACAGACAGAGGTGCTTACAATGACCATCTTTTATTTATGCAATTGTAAACCTTTATCCTAAAAGTATTATAAAGATTGGAGAAACCGCGCTAATCAGTTCTGGGTGTAGGATAGACAAACCCAGACAATGAGGGTTAGAGTTAGGGGTTAGGGTTAGGGGTTAGGGTTAGGGGTTAGGGGTTAGGGTTAGGGTTAGGGTTGCGGGTTAGGGTTAGGGTTTCCCCTAGAAGAACAAGGTTAGGACTCAGGGATTAGAATAGGGACCTCCCCCAAAGGCCAAAGGTCAGGAGGCGTGTCCCCAGAGGTCAAAGGTCAAAGGTTTGCGTGTCCCCAGCAAAATGTTCCGCCTACCCCAACTAAGTCGGAGGCATGAAAAAGTCGGGGCTTGAACAAGTCGGGGTAAGTGCTCAAAAACTGTATATATATGTATATTTTTACGTTGCAGCCCCCCACAAAAATGAAGTAAATCCCCAAACGGGGTTTCTACAACAATAAATACGACCTAACAACTGGGGTATCTGGCGCTACCTTTGGGAAAATAATAATTATAAACACTTGAAAAGAAAATGTATTTTGGTGGAAAAACCCCAAAAATGCCAGCAGGTCCAATAACACACCAACCTGTCTCACAACTAATAATCTCATATATCCAATTACTGCCACATGAAGATATTGGCTCCTTATCAAAGGAAAAACACAGTACAATCCTTTAGAACCCACTAACTCTAGTTCAGTACAAGAAAAAACTGTGACCTCTGCTAAAATCGCATAGATTGACCTATTGCGATTCAGACACGATTATGGTAAGTGTAATCTTATCTAATATATTTTTTTTAATCCATGTTAGAAAACTCTATAGTTTACCCAAAAAATTATATATAAATTCTGTGAGGAAAATCTAAATAACAAAAAGTGATACTTAATGCGACCATAGCCTTGAAATCGCATGAGTATTAATAATGTGATTTATCCAACAACTCATCAGCTAAATTAGTAAATAAGTCTAATTTGAAAGTGCAAATATCTTAAAAAGAGTATAAAGTGCAATAAAGTACAGGTGAAGAATCAGAAATTGAATACTAAAGTGCAAAATATATATCACAACAAATACCCAAAGTGAATCGCAAGACCTGAAAAAATACAAAAAAATGAAAAAATATAAATAAAGGTAAAAATAAAAATAAAAATAAAAGTGAAACTAAAAATAAAATAAAAATAAAAAATATTAATGAATAAAAATGAATAAAAAAACTAAAATTAATTAATTAAAAAACACCCCAAAAAAGATAATATAGTGTCCACTTGTCCAAAAAAATCTTCAATAATATAAGTCCAACAATAAATGTTCATAAGGTGACTTTAGTGCTTGTTGTGAAATCTTCAAAGTGACTTCCGTGCTCCCCCACAAGGTGCCCCACTCACCAGAAGAATACACCCCTGCAGGGGTAATTCGCCTTTAAACCAAATTTGAAGAAATCCAGCTCCTTGGCCCGTATATTGTATGATCATTCGTATCCGGAAGGGAATTCCATTTATATCCTTTTGTATCCTAAAGAGATCGGTGTGTGTTTGTCTGTGTTCATATGGGAAAGTTACTTTCCCATATGAAAAATCGTGTCTGAATCGCAATAGGTCAATCTATGCGATTTTAGCAGAGGTCACCGTTTTTTCTTGTACTGAACTAGAGTTAGTGGGTTCTAAAGGATTGTACTGGGTTTTACCTTTGATAAGGAGCCAATATCTTCATGTGGCAGTAATTGGATATACGAGATTATTAGTTGTGAGACAGGTTGGTGTGTTATTGGACCTGCTGGTATTTTTTGGGTTTTTCCACCAAAATACATTTTCTTTTCAAGTGTTTATAATTATTATTTTCCGATAAAAGGTAGCGCCTTTATCCTAAAAGGAACAAAACTGCTGCAACTGTGAAATGTATATATGTAAAAAAAAATAAATAAATAAAAAACTCACTCCAAAAGGAAAGATCCATTTACTCTAAAGTGTTTAATGACCCAGATTTGTTTAAGAGTCTTAAAGAGGGAGTCCGGCAAATTTTTTTAATTTTTTTTTTAAAAGTCAGCAGCTACAAATACTGCAGCTGCTGACTTTTAATAAATGGGCACTTACCTTTCCTGGAGTCCAGTGATGTCGCGCAATCACTAGGCTCTCGGCTGCTGCCGACGCCATTCTCGTGAGGGAATCAGGAAGTGAAGCATTGCGGTTTCTCTTCCCGGTTCCCTACTGCGCATGTGTGAGCCGCGCAGCGCAATGGGAATCATCTGCGCCATCTCTGGGACCCGTGTGTGTCCCAGCAGACAGCGTGCCGGGACAGGAGTCTATGCACGGAAGTGGGTGCAAATACCCATCTTAGACAGGTATCTGCACCCCCCCCCCCCCAAAATGTGACACCGGACGGGGGAGGTTACATTTTTGTGTGAACCTCCAGATTAAGCTCTGGTGAGTTTTTCATCTGCGTGGAGCCCACGTGTCTTCCACTGGCTGAACAATTTTTTGGTGGATGGGACATGTATTACGAGAAACTGAAGGTGCTTTGCATGGACACATAGGGGTTGATTTACTACAACTGGGGAATGCAAAGTCTGGTGCAGCTATACATGGTAGCCAATCAGCTTCTAACTGCTTGATTTAAGAAGGGTACCTCACACACACACACACAAAAAGTGAGATCCCCTAAAAATCCAGACAATTAATCAGAGCATGCAGCCTGTGGAGATAAGTGGAGATAAGAATGTACCCTCCTCCCTAAACCATACCTGTCCTCATGCCCTAAACATGGGGGAGTGCCATAAGGAGGACAAAGGCCTCTTCCTCACAACCTTGACCAGTGGTTTTGGAGGTCTGTAGGTGTTTTTTTTTTTTTTTTTAATCTGAAAGCCCCCTTTAACCACTTCCCGACCGGCGCACGACGATGTACGTCGGCAGAATGTCACGGGCAGGCAAATGGGTGTACCTGTACGTCCCTTTAAATTTGCCGCCCTGCCATCGCGAGCACGCCGCCGGCGGCGCACTCGCATGCCGGTTGGGACCCCCGTGAGTCCAGTTGCGGGTCACGCGGACTCGATCGCAGCGGGCATACCCCCGATCGTCTCAAGGGGCGGCTGAACTAGGAGATGCCGTTGTAAACAGCATCTCCCAGTTCTGCCTAGCAACAAGTGACGCTGATCTCTGCTCCATGTGATTGGAGCAGAGATTAGTGTTCACTAAAAGAAAGCCCAGCCCACAACAGTTAGTAACACGCCCCTAGGAACACTTAACCCCCTTACTGCCATTGTCATTTACACAGGAATCACTGCATTTGTATAGCAGTGATTGCTGTATAAATGACAATGGTCCAAAAAATGTGCCAAAAATGTCCAATGTCTCCGCCATAATGTCGCAGTCACAATAAAAATCGCTGATCGCCACCATAACTAGTAAAAAAAAAAATTAATAATAAAAATGCCATAAAACATCCCCTATTTTGTAAACGCTATAACTTTTGCCAAACCAATCAATAATCACTTATTGAGATTTTTTTTACCAAAAATATGTAGAACAATACGTATCGGCCTAAACTGAAGGAAATTTTTTTTTTTATATATATTTTTGGGGATATTTATTATAACAAAAAGTAAAAAATAATGCGTTTTTTCAAAATCGTCGCTCTATTTTTGTTTATAGCGCAAAAAATAAAAACGACAGGGGTGATCAAATACCACCAAAAGAAAGCTCTATTTGTGGGGAAAAAAAGGACGTCAATTTTGTTTTGGAGCCACGTCGCACAACTGTGCAATTGCAAGTTAAAGCAACGCAGTGCCAAATCGCAAAAAGTGATCTGGTCTTAAGCCAGCAAAATGGTCCGGTCTGAAAGAGGTTAATAAAGAGGGAGCCCCAGATACCAGCCCCCCCCCCCCCCCCTCCTTATATGAATGAATATTGGTCCAAAGTACCACTACTCATTTACAAACAGAAAAAGAATTGTAACCTAGAAATGATCCCTTTAATAATAAAAGAAAAATTCCTCCAAAAAAGTCCCTCATTGTAAATCCATGTCCAATCTCTATGCCCGCCACCTGCTAACTTGCCAAAAGAAAAACTGATGACCTGGTGCCAATGGCCATATGACAGCTCCCTCAGTTCTCAGTCAGCTACTGTATATAAGGGAAAGTGTGGGTGATGCCATTGCTATCCCTGACCCTCTGCATAAGTAGCGGGGCTTCCCAATGACATCAGTGGTCCCTAGGGACACCAGAGGTTCAAGCATCCTTGATCTCATTAAAAAAGCAAAAATTCTAAACCAACATTTGCTATTAAAAAATAAAAATAAAATCATAAGGGTGATATCCAATTCAATGTAAAATCCTAATGAATTAAAAATGACTGTTGTAAATATTATAATTTAATAAATACACAGTATGTATTCTTCTTCAAAATAGATCAAAAGATGCAATTTCTGTCTTTAAATCCTCAATACATACCATTGGTCAGAAGAACCGCCAGCAAAGGTAGCATATCCCCCACTCTCATTTTTGAATGTTAGTTGTTTTTGGTAACCTGCAGAAAGAAAATGATATGTTTTGTATTGTAGTCTATACAAAATTATACAAGTCATAGATAACACAGCACAACATTAAATTCTTAACGCACATATTCCTCCTTACATCACAAACTGAAAACATTTTTTTGCATTTTGGATAAAGTAAGGGAGGGTTATAATATTCCTGTTTTTGTTTTGTTTTTTGCTATCTATGTTGATTGAGAGGAAATTCCCCTTTACTTCCTGTTCCACAGTAAAACTGGAAGCGAGATGAAATCCTTTAAAATTTAGGGAATCCCTGGTTGTCACCAGAACTTGTGCCCCTATTTGGAGATTCCTCCTCTATTCCTGTTTTGAGACAATCCAAAATGTGGGATTTTCATTCACTTTCACTCCTTGTGATAATGGTAACAGGACAAATAGAGACAAAGAATCTCCCTAATGAGGGCATAGACAGCAATTCAACGCTGACAGGGGTTCTAATCCATCTCCACTCTTTCCAAAAGTCAGAAAGTTATGCCTTTAGTTATACTTTAAGCTGCAAGCTTGAACTGTCAAATGAATCTAGATTCTGCTCACATTTTTATACACCTTTTTTTGCAAGTGTCACTATTCTATTTTCAATTTTTTTTTTTATCACAGAGCTGATTTAGTAAAACAAATAAATAATGTATATGTATATATATATATATATATATATATATATATTGTAGCAAGGTGGTACTGTGCCAGGATCCAGGTCTAATAAACAAGCCAGTTCACTAATGACTCATCTCTGTTCTGGGCTTTAAGTAATCACCAGACCAAGGCTCTAGAGCCAGGGGACTCGAACTGGTGGCCCTCCAGCTGTTGAGAAACTACAAGTCCCTTCATACCTCTGCCTGTGGGAGCCATGCTTGTAACTGTCAGCCTTGCAATGCCTCATGGGACTTGTAGTTTTGCAACAGCTGGAAGGCCGCCAGTTTGAGACCCCTGCTCTAGGCTCCCAGTTGGATACGACTCCATCCTGCTGACAGGAGGTCTGGGAATGGGAGTCAGTAGGGCTTCACCTAGGAGAAAGAGGTGAGAGCCAGTGGCTACTTGCTGTACGCATGGAAGTGCTGAGCATCTGGTCTGTGGGAGACAGACCAAGGCCCTAAAGTGTAAGGCCTGAGATGGAGAGCTGCATTTACAAGCCTGGAAGGCTGAAAATCATTTACTTTGGTAGCAGGACTGAAATACTGAATACACCTGCGAAGGAATCTTCTGTGTTTGTTTTGAACTTTCTTTTAAATAAAAGTTTGGCAAAACCAGCTCTGAAACAGGTAAAAGCAAGTTGTGGTGTCCTTAAAGAGCTACATTTGGAGTGAACCCTTGAAAAAAATAAAAAAATGTATATATTTATTTAAAAAAACGAAGTGCTTCTCCAAATATTCATTAAAGTGTTTGTTAACCCAACAAAAAATAAAATACAGATCCTGGTCCCTTAAAGCAGATTAAACAGCACAGTGCTTGTGCTATGTAATCTGCCCACCTCTAAACTGTAAAAAAAAAAAAAAACTGCCACTTCCTGTATCCCCTCGCTATACTCACCACGGAAATCAGGGCTGTTTAGCCTGACCACCGTGCGTGGTCAGAGTACATCCCTCCACCATACGCTGTCTTCTCCTCTGCTCTCACCCCCTCCTTCCTGCCTGTCAGCTCCCTCTCTGTCTGTCTCCGCTCCCCCCCCCCCCCAATCGCTATTATTGAATAAATAATCATCATCACTGCCAGCCCTGGCCTAGCACACTATGTAAGTGATTTAAAAAAACGAGTGTTGTAAATATTGATATTGAGAAGTCTTCAGGCTGGTCACGTGACTCTGTGTCTTCTGTGGGAGGAGCTGAGCGGTCACGTGATCTCCCCGGCTGACGTCAGAAGGAAATCACGTGCCCTCCAGCAGAAACCATACATCTGAGCTGTAAAGTGGCTGCAAGTCACATGACTGGCCTGAAGTAGACATGTGCATTCGTTTTCGTCCGAATGCATTTTCGTCCGAATTTCAGCTATTTTCGTTTTCGTTTTGACAAACGATAACGAAAGCACAAAATCCGAAAAACGAAAGATCCGACATAAATAAATGCTTTATTTTCGTTTTCATTGTTACAACAGTTCGATATAGAATAGGAGATTCGACATGACTGACAACAATCTGTGTCTATAGAACCTGTGGTCGAATGTGCTTAACCTTACCTCTATTAGTCCAAGATTATATAGAGAAAATATTCGACAGAGAAAAAAGATTTGACAGAGACAAAAGATTCTGCAAGTTACTGTCCTAAAAAGTGTTTGGGGACCCGGGTCCTGCCCCAGGGGACATGTATCAATGCAAAAAAAAGTTTTAAAAACTGCAGTTTTTTCAGGAGCAGTGATTTTAATAATGATTAAAGTGAAACAATAAAAGTGTAATATTCCTTTAAATTTCGTACGGGGGGTTGTCTATAGTATGCCTGTGAAGGGGCTCATGTTTCCCGTGCTTAGAATTGTCCCTGCACAAAGTGTCATTTATGCAGGAAAAAAAGTCCTTTAAAATCACTCGCAGCTATAATGAATTGTCGGCTCCGTAATACAGAGAACACTCATTGAAAGTCATTGATAAAAAAAAAAAAAATAAATAAAAAAAAAAGCGTGGGGGTCCCCCAAATTCAATTACCAGGCCCTTCAGGTCTGGTATGGATATTAAGGGGAACCCTGCCTCAAATTTAAGAAAAAATTTGACGTGGGGTTCCCCCTAAATATCCATAACCAGACCCTTCAGGTCTGGTATGGATATTAAGGGGAACCCCGCATCAAATTTAAAAAAAAATTGACGTGGGGTTCCCCCTAAAAATCCATACCAGACCCTTTATCCGAGCACGCAACCTGGCAGGCCGCAGGAAAAGAGGGGGGGACGAGAGAGCGCCCCCCCTCCCTCCTGAACCGTACCAGGCCACATGCCCTCAACATTGGGAGGATGCTTTGGGGGTCTGTGACCCCTCAAAGCACCTTGTCCCCATGTTGATGAGGACAAGGGCCTCATCCCCACAACCCTGGCCGGTGGTTGTGGAGGTCTGCGGGCGGGGGGCTTATCAGAATCTGGAAGCCCCCTTTAACAAGGGGACCCCCAGATCCCGCCCCCCCTGTTTGAAATGGTAAGGGGGTACAAAAGTACCCCTACCATTTCACAAAGAAAGTGTAAAAAATGGTTAAATAAAACAAACACACTTTTGAAAAATTCCTTTATTAAAAATAAAAAAATAAAAAAAAGATTCCAGCGGCGGTAATCCACTCTTGCTATCCAGCGACGGACGGTCATCTCTCCAGCGATGTCTCATCTCATCCAGCGCAGCGATGCTCCATCCTTCTTCTGTCTCCTCCACGGAGACACTGCAGGCATTCCGGCGGCTGACGTTTCTTATATACGGAGGGCGGGGCCACCCGTCACCTGACCCCGCCCCCCTCTGACGCAAGGGGAAACCCGGGGTTCCCTGTGACGTAGGGGTGACCCGCACCCCTCTGATGTAACACAGGCAGGTTTCCGTTACATCATCATTTTTTACACTTTCTTTGTGAAATGGTAGGGGTACTTTTGTACCCCCTTACCATTTCAAACAGGGGGGTCGGGATCTGGGGGTCCCCTTGTTAAAGGGGGCTTCCAGATTCTGATAAGCCCCCCGCCCGCAGACCTCCACAACCACCGGCCAGGGTTGTGGGAATGAGGCCCTTGTCCTTATCAACATGGGGACAAGGTGCTTTGAGGGGTCACCGACCCCCAAAGCATCCTCCCAATGTTGAGGGCATGTGGCCTGGTACGGTTCAGGAGGGAGGGGGGGCCGCTCTCTCGTCCCCCCCTCTTTTCCTGCGGCCTGCCAGGTTGCGTGCTCGGATAAAGGGTCTGGTATGGATTTTTAGGGGGAACCCCACGTCAATTTTTTTTTAAATTTGACGCGGGGTTCCCCTTAATATCCATACCAGACCTGAAGGGTCTGGTTATGGATATTTAGGAGGAACCCCACGTCAAATTTTTTCTTAAATTTGAGGCAGGGTTCCCCTTAATATCCATACCAGACCTGAAGGGCCTGGTAATTGAATTTGGGGGACCCCCACGCTTTTTTATTTATTTATTTATTTATTTTTTTATCAATGACTTTCAATGAGTGTTCTCTGTATTACGGAGCCGACAATTCATAATAGCTGCGAGTGATTTTAAAGGACTTTTTTTCCTGCATAAATGACACTTTGTGCTGGGACAGTTCTAAGCACGGGAAACATGCGCCCCTTCACAGGCACACTATAGACAACCCCCCCCCTACGAAATTTAAAGGAATATTACACTTTTATTGTTTCACTTTAATCATTATTAAAATAACTGCTCCCGAGTAAATTGCCGTTTTTAAAACTTTTTTTTGCATTGATACATGTCCCCTGGGGCAGGACCCGGGTCCCCAAACACTTTTTAGGACAGTAACTTGCAAATTAGCCTTTAAAATTAGCACTTTAGATTTTGAACGTTGGAGTCCCATAGACTTTAATAGGGTTCTAAAGTATGCTATATAGTTAGCTCCGTCGAATCATCTTTATACATTCGACAGACACCATAAGCCTTCCAAGACAGATTCGACCGTAATTCATGTGGATTTTCGGACTAATGCAATTTTTGAACGAAAAACGAAATAAATAAAAACGAATTTCGGGAGTAACTAAATAAATTAAGTTTTCGGATGAAAACGAAATTCCGAAACGAAATATTTTACTCTGCACATGTCTAGCCTGAAGACAACTCAACATGCGTATTTACACTTGTTTTTTTTAAATGACTTGCATAGTGTGCTATGCCAGCCTCTAATAGAGGGGCTGGCATAGACTTAAAAAAAATTGTTAACACTTTAAAGCGGAACTACACTGCATCTGAACATTATAAACCAAAAAAGCTAATTCATTGTTAATATTCAAAGCAAACTCACCCATCCCATCCAGGTCTCTATGCTTTCATTTGCTGAGAAATCACTTTAAAAAATACCCCCTACCATTTCAGGCTGTGCCCATCTTGAATAAGGGCAGATGATTCATGTAACCTTTACTTCTTGGAATCTATCTGCCCTTAGCTCAGGCATGTAGGCAGTGGTGGCAATTTCATCGATGAAAATATTTTCATTGACTAAAGTCATATGACTTTAGTCAACCAAAACAATTCAGATGACTAAAATACGACATGACATTTTAGTCAAAAGACTACGACTAAAACTAAATCTAAATTTGATGTCAATATTAATACTGCACTACCACATAAGAACAAGTAGGGGTCTACTAAGTTGCTGAAAAAAAAAAAAAAAGGCTTCAGGTAATTGCAATGTCATTACAGCTAATCGAGTTTACTGTTTTTTTTTATGAAGTTGCACTTCTGTTTCTCAAAAAGCAATATTTTTGTTTATAAAACTTTGTTTTACTTATGAAGACGTTATATATCGCTACGGCTAAACCTGAGTCTGTAGTGCATGTTCAAACTTTAATACCATAAGAACGTTATTCGAAATTTTTTACTCCAGGAGTAAATAATGAGTTTGGAAATTCTAGAGAAATGCTTAACTACTTGCGGATCGCCCGCCATCATTGTATGTCAGCTGTTTGAATTGGAATACCGATGTTATGGCAGCAGGTAGCTGCCATAACCCCGGTAGCCACCTTAACAGCGGGTGGTCCACTTTCAGATAAAAGTGGTCTCTGCGGCTGATTCGCCACAAGATCACTTTTATCGGGGGGCGGGAGAGGGCCCTCCCCCGTGCTCCGGTCATCTCTGCCGCTTACCAGAGCCAACGATAGTGGCAGAGACGATCGCGTCCTCTCCCCTCAACAGCCTGGAGCCAAGTGAGGGAAAGATGGCCCGACTCGGCTCCATAAAATTGGATGGCGGAAGCGAAGTCAAACTTCACTTCCGCACAATGGTCTTAAAGGGGATTTTTTCTTTGTAAAAAGAAAGACTTTTTTTTATTGCATTTTTGGGTAAATGTGACTCTGAGGTCTTTTTGACCCCAGATCTCACATTAAAGAGGTCCTGTCCTGCTTTTTTTTATATTACAAGGGATGTTACATACCCTGTAATACAACTAAAAGTGAACCACATTGTTTTTTTTGTTTTTTTAAAAGCACAGTGTAAAAATAAAAATAAATAAATAAGAAAAATAAATAAAGCACCCCATCCCGCCACGCTTGTTTGCAGAAGTGAACGCACACACAAGTTGCTCCCGCATATGAAAACAGTGTTCAAATCACAGATTTGGGGTATCGCCGCGATCGTTCGCACGAGAGCAATAATTCTAGCACTAGACCTCCTTTGTAACTCAAAACTGGTAACCTGTAGAAATTTTTAAATGTCCCCTTTGAAGATTTTTAAGGGTCGAGTTTGTCGCCATTCCATGAGCGGGCTCAATTTTGAACCGTGGCATGTTGGATTTCAATTTACTCGGCATAACATTATCTTTCACAATATAATAAAAAAATGAACTAACTTCACGGTTGTCTTATGTTTTAATTATAATTAAATTTTAATTAAATATATATATATAATGTTTGAGTGTTCTAAGTAATTTTCTAGCAAAAAAGAAATTCAGAAAAATAGGCCCGGCCCTTAAAGCAGAACTCAGGGCAAAAACATTTCTATGTTCTCTTTGATGATCTCCTACCTTCACCAACTATTTCATCCATGTTCTTCTGAGCTCTGTAGTTTCTCTGCAATAGCCTGCTGATCTTGCGGAAAAAACATTATGGCCTGGTGATTTCCTGTTTATAAGATGGCTGGCTGCTGTTTCTCCTGTATCTGTATGAGGGACTTGTACTTCCTCCCTGCTCACTGTAGTAGAGCCCACAGAGGTGGTGTCCTCCTCCTCTGCTCCCTGCTCCCTGCCAGCACTCCGCCCACATCCCCCCCATAGCGGCATTGTGATAGACAGTGCAGAGGGAATTGTTCCAATGCTGGTACAGGGAGGTGGGGGCTGTACCGTGAGCAGCGCTCTCACATACAACACCTGCACTGATGAGCACTGTTAAGATGCGTTGGTGAGATCGCACTAATGGGCACCGTTAAGCTGCATTGGTGAGATCGCACTAATGGGCACCGTTAAGCTGCATTGGTGAGATCGCACTAATGGGCAACGTTAAGCTGCATTGGTGAGATCGCACTAATGGGCACCGTTAAGCTGCATTGGTGAGATCGCACTAATGGGCACCGTTAAGCTGCATTGGTGAGATCGCACTGATGGGCACTGTTAAGCTGCATTGGTGAGATCGTACTGATGGGCAACGTTAAGCTGCATTGGTGAGATCGTACTGATGGGCAACGTTAAGCTGCATTGGTGAGATCGCACTAATGGGCACTGTTAAGCTGCATTGGTGAGATCGCACTGATGGGCACTGTTAAGCTGCATTGGTGAGATCGCACTGATGGGCACTGTTAAGCTGCATTGGTGAGATTGCACTGATGGGCACTGTTAAGCTGCATTGGTGAGATTGCACTGATGGGCACTGTTAAGCTGCATTGGTGAGATTGCACTGATGGGCACTGTTAAGCTGCATTGGTGAGATTGCACTAATGGGCACTGTTAAGCTGCACTGGTGAGATCGCACTAATGGGCACCGTTAAGCTGCATTGGTGAGATCGCACTAATGGGCACCTTTAAGCTGCATTGGTGAGATCGCACTAATGGGCACCGTTAAGCTGCATTGGTGAGATCGCACTAATGGGCACTGTTAAGCTGCATTGGTGAGATTGCACTGATGGGCACTGTTCAGCTGCATTGGTGAGATCGCACTAATGGGCACTGTTAAGCTGCATTGGTGAGATCGCACTAATGGCCACTGTTAAGCTGCACTGGTGAGATCGCACTAATGGGCACTGTTAAGCTGCACTAGTGAGACCGCACTGGTGAGACTCAGGTTTTAAAACTTGGGCTATCTTTTTTGCCCCAATTCTGATAGTGTCAAATTTCACCTTATTAAGGATTTACATCTTTTTGCTCGTAGGTTACTGTATAAAGTTATTTTTGACAAACCACAAAACCCTATTCCTTGGACATGAGTCCAAATCTACAGGAAAATATGGCCGATCATTATGCTTTGGAGAATTTGATGGAACTATGAGAGGAGGGACATGCCATGGACGATAATCCCTGGTCAACATCTTTTCCAGGGTTGTCTGTCGCTGGCATTTCTTTCCCCCTCCTCAGTCCTTCAAACCAAAATCCAAACTTTTTCCCTTTCTTAACACCAACCCAAATATTTGGGCGTTTATTCAGCAGACTTCTAAAGCCATTGAAACTTCCACCTTTTCATCCACAATGCCTGCTAATTTGACTTCTCAAAAAAAGGAAGCTATTAAATCCCTTCAGTCCAACACTAATCTTATTATTAAGCCAGCGGATAAAGGTGGTAATCTAGTGATCTTGGAGATATCACAATATGTGACTATGTGTAAAAATATTCTATCAAATAAAGAATGGTATCGCCCAATCTCGAAAACAGTAATTGATAATTATTACTCTCTTTATCGCAAAATTATTTTCCTATCAACTTGGCATCATTGATCTTAATACTTGAAATTTTTTGAATACTAAGGATCCAAAGATTCCTACCTTTTATGCATTACCGAAAATTCACAAAATCTCTGACTAACCCTCCAGGACGTCCAATAATTTCTGGATGTTCCAGTTTAAGTGAACACCAGTGCCCTAATTGGCAGTTATTTATATCCACATGTAATGTCTTTATCATCCTATGTTAAGGACACAATTGATCTACTAAGAGTTATTGAGGGAATTTCTCTCCCTCCGAACTCTTGGCTGGTGGCCCTGGACATACAAAGTCTTTACAACGCAATCCCCCATGATAGGGGTGGTGCAGACTTTCCTAAATGAAAGGGGCTCAACATCCTTTGAATCATTTGTTCTAGAGCTACTTGATTACATTTTGAGACACAATGTTTTTATATTCGACTCTTCCCACTACCTCCAGGTGCAGGGGGTTGCGATGGGGACTAAATGTGCCCGATTGTATGCCAACCTGTACCGGGGGGGATGGGAAAAGGACACCTTTTCCAGAGATGATTTGACACATTTAGTGGATAAAATCATCTCCTGGTTCCGTTATATTGATGATGTCCTTTTTTTTTTGGTCAGATACCGAACTCGAACTGAACAAATTCTTAACTTTGATCTCAGCCATTGACTTAAATTTAAATCTTTGTATGCAATGCAGTCAATCCTCTGAATTTTTTGGATTGAACTATTTCTATTGTTACAGATGGTAAATTGTTTTAATCTTAATTTAGAAAACCCTCTGCAGGGAACAATTCTTCACGCTCATAGCTGTCATCCTACTTCACTCGTAACAATATCCCTTACAGTCAATACTTATGATTAAAGCGCAATTGCAGTGAGGATCCAGATTTCCAACTAGCAGCAAAGGACTTATACCAGAGATTAAAAATCAGAGGCTATAGCCGTAGATGCCTAAAACAGGCTTATAACCATGTTAAGGTCAGGGATAGAACATCTCTGATTTTTTCAACCAAGCGTCCCGATAAATTTGATACAGTTAGAGTTATAACTCAATACTCTAATCAACACACAGAATTTAAAAAAATTCTAAGCAGATTTTGGCCACTTCTTTTAGCTGATCCCACTGCAAAAAAATATATTAAAGAATTTCCTGAGGTCATGTTTAAAAGAGTCCCTTCATTAAGGGATAGACTTGTACATAGTCACTTTGACAACAGCAATCTTAGAGATAAAGAAAGGAATACTGGAACTTTTTCATGTGGTCACTGTGACGTTTGTCAATATGTTGACCACAAATCTAAATTTAAATTACCGAATGGTAAATGGCACTCCATTAAACATAGGGTCACCTGCCAGACACCGGGTGTTATTTATCTGGCCCGGTGTCTGTGAAGTGGTTTCTATGTAGGAAAAACAAAGAGACAATTTCTTATGAGAATTAGAGATCACATTAAGTTTGTTATAATCTAAGTATATTTAAAAATATATATTTTTTGATGATCTCATTGGTTTTATTCTGTGGTATACTTTGATGCGCTGTTTGATGTGTACTTTAGCCCATGTGTCAGAAATTGTGGGCTCTCATATGGGGCTTGGATTTTCGAACACATATCTGCTCTCCTTGACCATTTCGTTTTCCACTGTCACCCACTGCTTTCCTGTGTATTCCCACATTTCTACACCAATTTTCCGTACGGACACCCGGGGCACTGTTTGGCTTTGCTAGTCATTGCCCACTTTGGCGCTGCACTTCCCTCGAGCGGGGGATGCTATACGTAATTTCATACTTCACACAGCCAATTTTGGCTGTGGTCTAACATCTGGGCTCCTTCTCCCCCTTTGAGTCTGTAGGTTGAGTGATTAAGTCTATCTGGTCGGCATTGGTACTGCACTGCCGTGTGACGTTCCACTTTGTTTCCGCCTTATGGGGATTGTAGGCTCAGGGCCTCCTTAGCGCTGGGAGCAAGCGCAATAGCGCCGTTTTGTCCACATCAAGCCGGTGACGTCAGACGCCGGCTCGATGGCAGGGAATACAAAAGCCAGACACAGTCAGTCCTTGCTGCTGTGCCAGAGGACATGACTTATACTCTGTGGGCCAGATTTGTTTGGTAAGTTATATTTTCTACACCTTTCCCTTTTGCTTTAGCTGTTGATGATGGGTTTCTTTGAAGTTGATGGGGCTCTATATATAGATACTTTGCCATAATAGCAGCTCTGTGATATATTATGATTATAGGAATTAAAATATTTATTTTTTACTATTTATTCGGCCATTTGAACTGGTGGTCTTTGCCGGATGGTATCAGTCCCTGCGATATTCTTCTATTATTACCAACTGCCTTACCTCCTATTCTTATCTTATTTTAACCTTACATTTTTATGCACATCTGATATCCAACTGATATCCAGGCGGGATCCTTCAGTTGATCCCTGACTGGAATGGTGGAAACATTGTCTGAATAGCACTGAGGTAAGGAGGTTTTTGCTGGGGGATTATGGAGACACATAGGTCATATATAACTTATAAATTATAACATGTATCCTATTGATTTTTGCCACTAAGACTCGATCACTTTTTGTCACGTTGAGAGAGCTTTTTTACGAGTGTTTTTATATTTAGGCACTAGCACTTCTCTACACACACTTTCACGCTTATTTTCTAGACAAGGCATTATTCAGCCCCAATTTAAAGCTATAATCACTGTTGTTTGAAATAGGCTTTAGTCAAACAACATTTATGTACCACACTATTTTCACTAGTTGAGATACTTAAATTTATAAAATATATATAGTTGGCATATACACGACAATAATAATAATTTTAATAATTTAGTTGCTCTTTTCTTCAAATAATTTAAAGTGACTTTTATTTATTTACATATATATTTTTTCAATCAGTGATTCAGTGAAGATAACAATTTCTCCTCTTCCCTCTCTCCACCTCTCTCTTCCTCTTTTTCTTTTTTTCTTTTTTCTTTTATCTGCTTTGGGTGGTTTTTGGATACATTTTATGTAATACATTTTAGGTGTGTTGCCCCTGTCTTTTCCGTCTGGTGGAGGCCCCTTTTTTTCCTGTGATCTCTTATAGGCCCTGCGGGGGCCTCGTGGCTGCACTTCGCGCCTTTCCCCTTGGTGAGTCCCCAGTTATTTGGACATGGTTAACGCTGCATCAGATTTTAGGACTACCTTTGAATGAGGAGGATGTTATTTTAAAAAAGTCTCTGGCCACAAACCCATCTATTTGATGAAAAGGGTAAATATGGGATATGTGTTTTATGTCCTTATCCATTTTTTTTTTTGATAATTCACTATAATAAAAATTATCCATTGTTGTATTAACATAAATATGAAAAAACCCCTGAAGAAGGCCATTATTTTTTCTGGGTTGAAATGCATTGGGGCATTTCCATACATCGAATGGCTTTTTAAGTGAGAAATATGGGAACGCTATGTTAAAACATTCCAATTATTAATTGTTATGTAATATGATTGTTGTATCTTTCAACAATATATGCTCTTTGCGTGTACCAGAGACTATATTTTATTGTTGATGTAATAATTTCTCTGATGTACGATGATCTTAATGTTTTGTACTAATAAAAATGTATACTTTTTTAAGTAAAGATGTTTTGCATCTCTCAAATTGCTGCTAAAAAACCCCATGGGGAGTTTCTTCTTGAATTTTCTTTGTTTCACATTTATGTGCAGCGTCTATAGACTTTTTTGTTTTTTTCCTCATGCCGACCTTTACTTGTGTCATATGCTGATGTAAAGCGGCATTACCCGGCTTTTTATTTTTCTGTATTGCAGCTAGGGATGTTCTCATATACCATACCAGCAGATCACAAAGCTGAATATTTCTAATACTGAATTACAGCAGAGTACAGTGTGTATAATAATATATCATTATGGGATGTGTCTAAAGTTCAGTAATGAATACATCAAGCATGTAAAGGCAATATGTTTATCTGCTGCTGTGGCTGGAGAAGAGAGCACATGCATGCTTTACAGTTATAAGAATTTCCCCTGTCTGTGTCGTGCTCAGTAGTGTGGCTGCAGAATGAGAGGCGTGATATATGTTGAAGTGGGCTTGTTCACATTTACATGTACAGGCCTAGTGTACCTCCCCCATTCATTACAATTTGTAAAGCATGAAGGGAAATGTATTTTTTTCAATCCAACTTACCTTCAACTAGATGATCCAAAAACTTCTCTTTGGTTTCAGATGTGATTTCATTGGTACTTTGCAGATATTCAAGGGAATAGCAATATCTGGAAAGTTTAGATACACTCTGCTCCCCACATCCATCTGGTAAATGAATTAAACTCTCTAAATTAATGATGATGTTGCCCATGATATCACCTGCCAAAACAAGATTGTATTAGTGAGGGAAAATAAAATAAAAAAATGTCCTTGCAAAATGATATTACAGTATTTGGTCCTCACCTACAACAATGATGTGAGCACGTTCAGTTCCTGGAATCAGCCGGTCTGGAATATTTAAGGTATATGATACTTTTTGGGTGTCATCTGGTATAAAATGAGAAAAAGGGAAATGGGGTGAACAAGAGAAAACACTAACACACTAGAAGACGTTTTGAAAGCAGATTGGTGATTTTGAGTTATAAAACACATGTAGAAAATAACATTGATGTCTAACACTACATAAGAGCAGACAATATATGTTAAAGGTAAACTTCAGACAAATAGCCAATTACAGTACACAGATGAAATCCATATATAGGAGGTGTTTTATTTATTGATGTTTACTAACAACTACAGCTTGTTATGGGACAAGGAAAGGAAAAGCAGCACACTGATGAGCCCATCTCTGTCACTTCATTTTCCTCCTATCAGCATGTTCCTCGTTAACATGGAAGCACTGCAGCACACCTGAATGGCTCCTTGTTCTGCTTCTACCTTTCCCAACACAAGCTCTACTGCACAGAGATTTGAAGACAGTAATGCCAAGTAGCATTTAACAAAATACATGTAACTATGAAATAATGAATTTAGAGCTGTGTCAGCCTACCAAGAGTCAATTTATGGTGTTAGATGGTCGCAATCAGTCTTTTTTATACCCTTCAAAATAGAGTATAATTGGCTAAACTGGTGCAAGAGAGTTTCTTCTCCCCGCATAGCTTTCTATGCTGTGCTATGTACATACACATCTGTGACAAAAAGTATATATTTTTTTTAATACTGAGGTGATGCTTACAAGAAGACTACTATTTAATGTCTGTAGCACCCTGCTATTTAGGCAGGGTTGCTAGTAAATTTAGTTTGCCAGGTGGCTAATTGATAGACATTCAATTCATTCCCCTCTAATTCTGGAATTGCTGCACCTTTTCTCTCCTGTCACTAGGTGGCACTGTGGCTGGTGACATTAGAATGGCAAGGGGCTTCACAAGGTCAGAGTATGAATGGAAGGGGCGTCTCAGCCAATTGGCAGGGGTTTCTTTAGTACCTTGGCCTGCTGGAAGAGCCTATTTATGTGGGTGGAGTAAGGTGATTGGGGTTCTGTGCCACCTGGATGGCTGTCTTTGTGGACATGCGTTATGTCGCCCCGGCCTGCTAGGCTGGAAGCCCAAGGCCTGCCCCAGTGACACCTGGCTTCTAGGCTGCCTGAGGCCTATCCAGGAGCAGGAGAAGCAGCATAGGGTTGGGACTGCAGGATTGGAGTACAACCAAGTTGAGAAGATTAAGCCGGACGGGGAACCAGTTGTAGTCAGAGGTAGTAGGGAAGCTGTCGCCACTAAGGGGCCATCCATCTTACTACCAGAGACTACAGTGAGTAAGCTTGAGCAAGTACCAGAGCAGTCTTCTCACCACCCGAGTACAGTGAAAAAGTGGGAAAGCTTCAGCAAGTGCCAAGCCAGGGACCCAGCAGGATAGAGGGGGTGATGCTTGAGGAGTATACAGCGGGATAGCTGTGGAAGAGCTCAGGGGGATCCAGTGACGACTGGAATCTGGAAGTCTAGTGAGAGACTGGGAGCTCATTGAGTGAAGATCTACAGAGAAATACTGTGGGATAAGAAACTGACTTTTCTGTGTTACCAAGAGTTATGTACAACTACCTTTTATTGACTGCTGCAAGATTAGTTGCCATAGGAGACGGCGGTCCTACCTATACAGAAATGTTATCCGGCTGGAGGCCTTTCACTGTATAGCTGTCTACCTATAGACGTCTCAGAGTCTGCCAGTTAGCATTGCATCTACTCAAGGGTGTTCTGGCCCTAACCTTCTCTCCCACAATTCTGTTAAGAGACAATAAATCTCTTATTCGCATTCAAAAAGTGACTGGCGCCCAACATTTCTTCTTGCATTACACCCACCATGCCTGGTAACCTACTTTACAAAGAAGGATGTCAGCTCTCCCTGACTCTGGAGGTCACCATTAGGCCTCTAAGGTCGGGGCCCTTGCTACATGTCTTTGCCTACTTTTGGCCAATGTATATAAGAAAACAAACAAATGAATTGGCATGCTTTGGAACTGAAGACAAAACATTGGCTCAATGTTACCATGGTACTTTAGATTACATCAATATCATGAAGAAATATTTTATTATTTTATTATTAAGAGCTGTCGGTTTTAGTGTTTGTCGTGGTGCAAGAGAGAGACTGGGGGGTATTTCCCTAAAGAAAAAAAAAACTCTTTTAGCCTTGGTGTGTTACAGCAGTGGTCATCAACCCTGTCCTCTGGGTCCACTAACAGGCCAGGTTTTATGTATTACCTTGGGGAGATGCAGACTAGAATACTGCAATCACTGAGCAGCAAATGATATCACCTGTGATGTATTTCAGTTATCTTGCAAACCTGGCCTGTTAGTGGGCCCTGAGGACAGGGTTGATGACCACTGTGTTACAGGATGTGGCACTGACACAAGGGTTGTTGTCATCTGGAATCAGAGGACAGATGCAATCGTGGCTCCTTTGGGGGTAAATGCTACATTCACAACTGAATAAACTCACTAATGGGTATATCCACTGACAGATAATGCTTGGACAGCTCCGGAAGCATCTTTAGCCACTTTGAATAAAGACACTGCTTGCTTAATTTAATTGAACCTCTCTAAATCCCTAAACAAGCCCACTAGGTTTAATCCAGCATTGAAAGAATACAGTACTATATACATATTTATTTTCCTGGATAAGAGTAGGGTAGGTTTAGGATGTTTGACTAGTTTCTATTCCTGTCTCTGTCCTACTGCAAACATTCACACTCTGTTTGTCCTGTGACCATTATCACTGGAATCGAGAGTGAGAAAAAAACTCTAAAATTTTTAGTGATCGCTTGGTCGGGAATAGACATGGTCACCTTCCTGATGTTCTTAGCTCCATCGCTCAAGCCAACTGACCTGAACCTCTAAGCAAATTTTATTCATATACCATGATGGTTTCACAATCGACCAATCAAGCACAGGCATTCCTTCAAACAGGAGGGGTTATACAACCAATGAACAATGACTATGGACGTCTCTGGGTGGGGGCAACATGTACGATCTCTCACCCCCTGTCCCTGTAAGCTATCTTCAGCTAGACAAAGGAAGCTTGGGATCATGAATGCTGTCCCCAACCATAACAAATTCAAAGACTCACATTTTTATCATTGGCGTGAATACTTATTCTGCATTGTTCAGAGAATTTGATCATACTACCGTCCTGTGTGGGTGGGAGATTATCTGCAGGTGCACGCCACGGCCCCCCAGCCTGTGTTAATCAGGCACACAGGGTTGACATGAGCGTACATCCGCTAAACTGCAGAGCAAACACATTCCCCCCAGACGATCATTCTGTGCATCACACAGGGGCCCTTCGCTGGTGGACATATCCCCACTCTGCAAACACTTCTCTACATCCCCAAGGAGCTTTTCACTACCAAACAGATCTCAACCAGCGTCAGTCTGCCCCAGTCAGCTCTTTAGAGAGGGTTGCGGGAGAACTAACACTGGGAGACACTATGACAGTACATATTAAATACATCTTCATAAAATTTCCACAATAAGGGGAAATCTTTGATGGGGAATACTTGTTCTGGTGACAACTAATCAAGGATTTCAATGTCCTCTCGTTTCCTGTTGTGTCTTCAGATAGTAAATGAAGGAAAATCTCACCAATAGTGCACAGACAGCAAAAAGTTGACTGTTCTCTACTCTACTGTGGCGAGTTTTACACATATGCCTGGATACTACAGAGCTGGGAGTATGAGTAAATCTGACAAACTGACTGTAAGTTGGATGGGCCACTAGATCACTTCCATTGACCCCGGGTAGTGCACCCCCCACTATGATTCCCATGGTGTGCTGTCCCAGAAACTAATGAACATCCATTTGCTGATCTCCCCTATCTAGAATGAACATGGATGATATGTGATATGTTACTTCCAGGTTCGGTTGTCACTTTCCCTGGTCCCTGCGGCTGGGGAAGAAGCTAATGAAGCACGATCTGTGCTCTAGTAGCTTCAGTGGAAGGCAGGTGAGACATTTGGAGTCTAATAGACAACCTGTCATAACAAAATGCTATAGTGTAGGGAACATTTGGTTACACTCAAGCACTTAAACCCTTCACAAATGTTGAGCCCCCCACATATATATTAACATAAACACAATCCTCAGGGTGCCTACTTAACCTACAAATACACTACAAACTACATACAGTATGTTACAGATCTTCACACAAGCTGGAGTGAGAACAGTAATTCTAGGGCCATTATTCATGACTTTAAACTGATAACCGGTAAGGTCTTTTAACCCCCCTGACGGTATTCCCGAGTCTGGCTCGGGGTGGAATTTTCATACCAAAAGCGGTATCCCCGAGCCAGACTCGGGACTGCATCGCTGGATCCAGGAGGAGGTTTACTTACCTTCTCCCTCGGATCCAGCGTTGTCTCCCCGCTGTACGAGCGAGCCGTGTCTCGCTCGATGCATCACATCACCGATCTCCATGCCCTGCGAGCGTTGCGACGCACGGGGACGGAGATCGGCGCCAAATTCAAAAAGTGAAACAAACAGTAAACATACAGTATAATGTAATCTTACAGATTACATTGCTGTATGTAAAAATTTCACATCCCCGTTGTCCCTAGTGGTCTGCCCAGTGTCCTGCATGCAGTTTTATGTAATAAAAACTGTTCTTTATGCCTGGAAACTGGAGATTGTCCATAGAAACCAAAACTGTCCTTTTACATCAAAAATGGTTTTAGACCAGCTAGAAAACAGCGATAATAAATTGGAATCACTCGCAGAATTGAGTGATAGCGATTTGTGGGGAGATCCGTCATCAAATACTGAAAAGTAATGACAGTGACAATTCTGCAACTGAGCAAATTTCAGTGTTTTTGATTTGATTACATTATTGAATAATTTTTATTATTGTTATATTATTATTTGGTACAATTATTTATAATTATTTATTATATTATAATTTATGATTTCATTTTTCAAACTTTATTATACCCGGGATGTCTGCTAGACTCTGGTTTGGACAGATTTAAGAGAGTTATTCCTAAGAATTGCAGGACTACAATATAAAACGCCAAATTTTCATGCAAAATAATGGTACCGCTTTTAGCACCTAAAATCCGAAATAATCGTACCGCCAGGGAGGTTAAAGCATCTCCTATGGAAAAATTTTGGTACGGAGGTTTGTCCCCATTCCACAGGCGCATGCAGTTTTAAGGTTGGACATGTTGGATATCTATTAAGTCTTTGCAGCCTAATCTTTTATGTTTAATGGGCAACATATTGGGGGTTATTTATGAAAAGGCAAATCCACTTTGCACTGAAAGTGCATTCACTCTAAATCTAAGGGGTAGATCTGAAATGAGTGGAAACTCTGCTGATTTTATCATCCAATCATTTGCAAGCTAAAATGCATCATTTTTTGATTTTCCTTGCATGTCCTCCTCAGATCTACAGCGACTTTACTTCCAAGTGCACTTGTAGTGCAAAGTGGATTTGCCTTTAGTAAATAACCCCCATTGTGTCTGTGCCCCAAAAAAAACATTCTCTTTATGAGCTGGCTGAAACAGCTTCATAATTGGAACCCCTCCAGGTGTTTTGGATGAGTGGTCCTCTGCTGCGCTCTGTGTCCTGTAGTGATGCAGGGATCATGGGATAGAACCACAGCATGCAGTGTGGCCTAGGCAAGTGTTACATGCTGAACATTTGTAGCAGGTAAATACACTGATAATTAGCAACTGGGAGGAGTACGTATCATTTATTTTTATTGCAGGGATGTCTTTAATGTTAAAGTGATTGTAAGGGTTCGTTTTTTTTTTTTTTTAAATAGCAAACATATCATACTTATCTCCACTGTGCAGCTTGTTTTGCATAGAGTGGCCCCGAACCTCACCCTCTGGGGTCCCCTGGCTGCTGTCGCGGCACCTCCCCACATCAGATAACCCATTAGGAGAAACGCTCTTGTTGCGGGCACACTCCTGAGTCCATAATTCGGCGTCCATATTTGCCGAATGTATGACTCGGCCCCGCCCCCCGATGCCCGTGTTATTGGATTTGATTGACAGCAGTGGGAGCCAATGGCTGTGCTGCAATCAATCTAATCAATCAGGACAGAGACACAAGCTGGGGCTGGTGTGCTCATTCCCATCGTGCAAATTTCGGGGCTCAGGTAAGTATAAGGGGGGTTCGGGGGCGCTGTTGCATTAAAAAATGTTTTTCACCTTGATGCATAGAATGCATCAAGGTGAAAAATGGCAAGGGTTTACAACCCCTTTAAGATTTAAAAAAGCGATGGACTCACTTGAAGATTATGGTATGCTTCATGAAAACAATCAGGTTTAGAGAGGTGACTTATTCCAATATTCCTTTTAAACAAAAAGCTATGGTACATACAGGGACTTTAAGC
Source organism: Lithobates pipiens (assembly GCF_037356315.1). Classification (NCBI taxonomy): domain Eukaryota; kingdom Metazoa; phylum Chordata; class Amphibia; order Anura; family Ranidae; genus Lithobates; species Lithobates pipiens. The sequence continues at coordinate 172,038,008 of NW_027507787.1, read as the reverse complement.
TAACTTTCTTTGATTACTCCGTGCAATTGAACACAAAACCTCCCCCTCTTGATAAGTAAGGGATGACAGACCTTTCCTGTCAAATTATGGTAGGCAAGGGGGAAAGAGCTTATTTGCTGGTACTGACATTTTTGTTATTTTAAATAAAAAAAAAGCCTTTACAATCACTTGAAGCATGCTTGTTCTTTTGTCTTTGCCATAATTTAAAAAAGCTAATTAAGCCAATTAACCACTTCAGCCCCAGAAGGATTCACCCCCTTCATACCCAGGCCATTTTTTGCGATATGGCACTGCGTTGCTTTAACTGACAATTGTGTGGTTATGCCATGCTGTAGCCAAACAAAATCAAAAAAAAATGTACAAAATCTAAATTTCTTCATTAGTTCCGACCAATGTGTATTCTGCTACAAATTTTTAGTAAAAAAAATCCCAATAAGCGTATATTGATTGGTTTGTGCAAATGTTATTATGTCTACAAACTATGGGATATTTTGTATGGCCTTTCTATTTTTATTTTTACTAGTAATGACGGCGTTCAGCGATTTTTAGTGGGACTGCGACATTGCAGCGGACAAATTGGACACTAAGTGACACTTTTTGAGGACCGGTGACACTAATACAGTGATCAGTGCTAAAAAGAAAAAAGCACTCACTGTACTAATGACACTGGCAGGGCAGGGGTTAACATCAGGGGCAATCAAAGGGTTAAGTGTGCTCCTAGGGAATGCTTTCTAACTGTGTGGGGGATGGCTTAACTGGAAGAAGAAAGATCTGTGTTCCTGTTTAGCAGAAACACAAGACCTCTATTTTTCTCTCTGACAGAACGGCAGTCTGCCTTGTTTACATAGGCAGATCGCACATTCTGCCTCTCCTGTCAATGATCAGCGGGTCCCAGTGGACATTGTGTCCCTCAAACCTGCTGATTAGCTCCCAGTGTGTCCAATCACCGGGTACTGGATATCTGCCGGAACCCACTGATTGTCGGACAGAGACACAGAACAAAGCTTGTAATCATGTGACAGTTTCACCATCTATACCTAGGAACTATAGAGATCGATAACCTTGATTCAGAAGGCAGATATCACATAGTAGATCCAATGGGTGAAAAAGCATACAGTAGTCATTTGTTTTGTGGTTGGCTAGGAATAAACCAGTGACCCATGTAGCAAATAGCACATAAGAAAGAAATGTCTTCAAAGTCTGATCATTCAGAAAAGAAAGAACTTGTCTTCTATGTGTATATATTTAGCTCTGCCCATGAATATCCTGTGCCCACTATCTTTCCTTTACCTTTAGCATATAGAAGATGTGTCTCCGTGATTTGTTCTTCATATCCCATGGGCTGAAAAGAAAAAACATGATTAAAGTGTTGAAATTTGATTACTGAAGGCTGATATTGAGACAGAAACATATAATTCTGTCAATTGTATGTAAAAAAAGCAAATGGGATTTTCACGTACCTAGTATTACATTCAATGGTGAGATTATATATCGGCCTGGAGTTTAATAGTAATGTGGAATTTAAGAGAATTTGACATTTGAAAAAACATTTTGATAGAGTGGGAAAGGTTGGTAACACTCTTACATCTTTATTGCTGTTTGTGTGCCAGTGTGTAGATTTTTCATAAATTCCTGTCCTACTATAGTACCCTGTTTCCCCTAAAATAAGACCTAGCATGAGTGTCGGTGATGGCTGCAATATAAGCCCTACCCTGAGAATAAGACATAGAAGGACTTTAACCAGGGCTTATTTGGGGGGTAGGGCTTATATTGCAGCCATCGTCGACAATCACGCTAGGTCTTATTTTAGGGGAAACAGGGGTAATACAAAAGCCTGTATTGCTAACTGTGTTCTTGTTGAAGATATTTTCCTTATTCCTATTCTAGTGACAAAACATGTAGTGAAAAATAAAGCTTTTGTGTGGATCACTAAACATTTAAAATACCATTTATTGTCCCCTTCCCCTTCAGGGCTGGGCCAAACCGGCGGACTTCTGGCACTGTTTGAGGCGGACACATTTGTTTACATTGTGAAGAACTTTGACCCATGACACATCCATCATGGGGTACAGGACAGCCAATTGAGACATTTCAGCACATGGACATACGCCCTACCTTATAAATAGACCTGATCTGGTGACCATTTTACATTCTGTCTTTTGTCAGTGTAGGGAAAGGACGCTGTGTGGAGCAGGGACAGTCAGTCTAATCACTAGCTAGCTAATTAGCTATTACTATTAGGTCCACAAAATTCCTTTTAAAGGACTGGTATAGGTGTACAGTATATAGGGTTGTAATACACTTATAATATACTTTCAAATATAGAAAGTATATTATGGTGCACTGCTGTGCTGCTGAATGCTGACCGATTCTGCAGCTGTCTTTTATCAGTGTAGGGACTGAGGGACAGTTTGGTGTTTGGAGCAGGGACAGTCTGCAAATCACTAGCTACTAGGTCCACAAAGGTCCTTTTACTGGTATAGGTGTACAGTATATAGGGTTGTACACGTATAATATACTTTCTTTCAAATATAGAAAGCATATTATACTTCACTGCTGTGCTGCTGAGTGCTGACCGATTCTTCAGCTGTCGTTTCTCAGTGTAGAGAGGGACTGTTTGGTTTTTGGAGCAGGGACAGTCTGCAATTCACTAGCTACTAGCTAGCTACTACTAGGTCCACAAGGTCCTTTTAAGGACTGGTATAGGTGTACTATTTGGTGTGCAGTATATAGGGGTGTAATACAAGTCTAAAATACTTGCAAATATAGAAAGCATAGTATAGTGCATTTCCACTGTGCAGCATTGTGACTGCTGAGCGGTTCTGCAGCGATACTACAAAGAGTGACAAGGGGTAAGGGCCGGGCAGAGGGAGGGGCTCAAGCACAGGTTGGCACACTGGGACACTGGCACAGGACTGCGCTGCCCTGAATGTGGCACTGATCCTCTCCTGCACCTCCTACATAGCCTGGCCTGACCTTGCCTCTCCTCCATGGCCTTCATGCGCTCCTGAATTGTGAAAATTTCACAGATAAAAAAAGAATACTTGTCGTCGATCCTAGATTCACTGAATACTTTTGTTATGTCAGTGTCCATGTTGTGGGACCATGTGTGCACAGCTAGCAAGTATTTTGTGGCTGAAAATATGACCTGGAGGTTTTTAAGGTTCGTCTGCCATTAAAGTCAAAGGGGCCCACCGCGAACCTTGCGGTTTGCAAGCTTTTGTACTTTTGGATGTGTATTATTTATAATTATATTATTATTAATTTGGTCTCTTTCCGGAACTTTTAGGTTGTTGCCTGAGCCTTTCTTATAAGTGTGTCTATATTTAACTTGAGGGTACATCTTGGTCCGGCAGCTGTAAGTATCTCTAGCTTATGATGATGAAGGGGGATTTGATTGTTTAGGAGACTGAACACCATGGCTGATATCTTAATTAGATAATTATTTTGACAGATATATCTTGTTGAATGCTACTCCTGGATCTTGGGTTTGCACAGGCACCATCCACTTGTCCCCTAAATTCGATCTAAGGGTGATACACCTCCTCCATGGTACGGGCCTCCTTTCAATGTTGGCCTGACTTGTGTTATACATATGTAAGCGAGTCTGATTCTGAGTAGAATTATGATGGAATATTTATTGATAATGTACATATACTGTAATATTTGGAGTCTATACTTGAAGGATTTGACTTGTATACCTCTGCTCTCCCATTTTTGGTCCTTTTAGGTTCTATGGTTCATATTTACCTGGTTACATAGTTACTAAGGTTGAATAAAGACACAAGTCCATCCAGTTCAACCTGAGTGAGTGTCTACAATTGTCCCTATCCCTGTACATTGCACACTCACATTGGTCCCTACCCTCAAGGAGCCCACAATCCAAGGTCCCCATTCATGTACTAGGGCCAATTTTGGACAGAAGCCAATTAACCTACCTGCATGTCTTTGGAATGTGGGAGGAAACCGGAGTACCCGGAGGAAACCCACGCAGGCACAGGGAGAACATGCAAACTCCAGGCAGGTAGTGTCGTGGTTGGGATACGAACCAACGACCTTTCTTACTGCTAGGTGAGAGTGCTAACCACTACACCACTGTGCTGCCCTGAGGAAGCCATCGGTGAAACTCATCAACCAGTATCTATGATGTTGACTACAAAAGTATACCAGAACATGGAAGGGTGTTTTTTAATGAATTTTTTGTATAGTTTGTATTTTGTATCAATAAAATTAGAAATGTATTATAAATTGTTTGTATATCTTGTTCAGGTACCGGTATAGTCCATTCTCTCCTTCTCACTTTTTTTGTTTATGGTTTCACCACTCATCTAAGCTATGGGTACAATTGGAATTAAATTCTATAGATCTCTGTGCCCTTCCATGGACTTTGCTTATTCTACAAAAGGGCCTCTCAATTCCAGCAAATCTTATTAGGCAAATACTACACTACCCATCTATAGAATATCGAAACAATTGAGCCCCATGACCCCCTTCTTTGGAACACAGAAGAATTATTCAGGTCCTTCAGTCGAGTCCATTATTAATGGTAGCCTCTTCGTCTATGATGCTTTCTTATAATCCCGCGCAGTGGCTACAGAGGCATCAAGTTTTGTCTTTTATATGATCTATCCTATCAAAACAAGATATCTATGCCAAACCAACTGCCTTTGAATCTTTGTTGTTGCAAGAGGAGCCGCTATCACACTCGGTCTCTGCATTATACTCTATTCTTTAAAGACAGCGAAGCAGGATGTGTTTAGACACTTTCTTGCTGCAGCTAGAGCAGTCATTTTGTAAAATTGGAAATCAACGATGGTACCCTCCCTGGGGGAATGGGCAATTAAACTTAACTATATTTGAGATCTAGAAGGTCTGTTGGCGCACGAAGGGGGAAGAAAAGAACAGTTTTCTCATACTTAGTTTGTTTGGTCTAAGTTTTGACATTCATCTGAGTTTCTAAATTGGATTAAGGGAAATTCTACCACTGTTTAGCTATGTTGGAGTGAGTAAGTATAACTGTTCTCGTTTTCATAACTTAGCTCCCCCCCCCTTTTTTTTTTCTTGAAATGTTGGATTGTTTATACTATAATCACAACATCCAATCTGTTTTATAAGCTAATATGAAGCACCTTTTTTACTTTAGATATTTATAAATAACCCCTGTCAGGTTTTTTCATTGGTGTCTGTACCCCTGTTAGAGAGATTCAACCTCTCTCTTGGTCCTGTTTGCTAATATCATCAAAAGTGAAAGTAAAAGAACTCTTACTAAATAGGAATCAGATCTAAATTTCACATTTACAGAGGATTGGTGGAAATCAGCCTTCAAGGAAATCTCCAGAGCTTCCCACTGCCTCAGTCACTGGAAAATGGTGCGTACGATCTACAATAGATGACAATACAACCTCCCCATAGATTAGCGAAAATATTTCCTGACAGGTCTCCCCTTCGCTGACGCAACTGTGGGCAGGCAGGCCACCTCCTACATACATGGTAGGGATGCCCAAGCCTTAAAAGATTTTGCAACCAGGTTTTTCAACTTATCTCCTCAATTATGGAATGTACAGCAAAACACAGCCCAATCCCGAACTCACACTTCTTCATATAGGTACTAAGAGATTCCCACCAAATTTCATGTATTACTAGCCGCTCGCACACTAGTGCTCCAAAATTGGAAGGGTACTAAATGTATCAATATCTCAGATGTAAAAATACTAGTCCAACGAAACGACACCTTTGAAAGACTAATAGCTAAATACTCCCTTTCATACACGTCCTTTGACAAATCTTGGAAAATATGGGCTGAAAATTGTTTGAACCCATAGACACAGGCATCATATCTCGCTGACATTGTTGTTAATACAGTCACTACTTACTCCTAATCTTGCATATCTTGCTTATGTGTTCTATCATGCGTTCCAACGCTAAGCATGTGGTCACAATTGTGTGTTTTTCTTGTTTTGTTACTGCTTGAAAAACAATAAAAATCTATTGGAAAAAAAGTGAAAGTAAAAGAAAATCTCAAATTTTGGGTTGTCTCCAGAACAGCAATAGAGGGGGAAAGGTCAGATCATCCAAAGGGGATATTAGTTCTGGTAACAATCAGGGATTCCTTCACTTTGAGGGGGACTTTTTCTGACTTCCTGTTTTACCTATATTTCTGCTTTAACCTTCATGTTGACTCCTCACCTTGACCACTATGGTTTTTTCAATGGAATCCAATCTGTGTTCCTTTGTTATCAGAAGAGGGTCTTCCTTGCAGTCCCCTTCAATTTCCAGAGATCCACTTTTTATATGAATCTTGATTTCATCTAAAAAATTAAATAGGATGGCTTTATCATCCAACCAGATACCTCATTATTAAATACAAATATCTTAATTATTTCTATATTTTGGCTATTACTTTTTAATTACACAGCATCAGTGAATAGTAATTTAATTGTTAATGTTCGTAGCTAAAGCTATATCAGAATATCAGATCATGTGAATGGATGGGGGGAGGGGGGTTCAGAAACATGAAACAAGAGGCACAGCACAGTCTGGCAGCTTATTTTTTTTTTCAAGTAAACCATATAAAATAACTTCTTCTTAAAAAATGGCATGTGTATAAACAGTACATATGTTTTGCTTTTTTGCTTACAGCCCACAGGAAAACATTTTCCTTCCTGGGCATCAGGAAGGGCTTCGAAGCATTAGGGCATATATTTTGAATGCTCTAATTTATATCCCTGCTAACTGAGCTTAAAGCTGGCTATACGTTATACAATTTTCTTATTCAATTTGCTTTAGATTTACCTTCAACTATGTAGTGCAAGGGCCTTCCTGATAGCATACAAATTGAAAGTGTTTAGGTTTGACCTCCATATTATATGGTTTTGAAAAAAAATCTAAAGGAAAATTATACATGAAGATTCTGTAATGTATGGCCAGCCTTATGTATTGTTTCATGGTGGCCACATAACTGTTGCACACCTTTTCTGTTGGTGAACTTTTTATCCAGAACTCCGTTATATACAGGCTAATCATTGCTTTCTAAATTCTACATCATACCCATTCGGGTTGATTTACTAAAGGCAATTAGGCTGTTCACTTAGCAAAGTAAATTTTTACATTGCAATGAAATTTTCCCTGGGCTTAGTGCATAACGTGAAGCGCTGATGACTTATATCATTCATTTATATTCAAGCAAAAAACATGTTGCTTCATTTTTATTGCACGTGATTGGGTATTCTTTGCAAAGTTAATTCTTACCACATTTACTAAGCTAAAGATAAATTACCATAACAGGTGAAGGTACTCTATTCCTTAAGTACATCAACCACATGGCATTCATGTTTTGCACAGATATAGCTCTGTATTTTAGGCTTCAGATTTTAATCTTTAGCTTACTTAGCGAGGAAACTCAGGGATTCTCGGTCCTCATCTCCTTAAAGGATACGTTCAACTTTTGAAAAAAATAATAACTGCACTTTTTTTGCATGTTTCTAAGGAGCCGGTAGAGCTTTACACCTGTGAGCAGCAGATCAGAGGTCCAATGTCAGGCTCTTGCAGACTCTCAGGACAGCTGTCTGCTCATACCTTCCTTACAGACAAGAGAGAAGAAAGATCACCAGTGCCCTCACATTTCATTGAGAACTACAAACCATCAGCCACAAACAGTCTATTAATTAACAGTAAACTGTCAATGAATGATGTGGCCAAATGAGCGGAGGCCCACACAGCCTTGCTGATTTCAAATTGTGACAGTGAGTGAAGGGAGAAGATCCCCTGACCCCTGTCACCAGAGGTGCATGTTGAACATGTAACATGTCACACCCCAAATATGGGTGTAACATATAACATGTTCAGAAAGGTGAACTTAGGCTTTAAGTTTCATACTAAAGCTGACCACATGAATTCTGAGCCTTTATATAAAATCAGCCTTCCTGAGTTTTTTTCACGAGTACCTATACAATACTATTAGTATATGTGTTAGGATCTACCCCATCATCCAATTTTACCTAGTACAGCTTTAGTCAAAAGTAGATGAGAGCTATAAAGCAATGAATTACAGCATGCTGGCAGAGCAGCCAGCTTCCCTTCCTGGGTAAAAGGAAAACATATTGTAATACATTTTAACAGTACTTAGTTTTGTAGCTGTGGCATCCCAGCTGAAGTGGCTGACATGACCATCACAGACACATCGGGCTTGATCTTTGCCTTGGACTGTATGGATACCATCAACTTCAGATAGAGACACTACCACCTGTAAGGATGAGATAGCACTTTAGAAAGAGAGATCTGACAAACGTACAGTATCTATGTGGAATTGTTTAAATTATCAGTTCAAATTGCAGCATCAAAAAAATTCTCTTCTAAACTGTAAGCTGTTGAAACTGAAGCAGGCCATAGATGGTTCGACTCTCGGCCAGTTCAGGCCCATGATTACTATGCTTGAAGTTTGAATAAAAACTATGATTTAACTGAGTTTCTATACATGAAGCACTTTTACATTACTAATGTTGTATTTGTGCAAAGTGCTGCTCAAAACCCAAAGTAGACATTAACAACAAAGATGTTCCATGGTACCTCTTTTCTAAGCTGCTTAAATAATATTTTTGATTGATTGCTATGGGTTACTGCAAGATACTACTTATTATAGTATGTGATTAGGTGGAGCTACTGACTAATTGGTCTTACCAAAATACATTTCTTCTCATAGCTGAAGATCTGGGCATCAATTTTAAATTTCTCTCCTTGCACCACAGAGTAAGGTATAACTAGGTCAATGAAAAAAGACTGGAAGGTGATGAGCCCAACATTTCGGATCTCCCCAATACCAGATTTTCCCAGGCACACGGCATCCGTCTCCCATTTGGTGATACTGTCTGGTGTATTCAGGTTTAGCACAGTGTGGCCTTCTGGGCTGTGAGGGAAAAGAAGAGACTGATGAAGCCAAACTGCTTAACACATAATTGAAACAATTTTTATATGGAACTGTTTTATCTGTGAATAAATTACTAAAGTTGCATAAATACTTGTATGATCCGCCTACACCTGCTGTGCTACAAAGAGTTTGACAACATCTTTCAAAATCTGCAAGTTTTCAGCTGCTGCCACTAAGGTCTTCTTTCTGCTAGTTGAGATATAATGAATAGGGATGGCCCAACTGTTTGGCCAGCGGTCGGTTCGCGGGGAATTTTGCGTGTTCGCCCGATCGGTGGACTATTGCTGCTGTTCGCCCGGTGGACATATGTGTTTACAGTGTGAAAGAACTTTGACCCATGATGACACATCCATCATGGGGTACAGGACAGCCAATTGAGACATTTCAGCACATGGACAATTGGACATTCCCCCTACCTTATAAATAGACCTGATCTGGCGGCCATTTTACATTCTGTCTTATGTCAGTTTAGGGACAGGACGATGTGTGGAGCAGGGAGAGACTGTAGTGACACAAATCGCTAACTATTAGGTCCACAAAAGTCCTTTTAAGGACTGGTATAGGTGTAGTACAGTATATAGGGTTCAGTGCACTGCTGTGCTGGTGATTGCAGCAGCCTGTCTTTTGTCAGTGTAGGGACAGGACGCTGTGTGGAGCAGGGACAGTCAGTTTAATCACTAGCTATTACTATTAGGTCCACAAAGTTCCTTTTAAGGACTGGTATAGGTGTACAGTATATAGGGTTGTACACGTATAATATACTTTCTTCCAATATATGGAAAGAATATTATACTTGACTGCTGCTCGATTCTGCAGCTGTCTTTTATCAGTGTAAGGACTGAGGGACAGTCTGCAAATCACTAGCTACTAGGTCCACAAAGGTCCTTTTAAGGACTGGTATAGGTGTACAATATATCTGGTGCAGGGCTGTGCTGCAGATTACTGCCCTGTTCTGCAGAAGTCCTTTATCAGTGTAGGGACTGAGGGACAGTCTGCAAATCACTAGCTACAAGGTTCACAAAGGTCCTTGTAAGGACTGGTATAGGTGTACAATATATAGGGTTGTGGTGCACTGCTGCTGACTGCTGCCCTATTCTGCAACAGTCTTATCAGTGTAGGGACTAAGGGACAGTCTGCAAATCACTAGCTACTAGGTCCACAAAGGTCCTTTTAAGGACTGGTATAGGTGTACTATTTGGTGTGCAGTATATAGGTGTGTAATACATGTATAAAACACTTGCACATATAGAAAGCATAGTATAGTGCATTTCCACTGTGCAGAATTGTGACTGCTGAGTGGTTCTGCAGCGATACTACAAAGAGTGACAAACGCAATAAAAAAAAAGTATTATAACTGGTGTGATAAACCATTGGCCCCCAAAAACGACAGATTGAAGCGGGGTGTTATATACCTTCTTCCACATACATACTGCACTTCTCTAGAGACTTTTGTCACAGGGTCATTTAAAAAATGACAGTCAGAGGAAGAGGCAGGCCCTTCCGCAGGGGTGGTAGGGGTAGGGCAGGAGCAACAGGCTTGAGCCAAATTGGCAAATTGCAGAAGGTGCGTGCGATTACGTCAAAGGACGCACCAGACTTGGTTGAGTGGCTCACTCAGCCTTACTCTTCTGCACCCTCCTCATCCTCTCGATCTGTACTCTCTTCTTCACTCTCTGCTATGTGCACCCCCAAAGACACTACCACCAACACCACCACCACATACCTTCCTCTTGAGTCACAGGAATTATTTTCCGATCCATATCAAGACATTTCTGATGCGCAGCCACTCTTGGCATTGGGTCAGGAAGAGGAGGTAGCAACAACCACCACTCAGGAGTCTGACGACAGTACCCAGATCAGCCCAAGGAGGAGCTTGGTCCCCGCTGTTGCTGCCTACTCCGAGATCTCTACTTATAGCGGTGGGGAAGGTGACGTCGATGATGACGTGTCTAGTGATGTCACGTGGGTGCCCACAAGAGAGGAAGAGGAGGGGAGTTCAGATGGAGATATGGACCAGCAGATAGGGAGGAGAAGCAGGAAGAACTTAGATTTCACAGGAGGGACAAAGCAGACTGCGAATGTATCAGGAGCGAGGCATCAACCATGTACGGTCACATCTGGTGCTCCCAGGACGCCAGCACATGGCTCCACAGTGTGGGCTTTTTTCAACGTGTCCGCTCCTGACAATAGTGTTGCCATCTGCAATCCTTACAGTCAACGCATACGTCGCGGTAAGCCCAACACTCATCTAGGGACAACCGCCTTAAGAAGGCACCATCACCGAAGCTGCCATCACCGAGCCCAGTGGGAGCAACGGAACACACAAAGCAACACTCCAGGCTCTCACCGTCCAGCCTCGTCTTCTACTTCTCCTTCTCCTCTCTCCTCACAATTGTCCTCCACTCCACCTTCCATCACACCATCCTCACGTTTTTCTGCAAAAAGGCAAGCTTCTGTGGGCCAAATGTTCGAGCGTAAAAAAATTATAACGCCGGATAAACTCTTGCCCAATAGTTGACGGCTGGCTTGTCAGAACTGATAGCTCGCCAACTACTGCCATATAAACTGGTGGACTCGGAGGCCGTTCGAAAATTTGTGGCCATTGGAACACCACAATGGAAGGTCCCAGGAAGGAAGTATTTCTCACAGAAGGGCATCCCAGAGCTATATGGCCATGTTCAGCGGCAAATGAATGTTGTTGGGCGTGATGGGGAGAGGAGAACGAGGATGACGACATTATCCTGGATGATGAGCAAGAGCCAGGCCACCACACCGCTTGCAGTTTACTGCAAATGGGGGCCTTCATGCTCCAGTGTTTTAACAGGGACCCCCGTATAAAAAGCATAAGGATCAAGGACCAGTACTGGGTGGCAACATACTTAGACCCCCGGTACAAACACAAAATGGCGGAAATGTTACCACCGTCACAGAGGGCTGTCAGAATGGAGCACTTCCAGGCCTTGCTTCGAGAAATGCTGCATTCTGCTTTTGCATGCGCTGGCAGAGGAGGAATTCCCACTCCCAGAGAAAGAGTTGCAGGTACCAATCCAACAGCGCCTGCAAGAAGAGGCCAGTTTGAAGATGTGTTGGTGACTTCTGATATAAGGTCATTCTTTCAGCCGACCCATCGACAGGTCTCATCCGGATCCAGCATCAGGGAACGCCTAGAACAACAGGTGTCCGACTACATTGGGTTAACAGCCGATGTGGACGCTCTGAGGAGTGATGAACCCCTGGACTACTGGGTGGGCAGGCTTGACCTCTGGCCAGAGCTTGCCCAATTTGCAATGGAACTGTTGGCTTGCCCCTCATCCAGTGTCCTGTCCAAAAGGACGTTTAGTGCAGCAGGGGGGATCGTGACCGATAAGCGCACTCGCCTAGCTCACGACAGTGTTGAAATTAATGTGGCATGGATCGCGGAGGAATTCAACACATGTGACCAGTAGACCATGTATATCTCTATAAACAATTTATTTAATCAAGCACACAGGCCTTTTTCTACATTTGGCTCACTTCCTTGTCCAAAAAAAGCACACCGTACTATATGCCCGTACCCTCCTGTTTGAAGAGGTTGAGCGGTGTCATATTTTTGGGGCCCAGCAGCGAGTTGCTGGTATCAGTGCTGGTGTCAGTGCACTCTATCTTGGCGCTGGTGTCAGTGCACTCTATAACGGCGCTGGTGTCAGTGCACTCTATCACGGGGCTGGTGTCAGTGCACTCTATCACGGGGCTGGTGTCAGTGCACTCTATCACGGGGCTGGTGTCAGTGCACTCTATCACGGGGCTGGTGTCAGTGCACTCTATATCATGGGGCTGGTGTCAGTGCGCTCTATATCACGGTGCTGGCATCAGCGCTCTATATCACGGTGCTGGCGTCAGTGCTCTATATCACGGTGCTGGTGTCAGTGCTCTATATCATGGTGCTGGTGTCAGTGCACTTTATCACGGTGCTGGTGATCATCTCCTGCGCCCTCTTCATAGCCTACCCTGACCTTTCCTCTCCTCCATTGCCTTCATGCACTCCTGAATTGTCAAAATTTCACAGATAAAAAAAGAATGCTTGTAGTTGTCGATCCCAGATTCACTTCATACATGTGTTATGTCAGTGGCCATGTGGTGGGACTATGTGTGCACAGCTAGTAAGTATTTTGTGGCTGAAAATATGACATGTAGGTTTTTAAAGTTCACCTGCCATTGAAGTCAATGGGGCCCGCCGCAAACTTTGCGGTTCGCAAACTCTTGGCCGCGTTCGCGTAACGTCCCGTCAGAAGTTCGTCCATCTCTAATAATGAATATATGGTGGCCACATTAATGATGGATTTCCACCCATGGAGCCTGTAGGCACAACACTTTTGGTACCCGAAAGTTACACCCGTCTGCAAATAACTTTTTGTTTGTTGAATTCTCACACTGCCAGAGACATTTTTGCATTTTTTTTGCCCACCTGTTTAAGGCCTGGGTCACACCTATGCATTTTTTAGTTCATTTTCAGCAACATACTATAGTCCATTTAATATGGTTTCCTATGGGTCACATTCACATCTGTGCATTTTATGGAAAGGGCCAGTGACCAGTAGGTTGTGTTTTAGTTTCCATAGACTTCAATGGATCAAAAACGTGTATTGAAAAACGCAAAATTCACCTCGAATATGAACAACTGCAACGTGCATAGATGTGAACTAGGCCTTAAGGAAAAGCTCATCTTTCTAGAAAAAAATGCACATATTTTTTCAGAAAAACTGTGCACTTATTTCTTTTACCTTCAGGAGCTTGGAAAGCCCAGCACCCGCAATCAGTAGATCACGAGTGCAATATCAGGCTTCTGCAGACAAGCACCGTAGGTTTCAGCCTGTACCTCCACACAGATTGTCAGTTTGAAAACTGCAGGGATTGTGAATGTACTACAGTGCCATCGCCCTCAGAACTACAAGCCATCTGCCAGTAGTTGTAGTTCATTAATTCACAGGAAACTGATGCAGCTGTGTGGGTGAAGCCCCGAACAGCTAAGCTCTTTTCAAATGACAGCGGGTACTTCAAAGGTGATGCAATGTAAGTCCCTATGCCTGTTAAATCTATCCAAGTAGAGGGGAGGGAGACCAGAGAAGTCAATTTGCTGCTCTCCACTTCCTTTGACTGACCCGGAAGCAATGTCTAAAAACTGCGACTAAGGCTCTCACCAAAATGCGTCAGTTTTTATTTTATTATCACTCTTATGTAGTCAATAAAATTAGCAATTTGGAATACAGGGTTGCCTGCTTCATCTATTCGTTTATCCTGTTCCGGTGTGTGAGGACACTGAGCCCGGGAACCTGTGTGTGGATCTTGCATTTGAATCAGGCTCTACCTCGCAGTGAGCGCTGCACCTACTAGACTTTCTTCAACTTTTTATACATTGCTTTTAGGTCAGTGAAAGGAAGTGTAAATCAGCAAATTGACTTCTCTGGTCTCCATCCCCTCTACCTGGAGGCACCTGCTTTACTCATCCCAGGTCCACCAATGGACATGCAGAGCCTGGGAAACATGACAGGGGCCCACACAGGGGGGGACCAGGAGTAATGGGTGTATGTGGAAGTGTTGCAGTGGATGCACAGCCTCCAGATTGCTTTTTTTATAATTACTCTTATGTAGTAAAATTTGCATTTCAGAATACAGAGTTGCTGGTTCCATCTATTCGTATAAAAAGTCACTTCTGAATCTTGGTGTCAATGTCCCTCACCAGCATGGCTGGGAAACAACGTAATGGAGTGTGATATACACTCCATTACATTCATTGGAGGACAGGTGAGACATCAGTGGGCTTTTAGACCCTTGATGTTTTATCAAAGAGAACCTGTCACTAAAAATACATCACATAGGGGGCTTTTTGTGCTCTGTGATTAAAAAAGTATAGTACAAAAATTTTAAGAAGTGTAAAAAATGACACCCACTTTTAAAAATCCCCCCATGTGCGATACACATAACATATCATCACACACGCCACAGTGAGAGCAATAATTCTAGGTCCATTATTCATAGTTAAAGCGATTGTAAAAATTTGTTTAAAAAAACATGTCATACTTACCTCCTCTGTGCAAGGGTTCTGCACAGAGCGGCCCCAATCCTCCTCTTCTAGGGTTCTCGGGCGGCCCTCCTGGTTACTCATCGAGTTCCCCCACTGAGAGCCGCTCGGGCGTGCTCCCGGGTCCTGCTGCTGCGTCCATTGATACAGAAGGACTCAGCCCTGCTCCGACTCCCCTGTCACTGTATTTGATTGACAGCAGCGGGAGCTGCTGGGCTTATGCTCATCGCTGGAACGATCGGGTTCAGGTAAGAAAAAGGGGGGCTCTGGGAGGCAGATGCATAGAATGCACTAAGGTGAAAAACCTTGAGACTTTACAACTCCTTCAACTCTAAACTGATGACCTGCGCTTTTTTTTTGAGGGGCTATGGAAAATATAGGGTGCTGAAGCTTGTCTCTTTTTCATGGATGCATACAATTTTAAGGTTTGACATATTGAGTATCTATTTAATCAGGGCAACCTTATTTATTGCATTTGTATGCCCTAAAATTTACATTAGTGTATTTTTTACTGAACGTTTGCGCTTCATAAACCGTTGCACTAACCTTGTCGGACATAAAAAATTGGAACTACCTTTTTACTTACCTGCTTTCAAAAAATATATGTGTTGTGGTCTTATGTAATATTCAGGCCTAAAATTATTTTAAAACATTTACATAAAAAAAATGCAAAACTGCCTATGGCAGTGAAGCAATTCAGAAAAAAATGCAAATACAAATAACATTTTATAAAACAAACTAAACCAAACTACCCTAAATACATCCCTCCCTCCCACAAAACACTGTCAAAATTAGGAAGTAAAATAAAGATGTTTTCTTTCAAGCAAATTTCACCCAAGCAGCTCATTGAGTGAGATGTCACTTTGGTGACAACTATCAGAAATCACTTTGCTCATCCCTACCGAGCAATAATCTACTTACCCAACCAGCACTAATTCAAACAGCCAGGTATCTGGGAAGGAAATTCTTGGGGAATGTTGCTTGACCTCATCTTCTTTGACTTTAGGATACAAAATAGAATCATAAAGTAATAGTGATACGGTACAAGAAGCTGCTATGGAATTAAATAAAATCTATCAGAAAACAAAATATAGAAGGCGTACACATTTGGGATTGATTAACTAAAGACAAATAGGCCATTAACTTTGCAAAGGAATTTTCTCTTAGTTTAGTAAATGAGGTGGAGTTATACTGAATTTTATTATTCAATCATATGAAAGCAAAAGTACTGATTTTTTTTTTTTTTTTTAATCTTGCATGCGATTGGGTATTCTTTACAAAGTAAATGTTTTGGAAAATTATATGTTTGCACTCATCGTAAAATCTTTCTCTGAGTTCATTGAAGGTGACAGCCAGATTATTAGCATGGCCATAGGGTATTGTACCACCTAGGACAGGGGGCTCCTGCTGGTTCCCAAATCTTCCGTGTAGAACACACATATTCAGTTAGTAACCAGCAGTATAGAGACATATAATACCAAGATTGAACTCCGTAAACAGGGTGGGTGCTGTGTCCTTCAATGAACCCAGATAAAAGGATTTTATGGTGAAAACAACAATCTAATTTTCTCTTACATTCAAACTTGAGAAGCAGAGGCAGAATGATGAAAATGTGTAGGTACTTCCGCACTAATCAACCAATACTGTATATAAAGCACACTGAACCCTCGGCTGCTTCTGCCAATATCAACTTGTGTCCCACACAATGAAATATTACAATAAATAAAATATTACAATAGATACCCCAAAGTGCGTACTTGGATATCACCATATAAAATTATATATAAGTAAACAAATTCATATACTTATATGCAATAACATAAAGTGCACATTAGGTATAGAAAATAACAGTGTCACTGGGGGACATTACATGATCTTCATATACAAAATCCCAATATTGCATTTGTGCCCACAGCACTGTAAACGCACTGATTAATCGCATCCCCACCCGCCTTTCTTCACCTGTTCTGTTTGCTTTGTCATTCACTCATGTATATGCATGTGTGCGTGTACATGTTTTCTAATCGATTCTGAGTTTTGATGCAAAAAAAAAACAAAAAACAATTTTGCCTATTTATCTTCTGATTTGCAAATGTGTTTGTATGCTCTTGGTTTTTCCTTGATTTTCACTAGATTGTAGTTTAGGCCAATATTCATCTACATCTTTTTGGTTAAAAAAATAAAAATAAAAATAAAATTTTAAAAATGAAATGAGGTAAATACTAAACTAGGGAAAAAGGAAAATAAGGCATATAAGTATAAGAAAGGGAAATTATGCTTGATTAACCACTTCGACCATTTGGCTGCCCAAAGACCAGATCACTTTTTGCGATTCGGCACTGCGTTGCTTTAACTGACAATTACGCAGTCTTACGACATGGCTCCCAAACAAAATTTACATTCTATTTTTCCCACAAATAGAGCTTTCTTTTGGTGGCATTTGATCACCTCTGCGGTTTTTATTTTTTGTGCTATAAACAAAAAAAGAAAGACAATTTTTTCAAAAAAAGCTAAATTTTTTACTTTTTGCTATAATAAATATGTGCCAAAAATATAAAAAAAAAATATTTTTTTCCTCAGTTTAGGAAAAAACTGCAATTTGCAATAAACGTATATTGATTGGTTTGCTCAAAAGTTATAGCGTTTACAAAAGAGGGGATAGTTTTATGGCATTTTTATTAACTTTTTTTTTACTAGTAATGGCGGCGATCTACAATTTTTATTGGGACTGCGACATTATGGCAGACACGTCTGACAATTTTGACACATTTTTTGGACCATTGGCATTTTTACAGTGATCAGTGCTATAAAAATGCATTGATTACTGTAAAAATGTCACTGGCAGTGAAGGGGTTAACTAGGGGGCGATCAAGGGGTTAATGTGTTCCCTATTGTGTGTTTTAACTGAAGGGGGGATGGGACTGTGTAGGGGAGATGACAGATCGCTGTTCATACTCTGTATGAACAGACGATCTGTCTGTTCTCCCACAGAGAACCAGGATCTGTGTATTTACACACACACACACACACACAGATCCCGGTTCCCCGTGTGCCCCGAGCGCTCGCGGAGCCTACCGGTGATCGCAACCGCCGGGCACTCGCATCAGCTCTCTGGGCGAGCAGGGGGCACGCGTGTGTGCCCCTAGTGGTCAAATCTAGAAGCAATGCAACATGACGGCGATTCACGCAGTACAATTGCGGCGGCTGGTCGGCAAGCGGTTAAAGCATGTTATACAGCACAGTGCATGTGCTGTGTAATTTTGCCCCCCGCGACACCTGAAATACCTAGCTGATCCTGCCTAGATATGCCCTCCCCTTTGTAAACTGACCACGGTATATCATGGCTGCTGAGAACTGATACCGTGGTCAGTTTACATGCCTCTATCATCCGCTGTGTCTCCTGTCTCTCTTCCATCCTCTCCCCCCTCCCTTCCCTGCCTGTCTGCTCCATGTCTGTGCCTGCCCCCTCCTCCTGCTGCTCAAATTAGGGTTAAATTTACATTATCCTCTCGGTTGGTTCATGTAATGTCCCCCTGTGACTGTGCTTTATATAAAAAGGAAGCTATACACCTGTTTCAGAGTGGCGATCAGCGCTCACGTGACCTGCCATCTTTCCTCTCTCGCATGACAGCTGCAGCGGACGGGGCCGCCTCTCTCCTCCTGACTGACATCAGCGGGGAATCCTCGGGCCCCGCCCATTGCAGCTGTCAGGCCAAAAGAGGTGAGAGCCGCCGGATCACGTAAGCACTCTTTTCCCAGCACTTTAAGTAGGTGATAGTAAGAGAGTCCCCACCAGATATTTTGTAATAGCTTGTGCTTTACCCATTCTAAACAGAAATTACCAATGTAGCACCCTCTACAATAGGTAGGTGCTAGAGTTGTAGTGTTGTAGGTTCTGTTAGTACAAGTAAATTTAAGCAGGCCTATGCTGTGAGCGGTCTTTGTTTTTGATCTGGGGGCAGAGAGTGGTTAGTGTAGCAGTGGATGCGACCGACATGTACTTCAGCTTTTGGGTGCCTCTCCTGCTTTCAGTGAGAATGTTCTGGAAGATTGGCAGGGGGCAGGCCTCCTACATATACTCACAGTCAGCCTGCTGGGGGAGGAGTTGTTGGCCGGGTGAACTGAAGGATGGAGTGCTAGGCTGCATGCAGGAGGAGCATGGAGGGGGGGAGGGCACAAGATATCTTTTTAAACTAAAGGTTCAGGGCCGCCAAGAAGGGGTACTGCAGGCCCCTGGCCTATTAAGAATCCGCAAGTGAAACTAATCCTAGGACTTATTCAGAGGGAGGCCTAGTCAGCTCAAGATGGTGGGACAGGATATCTAATGCTGTGACAGGAAAGTGTTGTGCAGGAGGAGAAGTGTCCTGGAGGTAGAAGTCTGCAGGGAGAGTGCAGAGGAGGAGTATGGACTGGAGCAGAGATCCTAAAACGACGGCCCTCCAGCTGTTGCGAAACTACACATCCCATGAGGCATTGTAAAACTCTGACATTCACAGACATGACTAGGCATGATGGGAATTATAGTTCTTGAACAACTGGAGGGCCAAGATTAGAGTCCACAATGTTGTTCTATTCAAGGAAATGTAAAGTATAAGGCCGCGTACACACGCGGGGACTGTTCGCCCAACTTTGTCCGTCAAACAGTTTCAGCAAACAGTCCGCTCAAAATTAGCATGGACGGACATGGCCACACACGACGAACGAACAGTTTGCTGAAACCGTGCGCGATGACGTGAACGGCACGTACGACGGGACGAAAAATACGACGTCCTATACACTGCATTATAACTTTCGGCGTGTAAATCCTTTCTGAGCATGCGCGGAACTTAGTTTGACGAACAAGCCTACACACGAGGGGACTGTTCGCTGAAACAAAGTTTCAGCGGACAGTTTTTCGGAATTTCCGAAAAACCTTGTTGAGCAGACTGTTCGCTGAAACTGTCCGCTGAAAGCCCACACACGAGCGGACTGTCCGCCGAAACACTGTTCAGCGGACAAAGTTGGGCGAACAGTCCCCGCGTGTGTACGCGGCCTAACCGATATAGCATTGCTAATAACAATTTGTTCTATGGACATCCCATACCCTTTTCCCCCAAACAAGTTCAATCCCCCAAATAAAACAACAAAGCAAAAGACTTTTCATTGTCTACAAATGTGACGTATGGATGTCTGGCAGCAGCGTGAATATGCGTGGATGTTAGTAACTAGTGGCAACACACCACTACACCAATAAAACTGATAAAGTTATTTTCTTACAGGGGATGTAACTAAAGAGGATGGGGCAAAGCAAAAGGATCATATGATCAGTTCCCACCTTGAATTCTCTTCAGTGCTACTACTCAGCCTTGTGCCTTTCTAATCATATAAAGCCAAAGATAATGGAATGATATATGCATTTTCTATACTATAGGATCAATTCACTTTAATACTGGAGTACTTTTACCTCTATATGTTATGTTATCTCAGAATATTTCTCTAACATTTTCACAAATGTAAATATAACTTGGGTATGGAATCTAAATTTGTTGACTGAAATGGGAATTTAACTACTCAAAGCATTATTTTATCAAGAATCTGTATTTTATCTCATAGTAAAACATCTCATACTTTTCTCAATATACACCTCATTACAATTCACTGTTAAAACAGCTAAAACCTCTTGCCGCCCATGTAACACATACACTATATTGTCAAAAGTATTGGGAAGCCTGCCTTTACAAGCACATGAAATTTATGGCACCTCAGTAGGGTTCAATATTGAGTTGGCTCACTCTTTGCAGCTATAGCAGCTTCCACTCTTCTAGGAAGGCCGTCCACAAGGTTTAGGGTTGTGTCTATGGGAATGCACCGATGTTGAACGAAAAGGTCCGGCTCGCCGTCTCTGCTCTAATTCATCCCAAAGGTGTTCTAATGGGTTGAGGTCAGGATTTTTTTTGGGTTGAGGTCAAGCCAATCAAGTTCCTCCACCCCAAACTCGCTCACCCATGTCTTTATGCACCTTGTTTGTGCACTGGTACACAGTCATGTTGGAACAGGAAGGGACCATCCCCAAACTGTTCCCACGAAGTTGGGAGCATGAAATTGTCCTAAATGTCTTGGTATGCTGATGCCTTAAGATTTCCCTTCACTGGAACTAAGGGGTCAAGCCCAACCCCTGAAAAATAACCCCACACCATAATCCCCCCTCCACCAAATGATTTGGACAAGTGCACAAAGCAAGGTCCATGAAGACATGGATGAGCGAGTTTGAGGTGGAGGAACTTGACCAGCCTGCAGAGTTCTGACCTCAACCAGATAGAACATCTTTGGGATGAATTAGAGCGGACACTGTGAGCCAGGCCTTCTTGTCCACATCAGTACCTGACCTCACAAATGCGCTTCTGAAAGAATGGTCAAACATTCCTATAGACACACTCTTAAACCTTGTGGACAGCCTTCCCACTGCATCTGGGAAGGCTATGGGTGGCAAGTGACACTGCATCTGGTGGCAGGCTGTGGGTGGCAAGTGGCACACTGCATCTGGTGGCAGGCTTTGGGTGGCAAGTGGCACACTGCATCTGGTGGCAGGTGGTGGGTGGCAAGTGGCACACTGCATCTGGTGGCAGGCGGTGGGTGGCAAGTGGCACACTGCATCTGGTGGCAGGCGGTGGGTGGCAAGTGGCACACTGCATCTGGTGGCAGGTGGTGGGTAACAA
Source organism: Lithobates pipiens (assembly GCF_037356315.1). NCBI lineage: Eukaryota > Metazoa > Chordata > Amphibia > Anura > Ranidae > Lithobates > Lithobates pipiens. The sequence goes on along the minus strand of NW_027507787.1, from coordinate 172,016,332 downwards.
GTGGCACACTGCATTTGGCGGGCAGGCTATTGGTGGAAAGTGACAATGCATCTGGCGGCAGGCTATGGGTGGATAGTGGCACACTGCATCTGGTGACAGGCTGCGGGTGGCAAGTGGCAAACTGCATCGGGTGGCAAGTGACGCACTGCATCTGATGGCAGATGACGGTGACAAGTGACATGCTGCATCTGGTGGCAAGGGACACAAAGCATCTGGTGGTAGGCAATGGTGGCAAGGGACATGCTGCATCTGGTGGCAGGTGACACGCTGCATCTGGTGGCAGGTGACAGTGGCAGGTGACAAGCTGCACCTGGTGGCAGGTGATAGTGGCAGGTGACAAGCTGCACCTGATGGCAGGTGATAGTGGCAAGTGGACAAGCTGCACTGGTGGCAGGTGACAGTGGCACACTGCATCTGGTGGCAAATGACAAGCTCAGAGTTCCCATTGATTCTGCATTATGGTCAGTTGAACTACTTGATTATATATTACAATGTAGTAATAGAAATAATATGATTTGATCATCCTAACACTATATCAAGCATGGTGTCGGGATGATTTAAGTGCCAACACCAGGCATTCACCCTACAAATCACCCACCACTGAATTCTCATTCATTCAGTGGTTAAGTTCTGCCGTTCCACTTGAATTTTCACCTGGGGGTCCAGATTAGACATTCCACCAGGATTCATCTGGGCAGTCCAGGTTTTGAACCATGTGTCCAAGTTTCAGGTGGACTGAAACCCGGACACATTATTCAGATCGCGCTGTGGCTTCCCAAGTAACCAAGATAGTCACACACAAATCTGTTGCCTTCTGGGAGCTGCAGGCGGCTGTCTGGGGGCAGGTTTGGCATCCCTGTGGATGGGCGATGATGTCATCAAGAGCAATTTAGCCACACCCACAGTTTGCTACGGCACACTATGCACACCGCATTACTACTCTCTTTGGGGCACCCAAAGATGTTCCAGGCCACTAAAGTGTTTGGGTTTTGCTTGAAGAAAAGGTGGCAACTGGCAACCCTAATTCTGATAGTAACACACTTTTTGTCTTAGGGTGACATGGTTCACTAGTCACACTACTGTGTAGCTATAGAGGAGCAGACAAAAGAAGTGTTAGGACTACTATCATCTCCTCTTCCCAATAAATGGATGGTCTTTCCTATTTCTTCTTAATAGATTCCTGGCATGATCAACAGTGTTTTTTATTTTATTTTTATTTAATAAAACTGCAAGTTCAGATGTAAATGGGAAACTCTGCGTATTCAGATGTAAAGCGGGAACTCTGTGGACTCTTGTGATTAAATATATACAATTAGAATTGTTATTTAATCACAAAATATATGTATAGCGTATACTACAAAAAATAATTTGCTGTGCGCCGTTAAAGTCTTCAGGTCTGGCTTGAAGAAAAGGTGCAACCCTACCCAAGACGTTAGGAAGGGGTCCTGCTGCAGGACGATAATCAAGGGCCCTGTGATGGGATAAAAGGACCCCAGGATCATTGGAAAAGGCATCGGGACCAAAAGTCAGGAGGGCCCTTAATGGTTCCTTGCACCGGGTCCCTGAAGGTTCTAATTATGTCTTTGGTGGCAGTGCTTTGTAATTCTCAGGACTGGATGGATAGTTTTTCTTTAGTTGGAAAACAACTCCTGTAAAAGTATTTCAACTGTGTATTAGTTTTTTTTTATCTAGTTTTCAGATGCCTTTTTAGACAGCGGCACAATAAAAGCGAAAGCTATGGAGGGAGAGAGTGAAGGGAAGGGGTGAGTGGCTGTGCACAGATGCATCGGTGGGGGGTGGCGGGTGGTGACAGCTGTGAACCGCAGTGGGGGTGAATTTGTGAGAAGTGGTGAGAGCTGGAAAGGAGAAGGGGTTGTGAAAAGTGAGTAGTGGGAAAGGTGGGGGGCAGGTGGTACAGTGGCACCAACCAAACCAAGGATTCACAAGTTGTTTAGAGGTAGCAGGGGGCGAAGAGGTGAAAGTTGGAGAGTTGAAGAGATGAGAGCTTTTAATTGAGGTGCAATTTTTGTCCTCGCTTAGACGTGGCCCTGCCGCTATTGCGGCCATTTTATATGTTGTACTTTTTGGTTACACTAGTATCTTTATATGCTTCTTTGTTTTTTTTTTGTTTTTTATATGCTCTTTTGATACGTATATTTCTACGGTCCACATTTTCTTTTTCTTCTATAGATATGCTCCCCCAGTAAACTACCCTGTTTTCTTTTTTTTTTTGGGTCTTTTTCATAAACTGCTTAAGCTTCCTACCTATATGAAGCTCCCTCCTTACATGATCTATGACGATATTGTGTTCCCTCTGGACTCACTGTGCAAGACTAGCGCCGTACCATGGCACGTATTCTTTTTTTTATTCTTTTTTTTATGTTTCTTTTTTGGCTCTCCTCTAACACTTTTTACCGTGCTCATACTCCCACCCGAGTGCTTTTGCTCCATGCCTTGGGTCGTGTACTGGGGGCTGGCCTACACAGTGACTCCATGCGGAAAAAAGCGAAGTTCGCTCTAATGTTCTTGTTTTTGTATGTGTTTCAGTTTATTCCCCATCCCCCCTCCCCCCCCCCTATATTTCTATTGGAGACTACGTCCCCCCTCTCTACGTTACACTCTACGGGTTCCACTGCTACACTGGATCCTTTCTATTCAGTCCACAATCTAGCCTGCTCGGTCCACCGGCCAGCGTTAAACATACAACATCGGCCCATATCCCCTTCTCGCCCCCCCTGACATGAACATAATATCCTGGAATGTGAAAGGCCTAAGATCGCCCAATAAGAGAATGAATAAGAGAATGAAGATCCTACGGCACCTAAAAAGATTGAAAACAGACATTGCCCTCTTACAGGAAACCCACCGACAGATCCCCTCCCCCACGACATAGTTTAAAAAGTGCTCCCTCTGACACCTCCGTTTTTGCCTCCACCATGGAGTCCCTACGTCTTCGTGATTTGTGGCGCCTGTCTCACCCGGCAGACAGGGAATATACCTTTTACTCCCACCCCCACAACATGTTCTCGAGAATCGACTATTTTTTCGGATCCGACGACCTCATCCCCAATCTATCTGAAGCAGAAATCCTGGACATTGCTATTTCTGATCATGCCCCGATCTTAACTCGACTTGACAACTTAGATCTTCCACCACACCCTAGACTGTGGCGCTTCCCCTCCTATCTCCACAATAATCCTGACTTCCAACACTTTATGGCGGTATCCTGGCGCGAATACTCGGAAGCGAATTCCCCCCACTCTGAGTCCCCCAACCTCTTCTGGGACGCTGGTAAAGCGTTTCTCAGGGGCCGAATTATCTCCTATGCATCTTCCTTCAAAAGAAACGCCCTGTCCCATTATAAACGGGCCAGCGCGAGACTACATCTAGCCCAAAGATCCCTCTCCTCTACTGACTCCCCCAACAATAGAGCCGAATGGCAGGCAGCCAAGCAAGATTTTGACACCTGGGCGGACACACTCGAACGTGCGAAAAGATCTCAACTTGACGCAACGCTCCATAAATTTGGCAATAAGGCGGGCAAACTCCTAGCAAGGCTATGCAAAGGCCCCTTTCACCCGACGCACATCACCTCTCTTAAAGATTCAAAGGATGTCCTTCACTCCACCCCGCAAGCAATTAACAAGGTGATGCTAAACTACTACACGGCCCTTTATGCTCCAGACCCTATAGATAATGCCTCCGCCCGCTCTTTCCTAGATAGTGTGCCCCTAACAAAAGTCACTCCTGAACAATTAGAAGCCCTCAATGCCCCCATCTCGCTCGCCGAAATCTCCTCCACGATCCGCACACTAACCCCATCCAAAGCTCCCGGTCCCGATGGTTACACCAGTGAATTCTATAAAACCCTCTCCTCCATCACAGAGCCCACACTACACAAGGTATATAATGGCATCTGGTCCGGTGGTCCATATCTCCCCTCTGGCAACCAGGCTATTATTAAACTCCTCTACAAAAAGGGGAAGGACCCTCTCGAACCAGGCTCGTATAGGCCGATTTCCCTCCTCAACCTGGATGTCAAGATACTGTCCAAAATAATAGCCACCAGACTAGCTGCCATTATTCCCTCCCTAATCCATCCTGCACAATCTGGCTTTGTGAAGGGCAGAACTGCCACCTTGAACATTCGTAAGGTTATGCTCGCCTTGGAACATGCAAAAAACAACCCTGGTGGGGACTTTGCCATTATAACATTAGATGCGGAAAAGGCCTTCGACAATGTCAGTTTTGATTGGCTCTCTATGTCCCTATCTGAAATGGGCTTCAAGGGCCACTTCTGCCACCTTATCAAAGCCATGTACTCTTCCCCTGTAGCTAAATTAGTAGCGGCTGGTGTTCTCTCAGATGAATTCCACCTGCACAAGGGCACTCGTCAGGGGTGCCCACTTTCCCCGCTCCTCTTTAACATCGCCCTAGAACCCCTGTCCAGATATCTAACACACAAGGCCCCCCTTCACGGTATCCGCATAGGCCAACATGATCTGCGCACCTCCCTCTTTGCAGATGATGTGCTCATTTTCTCGTCAAACCCCGCCTCCGACATGATCACCATTAAAGAGGTCTTTGATACATTCAGATCCTGCTCAGGGCTTCGAATAAATTACGGCAAAAGCGAAATCCTCCCGATAGGTTCCCATCGTACACCCCCCTGGACGCAACACTCTATCTTCACAACCGCTAGCTCCCACATCACTTACCTTGGTATTAAAATTGGTAAATTGCCCTCCTCCCTCTATCACCTTAACTACCCCCCTCTGATCACAAAAATTTCTCAGGAAATGGTTAACTGGATGGATCTGCCTCTCTCGCTTCTGGGAAGATGCCACCTTCTAAAAATGGTTAGTTTTGCTAGGCTACTGTACCCACTCCAAACCATCCCTCTGCTCCTTCTCCACAAAGATATCAAAACTCTAGAGTCAGCTTTTTCTTCCTTTCTGTGGCAGGGCAAACGCCCACGTATAGCCCTAAAAAAGTTGCATCTTCCCAGACACGAGGGGGGTATTGGCTTGCCTAACTTAAGATTGTATAATTTGTCTTGTTTGTTACGCACTGGATTGGATTGGATATCCCAATCCTCCAAATACTCCAACTACTCTATGGAAGCCGCCATGGTCTCTCCACTATCGTTGACAGCTCTCCTCCACTGCCGGTGGAAATCGGTACCACCTCTGCTCCAACACAATCTCCTACTCCGGGACACTGCCATAGCCTGGAGAGAAACCAGGAAATGCCTCAAGCTCCCCCCTTTTGTTTCCAGGCACCTCCCGATACAGGGGAACCCTACTTTCTCCCCTGGCCTTCTCCACAAGGCATTCCACCTCTGGAAAGAGAAGGGCATCACAAGCTTTGCTACACTTTGTGACCTGGACTCTGGCCGCCCTCTGTCATTTGCTCTCCTAGCAGAAAAGTTTTCCCTCCCTCCAGCCCATGCCTTTCATTATAGGCAATGTACCAGCTTCTTAAACGGCATCTGCAGAGAGGAACATAAACGCTTCACCCTAACTTTCTTGGACCGTCTGCTCAGAGAGGATACCTACAAAATATCAGACGTCTACAAACCTTTGCTTCAGCGATGTTCCTCCCCCCTGACATCTTCATCTGTCGCCAATTGGAAGAAAGACTTTCCTGACCCGGATCTAGTTAACAAAATTCTGCAAGGTCTCAACAAAGTATATCGTCTGACTCCTAACGAACTTTGGAGAGAATCGCAACTGAAAATTGCCCACCGGGCATACCTTCCCTTTCTTCCATCTGCCACTGACCAGGACACCACCAAGTGTCCCCACTGTCTTCTTAACAGGCCCTCGCTGGCTCACCGCTTCTGGTCCTGCTCCTACATCTCATCATTCTGGGATAGGATACTCGCCTATATCTTCAAAGTTACCTTATTGAAACTACCAAAGGACCCCCTCCTCCTCATTTTTGGATATTGGGACCCCCTCTTGCTTCCGTGGTCTCCCACCGGTGGCCTCGTGCCCCCTAACGGCACGCCTTGCAAACCTTCCCACAAAGACTGGGCTCTCCTATGCTTGCTACTAGCCAGGAAATCTATTCTGAAAAACTGGACTTCTTCTCTTCCCCCCTCCGTTGATCAGACGCAGAAAGACCTCCTTTCACTCCTCTACAAGGACCGATGCAACGCAAATTTCCGGGACGAAAAAGCAAAGTCTCGCTTCTACGCGCTATGGCTTCCCTTCATATCATCCACTCTCTCCCCGGTGGACAGCACCAACTTGGATCACTACACTTTTTTCTACTATGGCGCTTCTTCATCTGGTCTGGGGGTCAGCCCCCTCCCCCCCCTAATGGCTAATCTGTTCTTAACAACCCACTACTCCCCAGGATCCACCCGATGGAACCCCCCCCGCCTCTGGAACTAGACACGAGAACCCATGACTCCTTACCCCTTCCCCCTCCTTCACCCCCCCCCCCCTCCCGTTTGCCCTTTCCTGTTTGTGTCCCTTCCTCCCTTCCCCCCCCCCCCTTTTTTCTTTTTTATTTTTTATCTTTACTAAACTCTGGGAAATGTCATTTTCTTGGTTAACTCTATATTGCTATCGCAACAACCTTTTGCCTTAGGATCCATCCAGTTATTGTTAGTTTTGCTGCCCTGTTTTACTTGAAGTATTACTTGCTATTTGGTTCCTTTATTACAGTATGTGATGTACGATTAATATGTTGCAGCTTTACTCTGTTCTCCTTCCCTTCGCGCACCTCATCTGCGATGATGGTCCTACTGTACTGCACTTATTTTTGTTGCATATGTACTATTATTTCTGTCTCATTTCTCAATAAACACTTTAAAAAAAAAAAAAAAAAAGATAGCTGCTGGCTTCTTATTCATTCAGTCACACTGCTCCACCGCTGTCAGTATTTCACTGTATGGCTATGTATTACATGCCCTCTCAATAGCTCCAGGATATCCAAGCAGTATAGAATAGAAGAACACAGAGGGCTTTCATGTGTAGTATTTCGCTACTTTATTGAAATAAAGATAAAATCCACACTTACATCAACATATACAGCAGAGTGTGCAGCAGACGCGGACTTCCGGTTTCGGCCGCAACCGGAAGTGATAGGTCCGACACCAAATTCCTTCCCTGACGCGTTGCGTTACAGCACGTAACTTTTCACCCTTTGAAAAAGTTACGTGCTGTAACGCAACGCGTCAGGGAAGGAATTTGGTGTCGGACCTATCACTTCCGGTTGCGGCCGAAACCGGAAGTCCGCGTCTGCTGCACACTCTGCTGTATATGTTGATGTAAGTGTGGATTTTATCTTTATTTCAATAAAGTAGCGAAATACTACACATGAAAGCCCTCTGTGTTCTTCTATTCTATACTGCTTGGATATCCTGGAGCTATTGAGAGGGCATGTAATACATAGCCATACAGTGAAATACTGACAGCGGTGAAGCAGTGTGACTGAATGAATAAGAAGCCAGCAGCTATCTTTATACACAGTGCCTATTTACCAGTTACTGGAGGTGAGAGGCTGGGGGAAATAGGTGGTGCACCCATTAAGCACTGAAGTTTGCAGTGGATTGTCACTTTTGGAAATGATTTTTACACTTTTTGCATGAACTTTATTTTTGCAAGTTTACCAGTCATCAGTGCACGTTTTGTTTATGGACAATCACTTGTTTATATTGATTATATAAATAATCACTTGATTGATTTTTTTTCACGAACTTTCACTCTATATATTTTTTTGTTTGGATCATTAATGCAGATTATTTTTATTTAACCACTTGAATGATTTTTTCACGGACATTCATTTATTCATTTTTTATATTTATACATATTGATTGCACGCTCATTTACATTTGGATTATTTATACAGACATATTTTCTATACTATTTATGTTGCATCTAATGGATAGTATCTGATTTACATTATATTTTCTCGTTTTAATTTTGGGATTACTATTCACTATATGTTTAAGCACTTTTAGGTAGCGCCGCATTTCTAATTAATTTATATACTCATTTTCGGTGCTGAGATCACTGTTTCCATGCTGGCTGCTTCCTGTGTACATTATTTTTATATTTAGTCTTCCTATGACATATTAGGTGGAGCGCACTAGTTTTTCCCTATATAAAATTGGGGGAGATATGCAAGTACTGTCCCTGGTGCTGATTTTTTTCTCTGTTCCCTGTGTGATACACACACCTCATCGCTGCAGAGTACACTTTCCTGAGCTCTGTGTTATGCACTCCTAGGTGTGGTACTCTGTGTCTTGAGCAATACGCAGTTTTTGCACCGCTTTACTTCTCTTCCCATGGAACAGCGGGGTTGGGGGCAGAAAGTTGCCTGGGGAGGGTGAGTTTCTGCACCTATTCTCTGAGGGAAAAAAAAACCCTGGTAGGAATTACCTGAATAATGTACATTATTTATGCTGTAGCTTACATTTTAAGTTACCGTAACATGAAGTAGAGAACCTAAAGTACCTGGCTTTCTATACTTGGTTTGACGACGAGGAGCGACAAAATCGTCAACACATTGCACTGGCTTCTTGACACGAGTGTTGGTGATTAACCTCAGTTGGCTTACCTAGGTAGTCAAAAGGTAGTTATTAAGTTTCATGAATAACTATGAAAAACAAAAGAACTATACATAGATTGTTCCAGTTTGTCATTTAAATAGGAAGTAAACCTTCCTGTATACTTTGTACCTATAGGTAAACCTAGAATAAGGCTTACCTGTAGGTACTGTAAATATCTCCTTAACGTGCGCCATTTAGGAGATATTTACTGTATACTGCCCCTGCTGTTTCAGAAGCGTGTGTCGTGACTGGAGGCTCCGCGGCTCCGGACAGTCACACAGCACGAGTCTGCGGTCCCGGAAGTAAGACATGCAAAGATGGATGTGGCCTTCAGCGGGGATGACGCAGGCTTCATTTGCAGGTAAGTGTCACATAATGTGCTAGTATGCATTGCATATGCCTTTACTTTGCAGGGAAGAAAAAAAATAATGAGAGTTTACTTCCTCTTTAATAATGGTTCTGTTCAGGTGAACCTTTTGTTTTATTTTGAAAAACATCTCCTATACACTTAATGCAAGGGGTTCAGTAAACGTATTCTGAATAAAATTTGCATGGACTATGGCAGTTGCTAAATGTAACGAAAAAATACATTCTGGGATCTTCATAGTGAATAGCACTGTTAAGATACATTACACCAGAGATTCATGTCCCACTACATTATACATGTATAAAGAAAGAACCTGGCCAAATAAAGTTGCAATAACTGGGTTAAAGGGGGTGGAATACATAGGCTTCCATTGGTAACTTTAGCTATAGGTTGCTAGTTCCTCAGCTTCACTGGTTGGTGAGCGACTGATGCTGAGCAAATTTGCAGATTAGGAGACCAGGAACCATAAACTGTATAATTGGCATCAGGTTATTGAATCATTAAGTAATAAAGCTAGAGGACAACCAGAGAGCTAGCACATTCTGAAGAAATTCAGTGTTGTAGGCATAACTGTTATGCCTACATAATGTGCTGGATAACAACTAGTTAAATCCCATGAGGTGTATTTCACCTGCAGCATCAGTGTCGTTTTGTATTTAAGGATTCACCGATCTCATATGGAATAGCTATTAATATACTTCGGTGGCTGTGGCTCTCTTAGACATAAGCAACACTGTCATTTGTACGTGCCTCTCTCCCCTTGCCTATTCCCAGAATGCTTTGTATTTTATGAACTGTCCACAAAATACAAAGAATTCTGTGAATGGACAAGGGGAGAGGAGGGGTGGACACTCCTCTTCTGTGTATAGGACCTCCCCTGTTGCTGCAAAGTATTATGATAGCGATATATTCTTCTATGGGTGAAACTAAATAATGCAGAAATTACAGTGATCCTTGAGATAGTATACATCTCATGGAACTGAACTAGCTGTGACTCAGCACATTGTCAGTTTTTTTTTTTTTTTTTTTGCCTGAAGTTCATTAAAGTAGAAGTAAATGCCATGTTTTGCAATTTGAATAAGAGTTGGGTTTTTTTCTTAAGAGAAGATTATAACCCTGGTCAGTTTTTTTTTTTTACCATCTGCGTCCCATTGATGAAATTTGCCTTTACTCTGTTCCATTTCCAAAACAGGAAGTGATAAGAAATCACACCAAAGTGGGGAAATCTCTAGTTTCACCAGGTTCCCACAGTGTTCCTACTGGAAGATTTCCTCTATATTCCTGTTCTTTTGACAACTCTGAATTTGGGATTGTCTTTTACTTGCACTGTTGGTGATAATGATAAACTGGACAAATAGAGAGGGGGATCCCTAATAAAGGCACAGACAGTAGAGTTGCACAGATACTGATACTTAACATTTGCATGAGTACTTGTACTCGTGCAAATGCTCCGATACCCAAAACTGATACCTTTATGGGGCATTTTGAGCCTACACAAAATGAATGCACTGCAAGGAATCACATGTGATTTGAATAGCAATGTGGTGTGACTCCTATCCGAATCTCATGTGGTTTCCTGCTCTGCAAGAGAGGAGAGGGAGGGGGAGAGAGTGGGGCCAAGCCGCCAATAGTTTAGCAATATTTATTCAATAAAAGGGCTAAAATTAAACAATATTTCACCCACAGATATCCCTGATGACAGTCATAAAACAAGCTCAGTGTGGAGCCTCCAGTCCAAAGTTCAGTCCCCACTAGAACCGCTGGAGAAGATGCTGTGAATTCAAATCAAAGTCACATTTTAAATGCCAAATCACACCTTCATCTGCCTTGATTTGCCACAGCACCCTGGACATCTGACAGCTCATTAGACAGATTGAGTCTCCCGTGGCATATATCCAGATACCTGGTATATCACGATACCTGGTACGGATATTTATCATGCCTCAGAGAGAGTCATTCAGAAGGTGGCTGGGGATGTGACAAAAATCTTTAGGAGGCCTGAGTAGTGAGTGTGTTCTTTCCTCTCTAGGGAGGGTTCCAGTTCTCTTGGGGATGCTGCCTAGGAGAGAGTTACTGAGGCAAGAGATTTCCATCTGGGCCACAGTGGGAACTGGGCCTAGAGGAGATTGCTAATAGACATTTTGCAAGGGCACTGTCCTGAAGTCCTATTCTGGAGAAGGATCTTTAATTTCCCTACTGAGGATCTAACTGTGGATTCTGTGTGACAGACAACTCTTGGGACATTGTGAGTAAGACCTGGTTTGGTATTGTAGTGTGTGCTACTCCTGTAAAGATTTTCTACTAAAAAAATCTGTTCTCTCATTGATTGTTATTAACATTTTGGAGAATCCTGTGACCCCAAACCCCTCTCCTGTACTAGTTATTCAGCAATAGATTTTAAACTGAGCCTGGATTGTTAGAGTGCATGGAACTGTGCCTGTGACTGGAAGCAAGGGAGATCCGGGTATATTCTCAGCGGCTCTCCAGGGGTGGGCACTACACATGAAATTTATATACATAAAATTAACATATACTGTACGCAGCATAAATTACAGATGAACCTTTATAATTCAAGTGAAAAAAATGCATGTGTTTAAATACATACCTCAAACAGGAATGAAGTATCAAACACAGGTCCCCAACTACGGACGGCTGTCTGATTTTCAGGGCATTGGTGATCTTCATGTTCAAAACCACCCCTATAAAATCCATAGGGCCTTGATAGACTGCGTTGCTGAAGTAACAAAGCAGATTATACATATAAGTACTTGCATTTCCAGTTAAAAAGTAAACTCAGAAAAGAAACTTCTGTTAGGATCCAGGAAATACTGCTAAAGGATAAGAGAGATTCTGGTGTTTTCAGATAAATGAGTGCATGAATAAATAGATATGTGTTTATTCATAGGCCTGATTTTTTTTTCCCTTTGAAATAGTCCCAGGCAACTGATAATCTTCAGGCAACTGATAATCTTCAGGCAACTGATGATCTTACAGTAGCTCCCACATGAAAAGCTTTCATCCTAAACAAAGATGGGCAGTTTTGGGGGCCAACAAGAAGCTATCAGAGGACACTCAATAAGACATTGATAGGTACATGCCAAACTGGATGATGGCTTTCTTTATAATCCAGTAGAAGCTGTAGGTTAGTGTTGAAAAGCATAAGCATTATCAACTACATCCACCCCAACAAATACACTTTGCCCGTTACCCAACCAGATAAAAGTACTGCGGGGTTGTGATTGGAAGGTCACACCTTTTGTTGACTTTAAATCATATTTGTCCATCAATATTTTCAAACTGACAGCAAACAGTTGACAATAACAAATCAGTGCCAGCCACAGAACTGAGGATACCCAACGAGCTAAATGTAATCTACAAGCTGTCTACTAACATAGAAATCCACCCACTACCTGCTCTTAATCACAAGCAGAGTGGACCTGATAGGGAACTAGTGTCTCTGAATCCCCATCAGGCTCTGCCCACTCCTCTACAAAACTCCTATCTGTGTGACGGCTGCAGAACAAAAAATGAGCTCAGTTGCAGATTCTTTGTGTACAAGCTGGTCTCAGTGCGCCTATGCATGTGGTGCTTGCCCCAAATGAATGCAGCTGTTTCAACAGGTATATCAATCGGTCACCTCCACTGACATTTTTCATGCAGCATGAGGCACAATGGAATTCTAAAGAGTGTTATAGACATCCTTTATGAATTCTCCAGATTGTCACTAAGACCTTTTTGCACTCCAAATCTACAAGATATCCTGTGCTATTTCCAGAGGCCCTCTCTCAGCTCCTTCAATGTAGCATTTAATTGATCGGTAGCCACTTATCTAGTAAGAGCTACAACTGTGGGACTCACATACAGGCCAAACATAGATTTACACTTACAACTTGAGCTGCAAATGAGACATCATCATGTGGATATTGAAGCAAGTATCCTTTATCCACAGAGCGCACACTGCATAGTGACCCAGCCTCTGCCGACACGTCCAGATTCACCTTCCCTCCAGGATGAACTTGTTCTTCAGAGAATTTAAGCTGAACCTGAATAAAGAAAATTGCATAAAAAAGTTGCAGAACAGAAGTCTACATTTTCTGAATTCCCCTCCACTGGTGAGAAGTATTACATCACCAGCTTAAAACCTCCTTTTTTGTGCAGAGTATTGAAATCATGGGCTGGAAGCTTCTTGTATACAGCAACACACCTTTACGTTTGTGGAGGATATCTTTATCATGGCATATCTTTATCATGGCTTTACATCATGTGGACAGAAACAGGAACAAAGAGCATACAACTACATACACTAAGACCCCTTTCACACTGGGACATTTGTCAGTCACTTTTGGGCAAAAAAAAAAAAAAGCACCCGCAAAGCGCCTGAAAAACACCTCCCCTGCAGCCCTAATGTGAGAGTTCGAGTGCTTTCACACTGGGGTGGTGCACTTGCAGGACGTTAGAAAGTGCTGCAAGCAGCATCTTTGGGGCTGTGGAGGAGCGGTGTACATAGTAAGTTGAATGAAGACACCAGTCCATCCAGTTCAACCCGAGTGTGGGTGCGTGTCTATAATTGTCCCTATCCCTGTACATTGTGTCTCATTAAGATGCTCATCTATTATATAATTATTTATTTAAGGTACCCATATAGCACCATTAATTTACACAGCGCTCCACACATATATTGCACACTCACATCGGCCCCTACCCTCAAGGAGCTCACAATCCAAGGTCCCCAACTCACATTCATATACTAGGGCCAATTTTAGACAGAAGCCAATTAACCTACCAGCATATGTCTTTGGAGTGTGGAAGGAAACCAGAGTACCCAGAGGAAACCCACGCAGGCACAGGGAGAACATGCAAACTCCAGGCAGGTAGTGTCCTGGTTGGGATTCGAACCAGCAACCCTTCTTACTGCTAGGTGAGAGTGCAACCCACTACATCATTGTGCCGACCATTGAAATCAATGGGCAGTGCTGCCAAAGGGCCCCACTAGAGGCTTAAAAGCCCCCATAAAATGACAGTAAAGCGCCGCTAAAACTAGTGGCACTTTACCGCTAATGCGGCTGCCAGCTAGTGTGAAAGGGCTCTTAGCCCTTGTACACACGGTCGGAGAATCCGTCGGAATGTGTCCTATCGGACCGTGTTGTCGGAAAATCCGACTGTGTGTGGTATGCATCGGACTCATTCCGTCGGAATATCCGTCGGACCCAATTTTCCAACTTGTTGGAAATATTTTCCGACCATCTGGTTCGATCGGACATACTCCGATCATGTGTAGAGAATTTTGATCGGACCAAGTGTCACGCATGCTCAGATCAAATTCCTACATCAAAGCTATTGGCTACTAGCCTGAACGTAGTCCCATCGTAACGAAATTACGTCATCACGTTCTGAATGATCGGATTTTTCGACAACTTAGTCCGACCGTGTGTATGCAACAGTTTCGGACAAGATCTGACGGACAAAATCCGACGGATTTGGTTGTCGAAATCTCCGACCGTGTGTACAGGGACTTAGAGAGATAACACTTCCTCTAAATACATTAACATAGATACACACTACAGTGCCACCTGCTCAATCCATGGGTATAATGCATACACTATATGTACAGTATAGATCACAGTACTATTACATGTTGTTCTTCCAACACCTTTGACATGCACTAAGAAGTGAATTTTGAAGTGAAAAAAACACACTAAACAATCTTTCACTAATTGCAAAAACTTTATACATTAATTTACAGGCATATATGGGCAAAACAGGCTTTACACTATGGTTGCATCTTATGATTTTTTTTATGCTAATATACAAAGGGTGACTGTCGCCATTGGGATGTGAAGATTTTTATTTTGGAGAAATTAGTTGTCACAAATTTACTGATTCTATCTTTAGAGAATTTTTCACCAGGCAGAAATGCTCACTTTTGGTCAGACAGATGCTTAGACAAAATCTTTTTTTTTTTTTTATAATATTCGGCAGGGAGGGGGGATATTTAAGGTAATCAATTTATTTTCATCTATGGGTCAATTCATAAGTATGATTATATTAAATATTAAAAATGCACGCAAGATGCACAAAAAACTTTAACCCAGGATTAATATATTTTTTTCAACTGAATCAGAAAAATGTGTGAAAACATTTATAAATTAACTCCTATTCTTTGTATTCTCTTTTTTGTAAAAAGAAAAATAATAGAGATTAATATTGGGACAATTTGTTTGGTACAAGAACAGATCTAGTTGAAAGATGCTTCTGTAACCCTCGGAAACTATTTAACACCCGCTGCACCCTTATTAAACCCATTAAAAAAACACTTTAATTTCACCTTTCCTGTTGACTCCAATGTATTTTGCCAAAATTTTATCTAAATCTCTTTAATTTCATAAAAAAAAAAAAAAAAAAAGGAAATGAGACCTCATAATTTGGCCAAATTCACCACTAATAATTGAGATAATTCAGTATTTGCTTTACAGTCATCTATAAACCATATTATGCCTTCAGTGCTAAAACCACCAAAGATGCAGAGAATGTAGTCACAGCCAGGTATTTGAAGGTACAGGAGACCCAATTGGCTGCCCTCATTTTTATTACTGGGGAGAACCTATTGGGGTCCTTTCACACAGGCTTTCTGCCCAGGGGAACTCCATTTTGCTCAGCGGGGGATCACTCCACTGATCCCCACTGAGCAGGCGGATGACAGGTCCATTTCCACTTACTGTGTTGAGACCAATCTGTCAGAGCCCTGCTCTCCTTTATGGGATATCGGATAAAAACGGACCACCTGTCCATTTTCATCCAATCCGATCCTGCAAGTGAATGGCGGGTCCAATCAGGTCTGCCTGAAAAATTGTCAGGCAGACCTGATTGGAGCGTCCGTATGAAAGGGGTCTTATTGGTAATGATGTGTTTTTTATGACAACCCCTTGTATAAATGCAGCACCATGGCTCTAAATGAATGTGTGTTACGATAATACTGGGAAAGAATTATAACTTAATTGCTGCTGGGATGTGAAAATCCCTTCAGTGTGACTGTCCCAACAGGTCAAAGGAATATTCCTGTATAGTTACTTTAAAGCTTAAAAAATATATGTACACCTAAAACTTTTATTTCTGTTTTGAATAGAGTAAGGTAGGGTTAAATTCACTGCCTGTTTATTTTTTGATGTCTGTGTTACATTAGGAAGATTTCTCTTCACTTATGGAGACAGAACGGGAAGAGAACATCTACAAGGTGGGGGAATTCCTCTCTTACACCTTGGTTTCAAGAACAAACAGATTTCCCCCCTATTTCTCTTGAGTTGTCTCTGGGGATAACTATACATTTTTGGCTTTCCCATCTTTTCCTATTTATATGACAATAGCTAACAGGACAAATCAAGAGATGAAGTCTCTCCGATGGGGTCACAGACAGCACTAAAAACATGACAGGAATTCTAACCCTTCCACCGCAAATGTAATGAAAAATGTGGGCTATACATACACTTTAAGTATTGTAATAATGGAAACAAATGATATTAATGCACATGGGACATGTGAACAATATGTTTTGTACAACAAAGCTTTGAAAGGACTTTGATGTGAGGAAAATTACAGTGTCTACAGCCAGTCTGCAGTAAACATGGCTAGAACAAGGCAGATATTCAACTGCCCCCTCACACCTGGCCAGCATGGTGTCTGAAGGTTGATGAATTGGATGGACATTCTGTGTGATAACCTACTGAGGTTGAAAGTTGAGCCTGGGAGAGGAACAAACTTTTTATGACCTTTGGTTCAACTGTCTTCAAAGGATGTGATTACCAACACCACCCCTCACCCATTCTGGGTTGTGGACCTCAAGTCTGCATAAAAAAGGACCCGGGCCTGAGAGAATGCGTGTGTGTTAGACCTGTAAGACCCCTTTTCTTCCCATTACCCTATCTTCCCTCTTCTGATTTATAACTGTAATGTATACAATTGATATCCATATCGTAACTAAATCCAACCCTTAGTCTAAGAATTAGTTGTCTCTTTATCGGAAGCCAGACACCCCAAACAAAGCACATTTTACAAGTATCTTTTTGGAATGTAACCATGCTGACATTGCAAGTTACAAATTCTGCATAATGAAAATCTGTATTACCATTTTTGCATGATCCATACTATTTTTGGTAATTCTGTTACTTTATTTAGAATTCCTCTATCACATGTTCCAGGAAAGGACTGCAGGAAGGTCTTAATCCTTTCACATAAAGAAAAATATAAAATATCTGATGCTAGGTCAAATCTTAACTGAGGTGGTTTCAAAATACATCAGTGACTATAATGCATACCATGCTATCCCAGAGAAACCAGTTGGTTTAAAAATACATGAAAAAAATAAAAATAAACATTTTTTGTAGAGAATGTGTGGTGTATCTGCAGGGCAGGTGCTACCACTAGGCAAACTATTCAGCCACCTAGGGTGCACTGCTGCCTAGGGTGCCCGGGCCACTGGTGTTCCTACTCTCTCCTCTCTGCAGCAAGCAACTAAGTCAACATCAGCAGGCAGCCACCGCTCGATTTGCACATAGTGTGAGAGGTGCAGAGCTGGCAGAGGACTGTCGGTGTCCCAACTCCCAAATGAATGGAAGTAAGCAAACATTCATTGATGGACGCTGGTGAGGCTGCATTTGATGGGTGCTTTATTAAAAAGGTGGAGTATACAAGGGCAGGGCAAAGGGGGTGGAGCCAAGGAGAGGGCAAAATGAGGTTTCACCTAGGAGGTCAAAAATCCTTGCACCAGCCCTGTGTATCTGACACAGTTACAGTATATGCCTTTTATTGCATTAAATATGACAATTTTTACTCACCTTGTTGGCAAAGCATGCAGAGACTTCAAAAAAGGTGATGCCGCTGAGGGTTTCGCCTTTTGGCAGAAGAGTATAGACAGACAACATAAAATGTGGGGATAATTTGGCATCTAGATGAACCTTTATAGGGAAAGATCCTTTGAGAGCTAGAGAGAAAACATACATATTGTAAATTAGGGAAAATGGTTAACATCTAGTTACATCTCATAAGAGGAGACAAAATACTACATAGGGGACAGAATAATAATAATAATAATAATAATAATAAAAAAGAATGATACTTCTTCTTTAACCACTTCAGCCCCAGAAGAATTGGCCCCTCAATGACCAGAGCACTTTTTACAATTTGGCACTGTGCTGCTTTAACTGGCAATTGCGCGGTCATGCAATGCTGTACCCAAAGGAAATTTGCGTCCTTATTTTCCCACAAATAGAGCTTTCTTTTGATGGTATTTGATTCCCTCTGCGATTTGTATTTTTTGCAATATAAAATGGAAGACGACCGAATAAAAAAAAAAATAATAATTATATTTTCTAATTTTTGTTATAAAATAAATCCTACTAAATTTTAGTCATACATTTAGGCCAAAATGTATTCAGCCACGTCTTTGGTTAAAAAAATGTCAATAAGCGTATATTTATTGGTTTGCGCAAAAGTTATAGTGTCTACAAACTAGGGTACATTTTCTGGAATTTATGCAGCTTTTAGTTTATGACTGCCTGTCTCATTTCTTGAGGTGCTAAAATGACAGGGCAGTACAAGCCCACCCCCAAAATGACCGCATTTTGCATAGTAGACACCTCAAGGTAATTTCTGAGAGGCATGTTGAGCCCATTGAATATTTATTTTTTTGTCACAAGTCATTGAAAAATGCCAAAAAAATAAAACTAACACAAAGTTGTCCCTAAATGATATATTGCTCATACATGCAATGGTTATATGTGAAATTAAACTCCAAAATACATTCTGCTGCTTCTCCTGAGTACGTGAATACCACATGTGTGAGACTTTTTGGCAGTCTGCCGCTGCTGTCTACAGGTTTGTATTCTGAGCCTGAATCTGATAGATGGGTGACTTCCTCTTCACCCTCATCTGTCATGCTCAGAAACGTGTAGGCCTCTTCACTAGTGTACCTTCGATTGGACATTGTGGCCTCTAAATTTACTGGTAAACTAGAGTGACTCACAGGAAAAAAAAAAAGAGCACCTGTCAGCGACTGCTTCAATCGCTACCAAAAAACTGTTAGCGTTCGCAGGGATCAGACCTGACTCTGTGAACACTGCAGTTATGTGTTTAGTGTTTTGTAAGTGACAGTAATCGATTGATACTGCACTTGGGTGGGCTGGGCAGAGGGGCTAAATGCAGGTGCTAGTAGGTATCTGGGCTGATCCCGCTAACGCTGCATTTATGGGAACCCTAAACTATTGGGGACGCTAATATAGTTCTGATCAGATCAAAGATATCGATTTGTTCAGACACTATACTACTAAGGGAGGTGTATGGTGCGTGAGTGGGTGTTATTGCTACTGGCACTAATCTGACACTGCCTGGGGCGACACAGTCCCTAACTGATTTACCCAGCGGGTGATCAGGAGGTTAAAACTTTTATTAGGTAAAATACTGCAGATGCCCTGATGCTAATAAAAAATAAACTAACCAGCGTCACCCGTGACCCTAATACGGTGATTACTGGTGATGGAGGGATATGGGGGTTAAACCTTTATTAGGGGGGTTTGGGGGGGTCCCTAGACCTATCTGGGCCTACTGCTAAGTACCCTAACACTGATTGTCACAAATGACACCGGTACAGTGATCAAAGAAAAATATGAACACTGCACTGGGTGACACTGTGACAGGGAGTGAAGGGTTTAACTGGGGGAGGGGGGGGGGCAATCGGGGGGTGACAAGTGTACCTACGTGTACTGGTGTTAGTGTAGTGTTGGTGCAACATACTGTGAGATGTCTTTTTTCTCCTCTCTCTGGAATGAAAAGAGTTCCACAAGGTCAGATTACATCACTTCCCCTGCCTGTGATTACACTTACACAGGCAGGGGAAGGACTTCATTCGCCAGAAACGATCACCAGGTCCAGGCCAGAAATCATTGGCCTGGGCCTGGAGACTGATTGGTTCTGAAGCAAATCCGATCATCGCTGCCGACGTAGAGTAACGTTGCTTCAGCCAGCCGCACCAACCTGCCGCAGTACAACCGCAGTGTCTGGTCCGGAACTGGTTAAAAACAGTCATGGCTTTGTTCAGGTTTCCGGCCAGCCAGCAGACGCTCCTCAGGTCTCACCCGATGGTTCGGGTCTTCCTGTGGAATGGGAGAGCCAGAACGAGCAATAGAAGGCGGCAGGGGGGGGGGGGGGGGGCGTCCCCTCCCACTGCTTGTTATAACAGCTGTGCGGCTGATTAGCCGACCATCGGCTCTAAAAACCGGTACCGGTGACCCCGGTACAGCCTCTTGAGCAAAATCACGTACAGGTGGCTAATCTAAGGGCTGCATAAGTCTAAAATAATGTTTTGCTCTTAAATTAAACCAAAGTTGCTCTATCCATTTATTCCATGCTAAGGGCCATTTATAATATAAAGGACTAAATTCAATCCTGTTTATTTTATATCTTAGCTGCTATACCTACTTGAACCGCTTGATTGCTCTGTGATATCCACTTTATGTTCTTCATGAGAATAAAGTCCATCTTCGTTGCTTGTCTATAAAACAGGATAGAAAATAATATTAGTATTATCAATAGATAACAGGATTACTGTCCTCATTTTTTTTTTGTAAAAGTTGAAAAAAGTGAAGTAACATTTTATATGCTCAGCTTAATGAAGACACAATGTCCATGCTGTAGCTAATGCTGAAAAGATTGTGTCATGGCAAGTCAAAAAGAGAGATTATTCATAAAAATTGATTTTATTGACAAAAAACTTTGGACATGGGTTATACAATACAAAAGTTTAAAACATGAGCTCCGGTTTACATGATACGAGACAACTTGGATTGGATAGCAGATTGAACAGTAAATGGTATCATAAACCATTTGTTTTGGGGTTTTCAGCCTTATCAGACTCTTGATAGGCGTCATTCTATGCTATAGATTGTGTCATGGTTTCCCATGTTGCTCAGTGGTAAGCATTTATAGCGGGAGTAAACCCAGTTTCAAAAAACACTTAAATTCCCGGCATGCCGGAAATACCAACGTTCGCATTGGTTGTGCTCTCAACCAATCTTTCAAACCATCCAATAGCTGGTGTCATAACTGATCACATGTGCAGCATTATGGCAGTTGAAGAATGATTAGAGGCCAAGATGGTGGCTTCCTTGACTGAAAACAATAGAAGGGTTTACTTCCACTTTAACAAGGAGAACTGACTTTTCTTGTTGGATCTATTTAAAACTGAATGCCAGACAAGCAGCTGACCTGATATTATGGAGACTATGCTCAAGTCTGCAGACCAGGACAGAGAACATGGAAGTTGGGGATCCATTAATAAATATATTTTGTTTTCTGTAATTTCTGTAACTGGCTGCCTGAAAACACATTGAGATGGAAGATGGACAGGTTGTTTAGCTAATTGTTTGAAGTGAGATCTATTTGTCCTTTCTAGTCATTACCCAAGCAAGTTTCAATATAGCAATCAGACATAGGGGTTGATGTACCTAAGACAAATAGGCTGTACACTTTGCATTTGCTTTTAAAACAGGGAGATGCTCACACCTGTAATAGTGGAGGCGAGTGTCCACTGTCCAGCGTCTACAGCATCCCAGAAACCATCCAGGATGGGAATGTACACAAAGAGGAGAGTATTTTAGCTTTCCTTCAGCCCTGGTTCACATTGGAGCAAATTGGCATGTCAAATCGGTGGCAATTGCACAGATGTCTCTGAAATCACCCCTGAAGTCGGGGATGAAATTGTGCGAGTTCAGCTGAACTTGCACAATTTCATTCCCGCTGTCAGTGTGAACCTGGGCTTAAGGTGACAGAAAATGGCCTACAGGTGCGGCAACTTCAGTAATCAATACTTTTAAACATGCATCAGTTTGTTTTACCCATGGGGGACCCTTGTCTGAAAAGGTGTGCCAAAGGTTAACATAGCCTTTAACCCTTTCCATGACATGGATGTAAGGCATACAGAGAGACAGAATATTTTATTTGTCAAGATTCGCAAAAAACAAAGCAGTTGCTGTATAATACATAAACCGCTCATAAACAGAAGTATAAAAACTGGTGACTCACATGTAAAACGCTGCCGCAGTCCACGACCATGGCGGCGGGACGTCACACAATTAAACACGCCCTAGATCACCAGTTTTTATACTTCTGTTTATGAGCGGTTTATGTATTATACAACGGCTGCCTTGTTGTGAATCTTGACAAATAAAATAATGTACTACACCAGGGATAGTGAATTAAAATTCAAGGAGGTCCAGTCACTAAAAAAATTTATGGCTGAGGTCCGAATCTCAAGTCTGTGCCATTAACGATTGTATGTACCTTTCTTCCTTTTTTTGGTGCAGGCCGCGCTCTCTGGTGCTTTTCTTACGGTTTCCTCCACACGCTCTGGTAATGTAAATGTACCCAAAAGTGTTTCCCCTTACATAAGTTAGCCCTACCAGAGTAATTCATTACACTGGGTGTCCCCAGACTACCCCCATAAACCAGTTGCCACCGTCAGGGTACCCCCTTATATCAGGTATTCCTATCAGGTTTCTTCATAAGATGGCTCCCTTACATCTGGCGCCTCCCATCAGTGTGCCCCCTTACATTATTTGTCCCCATCAGAGTGTCCCCTTACAGTAGGTGTCAACATTAGAGTGCCCCTTTACATCCGGTGTCTCCATCCAAGTGTTCCTTTACATTAGGTGTGCCCATCAGAATGCCCCTTTACATTAGGTGTTCCCATCACAGTGCCACCTTACATCAGGTGTCCCCATCAGAGTCGGACCAAAGTAGTGCAGGGAGCATTTTTAAAGTTGGAGCGACTTGTGTCGGACCAGTTAAGATGGCTCTCATAGGGAAACATTGATTTTTACATGTGATTCGACATGAGTTCCCAATGTCGGTGCGTTTGTTGCACCAGTGTGAACCCAACCTAAGGCCCCCTCCCTCCTGAACTGTACCAGGCCACATGCCCTCCCCACGTTGATGAGGACAATGGCCTCTTCCCAACAACCCTGGCCGTAAGTTGTCGGGGTCTGTGGGTGGGGGGCTTATCAGAATCTGGAAGCCCCTTTTAACAAGGGGGCCCCCAGATCCCGGCCCCACACCCTATGTGAATAAGTATGTGGTACATTGTACCCCTACCCATTCACCTGAAAAAAAGTGTCAAAAATAAAACAGCACACAGGATATTAAAGTAATTTATTAAGGCAGCCCTGCCTCCTCCACTGTTGTCTTCTGCCTCTGTCGGTGCTTCTCCCCTCTCTGGTTCTGGTTCACCATCTGACAGGTCACATGCCATGCATTGCAATGGAACCTTTCTAATAGGAGTGATTCAAAAAGGTTCCTGTACTACTTTGTGGTGACTGTGGAGCGGCTTGCATTGACTTCTATACGAGTTGTTTTGTAAGCCATGTTGAAGTCGTGCTGTACGGGGTGGCTTCAGAGTTGGACAAGAGTCGGGCGATGCCTCCCCTGTGTGAACCAGCACTTATAGACTTACACTATGGACTTTTGTTTACGTAATATTGGATATTATTTTGGTTATTTTAGGAAAAATTATTCATTTTTTTCTTTGTTTTTTTTATTCCAAAAGACTAACATTGGCTGTCTGTGTGCAGCTCCAGCTGCATAAACAAACCACCCATTATTATGTACAGGCCACAGCACCCATGTGATGGAGCCCCAAGACCTCAATTACATACTGTGCACATTGCTGATCAGAGGAGTCACAAGTGTTTGCGTACAGCCACAGGCAACACCAGCATGTGAAAGTCAATGACAGGCTAAGAGATACTGCAGCTGTACAAATGTAATTTCCCATCCTGGATGCAAATTGTGCTTCTCATAAATCCCTATATGCACGTAACCCAGGGCCATCTTGATTGGACCCTGGGCAAAATTTTTCTTGCCAGTGGACTTTGCCAGAATTCTGTACGTTTTGCTGTGTTTGATTGTATGCATTTTTAGCGAAAATATCACTTTGATAAACATTTACACAACTATCGTGGAACCGAACAAAACCAGTGGCCCCTTCTTTGTATTCTACCAGTACTTTGCTTTCAGAAAATGTATAGTTTGGTTTACAAACCAAAAGTTGTAATGGAAAATAAAAAATAAAGGAAATTCACAAAAAATGGTCTGGCCATATTTGGGCAGCATGGTAGTGTAGTGGTTAGCACTTTCACCTAGCAGCAAAAAGGGTCACTGGTTCAAATGACAACCATGACACCATTTGCCTGGAGTTTGCATGTTCTCACTGTGCCTGTGTGGGTTTCCTCTGGGTACTCCAGTTTCCTCCCACACTCTAAAGACATGCTAAATTGGCCCTAGTATATGTATGAATGTGTGTTAGGGACCTTAGTTTGTAAGCACCTTGAGGGTAGGGACTGATTTCAATGTACACTGTACAATGTATATGTAAAGCGCTGCATAAATTTACAGCGCTGTACAAGTACCTGAAATAAATACATTTCAGTACGGCTGTTTAGATGAAAACCGACATGCACAGAAGGTTCACCAGTCTCCGTACATGGATATACTTTTTTCAACTGTATAAAAGGATATCTTTACATTCGAAATGCTACAAGAAAAATGAAACTTACAAAGTAGAAGAATGAGATGTGGTCTGTTTTACTATCCAACTGATCCTTATTGATGTAATAATCCACATTCACTGATAGATCAGAGTCACATGGCAGTTCGTCTCTTCCTCTAGTTTCCAAATTCAGGAAGCTTTGACTTTCTGAGTAGTGAGGTTGAACCATTACCATAGCATCTGAAAACATTGGGTGTCCGAGATTCTGGTCAGCATCAACATCTTCTTTCGTTAGAAATACTGCCTATGATAGGAAATAAATGGATTTAGACTTTGAATCAGTAACCAGGGTAAAGTATTTGAAATGTTTATCAGACCTGGGAACTTTCTGGCATTTTCCCAATGATGGAAGACAATCAATATGATTTACACATCATGTATGGTCAGTCATTTGTCACTTTTTCAATCAGAGGTGGCTTAACAGAATAGGTGACATGAGGCCAGGGAGGAGAGAACTAGGACAGTAAAAGGTCTGTACTCTCTCCCAGCAATAATAATGTTAATAATCTGCATACTTGGACACGGGGCAGTGACCTGTGATTTTTAGTAGGGATGAGCGAATCCAATTCCTCCAGAATGACATCCTCCCATCAAGGCATTTTTATATTTACATAACTCAAGAGGCAGCCTACTGCTTATATTCAGGAAGTTATGTATGTACCCTGCTGACGTCTCTCAGCAGCCATGATCTGCCTGCATTGCACAGAGAATCAGAGAGGCCCAGCGATAACATCGCCACTAATTTAAAAGCAGACAATATACAAATGAAGAGCTATTGAAACATGTAAACCAGTTACCCTACTTCCATTACATCCTTCTCCTATTTGTTGTGCATCGGGGAAAATCTGTGCTGGCCATGTCCCTTAGACACAGCCAATCACAGCGGCCATTTACTACGCGATCGGTGTGATCATGTAGAAAAAGAAAAAAAATCTTAATTTTGCAAAGAATTGTGGAAAAAAATTACAACTTCAAAAAACTCACCATGCCTCTTACTAAACACACTGGAATGTCTACTTTCCAAAAAGGGGTCATTTGGGGGTCAGTTGTACTTTCCTGGCTCAAGAAATGAGAGAGGCTGCTAGAACATCAGATGTGATCAATGTTTTATGATTTGCATCATAGCTTGTAGACACTATAACTTTCACACAGAGCAAATAGCCACCAATTTGGGTTATTTTTACCAAAGATATGTATCAGTATAAATTGTTGCCAAAATTTATGAAGAAAAATTACTAATTTGCAAAATGTTATCACAGAAACTAAGAAAAATTCTTTTTTTTTCAAACTTTTCAGTCTTTTTTCATTTATAGCGCAAAAAATAAAAAACCCAGAGGTGATCAAATACCACCAAAATAAAGCTTGTATTAAAAAAAAATCATTTGGGTACAATGTTGCATGACTGAGTAATTGTCATTCAAAGCGTGAGAGCACTGAAATCTGAAAATTGGTCCTGGCAGGAGGGGGGTTTAAGTGCCCAATAAGCAAGTGGTTAAAAACCTTTACAGGTTACCGTTTTACAGTTACACAGGAGGTCTGGAGATAGAATTCATTTCTCTCACTGTGACGTTTGCGGTGATACCTCACATTCGTGGTGCAATCACAATTTACATATGCATGCAGGACCGATGCATGCATTTGCATATGCACATGAGCATGAGAGGACATGTTTTTTTTGTCACTTTTATTGCTATCCAAGGGATAAACAGCATTCCTTGCTATAGCATAGGCCACGACAGTTCCTATTTATGGAAAGATCTGGGGGTGTTTTAGACCCCAGATCTCTCCTCTGGCCTCCAATGCAGCCCATCAGACACAGATCGATCTGATCAGCTGCTTCACTGGCTAATGGCCAGGTAAACAAAAAAGCAAAAGTCCTTGTCGCTTCCGGTTTCTGAAGTCACAGAAGGAAGAACATCATAAGTTCCTCTCACTGTGTCCCAGGCAACATAAGTTCCTCTCACTGTGTCCCAGGAAATGGATGCTGCCAGTTGCATCCTTATCAGGCTCACTGACCGCTCCAGAGAGCCTGGTAAAGGCGGTGGGGGGGGGGATAGGACACCGGGGCCCCCTTCCACCACCAGTAAAAGTCTTCCAGTCGCTTCATAGTCACCTAGGATTACTTATACTGTGAAGGGAATCACCAGCTCTAAAAAATGATCTTTGTCATCAATGCAGCTGCAGCGGTTATCAAGAGATCCCCCTTATTGTCCAGCAACGTACAGGTATGTTGCTGGACGGGAAGCAGTTAAAGCTTTTTCCCATTTTACCTGCATACCGCTCAATCATCAAAGATTCTGTGTGATTGTTTGAGGCTTTAAACACATTACTACCACTGTATGTCTAAAAATGAAGTGGTAGATCGTTATTTACCCAGTGCAAAATAATTCAAATGGCAGTGGAGTATGAAATATATCTTACTTCAGACTCCTAATTGTATCATCCAGGTGACGTCATGCAAAAACAAAAAGTATGTGGGTGGGACTTTATATATGCCATCAAGAGTCAAACAATGAAAAAAGGAATGGTTAAAAGTAGAAAAATGTTATTACAATTCATATATAAAATACTCATGGGCAAATACCGTCATTATTAAAAACAGTTAACCGCGTGTCACATGTAGCAATCAAGGATGATACAGATCAATCACATCATAGTATCACATATGATGGACAAGATAACCCAAGTCAGTCTTCATGTTTTGCGGGCCATCCTGCTTCATGATTGACAAAGTTATTGAGTCAAAGGTATAGTAACTTGCTTTTGAGGACAGTTTTTGATGATGTAATGTTTTTTTTAAACATCCTCTTTTGGATGTTGTCCCTATATGATTGTATTTTCTCTTCCCAGTACAAGTTACTGTATCTGTGACTGAATAACTTTGTGAATACGATACATACAGACCTGGTGAAGTGGAGAGGCCCACACAGCTTGGATTATCTCTTGACCATCATGTGTAACATTTTGTTGTGATTGATCTGTACCATCTTTGACGGCAACAAAGATATTTTTATATATGAATTGTAATACATTCATTCTGCTTTTAACCAGTCCTTTTTTGGTTATTTGTCTCCCAATGGCATATAAAAAATCCAATTAAAAATAGTGCAAATAAAGTGCCTTGCTAAGAATAATTGATATAAGGTTACAGCTAATAATAGCATACGAGAGGGTAATAATGAAACCCTCATTTGTATAATATAGCAATATATACAAGTGAACATAAAATGGTGAAAAACAATGGTGAAAAAAAGTCCATAAAACAAAGTCCAGCAATCATCAAAGAATGGTCTCCTCTGTGCTCCGTTATAGATGAAAGGCAGGTGTAGGACACTGTAATGCTGAACCAGATTGGCAGCAAAGGGAAACAATAATTCACAAGCCAGAAAGATTATTAAATCTGTTCACCGGATAACAATGACCACTAAATCATAGGTGGTCTGAACCACACAGGGATTTAAGGTTTCCCGCCAATCATAAATAGATCAGGTTGTTCCAACAGTACTCAAAGGTAAAAACAGGAGAAGCACTTTCATAGTGCTGAATAACAATCATCAAAAGTCCAAAACTACAGACATGTTACAGTTCACAAAATACATGCTTCGCAAAGAGCTCTCCAAGACAGGTCACTCCAAGTTCGATGACAAATATGAAAACTACACAGGCTGGAAATCCACCTTCAAAGCCACCATCAGTGAACTGAATGTCACAACTACAGAAGAACTAGATCTGCTTATCAGGTGTCTAGGTTCTCAACCAGCTAAATGTATCAAAAGACTCAAAACTATGCACACTGACAACTCTGCCACAGGGACTAATGCTGCTTGGGACAGACGAGGGTGTAGGTTCAGCAGCGCAGAAGCCATTGGAGATGCTTTATTTGAAAGATTAAAAACCCTCCTAAAAATATCTAGCAGAGACATTTTAAAGTTTCAAGACCTGAATGACCTTCTTGGAGCTTCAACTCACCAAAGCTTATACCAAACTACACTGACTGAGTTACCTAGATACCGCACCTGGGGTTAACCCAATAGTCTCCAATTTACTTTATGGTATACATAAAGTAGTTACTTGGGCATCACTTTGATCAAGGTACAAGGAAAAAACAAAGCCCCCCTCCCCCCTGAATCCCTTCCCCCCTTTGATGAGTTCATTAGGAGAATTGCAGATACTAAGGAAGATCAAGTATCTCCTTTGGAGAATCCAACCCTCAGTGCACCTTCTTCAAAGCCTGCAAGCGCTAGCATTTCACATAGAGACTGCAGAGATGCAGTGTCTATGGAAAGGACTGATATTCTGCCCACACCTACTGTTCCTGAAAATTGATCAGAATTGATCAGAACTAGAAAATCAAGAACCCAAATCGCCAATGTCACATACATAACACCTGAAGTATATCAGCTTCATAAAGAAATCCTTGCAAGTATACAAAGAGCTTTTTTTTTTTTTTTAAAAAAAAGGGTTTTCTCCAAATGCTGTGCTTCCACAGAACACCATACCAAAAACTGTAAGGGCACAGAATGTGACAGTGATGATCACGTGCAAGTGATTCACTTATTTCTAGACAGTCCCACTCTGTCTACAGGCAATCCTCCTGAGGCAAAGCATGGTGGGGAAAGCACACACCAAACAGTTCCTCATGAATCCAGTTTTCTCTACTTGTACAGATGTCTGTGGAGAAGGACAAATCCTGTGACAATATATGGTTAGTTTCTAGCAAGGGTCAACCAGAGAACGCTGTAAGACTATATGCCTTTCAATATGATCATAATAAACAGGTCTCTTGCAAGAGTATAATCTTTCTTTCTAAAAGCTTTTTCACCAGTTAAACATAAAAGAAGATGCCTTACCATACATCCTGGATACCTCTGCTGGCATTAAAGAAATTTCAGGCATGAGAGCCATTGGTCTAGTAGTAGCTCCCTTGAATATGGCAGTGTAGAAATACCATTGCCCATTCTCATTAAATGCAACCAGATTCCACCCAACAGAGAGGTAACCCCTACTCCTGCAGCTGCATCTCACCACTACTTTCACTTGAGGGGCATAGTTGACTACATACCAGATTTTGACAGAAATGCTGATATTATTCTAAATTAAATATTCATCTGTTATGATCTGCACAAGTTTTGGATTAAAAAGCTTTCTACTCACAAGGCCTTTGCTCAATGGTCATCTACCGGGCCTAACAACCTTCTCTAAAGCCAACGATCCTGCCCAAGGTACTTTTAGACCCTTTTCGGAACAGACTAAACAGTACTCCCTCACACCATCACAGGTGTTTCACTATCATCAGCTAACCAGCTACCTCAGATCCTGCTTCAGCCCATGCCAAAACCCTGGTCAGTGCTCTTTTATTGATGCTCTAATAGATCGGGAACAGTACTCCATATCAGACATATACTCCAACCTCCTCACCCATCAGGCTTCAAAATACCACATTGTTCCCTTCAAACCCTGGATCTCTATCCTTGGCAACCAAGATGCACCGGGAAAAGATCCTTGCGGGGTATCAAAAATTTGAAATACATTGATAAGTCTTAGCAATTACTTCTACCTAAGGACCCTTTGTTATGCCTTTTCAGCTGTGATACCTCGCAGGCTTCCTCATCAATGCCTACCTGTGACTCTCCTCCTCAATGGATCCATATCTGCCTTCTGACAGCATGCGGGGCAATAATGCAAGCTTGAATCCACCCTTCCCTGCCTCAA
Source organism: Lithobates pipiens (assembly GCF_037356315.1). Taxonomy (NCBI): domain Eukaryota; kingdom Metazoa; phylum Chordata; class Amphibia; order Anura; family Ranidae; genus Lithobates; species Lithobates pipiens. Next base: position 171,986,098 of record NW_027507787.1, on the reverse strand, counting down.
ATTGCATTGGTAAAACAAGAACCCTTAACTCTATTTCACATTGATAAATTAGACACTATTGCCCAACATTCTACATCACTGAAACTCTTTATTGCAAGATGGCATTGCTTCATGCAACACTCTCTCTCTCCAAAAGAAATCTCCTTCTTACCATACATCACGGGACACAGAGCCATAGTAGTTACTATGTGGGATATAGGCCACCTTCAGGTGATGGGCACTGGCATGCCCCAAGATAAAAAGTGCACTCCCTATATAACCCCTCCCACTACTGGGAGTATCTCAGTTTTTTTGCCAGTGTCCAAGGTGTTGGTCGCGAGTGTAGATGTGCTGTGCTTAGCTCCTCTGGAGCAATCCATGCTGGGGCTAGCTATGCAGCTGGATCCAAAGTGTTGTTTAGGCCGAATTGAATGGTACCTGGGCCCGTATCTGAAGAAACAAGGCTTTGCGTAAAACGCTTCTCTTTTTAGAGAGTTGGACCCCGAGATCCAGTACTTTTGGTAGTAAGGCCATAAAGTTTTACTTGCAGTGGTGCTATTACAAGTCCTGGATTGTGGTTTTCCTTGAGGATCCCCGGAAGGTTTAACCCGAACCCACCGTGAAGGGTGAGGATTGGGTCTGTTGGTTTTACCACAGAAAACCATGCGGCGGGAAAGGTAAGTGGAGTTTTTCTAAGGAATTTTTGAATTTTCTTATGAATATTTCCTTTAAATTAGTAAATATTGTCATGCCTATGTGTCCCCACTGGGGGCTGTATAGAGCACATACCGTCTCACACTTCCTCCAGAGAGCTCATGCGTCCGGAGCAGAAGCAGCTTCCATTTCCTCCAGCAGCAGACCCCCAGTAAGTCTGGGGGGTTTCCTCCCCACCAGATGCCCCCACCTGTGCTATTTGCTTCCCCTCTTCAAGAGGAAGAAGCACTAAAAAAAAGAAACAAGTGGTATGCCGCGCTACCCGGCAGCTTCCAGGCTCTCCACACCATTTTCTCCCCACTCTATAAGATTCCATAGGATCAGAGGTCCGCGCTTGCATGGGAAAACTCTGTTTGAAAGAGAGGAGGGGTGTGGGGGTTTGCACGGCGTTGGCATCCTTCAACACCCAGCGCAGGAAAGAGTTTTTAAAAGCACAAATACTATTTCTGCAAGCTGCGGAGGGACACAGGAGCAAGAGGCATGGAAGAAGTTGGTGACACAAGCATTCGTTTGACACATTTACTATTGCATCAGGCTGAGCATTAATAGCAGCGGCAGTGGCTGACTATTGCTCAAGCAATGGATGCAATTTCTTCTGGTAGTACCTCTGCTTTATGCATCAGGCTATATTCAGAAGGAGGGAGGGTTAAAAACAAAACAAAAAAGGAGCTAAAAGGGTCTCCCTCAAGATCTCGAAATCCTACTGATGTCAAATGGCATCCTCCCCTGAGAGGGGGTGGCTGTTCAGAGTGAGCATCGGGGCCATGAAATGTTTGCAACTGTTTTCAACACTGCAGCCCCTGTTCATTTTTACTCTTTCAATAGCCATGGTAGGTTTTTAAAATAAGTTTTTAATCACATTCCTGAGTGGTTAATCGCATCCCAGTATGGTCAAGATGTGACAGGTTCTCTTCCATTTTCCTAAGACCCTCAGACTGAGGAGCTAGGGGCAGGAGAAGATGATTCCCTCAGGGGACCGTGGTGAGGCTGATGACTCATCTCCTGAGGTGTCAATTGCGGGAGAGTCAGCTTTCACAATCTGTAAGATTGCTGGTACAATGTCTTGCTGAATGATCCACTCCACATTTATTTACCTTTAACTGAGTGTTTGGGTTCACTAAAGCCTCCTCAAGCCGTGCATGCTTTTTTTCCTGTCCATTCTTTGATGGGGAAAAAAAAATTGTATCTGGGGGATCACCCAGATAAGCATCATTTTCCATTCTAAAAGTTTTCACACTTTATCCTATGGTAGAGAAAATTCACTAAGCGGGGTATAAGAGCAATTAACACTACTATATCCTTTGTGAATAAGTTTGACTTGTCCAGCAGACATTACTCAAATACTTAGGGATCCAATGGATAAAAGGTTGGAATTCCTACTAAAAAAGCAAGAAAAAAAAAACACACTTTTTACTCTGGCAGGTTGAGTGTCTCAGCCTGCACTGATAGTAATTGGTTAATCATTGAGAAACCAGTTTTAATAGGTGTGTTTAGGCTAGATTCACACCTATGCAGTTTTAGTGCTTTTTGCAGATTTGCAGTATAGTCCATTTAACATGGTTTCCTATGGAACACATTTTGTAGTGCAAGTCTGCAAAATGCAAAAAGCACTAAAACTGCATAGGTGTGAATCCAGCCTTAAGGTTATCCTGCTCAGCAGGTCCAGGAGGCCGCTTTATGGTTGCTATGACAAATTGCATTGCTAAGCGTCATGCAAGAAGCTCCTGGCTAGTCTTCCCTTTTGCGGTAAGACAACTATCTGGGGATATTTTGAATATATCCAAAGAATTTCTAGCAAAAGAAAGATACCCCTTTTAAGTGAAGGAGTTAATGTGTTTTTTGTTTCAAAGCTCCTTCTTCTGTGACGGGGGCATCAGCCACCAGGCAGTCACAATGGCCTCAGCCATCAGGTGCAAAGATTAATCCTCAGGGGTAACCCCAGGGACAAAATTCTTGAGGGAGGAAGCCTACAAGATACTATAGCCTCCTTATGAGGAGGTGCTCCTGCTTGCTCAATATGAGAGAATTCTTATACAGTTCTCAGGGATCTGGCAAACTGGAGTTCCAAGAGGTTTCGTCTCATTGTTTTCTCAAAAGTATTCATGGTGGCCCCACGTAAGAGCAGAGATTGGGATTTGGTTAAATCCAAATGGACATTCTAGACCTCAAAAATTTAAAATTCAATTGCTGAATATAATCTCCCCCCGTTTTGCATGAAGATGCATATCTCCATATGCCTATTTCCTCTCTCACTAGTAATATTTTCTTTCAAAGTGGAAAGTCCTCTTTTTCAGTGTGTAGCTCTGCTTTCTGATCCAGCTACTACACCTCGAGTACAAGGTTCTGGCTCCTTTTCTAGCCAGATTGAGGGCTCAAGGTATATCGATTATGGTTTACCTAGTCGATCTGTTCTTGTTGGACCAGTCGGTACCCGCTTACACCAAAAGCGTGGTCACTACATTTGACTACCTGGAATATCTAGGTCAGATTCTCAACCTATCTTCTCTAACCACTTGCTTACTGAGTACTTAAGGGTACTTACTGATGAGGTGGCACTGGTGGACACTGATAGGCACAGTTAAGGCGGCACTAATAGACACAGATATGGTGGCACCGATAGGCACAGATAAGGCAGTACTGATGGGCACAGATAAGGCGGCACTGATGGACAAAGATGGCACTAATGGGCGGCACTGATGGGCACAGATATGTGGCACTTAGGTGTAGCACTGTTGTTGAGGCAGATTGTGGGCACTGATAGGTGGCACTGTGGGCACTGATGGGTGGCACTGTGGGCACTAATGGGTGGCACTGATGGGTGGCACTTTTGCCTATACTTAGGTGGCACTGGCAGGGGGCAGGTGGGCACTGATAAGCCGGCTGTCAGCGCGAGGAGGAAAAATTGCCGATTACCGGCTCTGTTGTCATCAAATGATCAGCTGTCATTGGCTGACAGCTGATCACGTGGTAAGGGGTCGGGATCGACCCCTTACTCCGATCTGTGATCAGGCGAGTCTCAGACTCGCTGATCACAGAGCGCGCCGTTCCTCAATAGACGTAGTGGTTAAAACATGAAGAAAATACTTGGGTCTGATCATAGGTACATCCAGAAGAGGGTATTCATACCCCAGGCTAAGATCAGCGCCATAAAGGACTGATCTAGGTAGTCAAAGCAAGATGTTTTTCTCCTATTCAACTTTGTGTGAGGTTGTCGGGAAAGATGGAGGCTTCATTTGGGGCCATTCTTTATGCCCAATCTCATTCTAGACGGCTGCAATGCAGTATCCTATCAGCTTGAAACAGAGAATTCAAGCTCTATATTCCTTATGTGTCTGACTCCAAAGCCTTCGGCCACATCACCCTGATAGAGATCAATCTTGTCCGATCTTGGAGGCCAAGCAGGGTCAAGCCTGGTTAGTACCCGGATGAAAAACCACCTTGAAATGTCAGATGCTTTAGGCTGAGTGCGCCGGAGCCTCAGTTTATTGTTAACATCCAAAAATCTGCGAAGGGGAAAATCCTTTCAGTTACCTGTGAAATAGTATCAAAATATGCCAACCTTTTTTGTTTAGGTTGGGGGACAGTCCTGAAAGAGGCAGCTGTCCAGGAGAAGTGGCCTAGATCAGAAATGGCCTTTCCATTAACGTTTTAAAAATTCAGGCAGAACATTTGGTTCTGAGGGTCTGAACGTTCAGTTTAAGTTATTGTCCTGCTAGAAGTCAATCCATTTATGCCACAGCGATGGCCTATATTAATCACCAAGGGGGCACAAGAAGTTGTGCGGCCCAGAAGGTGGTGAATCTTATCATATCTTGGGAAGAAAACAATGTATTTTGCCTATCAGCAGTTTTTTATTCTAGAAATAGAAAATTGGCAGGCGGACTACTTGAGTCGCCAACAGTTTTCCCTGGAAGAATGATTCCTTCACCTTGTGTCAAGAACAAAGGATGCGCTAGCATGCAGAACAGATGCCTTGCTATTCCCGTGGACTCGGTTCTCACTGATTTGTGCATTGCCTCCTATTCTGACTGCATCCACAACTTCTTCACAGAAGCAAGCATTCGTTTCTTGTGACCCCCCAGCGGGGTCCAGGAAATCTTGGTATGAAGAGATCGTAGAGATGGCAGTAGGGAACCCATGGACCCTACCTTCACGGGCAGACCTTCTTTCACAAGGTCCGAAGTTCCATCGTACTTCACAAAATGATAAGTTCAACAGTTTGGCTATTCACTCTGAAGTAGCGTGGGCTGTCAGGTTCTGTAGCTTTCTACCTTGGTTTATGCAGAACCAGCCTCCATGGTCATATATAATGGAGTCTGGGAAACATATGTCTCCTGGTGTGAGACCAGGAGCTGCCCCCCCAAGAAATAAGTCCAGGTAGAGTCCTTGATTTCTTTCTGCAGATGGGGTGAGAAAAAAAAGCTTTCTACATTCTGCAAGCTGTCATTTGGATTGAGGCACTGCCTGCCAAGCCACTAGACTATAAGTTAAGCCATTGGTTATAGAAATCATACATTTTGGAGTGTTCATACTGTCCCGTCATTTGTTTTTTAACAGAAAGTAAAGGAATCTTTTTTTTTTCCAAAATGTTTGGTCTTTTTTTCTTTATATAGTGAACATTTTAAAATTAATTACTAAATACCACCAAAATCTATTTGTCTCAAAAAAAGATTAAAACATTGGGTACAATGTTGCATGAACAAGTAATTGTCAGTCAAAATATCACAGCACTGGAAATTGAAACTAGTCTGGTCATGAAGGAGTATTACAGGCTGGTACTTTAGAGGTTAACCACCTTCAGACCGGACCATTTTGCTGGTAAATGACCAGAGGTCTTTTTACAATTTGGCACTGCGCTGCTTTAACTGGTAATTTCGCGGTCATGCAATGTTGTACCCAAACAAAATTTGCGTCCTTTTCTTCCCACAAATAGAGCTTTCTTTTGATGGTATTTGATTGCCTCTGCGATTTTTATTTTTTGCGATATAAACGTAAAAAGACCGCAAATTTTGAAAAAAAATGATATTTTCTACTTTTTGTTATTAGAAAAATCCAATAAACTCAATTTTATTCATACATTTAGGCCAAAATGTATTCAGCCACATGTCTTTGGTAAAAAAAAAGTCAATAATTGTATATTTATTGGTTTGCGCAAAAGTTGTCACATCTACAAACTAAGGTAAGTTTTCTGGAATTTACGCAGCTTTTAGTTTACGACTGCCAATCACATTTCTTGAGGTGCTAAAATGGCAGGGCAGTACAAAACCCCCCCAAATGACCCCATTTTGGAAAGTAGACACCCTAAGGAAATTGATAAGTGGCATGTTGAGCCCATTGAATATTTTATTTTTTTGCCTCAAGCGATTGAATAATGACAAAAAAAACATTTTTTTTTTTTTTTTACACAAAGTTGTCACTAAATGATATATTGCTCACACATGCTATGGGCATATGTGAAATGACACCCCAAAATAAATTCTGCTGCTTCTCCTGAGTACGGGGATACCACATATGTGGGACTTTTTGGGAGCCTAGCCGCGTACGGGGCCCCGAAAACCAAGCACCGCCTTCAGGCTTTCTAAGGGCGTAAATATTTGACTTCACTCCTCACTACCTATTACAGTTTTGAAGGCCATAAAATGCCAAGATGGCACAAAACCCCCACAAATGACCCCATTTTAGAAAGTAGACACCCCAAGCTATTTGCTGAGAGGCATGTTGAGTCCATGGAATATTTTATATTTTGCCACAAGTTGCGGGAAAATTACAAACTTTTTTTTTTTTTTTTTTTTTCACAAAGTTGTCACTAAATGATATATTGCTCACGCATTCCATGGGCATATGTGAAATGACACCCCAAAATAAATTCTGCTGCTTCTCCTGAGTACGGGGATACCACATATGTGGGACTTTTTGGGAGCCTAGCCGCGTACGGGGCCCCCGAAAACCAAGCACCGCCTTCAGGCTTTCTAAGGGCGTTAAAGTTTTGAAGGCCATAAAATGCCAAGATGGCACAAACCCCCCCCAAATGACCCCATTTTGGAAAGTAGACACCCCTAAATTTAGGGGTACACTAGTGAGACTAGGTAATAAATGGCGGGTGCCCTGAAACTATAAAAAAAATAACTAACCAACCAGCGTCACCTGTAACAGTTATATGGTGATCACTGGTGAAAGGGTTAACTAGGGGGCAATCAGGGGGCTTTATGCGGTAGTATATGGGGGTCCCTGGCGCTATAAAAAGCTGCGGCGAACCTAAATACCTACCTGCCTAACTAGCGTCACCTGTGACACTAATACAGTGATCAGAAAAACGATCGCTTATTAGGCTGGGTTCACACTGGAGCGATGCGGGAACGCCACGAATCCGCGGCGGGTTCCCGCATCACATGCCTCCCAGCGGCAGTTCACACTGCCCTATGCGAACTGCTGGGAGTGTCAGTGAAATGTTAATGACACCCCCAGATCAGTTCGCAAATCGCAGTGCGATCTGCAAACTCGGATCGCATGGTGTGAACACCCATGCGATCCGATTCTGCTGCGGACCAAAAAAAGGGTCCTGTGCGAGTTTGCGGCGGGTGTGGCGGGTGCGACACGAATTCAGCCATACTATCTGTATGGCTGAACTCGAATCGCACAGAGATCGGATGTGATTTGCACTGCAGTGCGGTGCGAATCACATCCGTTCTCATAAACCGCTGCAATGTGAACCCAGCCTTAGTGACACTGGCGACGGGGGGTGATCACGGGGTTAAACCTTTATTGGGGGGGTTAGGGGGGTACCTTAGAACTAAAGGGGGCTAACCCTAACTGCCCTAACAGTTATTACAGTCACAAATGACACCCGCCGGGTGATCAGGGGGTTAAACTTTTATTAGGTAATAAATGGCGGGTGCCCTGAAACTATAAAAAAATAACTAACCAACCAGCGTCACCTGTAACAGTTATATGGTGATCACTGGTGAAAGGGTTAACTAGGGGGCAATCAGGGGGCTTTATGCGGTAGTATATGGGGGTCCCTGGCGCTATAAAAAGCTGCGGCGAACCTAAATACCTACCTGCCTAACTAGCGTCACCTGTGACACTAATACAGCGATCAGAAAAACTATCGCTTATTAGGCTGGGTTCACACTGGAGCGATGCGGGAACGCCATGAATCCGCGGCGGGTTCCCGCATCGCATGCCTCCCGGCGGCAGTTCACACTGCCCTATGCGAACTGCTGGGAGTGTCAGTGAAATGTTAATGACACCCCCAGATCAGTTCGCATATCGCAGTGCGATCTGCAAACTCGGATCGCATGGTGTGAACACCCATGCGATCCGATTCTGCTGCGGGCCAAAAAAAGGGTCCCGTGCGAATTTGCGGCGGGTGCGGCGGGTGCGACACGAATTCAGCCATACTATCTGTATGGCTGAACTTGAATCGCACAGAGATCGGATGTGATTTGCACTGCAGTGCGGTGCGAATCACATTCGTTCTCATAAACCGCTGCAATGTGAACCCAGCCTTAGTGACACTGGCGACGGGGGGTGATCACGGGGTTAAACCTTTATTGGGGGGGTTAGGGGGGCACATTAGAACTAAAGGGGGCTAACCCTAACTGCCCTAACAGTTATTACAGTCACAAATGACACCAATGCAAAAAAATAAAATAAAAAAAGCAATTGGTGTCACTGTGACTGGGGGGGCAGGGGTAATTGGGGGGTGATCGGGTAAAGGGGGGGTGTGAGTGTGCCTGGCATGTTCTACTGTATGTGTGGTGTGTTGGTGCAACTCACCGAACCTCTCTCCTCGGTGCCGGAACGAAAAATACCGACACGGAGGAGAGAATACATCACTTCCTCTCCTGTGTTTACATTACAGGAGAGGAAATGATGTCACGGGACATTTTCATTGGTTGGGAGCGATCGCGAGGGGGTGGCCATGAATGAATGGCCGTCCCCTCGTCCGGGATCGCTCCCGAACGAATACCGACCGCCACAGGCACCGGGCGGGGGCCCGATCGGGCCCCCGACCGGCGGGCAGGCAAGGACGTACATGTAAGCCCTTATGCCTGCCCGTGCCATTCTGTCGACGTACATCGTCGTGCGGCGGTCGGCAAGTGGTTAAACACAATCCTAACATCCCATAGATCCAGCCTGTGTCCCGGAGCCAGTGCACAAACACTTGCTCCAACATCTGGTTCCTGCTCCATGTAGAAACTATGAAATTAGCTCGACTAGGGACCCATTCACATCTGGACATTTTGTAGCTAAAAGCGCCAAAATTCTCAACATTTGAAGCAGATTTGGCCCAGATTTGTTGTTGGCCCCATAGAATTTAATAGAAACACCTATAAGTTATGAATTTAACTGTTTTCACAGGCATAGTGCAGGTTTTTTATTTTTATTTTTTTGGTTGTAAGAACTGGTCTTTTATTTCTAGTGCTTTCTATAGGCTAAACAAAAATGCTTGAAGCTTCAATACATGCTGGTATTACTCTTCTAAAATGTTTGTATACACTTCAAATAAAATGCCTAAAAATCACTCTGTGAATGCAGCCTAAAGATCTGCTTATGAATACAGTACAATATACTGTAAACTGTAAAAATGTGCATGACTGTAGTAGTAACTTACAGTTAATATAACGCTTTCAACCCATGACCCAGTGTCAAGTGCAAAATGAGCCAGTCCATCTTTGTCGGTCTCTAGTGTTGCAAGCTTTTTAAACTCTTCATGCGATATTATTGCCACAGCCACATTAGCCAAGGGATGATCATCCTGATCCGTCACTTTAATCTGTGGGAGAGAGAAGGACATTTTTGATCAGAAAGTTGACATAAACATCCAGACTTACTCATACAATATTTTGTAACCATTTCTTTGCTCCAGACTTCACCTGGAGCCAAACCTTTTTCATTGCAATAAGTTTTTATTGAGATTTAACATGAAGATATGTATATACATACACAGATACAACATTTCGGTTTACAGTGTATAATAACATAGGACACCCTATATGTATTATAAAGAAAAAAAACAGAAAAGACAGTTCTGCATCACAGTGCCCGACAAATTCAGTAGTCAGGGGGCCTACATGAACCATCCGTGTGTTCAATAATTTCCCCATTATGAAGAGGAGGCTTCCCCTCCAGAACCCCTAGTGGGTACTCGCTGTGCCTAGTGAGGGAAAGCCTCCACCTTCCCCTGGTTCGGCAATCTCTATCCCGCAATGTTAAGCATCACCATCGAGTCCGTAAGGCTCCAAAGCGGGTGTCACTTATTGATGCATATTGTGTATACATCCATCATAGAGGTGCTGTACTATAGAACAACAAAGTTATTTCAACGTGTTATTGCTCGTCATGTAAACCGTAACATCTATTGAGCAAGACGCCATACAGGCAAGTAAAGACGAATGATGGATGTTTAACATAAAAGAATGTTAATAAGTAAAAATTATAACACAAACTAAAATAAAATAATAGATAGTAAAAAAAAAGAAAGAAAAGCCATAATTTCGGAGCCATAACACAGTTTTGCTTATACCCTCCTTTAAGTCTTGAGCCAAACCTTTTTCAGTTTTGACTTAGGGAAGGGTTAAAACCTCTCATGTTTTTACAGCTGAGACACCGGTTAGAGATTTTCCCTCACTTCCTGTCCCACTGACATTTTACTAGACAGGAAATTAAGGGATTTTTGCAACAGCAATACAGACAGAAATATTATAGAGTACAGGAAGGCGGAAACCCCTTTTAAACTTTTTACTGTCTGTGTCATTGTTGCAGAAATGTTTCTCACTTCCTCTAATAAAATGATTGTTGGAGTGACAGAAAATTTGTAAAATGAGAAATGATTTCTGTAACAGGGGTCTGGATAGCAGTGAAAACATGACAAGGATTCTAATCCTTTCACTGTCTAAAACAAAATTTTTTGGTCTGACATATGTACATTTCACCAATTGTCTAGTATAACCCATGGCTCTGTTAAGCATGAACATATGAGGAGGCCACAGGGTATGCAAACAGTGCAATGGCTAGCATGATGAGCAATGTAATTCTGTATGCTCCTACAAAACTACTGTCAAGGAAAGCTAAAGCTGACCATACATTATACAATGTTCTTGTTTCATTCCCTTTAGATTTACCATCAACTATGTAGTGGGCCTGCCTGATTGCAAAAAAAATTGAAAGTGTTTAGGTTTGACCACTTTGAAGTTCGAGGTTATCTAATTAAAGTGCATTACTCCCCAGTGAGTATAGTCCATGCCAGAATTTGTCATTTCAGCGCTTGTTGGCCCACTTTTATTTAAAAGAAAGTTCAAAAACAGAACATTAGTTTCCCTCACAGGCGTATTAAACTTTGCTCTTCCATCCAAACAAAATGACATTGAGCCTCCACAACTCTGTGGCTCTCCCCTTACTCTTCAGGTTCTTGTCTGTTTACTACAGACTGTCCTCTCACAGAAAAACTTTGTCCATACAGCTAGCAGCCCCTTGCTTCTCTGGCTCACAGGCTTGGGTCTCTGTCTTTTCTGGTACACACATGCACCTCTCGGGCTTTGCCCTTGCACAAACCTGGGGAGGGTGGAGTGCAGAACCATGGTCAGGTCTCTACAAAAAGCCCAGCACACTTAGTATGACCAATTAGTGTGTTGGCAGACATAGTATATTTGGGCTTGTTTTTTTATTGTAGTAGAGAGAGGGAGAGTGCTGCACTCATAAGATATTCTTTCAATGAGAAGTAAGGCTATATTGAATTGTCAATTAGTTTTTTAAATAATAATAATGGTAGCTTTTATTGTGCACCCCTGTCTTTTGCAGCTATAGTATAGTTCTAGCTATGACATTCCTTCATGTACCATGCCGCCTGGCAATCTAATTTCAGCCAATCATGCAGAAAAATGATACAATACTGCACTGGATTCTATTTGGGTCTTCTTGGCTTTCTTTACAAATGATTGCAGAGCCTTATGAAAGATTTCCCTCTAGGGAGGCTCCTTCACTAGGGATGGGCCTCTGTTTGGTTCGCACCAGAACTTTCGAACATCGCTAAATTTCGGACACGAATGACAAACTCCATTAAAGTCAATAGGACCCGAACGTCAAAAATCAATAGTGCCCATTTTGAAGGCTTGTATGCAAGTAATTAGGTATACAATGGTTATAGGGGTCTGAGTCCTGCCCTAGGGGATATGCATCAATAAAAAAAAAACAATTTGTGAAAAACTAATCGCGAATTCCAACAGAGATTTCACATCCCAAAAAGACTTAATCAGTGACATCGGCATCGGGGGGCTTCATAGCTGGTAATCCAGGACTGATTCATTTTTATAAAAGTCAAACGGTAGACGGACGGAGTCTGTGGACAGACACGTTCTATGCAGGACCGTCTTTAATATTGATTGGACCCTGGGCAAAAAATTTCTTGGGACCCCCCCCCCCATGCACTTTCACTCTCCACATGATCTGAGACATACAATAAATAGCAGCTAGACATAAAATCTTCAGTTTACTGTATGAGATCAGGCATCAATTGCGATTGGTTGCCAGTGGTTACAGCCTATCATTACTGCTTAATGACTGGTTGCTAGAGGTTGCAGCACACATGGCTCACTGATTAGTTTCTAGAGATTAAAGTAAATTATTTCTGCTTGTTAATTGGTTGCTAGAGATTTTTGTACAGTAATACTGCTCACCGCTAGAGGTTACAGCACACCATCTCCTCACTGCAGGGGGACATGATATACATATGAATGCCACCTTTATTTACATATCAATGCTGCCGGCCGCAACTATTTACTTAGTAATGCTGCCGCTATTTACATATGAATGCCGGTTATTTACATGTAAACACAGGGTCTGCAGGTGAGTCATCTGTATGCAACAATAGGGCAGAGCTGGGCAGCATTAGTACCAGCACTCCACACTAAGATATCAGGACACAGCAAGGGAATTTAAACTGGGATAGTTGGCAAGCATGAGGCAGATGCTTTGGGCCCCACAACAATGACAGGACCCAGGGCAGCTGCCCCTTTTGCCCTGCCTTAAAGATGGCCCTGATTCTATGATCAGTAACAAAACCTCCTACAGCACTGAATGACAGTTCTGAAAGCACAGGCAAACTCACTAAACAGAGGAAATGATGCCCTGCCTGAGGACTGACCACCACATCCACCTTTGCTTGTGGACACATTTGTTGCTGGCCCCCTTACAGTGCCAAGGGAACGTCTGCCTCTCCTTGTTGTCCTCCCAGACATTATTGGAGGGAGGGGGGCGGTGCTTATAAGCAAATGTAAAGAAGAAGTTGAAATCTGTACGTAGATGAACTTTAATCAATGTAAAGTGGAGTTTGGTGCACTTTAACCACTTCCCGGCCGGCGCACGCCGATGTACGTCTGCAGAATGGCACGGCCAGGCATACTGGCGTACAGGTATGTCCAATTTTAAATGCTGCCCTGCCATCGTGAGCGCACCACCAGCGGCGCACTCGCGTGCCGGTCGGGACCCCCGTGAGTCCAGTCGTGGGTCCCACAGACTCGATCGCCGCGGGCATACCCGCGATCGTCTCATGGGGCGGCTGAACTGGGAGATGCCGTTGTAAACAGCATCTCCCAGTTCTGCCTAGCAACAAGTGATGCTGATCTCTGCTCCATGTGATTGGAGCAGAGATCAGTGTTCACTAAAAGAAAGCCCAGCCCCCAACAGTTAGTAACACGCCCCTAGGAACACTTAACCCCTACATTTCCACCACCTGGTTAACCCCTTCACTGCCAGTGTAATTTACACAGGAATCAGTGCATTTGTATAGCAGCGATTGCTGTATAAATGACAATGGTCCCAAAAATGTGTAAAAAATGTCCGATGTGTCTGCCATAATGTCGCAGTCACAACAAAAATCGCTGATCGCTGCCATTGCTAGTAAAAAAAAAAAAATATTAATAAAAATGCCATAAAATTATCCCCTATTTTCTAAACGCTATAACTTTTGCACAAACCAATTAATAATCGCTTATTGAGATTTTTTTTACCAAAAATATGTAGAAGAATATGTATCGGCCTAAACTGAGGGAAAATGTTTTTTATATATTTTTGGGGAATATTTATTATAACAAAAAGTAAAATATAATGCGTTTTTTTCAAAATTGTCGCTCTATTTTTGTTTATAGCGCAAAAATTAAAAACCGCAGGGGTGACCAAATACCACCAAAAGAAAGCTCTGTTTGTGGGGAAAAAAGGACGTCAATTTTGTTTGGGAGCCACGTCGCACGACCGCGCAATTGTCAGTTAAAGAGAAGGAGTGCCGAATCGCAAAAAGTGGTCTGGTCTTAAGCCAGCAAAATGGTCCGGTCTGTAAGTGGTTAATTTGAATACTCACACTACACAGACACACTATAATATACTGCAATATAATGCGCCAAACGTACAGTGACGCACAGAACTATATGGCATTAAACTGGCAGTAAAGCACACAGAATAAATTGGCGTTAAACTGACAGTAACGCACAAAATGATATGGAATTAAACGGTCAGTAAAGCACACAGAAGTAAATGGTGATAAACTGGCAGCAACACATATAGAAGTAAATGGCGTTAAACTGGCAGTAATGCAATCAGAACACTGACGCTATCTGAACTGTCCCTACTTTAGCTATACACTAATGTCAAGATTACTGACATGGTCTCACTACACTATACAAACTATATGAGCTGTCCCTACTCTACACTAAAGTATGTATGAATGACACGGTTTCACTACACTACAGTGAAACTATCTGAGCTGTCCCTACTCTAGCTGCACACTATGCAAAGCTGAATGAATGATGGTCCTCCACACTACACTCACATTATCCCTAGACTGACACTAAACTAATATTCTACACTGACAATTGAAGCAAAATAGCACAGTGTAGCACACTAACTAATAGCACTGAACAGAGCCCTGTTCTAGCTCTCTCCACGCGGAAATCACACTGAAAATTGCTGCCATTGACAGAATACTTTTATACTGTGGGGCGGGAATGAACAATGATTGAATAAAGTCATGATGACAGTGTCCAATCATGACTCTGACAGTGCTCTATGCCCTGATTGGCTGAAGCTTTCACTGCTTCAGCCAATCAGGGCTTGCAATGCACTGTTCAGCGCTGCAATGCATTGTGGTCTGTTCGGGGGGGGGCGAACAAACGGTCAAACCTGAACTTATGCTCGGGCCAAACCGTTCACTCATCCCTATCCTTCACACAGCATCTACTGGAAGCACAAGGCCAAAAAATTTTTTATTTCCTTAGCACAGCCTATTGAATTTTACTCCTCAGGAAATGCCAATGATAATACACCATAGGCTTACGCAGGCTTTACACTGATTAAACTTCAGCCAGTCCTGGATGGACTTACGATAAGTGTATGAGCTCCCCTGATCAACACAAGCTGATTGTATAATCCACTTCTGTCAAAGGGACATGTTGACATTTTTTTGCCAACCAGCCGCTGCATCTAATCAACTGCAGCTTTAGATTGGTGTATTCTGACAGCAGTGGTTGCCGCTGTCAGAAGACAATGCCGTGGCAGAGGAGAGTCCTCAATCCATCTCACTTTTGTGGATGGAGGAATCTGGTGATGTAAGGCCAGCTATAAGAGCAATTACATATCACCAAAAACATAAATTATTAGGCTAGCTAGAACTCCGGTTTTAAATAAAAAATATGCCCCGTCATTAAAAAGTACAGCTCTTGCTACAATACCTGCCTTGTCCCCAACACTGTCCAGGGGGCAGAACGCTATGACAGAAGTCCAGGGGCAGAAAGCTATGACAGACATGCCGGGGCAGAACGCTATGACAGGCATCCAGGGGCAGAAACGCTATGCCAGACATGCTGGACAGAACGCTATGACTGAAATGCTGGACAGACCGCTATGACAGTAATGCTGGACAGACCGCTGAGACAGGAAAAACTGGACAGAACGCTATGACAGGAAAAACTGCACAGAACGCTGTGACGGAAATGCTGCACAGAACGCTGTGACGGAAACGCTGCACAGAAAACGCTGTGACGGAAATGCTGCACAGCACGCTGTGACGGAAACGCTGCACAGAACGCTGTGACGGAAACGCTGCACAGGGAGATGCTGCACAGAAACACTGTGACGGAAATGCTGAACAGAAACGCTGTGACGGAAATGCTGGACAGAAACGCTGTGACGGAAAAACTGTGACAGAACGCTATGACGGAAAAGCTGTGACAGAAAACGCCGCGACAGAAAACGCTGTGACAGAAAAGCTGGAGAGAACGCCGTGAAAGAAAAGCTGGACTGAGCGCTATGACAGAAAAGCAGGACTGAGCGCTATGACAGAAATGCTGGACTGAGCTCTGTGACAGAAATGTCACTTGAAGCTCAGGCGGGGGGGACCCGCCACGTGGAGCTCAGGCGGGTGGGGAGACCCGCCACGTGGAGCTCAGGCGGGGAGAGACCCACCACGTGGAGCACAGGCAGGGGGGGTGAGACCCACCACGTGGAGCACAGGCGGGGGGGTGAGACCCACCATGTGGAACAGAGGTGGGGGGAGACCCACCACGTGGAGCTCAGGAGGGGGGGACCAACCACTTGGAGCTCAGGAGGGGGGACCCACCACGTGGAGCTCAGGAGGGGGGACCCACCATGTGGAGCTCAGGAGGGGGGGAACCCACCACGTGGAGCTCAGGAGGACCCGACCCCCCCACCATCAGACGAGCATGCTGAGCAGGTGGAGCTGGGAAGATAGTGGGATGGATGGATGGACTGATCGACGGACAGACAGCCCCCCCCTGCTCCCCCTGGCATGAGCGCCGCGGGAAGCCAGAATGAGCTAAGGGGAGAGTGTGAGGAGGAGGATGCTCCCCAGGCACCCCCCCATGAAGCTGGAACATGGACCGCAAGGATGGGCAGGGCGGCCCCAGTAGAACCCAGGGATGATGGGGACGGACGAGGAACTGACACCATGCTGCGGCCAACCGCCGCTCAGAAAGGTAGCTGGAAGTGATGACCATCTACCCAGAAATCCTAACAACACTGGCCCTGACAGAGGAGGAGGATTAAATAGCCCTCTCAGGCTCCTCCCACAAATACAGGCCTACGGCCAGCCTTTCAACTTAATGGTTTATAACTATTATAATAGTTTGTATTATGTATTATTAATAAATAATAATAAAATAAACTATAATAATGGTTAATAATTTAATTATAATAGAAAATACGAAAAACAAAAATGATCCAAATGTTTTTCGTTCTTTCGTATTTTTGTTCTTATTTTTGTTCTGATTTTCAAATTTTTGGATTTTCGTTCTTTCGAATGTCCATTCTTTTAGAGACTTCGGTTTTTGAAGAAATTTGTCAAATAGTCTTGTTCATTCAGATGCTTCCGAATAAACGAATATGACGAATTTTGCAGAAAAACTAATTCAGAACAAAACAAATTGCACATGTCTAGGACAAACCTCCTGAGGGAAGGTCACCACATTGGCTTGGGTTTACAGTACAATACTATAGAGAGCAGTACTGACAAAACAACATCAGTGCCATTCACTGTGATAAGCAAATTGTCGTGCTTTCCTGCAGGAAGAAGAGGAAAGGATATATGAAGTGAATTTTGGAAAAATAGGTGGCGGTGTTGTGATGGGTGTGGTGGTTGGGGTGTCCAGAGGGGTGCATGAAGAAATGGAGACTTGTTTTATGCTGACCCATGTAAGCACAGAAACAAAGCAATTCATTACTGAAGGGGTATGAAACCTCAGTACGCCAGCTGTGAAGTCCAATGAGGCATGGTAAGACACATAAGCACACAGACCCCCAGAGGTAGATGCATACGATTTGTAGTTTTACCATAGCGCAAAGGCCAAGCCTGACCAGCCCTGCATTACTGTCTGAAGCAGGGTCTCTACAGTACTAAAAATAAAATTAAACATATTATAATAATGATTTGAATATTTTCCTAAACAACAGTAGTTACATGTGTTTTCTCATTTTTCTGTTACTTTTTAACCTGTAGCACTTTGAGATCTTTTGATGAAAAGAGCACTATAAATAAAATATATTATTATTATTATTATTATTATAATTATTATTAATAATAAACAGGTTTTACAAAATAACACCTCTGTATTTCTTCCCTAATTTTCATTTTCTCTATATACCTTGCCACTGAATGGAATTCCTCTTTGGTATAACCCTCCAGTATTCTCAAATTTAATTTTCTGAGAGCTGACGAGTTGGAGCACAGCTGATGCTTCCTCCGTGTGGCCTGGAAGACACAGATTTACTGTCACATTCTCTGCTAGTACATTTTTAAGCTAATAGCCATTTTCTAAATTCTTACCTGTGCCATCTTCTGTCAGTGTAGAATATATCTGTATTTGCTTGTTTTGATCTTCACCTGAGAAGTTAAAAGCATGAAGGTCGATCTCCCTGGATAGACACCCCTTACTGTCAGTCTAAAGGAAAGGATATTCTGAAATTGTCAATAGTGTATAAAGTAATAGGCCAATTTAACTATAGAAAAATGCATTTAAAAAAGATAAGGTGCAACAATTCAGAGAGGAATGCAGGAGAAATGAAAGGGAAAGGAAGAGGAAATAAGCTTACAGACTATCATATAGATATAAAATGCATACTGTATCCATTCCATATTACAAATATATATAAAAAAAAGTGGCTAAATCCTTTTAGATATCATAGGCCAAGCTTAACATTTCAGTCAAGCCTCAACTGCCATGTATCCAAGTTCTCTTTATATGCATATGCACAACCCATAGTTATTAGTGCTGGTAATTCAGCATGTTTGTTTTTGTGGACTCCCAAGGGGATGTTCCACAGTAATAAATAGGAGGATTCTTCAAAAAGTTGTTGCACTTTAAGTTTTTAAGTTTTGCAGCCATCTTCACCACAGCTTGACAACTCTTAGCCCTTGTACACACGGTTGGAGATTCCAACAACCAAATCTGACGGATTTTGTCTGAAATTGTTGCATACACACGGTCGGACAAAGTCGTCGGAAAATCCGTCGTGATGACGTTATTTCGTTACGACGGGACTACGTTCACGCTAGTAGCCAATAGCTTTGGTGTAGGAATTTGATCTGAGCATGCGTGGTACTTTGTCCGATCGGAATTCTCTACACATGATCAGAGTATGTCCGATCTCAGCATTTTGTCAGAAAATTTTACCAACAAGTTGGAAAACTTAGTCCGTCGGATACTCAGACAGAAACAGTTCGATGTAGACCACACAGTCGGAATATCCGAAAAAACGGTCCGATCGGATACATTCCGTCGGAATCTCCGACCGTGTGTACAAAGGCTTATACTAAACTGCAAGGTCAGACGGCTTGCCTGACAGACTAGTCACATGACACGATCAGTACTCCTCCCACCCTCATAGTTTCCATCAAAAATATAAAAATGCAGAAACTTTTTAAGACCCCCTCGTACAATTATGTAAGGCTGGTAACTAGGGTAATTCAACTAAAAAGCCAACCTTGGATTTTCATAGCTATGCCAAAGGTGAAGGGAGATATCCCAGCTGGGGGTCACAGAAAGAAATAAAGACTGACTGAGAACCACATCTTGTTTCACCCATTTACCTTAGCGTGTGTTATTTTTATGCATGTTTCCGAATCGTGCTCCTCATGATCAAATACACCGCAACATCCATAAGGTGAATGACACACAGAACGACTTTCTGGACAGATTTCAATGTCTAGGTTACCTTGTACCGGCTTTCCGTAGGTGTAACTGGAAATTAAAGATGAGAAATAGGCTGTGTTTATGTACTTTTTACATAAATAAATCTGTGATGTCTAGCTAATGCAGAAATTAAAAGAATGAAAGAAAAATGGTAACTGAGATTTCTGACCTCCTTCTGACATGCTAGTTGCCTTGCTGTATCTGATTTTATTAGTGATTGTTGGAAAAGTGTTAGAATTCCCTGACTCTACATTTTCCATGGAACTAATGAAGAAATAACTGAAGCCAGCGTTTCCTAAACTGTTACACTAAAAATCTGAAACTACCACTATTTTATTGTCTAGGATGCCTGCTATCCGAAAAGATATGTTTGGCGATTTTATGTAATCTTCAGGCCTAAAATTATTTTTTTAAACACATGTACAAAAAAAATGACAAAAACTGATCTGGCAGTGAAAGGGTTAATTAGGAAATTAGTGGAAATTGTCACCCAATAAATCTTTTTACAGCGAATATCAGCTAAAGTATGGGGTGTAGGTGACCCTCATTGTAGGGTGCTGGCATGTACCAGGAAGCAGTGATGGGGGAGTTTAAAGAAATGCGTTTCAGTTTGAGGAAAATCTAAAGTGGCAGGGTAGGATAAGAAATAAATGGAAAGGAACAGAGAGTGGTGACATGAAGTGGTATAAGCAAAGTACCTAGTGTGTAGAAGGATCAAAGATGGGGATACAGTGTATATACTGTAGGATTAAGTTCAGATAGGGCCCAGGAAAATAAAAAATGGTGGGTGATTTTAGGGGGGAGGTATATGACTAAATTTGGAGGTAGTACAGGAGAAGAAGGGAGCTGGACAAGTGCACCACTGTATTCATGGAATTAGAAGAGAGAATCTGGAAGTGGCTTCATCTTCAGGAGTAAAGATACTATTGTGGACAAGAATGGGGGTCTCAGGTATTGCTAATTCAGTCAGATCTTCTTGTGCATCTACCTTGTTACTAAATCATGTACCAGTAGTCAGTAGTCTTCTAGTAGATCCAACATGCTCATGTTTGAGTACATTTCACAAAGTGGTCATGAGATATGGATGAGAAATTCCACGTCTGCAATTTTGTTTTACCCAATGAACCATTTTTTCAGGGTTGGGGGTCAGTGCGACTGCCAGTAAATGGGAATAGGCTGTCATGCACTTAGTCAGAGATTACCTGTAATGTTTCTGGGCTGTGGAGGAGTAATGTAGGTGGTATTGGACTGGTTTTAAATTTAGAGTTGCCCAACACACAGGTAGTAATGTAAAGCACAGTCACCCACAAAAGGTGTCCCTGGCCAATGTCATTCTGTCCCAAAATGAATCTTATCTGAAAAATTGGTGAGCTCGGGGTTGGGGGTATGACATCCCTGGTTTGAAATCCAGTTTCATGCTCAGGGGAGAGACGAGGCCTGGTTAGGATGACACAGGAATTCACAGGATGTATAAGGTGCATAAAACCTTGTTAGTGTACCATCTATGTGTCAATGGGTAAGGTTTATCCTGCAGATATGTTTATAGGCCAGCCACAGTTTGGAATCTAGCAGTTGCTGCACTTTCCAGGTCCACCCAATTCTCTGCACAGTGGAAGTTGCATTGTATCATTGCTCATGAGCTGATATGCCCAGAAGTATTTTTTTTTTCAAGTCTGAGAGGCCAAAACCTCCCCTTATATTTGGGTACAGATAGGTGTGTAAGGCTAAACCAGGGACCTGGAAAGTCCTTTGTAGTTAGGGGAAAAACCTTACGCAAAAGTAATGGAAGAGTCTAAAAAACATACAGGTACCTTAGTGAGACATTCATCTTCAGTTCTGCTGCTCTAACAAATCAGAATGGCTGTAATTTTGTCCAGTTGGTCGAGTTTTTTTGTTGTTTTTTTTTACATTTAGTGCTCAATTTGAGAGATTTATCTTCCAATAGGGTTTATTAAAAAGCAGAACTATTCACCTTGTGAAATTGAATTTTCATTTGTTCTGTGTGAATGGGGCAAAAATTTATGTTGGAAGGCTATCCATGTACACCGAAAACAATGAATCGGGAAAATGCTGCATTATGGCCATTAGATGGAGTTGATGATCATAGACAACAAAAGTGCATCATCAGCTCTATCTAGTTGCCATAATGTGGTACTTTCCTTACTCACTCTACTTTGTAATAAAAAAATAAATAAAAAATTGACCTGGAGAGAAAAAAAGCCTATTAAGATTATTTTTTCCCCCCAATCATACAGAACAAATGTACATGCAGTTTCACATAATAAATAGTTCTGTGAATTTCTTATAGAGACAGCCCTAACAGTTACAGTAACAAGGGTCTTACCAGACAAGAAGAGAAGAAAAATCTCTAACAACATTACAAACAATAAATCTTTTTATGAGAGAGTAGGAGAGTAGGAGTAGTCTTCATCAAGGCTGACATATGTGCCTTGTAATGATACAAATAGAGATTGTGATGCAGAGTTACTAGTTGGGCAAGGACACTTGCATGATGTTTTCAACCATGGCTGTACATTACTGGGGCTGTCAGATAGTGGTGATCTCTGGCCAATGATGTTCTATGTATGTATGACTTAATATAAAAGTAGTTTGGGGGTGAGGGGTAGATTTTGAAAAGTCGAGATACACTAAAAGTGCATTTATCCTTTAGGAAGCCCAATTTCTCCATGTTGATTATTCAGGCATGTGAACCCATCAGCCTTTGGTTTGCATGCTGAATCAAAAATACTTTTTAAAAATATTTTTAAGTCCTTCCTATTTTACTTGGTCTAGATCAGCAAAGGAAGGCTGAATAGAAATCTCACTTTCTTTCTGCAATCACAATTTCCCATCACCATTTTGTGAGTTTTTTGCAACCTACAGCCATGGCCAAAAGTTTTGAGAATGACCCAAAAATGTATTTTCACAAGGTCTGCTGCCTCCGTTTTTATGATGGCAATTTGCATATACTCCAGAATATCATGACGAGTGATCAGACGAATTGCAATTAATTTCCCTCTGATTCCTCCTGTATTGGATTGTATTGTAACTGTACTGTCCTCATGTTGTAAATCACTGTGCAAACTGCTGGCACTATATAAATCTTGTATAATAATAATAACGATGATAGCAAAGTCCCTTTTTGCCATGAAAATGAACTTTATCCCACAAAAAAAAACATTTGCAATGCATTTGTGAAGATGTCTTCAGGGCGCCCAAGAAAGTCTAGCAAGCACAGGGATCGTCTGATTCAGAAGTGGTATTGGGGCACCACCAGTGCAGAGCTTGCTCAGGAACAGCAGCAGAGAGGAGAAGATTTTTGGAGGATGGCCTGGGGTCAAAAAAGGCAGCAAAGAAGCCACTTCTCTCCAATAAAAAATAAATAAAATCAGTGACAAACTGATATTCTGTACAAGGTAAAGGGATTGGACTGCTGACGACTGGGGTAAAGTAATTTTCTCTGATGAATTATATTTCAGATTGTTTGGGGCATCTGCAAAAAACCTTTTCCGGAGAAGAAAAGGTGAGAGCTACCATCAGACCTGTGTTATATCAACACATCCTGAGACTATTCATGTGTGGGGATGCTTCTCAGCCAAGGGAATGGCCTCACTGACAATTTTGCCTAAGAACACAGCAATGAATAAAACATGGTGCAAAAACATCCCCCGAGAGCAACTTCTCCCAACCATCCAAGAACAGTTTGGTGATGAACAATGCCTTTTCCCAGCATGATGGAGCACCTTGCCATAAGACAAAAGTGATAACGAAGTGGCTCAGGGAACAAAACATCAAAGTTTTGGGTCCCTGGCCAGGAAACTCCCCAGACCTTAATCCCATTGAGAACTTGTGGTCACTCCTCAAGAGGCGGGTGAACAAAAAAATCCCACAAATTCTGACAAACTTCCAGCATTGATTATGCGAGAATAGGCTGCCATCAGTCAGGATGTGGCCCAGAAGTTGACTGACAGCATGTCAGGGTGAATTGCAAAGGTCTTGAAAAAGAAGGGCCAACACTGCAAATATTGACTCTGTATAAAGTAATTGTTAATAAAAGCCTTTGACACTTATAAAATGCTTGTAATATAGTAACATCTGACAAAAAGATCTAAAAACACTGAAGCAGACTTTGCGAAAATGAATATTTGTGCAATTCTTTTGTCACGGCTGTACTTTATTAGATGCAGGTCTGAATTGCTAGCTGCCAGAAATAGGACTGTAAGTGCAGCATGCAGCAAGGGCCTTGGGCTTCAGGGATCAAAACCCGTGCTGCTATTGATCTTACCTGCTACAAACTTCCAGATTAAAGGATTTTGCTGTAGAAGCCACAGTTTTTGGTAAGTTGATGTGTACCTCAAACCTCTTCAGAACTGAAAAAAAAAACAATATTAAGTAGGAAAAGAAGAAAAGAGAGACTATTACTAAGTGGACTTTATACGGCACATGAGTACTCAATCTAAAAGTATTAGAAATATTTTATTATTTAGTTGTCAAAAATTCACACACATAAAACAGTCACATGAGTACAACAGTTATTTTGATAAAACATAATATTGCTATGACCCGTACTGCCTGACTACTGATATTCTCCAATATGGCTTGAGATGTAACATATAATCCAACAATTAATAATACAAAGCCATTAGTTTGGTATCCAGTAGTAGAAAAATATTCAGAGAATGGTGTCAGGTGTTTGGGTCCATATTTTTACCAGGCAGGTGGGCACAGACGGGGGCATAGGTGTGCGCACATGCTCAACCAGGACTGTGCACCCGTCACTATTTAAACAAGGCTGCAGCATTGGCTCAGCGCTGTTTGGTCTTACAGCTTCTGTGTGCTTTGTTCCTGCTACCTGTTTGACCTCTGATCCCGATTCCTGACCTAGCTTGCTCCTGACCACACGTCTGCTATCTGCCCTGCCCTTGGCCTGCCCCTGGATTCTGCTTCTGCATCCTGTTCTTGCCTGATCTTCTTCATCATTGTTGACACTGGCTTGTGACCCGACTTTCCCGCTGCCAGTCGTTTATGCTTAATTTGACCGACTGTTACTGACCCAGCTTGTCTGACCTTGCATCCTGCTCATCCAGCCTGCTACAGCTCCAGCAAGTTCACATATGGCTCCAGCTCCCTGCTGCACATCCACAGTCTACCGCCAGCCAAAGCTCTGTGCCAGCTCATCGGCCACCAGTCTGTTGACTACTGTTACCCACACAGACTGTTCGACTGATCTCAGGTAATCATACCCCACCATGCTTCTGTAGTTGCTGTCTTACTACCAGTGAGTGACCTCTGAGCTAAAGCTGTATGAGAGGCCTTCCTCTTCAAGTCAGGCTCACTGCCAAGTATGTGACACTCATTCTACAGCAGGTCTCATTTTTAATGAAAAAACTGGTGTGAAGCTAATTGGGGGGGGGGGGGGGGGGGTAATTCCTTAGCCTTGATGAAACTGCTAAATAGGTTTATCAATTAATTGGAACTGTTTTACCTGCCCAAGAGTTTGTAACTGCAAAGTGGAATTATGATCCCACAATTCCATTGCCATTATATGATTTACTTTTTCAACAATCATTGTGGCAAGTATTTTTACAATTTTTATTTTACTCTTGTTTGCATGGAGGTGGTCAAGTAAGGGGTCCAAAATGACCCCTTACAAGTATTCTATAGCAGCAGCCAGTGTATGACAGCCCAGTCACGTTCTTCATTCATTTGTAATTGCAATCTTCATTTGTAAATGAATGTTATGTATAAATTGTAAAAAAAACTAAATTTTATTTAATTAATTCTTATTGTAAAAAAAAAAATATATATATATTAACTCTCGGTTAACCTTTTATTAAAACCTCAGTTAACCCTAATCCGCTTTTATTAAAGTTTATATCAGGGCAAAAACTATTTATTAGCTTTAAGATGGAGAGGAAAAGGATTACAACTCCTCTAAGGTTTTTACTGGTGTCAGGGACTCAACTCATTACCCTCACTTCCTGTTCTGCTGACAAGTTTCATGGTACTGGAAGTAAGAAAAAAATCCGCAACAAGGACACAGAAGGAAATTAACATTTATCAAGGGTTCAAGCACTACATTTTTATTTCAGGCATGTTGCTGTTGAAACATTGCCCTTGCTTCCTTCCTGGAACAGGACAGAAAGTGAAGGAAAATCTTTCTACTGGATCCCTGGATGGCAATAAAAACCTGATAGGGTTTACACTATCCAAATCTAGGGGAAAAAAAAGCTTTGACTGTACATACAAACTTCAGATTGAAAATTACATTTTGAACAAGTTACCTCAGGTTCCCTGATGTAAGAACAAATACATATTGATGAAATGATGATTAAATCACATTCATCACTTTATTCATATTGCCACTGCTTTTATTTTAGTTATCCATGGGCACACAAGTTGTAACTTACCAAAGTCAGTGAACAGTGGCCATCAACCCTTCAATTAAGGAAAGTGGAAAAAAATTGTGCTGGACCCATAGGGTTATCTCAATGTTATTAGCGTCTTAAATTATTGATGTTGATGTAAATTATCTGGTTCCCAAGCAGGCAGCTTCTATACCTTAAAAGATTTCCATGGGCTCCTTGGCTTGTAGTGTAATGTAATGTAACAAAAATTGAAAATGAAGCTCTACACCACTGCCAAGATGTCCAGATAAAAAACGCTATTCCAATAAAAGTAAGGGAGACAATCCAAAAACTAGCCGGCACATTTCAGGGGGTCCAAGAGTGCCCCCATCATCACACAGAAGCTCACAGTGTGCAGTGAAATCAGAGTAAGTAACTTCAGTACAGGAGAGTAGCCTGTACAACTAAGCAAGACTAATGGTAAAGCTGGAATTCAGCTTTAATGAACGATATGATTTATTTTGCATGTTAGATATAACAAAGTTATTTTGTGGAACTACTTAGTTTGGATAGTCTGTAGCACTGTATTTATTCTTTATTTATCTGTATGTCACAGATCACCATAACTCACCATATTCAGCCACAGTAAAGGTTTGTTCACATTTACTAGGTACGGAAAATTTGTAGTCTCCAAGATTTAATTCTTTTGCCAAATGGTAAGTCAAATCAGCAAACCCATGATCAGTAGTCACATTCAACCACTGTCCAATGTAGTGTCCATTGGGATCCTGAAAAAAAGAAATTCTTAAACTGTAAAAATGGCTTAGCAGGAATGAACATTCTCTTCATTGTTTTTTAGGGTAGGCATATATAAGAAATTAGCTTGACAGCAATAATCTCAATATATGGTAAAGTTTTAGAAGCCCTGCTATGCTTTCAGTATTAAATATATACGGGTGCAACCATATTTGCTCATACAATTAGCAGGCTGTAGGTGCTTGGTTTGCAGTGCTGCAGAATGGTTGTGCTTTTATGCTTTTCTTAAAATGCAGTTATAGCTTAGCCAGCTCTTTGCGAACACTGGACTCTTTTTTTTTTTCTATACTTTTCTACTGTCCCAATCTGAAGAGGACAGTCTCTTTCAAACGACTGTTCAGTTCTTACATCTAGGATCGAAGCATTCAGTTATTGGGTAGCCATTCTGTGGAAATATCAGCCTACTGCTGTACAGCCTGATAATAGTCTGTGCCTTTCTCTGCGTTTTTGGTTCAGAAGTTAAAAGAGAAGCAGAAAGAAGCAATCTTGGATAGCGGTTTGAAACAGAAGAGGGACAGCAGAAAAAAGACCAAGGGGTCCATTGAGTCTGCCTCTTTTTTTTACTCTTTTGTCTTTGCATCATTGCAAGCTTGCACTGGACTGCATGGCAGCAGAGGCCAAGACAAGCGAGAGAGTGATTGCAAGACAACTCATATGCACAAAGTGTCTGATATACCGTATATACTCGAGTATAAGCCGAGATTTTCAGCCTCTTTTTTGAGGCTGAAAGTGCCCCCCTCGGCTTATACTCGAGTCATTGTCGTCTGCCTGCCCGATCAGCGTGTCAAGCAGACAGACGATGGCCATTCTACTATTCAAAAGCCGCGCCTCCGTCTGTGATAGGCAGAACACTCAATTTCCCAGCAGTCAGTGGTCCGCCTATCACGGACATCCGCTCATCCTCATACTACGGACGAGGATGAGAGGATGTCCGTGATAGGCGGAACACAGACTGCTGGGAAATTGAGTGTTCCGCCTATCACAGACGGAGGCGCGGCTTTTGAACAGTGGAATGGCCGCCGAGGCGCCGACGAAGAGCGGCGATCCTGGCATGGCAGAAGGACGGAGGCTCGGGACGGGACGGAGGCTCGGGACACAGGTAGGCTGGACACACAAGGCTGCACGGACACACACACAGGGAGGGATGGATGGATGGACACACACACACAGGCATGGATGGACACACACACAGGCATGGATGGACACACACACAGGGATGGATGGACACACACACAGGCATGGATGGACACACACACAGGCATGGATGGACACACACACAGGCATGGATGGACACACACACAGGGATGGATGGACACACACACAGGGATGGATGGACACACACACAGGGATGGATGGACACACACACAGGGATGGACGGACACACACACAGGGATGGACGGACACACACACAGGGATGGACGGACACACACACAGGGATGGACGGACACACACACAGGGATGGACGGACACACAGGGATGGACAGGCATGTCTCACCCTCGGCTTATACACGAGTCAATAAGTTTCCCAGTTTTTTTGGGATAAATTGGGGGCCTCGGCTTATATTCGGGTCGGCCTATACTCGAGTATATACGGTAAGTCATAATATAAAATGTATATATATATATATATATATATATATATATATATATATATATATATATATATATATATATATATATATATATATATATATACACACACACACACATACATACATACATACATACATACATACATACATACATACATACACACACTGGCATCCCTTCTGTTTTAATAAGATATAAAGCACAGTATGTCAGCTCTTTTTTAATTATAATCGAAATGCCTTCTTTCACAGTATTTAGAATTCCTTGAAGTTTGTACAGGCATTTGATTGGTTTATTCATTGATATGTCAACACCCCATTTGGAAGCCGATTTTCTTTCACGTGTTTGGACTTTGGTGTTCATCATTTGCAAACTCACATTGTGTTTCACTTAGTATATATTTTCAAATTTTGTATTCTATGTATTAACACTTATACACATTTTTTTTTTTTTTGACATTTTTTTATTTGGTTTTAAAATAAAAGGTTACAGAAGATAACTGTACAGAATAAAAGTATACAGATACAATCACTTATGTAGCTAGTAGAAAAGAACCAATGGCAGTATAGCCCCAGGGTCGGGGCAAACGGACCCGAGTGGGTCTCAATAGCCTATACAATCCGAATATGCCAGAGATATGAGTAAAATCGGTAGCATCAGGGTCACAACCTCTAGAACAAAGAAAAGACGAGGAAACACATAGTTATGATGAGAAATGCACATCTTAGGGTCAGAATGTCAAGGTGGCCTATAGGCCGCAGGATCTCCCCGGGGAGACAGTTTAAGTCTACCCAAAGAGCCAGCCAGATCCTTTTGGAGATACCAAGCCGTAAATCGGAATGGATGCATTGCTGTCTGAATAGAAGAGTTAAAGTGACCTCCATATAGTTACGCCATCTCGCAAAGAAACGGTGTGTAGGACGAGGAGTTCTGGTGATGGCGTCCAGTCGTTCCATATAAAAAAGTTATTTGATAGCCTTTTGTACCGCTAGCAACGTGGGGGGATGTTTGGATATCCAAGATTGCAGAATCGTCCTACGAGCAACAAGAAGTGCCAGTTGTGCCCAGTGAGAAACAGACGTCGGAATCCCGTCTCCCGCTGGGGGAGTTTGAGGTGCCCATCCAAATACACAAAGCATAACATCTTTCGGAATCCGCTGTTTAGATACAGATTCAACGTAGGTAGTTACTGTGTCCCAGTAGCTTGCTATGGCAGGGCATTCCCACAGACGATGGAGTAGAGTGGGGCGAGGTGAAGAGCACCATGGACATATTTTCAAGTTCATATTGCTGTTATCATTGTACATGGGGTAGTAGGCCCTGTGAATTATCTTAAATTGTGTTTCATGCCACGTTTCGGAGAGTGTGAGTTTACGTATTTGCCGGTAGCCATCCATAATTTTAGTAGGGAGATTGTCATCCCCTAGGAGGGTCGCCCATTTCTAGAAAGGTGTGAGATGGTATTTATCCGAATGGTATTGAATGAGGCAAGAGTAAAGGTTGGAAATTGAATATTCCCCCGAGTTCAACACAGTGTCAATGAAGGACTGCTGGAAAGGATTCGTCTGGGGCCCATATTGCGAGCTCAAGTAGTCGATTAGCTGGTTATAGTAGAAAACATGGGTCGGAGGTAGCGAGAATTCCTGAGACAGGGTCTCAAACGACTTAAACTCACGATGATCTGCTTGATATAAAGCTTTCGTGGAGGCGAGTCCCTTGAGTTTCCATTGTGAATATGTGCCGTGCAAAGTGGAAGGGATGAACATAGGGTTTCCTTGAATGGGCAGAAAACTCGAGATGGTTGTTGGTAGTCCTAATAATTTGCGTATTTCTCTCCATGCAATGTTGGTGTCTCTGATAAGCAGATTAGATTTAAGATGAGGTGGCAGAGCATGTAGGTTGGAGTGAAGGACTGCTGCCAACGTGTAAGGAGAAGCCATAGCCCCTTCCAGATGTACATTACAATACCTAGAGGTGCCCGAAAGCCAGTCTAGACCCTGCCTTAACAAACATGCAAGATTATAAAAACGAACATTGGGTAAACCCGCACCCCCCTCAGCCTTCGGGAGGCATAATTTAGGTAAAGCTATGCGCGCTCTCTTACCCGACCATATAAAGGTAGACAGTGCCCTGTACAGTTTCTGGATATCTGCGTGTTTTAGCAGGAGGGGTATGGTCTGCAAGGGGTACAATAGCCTGGCAAAAGATATCATTTTAAACAAATGGCATCTCCCAAAGAGTGAGATAGGCAGGGTCGCCCACAGTTCCAGTTCCCTATCTTAGACAAAAGTGGGGGGTAGTTAAGCCCATACAATGAAGCCGGTTCACGACCTATGTGTATCCCTAGATACGTGATATGGATTTTGGCCAATGTGAATGGGGACCGGTGTATCCATTTGGGAACCAGTCTAGGATTCAAAGACAGGATCTCACTTTTGTCAAAGTTTATCCAAAAACCTGAGCACCCGTGAAAGGTATTAAAAATTTCCTGCAACTTGGTAAAGTCGGATATGGGGTCAGTGGTAAACAACAATATGTCGTCCGCAAATAACGCTGAACGTAAAGTCTGCGGCCCTATCGGTAAGCCACTGATCCCATCTCGTGAATTTAGCAGCCTGGAGAGGGGTTCGATCGCCAGGTTGAATAATAAGGGCGAGAGCGGACAGCCCTGCCTAGTCCCTTTAGATAAGGGTATCGATTCTGAAATAAAATCAGGGGTGACCAAGCGAGCTGTGGGAGACAGGTACATCTGTTTGAGAAATTGTAGAAAGGGGCCTTGAAAGCCAAATTGTGCCAATATTCTAAACAGCCAAGGTAAACTCACATTATCGAAGGCTTTTTCTGCGTCTAAGGAAATTATTGCTACATCTTGAGTGGGGTGGGTTTTGGCATAGTGAAGGGCTAGGAGTACTTTACGTATATTAAGTGTAGCTGAGCGCCCAGTGACAAAGCCTGATTGTGCAGGGTGAAGTATGGAGGGGAGTATAGTGACCAATCTAGAAGCAATTATTTTAGATAAAATTTTAGAGTCCACATTTATTAGGGAAATAGGGCAATAGGAACCCGGCATAGTGGGATCCTTACCTTTCTTTGAAATAAGTTTTATGAAGGCTTGTGAACCTGTAGGCATATAGGTTCCCCCCTTCCACATGTCTGCATAAACAAGGTGAAGAGTGTCAGGTATATAATCTAAGGTGGATTTATAAAATTCCGCAGTATAACCATCCGGCCCTGGTGCTTTAGCGGTGGACAGCAATGTGATGGTACGTTTAACATCATCTAGGGTAATGGGGGCATTAAGCATTGCAAGTTGTTCCTCCCGTAGCGTTGGTAGTTGCATCTTAGACAAGAAAGTGTCCGCTTTAGTCATGTCAGTCGGGTCAGCGTCATATAGAGTCTTATAATAAGTGGTGAGAATGGCATTGATCTTGTCTTTGTCAGAGGTCACGGATCCATCCGAGTCTCTCATAGTAAGAATGCGAGTGGGTCGTCTAGGCCCAGCGCATAGTTTAGCCAAGAGTTTGCCCGCTTTATTCCCGAACCTATGGAAATACAACTTAGAATAAGCCAGTTGTGCCGTTTCTTGTTGCTCTGCCCAGAGGTCAAATGCCCTCTTAGCTTGAGTCCAGCTTCGGATGGTTTCGGTTGTACGACTCACAAGCAGACGCTCGTGGGCCATACGAAGCGTATGGCTGGCATTATTATATTGGCTCCTATGGTGTTTTCTCAGTTGTGTAGTATAAGAAATAATCTTTCCCTGCAGAAAGGCTTTACCCGTTTCCCAAAACAAGGTAGGATTAGAGATATGGGCATTATTCGTGGTGACATAGTCAGTCCAGGCAGTCCGTAGCATGTCTTGAAAGTCAGGGTTGTCAGCTAGGTAGGAAGGAAATCTCCATGTCTTTGGTGCAGATGGAGACATTGTCCGTGATAGATGTATCACTATAGGGCTGTGGTCCGAGATCCTAGCGTCTAGGATTTCTGAGTCTGGTAGAGAGGGTATCAGGGAGGGGGAAGCAAAGAAGTAATCTATACGGGAAAATGATTGATGCGGCGGGGAGAAAAAGGTGTATTCCTGGCTAGTCGGGTGTTGTAATCGCCACACATCAGTAAAATGAATGGACGACATGGCTTGAGCCAGTTGGGTGGGTTTGGGGGTTGAGGTAGTGCAGGGTGGCGCGCAGTGGGAACTAGGCTTAGAACGATCAGTTACAGTGGACATTACAGAGTTAAAGTCCCCCCCGACCAGGTGCCTAGGTTCAGGGGCTGCGAGTATCCAACGGATCACATCTTGAAAGAAGGGGGTACCCGGCGAATTGGGGGCATAAACGTTAGTGATGGCCATGGGGTTAGAGTCTACCATTATCTGTATAGTCACCATGTGGCCCTCATTGTCTGCTTTTACCGCCGTAACTTCATGGTGTAAGGTTTTATGCAATAATATGGCAACTCCAGCCTTGCGTCCAACCGCTGGGGAGCCATATACCGCACCCACCCACAACTTACGCAATCTTTGCAGATCATCCGCCGTAAGGTGCGTCTCCTGCAACAGAGCTACATCTGCTCGGAGGCGTTTCAGGTGTCTCAGAACAGCCATACGTTTACATGGCGATCTAAGCCCCTTGACATTCCAGGAGATAACGTTTAAGTGACGCCCACTACCTGCTGAAGCCATTTAAAAGTTAGAGAAATGTAAATCATTGTGGGTGTATCAGGGGTGACCCTGTTGTGATGCAAGGTTCCCATGTAACGGTGCTCCCTAATAGAGACTGCAATCCCCAAGGGTGCTACAACTACTATACTTAATAAGAACAGTAACAGGCATATGGTCATATAGGCTACAAATCTTAACACAACTAAAATACAGAACATAAGAAACAATATGTCCACAATTAGGGACTTTCCTTTTTTCCACATGAGGCAGAGACTTCAGTCTCGGCTATCAGCCCTGTCCCGCCCCTCCCCTAAAGGCTGATGGTGGGCCAAAGGGGGAGGCAAAAAAATGAAAAATAAAAAAAAAGAATATGTGAGGACGGGTAGAACCAAGTATCCCATCGAGGAGATAGTAATGAAACCAATAGGGGGATGAGTAATAGCATCCCCGGCTCCAGAGAGGTCCTATGTATCAGCGATAGACGTCCACCATGGTGAGAAAAAATACAGGGTATGAAAGCCGAGTTGAAGGCCGTAGCCAAGGCAATATTAACCTCAAGTAACATACTATAAAGAACTAATGTGGAAACCCTTTGTAGCAGCTAAAAGCTATAGAGAGTACCAGAAGGGCAGGCCCAATGGACCATAACGGGACATGTACGGTCAAACTATCAGCTACCATCAGTACCATGGTAGGTCATCTGACCCCAAGGAAGCTGGAGGGAGAAGGAGGGAAACTCAAAAGAGAATGAAAACTTCTGTCCCTGACAAACTATAATAAGGTATGTGCACCATGATGTGTCAGCGGTGCCCTGAGCGATCCTCCTTAGGCGTAACTCTGATGCGTTTAGATGGTGGGTTAGTGGGGCTGTGTTGGTGTTTAGGAGGTACAGCAGCTCTATTTGCAGACTGAGGAGATGCGCTGTCAGCCACGGGAGAGTGTTCCATGTCCGTGCCCATGGATTCAACAAATTTTTCTGCTTCCTCTGGTGTAGTAAAAGTAAGCTGTTTCCCAGACGGTGTTTGGAGGCGCAGTGTGGCCGGATAGGACAAGGAGAATTTGATGTGAGTATTGTAGAGTGCTGTACAGACTGGAGAGAAGGCTTTGCGTCGGTTCATTACCTCCACCGAGTAGTCAGCAAATAACAGTAGCTTTGCCCCGTCTACTGTCAGGGAACGAGAGCTGCGATATTTCTGCATAATGGCTGTTTTGTCAGCATAGTTCAAGTACTTAACTATGACATGGCGAGGTTTAGCACGTGTATCCGACGGTTGGCCAATACGATGAGCCCGTTCGATCGTGCAAGGCGTGCGGAGGCCCAACTGTTCGGGGATTAGCTTGGCACAGATAGTGGGGAGTTGAGCGGAGTTTACCGATTTTGGGAGAACAATGATACGAACGTTGTTTCTTCTCGATCGGTTTTCCAAATCGTCAATCTTTTCCCACATCTCTTTATGCGTGTGGAGAATCCTGGCAATCATTGCCGAAGTTCCGGCCGTTTCATCCTCGAGCGCTGAGATACGCTCTTCCGTATCTTGCAACCTTTGTCCCTGGGCCCGCACTTCCAGATGAAGCTGTTCCAGCCCTCTGTGTACCGCAGCGTCCACGGTAGCTGTGAGTGTGGGTCCCAACAGTAGAACCACAGCTTGTGCTATCCCCTCCGGGGATGTAGGGTCAGCGTGGGTGGGCGTTGGTGGAGTCAGGGATCCCTGAAGCTGTGAGGCCTGCTCGTGTGAGGGCGGCCCGGCCGCCATGTTGGCAGCGTGTGTCTCCGCCGCTGAAGGGATGCCCGCCGAAGCCGCCTTGGCGTACGACCGCTCCACATAGCGATCCATGATGGCTCACCCGTCCTCCGAGGTTACGGTGAGTCTCCCCGGGGCCTGAGCCGGCGTGTTAGGCAGATTAGGCGAGGAGGGATGCGGGAGCTAATGGCGATCACCTCCTCCTCATGTGGCGCTGGAAATGGAAGTATACACATTTTTTGTGTTGTAGTGGATTCATACTCACAATATTTTATTGTCACTTAGAGCTGGTGATTTACTGTCACTAGTTATCTACTGTGTTGTTTCCCTTTTCAGTTTTATGCACAGATGTTTCCATTCATTTGGTTTCATTTTTTAGCGCTACACAAATTGTTGTATACTGTTTTAGACTTTGAGTGTTAGCGGCTATTGTGTTTTTCTTTGATTTAGCACAGTATCTTCCCTCCCCCCCATTTCACATAATGTAAAATAACTACACCACTCCATGTTTGATGCTGTAAATGGGACTTTGTTAAAGAATTCAGAATTTTAAAAAAATTCCTTACAACAGAAAAGACTAAAGCCCCATACACACTATCAGATTTTATGCTGATTTTTGTTTTCGGATTTACCAAAACCATGTAGTGCAAAGGCCTGCCTGATTGCATACAAATTGAAACTCCTAAGGTTTGACCTCATATTATATGGTTTTGGTAAATCTGAAGGAAAAAAAAAAATCAGCTGAAAATCTGATAGTGTGTATGAAGCTTTAGCTTTCCATTCTGGAATCCTTCATTCACATCTTGCTGGCAGTTTTACTTTGAAAGAAGAAGATTCTAGAATATCAAAAAGTATTCAAGGGAAATAGAAAAGTGACGGCAGAAAATTGACAGGAGTAGGCCATCGAGTTTTCCCGTTTTTTAATACATGTTTTGTATTTTTTTTCTGTTAACGTTGTCCGAGTATAGATCTATGTTTGACTCAAGCCATTTACTGTTGACTGTCTCACTACCGCTGCTGGAAGTATATTCCAAACATCAACTACCCTTTCAGTAGAATAATACTTTATAAGATTAGTTTTGAACTTTCTTTCCTCCAGTTTGAGGTTATGTTCCTGTGTGCTTGATTTTGAATTCATATTGAAAAAACTGCCCTCCTGAACCTTATTCACCCCCTTGATGTATTTAAACATTTCAATCATGTCTCCCCTTTCCCTTCTGTCCTCCAGACTGTACATATTAAAGCCCCGTACACATGGGCCAAATGCCAAATGTTGAGAGACAACAGCCGATTAAAAAAAAAAAAAAAAAGAACGACATTCGTCCTGTGTGTATGTTGGTCTGTCCGACAGAAGCCCGCTGTTGGAAAACCAGCAGATGATGACTCCTGATCAGCGCGCTCAGCCAATGGCAGAGAGAGCTGAACAGAGTGTTCTGGTGGGGGGCTGTCCCCCTGTCAGAACACAATAGTACAGAAGGGGATATCGCTGAACAAACCTTGCATGGTTAGTACAGAGACTGACTGGAGCTGTCAGTTTTTTTGGTGCAACCCAGGGGGTTGCATGAAAAAAAACTGTCAGTGTGTACCCGGCTTAAGTTTCTGAAGTCGCTCCCCATATGTTTTATACCCCAGACTTTTCACCATTTTTGTTACCCTTCTCTGGACTTTTTATCTTATCAATATCTTTTTTAAGTGTGGTCTCCAGAACTGGACACAGTATTGTAAATGAGGTCTAAAGATCCATATAGGAGAATCAGGACCTCCTGCTAGTGATCCCTCTAGTGATGCATCCTAGAATTCTGCTTTTCCCACTGCCTGACCACACTGTTTGCTCATTTTGTAATCATTTGAGTACCCCTAAATCAGTTTCTTCTGTGGACATTGCCACGTTGCTCATGCAGGGCAAAGCGACACGGCTGAGGTATTGCAGATATTATGGCCTTAACCTTTTAAAACCCCAACCATCTACTTGTGATCCCACAATCAACAGATGACTACAGTCTTTCTTTTGGGGTTGAAAGGGCCAAAGCAGACATTTTTTAAACAATAAAATACAACTTTATTATCAAAAATACATATTTTCTTTTTTAAATATCTGACCATCAATGACCACAGCATGAGTACAGCAACTAACCTCATTAAAGTCTAGGGTCTTAGAAGGCAACTTGTATTCGACCGACTGGCTATATCAACCACCGAAATAGGGCCCCAGATGCAAATAAACAGACTTGAGGACAATTAACTATTATGATACCCTCGATACAGCCAAATTATTCTTAATCCATTACTGCCTTAAATTTACTAGGGTAGATACACTCATACCTGAGATGGGCCCAATCCTTTATTCTCCAAACTTTTAAACCGCCACTACTTTCCAAGACCCTGAGACCCCTGCCAACTGCTCCGACACATCCCAGGTAAAACAGACAATCCCCCAAAATCACATAGTAGTGCCCCCTTTAGTTAACTTCCCCAGTGACAATAATGAAAGTAAAGACAAACTTTATGGGAGGGAGGGCAGAAGAAGCTTTTTCTGCACTGTACCAGCTCCGACTGTCTCTGAGGAACAGGCACCACCCAATTACTCCACCAAAGCTCCACCCTGCTCCGCTCTTGTATCCTGCAATCAGATGGGACACTAACTTTTAAACAAAAGCTAATTTTGAAACCATACATTACTCTAGCCTGTTACTCACCTTTCCTACACTCCCTCGCCATTCTCTGCTTCTTCAAAGCTGGCATTGAAGTCAATTGTGTTGGTGACCTGGGGGAGAAAGGATGTCCCTTCCCCAGGCATTTGACCATGCTCAGCCTAAAGATTGGTTGCTGGACTGGGCACTGTCACATGCTAACTTATACCTAGATGTGCTGGCTATATTCAACATCTGAAGAGATGCAAAAAGGCTGTGAGGGAGCACAGGTAAAGTAAGCATAAAGGAGGGAAGTAAATATTTTTTAAAACAAAAGCCTGTACAATTATAACAGGTCATGAACTCACTTGTACCTTAAAGCACCATGGCTAACTAGCATGTTTTAGATCTCTTTTATACCAGAGGACCGAGTAGGTCCGTCTGTCCAATTTTCAGGTGGACCCGATCGGACCACCCATTGTTCTCTATGGGGCAGCCGATATCCGCTGGCATCCGATCCACTAAATACAGACAGATGGGGATCTTTTCCCCATCTGTCTGGCGGATTGGATGACAATCAGTCTCCATCCGTCCGAACCATAGAGAACAGCGAGCTGTGTCCATGTCCGCTCTGTATAGTGGAGCAGCATGGACCTGTCCTCCGCCTGCTCAGCGGGGATCAGCACTGAACAGGTGGATCCGCTTGAATGGATTCTGTTACATCTCAAAGGGGCATTACAGTGTCACCTGCTAATGTAAATGACATATTAACACCATTTCTGTATTTTACTATAGTTTATTAGAGAATAGGGCTGTACCCCATTTGGCTACACTAAGAGCCGGTTCACACTGCGGGCGATGCGAGGCGACACGACTCGCCTCGCCGCGCTCTCGCAAGTCGCCCCCGTTCTGTACAATGGAACCGTTCTGAGAGGAGCGACTCGAGTCGCTCCGACTCAGAAAAAAGGTTCCTGTACTACTTCTGGGCGACCTGGGGGCGACTTGCATTGACTTCTATACAGAAGTCACCTGCAAGTTGCCGCTGAGGTCGCGGCAGGTCGCGGCGAGGCAAGTCGGTGTCGCCTCGCATCGCCTGCAGTGTGAACCGGCCCTAACAAGAAAAACATTAGCTGCAAGATGCAAATAATAATTCTGTAACATAATTTTTAAAAATACTTACCAGCAGCAGGATTTTTTCATACTAAAATGCAAAAGTAAAAAAAAAATATGTTATTTATTTATTTTTTTAGACACTTTTTATTTAGTAACAATTATTATTTAAACTAATGCTTATCAAAGCAGAAAAGTTTAATGTTAACAAAAAAAAAATGAAAAATCAGTTTTGCTAAATATAATCAAAAGCCTCATTTGTATTAAAAATTAATATAATATATTTATTTATTTGTGAACCCTTATCTTAAAGCCCAACCCCTAAAAAAAAAAAAATCTCCTATATGCTTGTTTATTTGGGAAAAAACATTGTCCTTACTCAAAGCCCAACCTAGGAACATTTTAAATCATCCCTTGCAGTGGGACTGTGCCCACACTACAAGGCCTAATTGCTCACTTAGGTCTAAGAGAACAAGCTAGAACAGCTCCCACAGGGTCTGCACTCTACCCACCCATACACCCAACATTGTCAAGACTAGAGCAGGGTTCCTAGCCCTGCAATGGACATGAGGATGCTGAGGAACAGTCCCCCGCTGGATCATGGGGGAGTACCACTGCCTGGGGGAGTGGAGGATGAGGCAAGTAAAGTTGTTCACTTCTCCCCTTGAGCTATTCTCCCATTTGCACTTTGTGAATGGTCCCATACTCTTCTGGGACCTGTAATTTGTCCCAGAAGGCTGCAGGGGAGGGGGGGGCGAACTTCCATCTCAGATCACCGCATTGCATCTGACCAGAAGTGGGAACCTGTCAAAAACAGGTACCCATTCACCCCCAAAAAGTACCAAATGTGACAGTGGGGTGGGGGGGGATGCAAAGAAGCGGAACTTCCCCTTTTGGGTAAAGTTCCACTTTAAGTAATAAGGCCAAATAAACAGGCCCATGGTAGAAGTGTAAAAATTGCTATGGTCCTCAGGAGGTATACATGTATAAGAGCTGAACTTTCAGCCTTTCAGTAAAACACTGAAATATCTAAGGCCCCTTTCACACATGCAGACAGTATGTCCGTATTTCATCCATCCGTTTGCGGATGAAATACGGACATACATGCATCCCTATGGAATAGCGGGTGTCTGCGGATGAACATCTGCAGACACCCGCTATTGTCCGCCTCCGCAACTGTCCGATTCTGCAGACGGAGGAAAATCCTATTTTTCTATCTGTCTGCAGAGCGGATCGGATGAACACGGACAGACGGTCCGTGCTCATCCGATCCCCATAGAGGAGAGCGGAGAGCTGACAGGGCGGTCCCTTCACAGTGTGCGGAGACCACCCTGCCCGCCGCTGGCTCAGCGGGGACAACGGAGCGATCCCCGCTGATCAAGCGGATCATCACAGGGCGGATCATTACTAATCCGCCGCGTGTGAAAGGGGCTTAACTTTCCCCAGGTGTTCAAAAAAATACAGAAATTTTGGAAATTATTTTTTTTGGTTTGTTTGTTTTGTATATACCTATAGCAAGTAATTTAAAAATGACAATGGACTGCCATGCATCCATCTTCTGCCTTCTGAATAATGGACTTTATACAATATATAAGCCCAGGCCAACTACTACCTAACAATATACTGTTTCCTTTTAAAGTATAACACATTTGTCCAGTGCCCAAAGACGACTCTAATTATGGATCGCTCTTCATAGTCTTGGTCCTCACATTTATAAAGTTGGTGGTATCTTGGTGTGAGCATGTTAACTATATTTCATTTAAAGCTGGCCACACATTTTATTGGCTGATTGTACAATCCCTATTAGATTTACCAACAGGTGTACAGAATAACTGCCTACCTGATTGGCAACACCTTTTTAGCCTTATCTACTTGTATATTCATAATCAACGGGAATATAATGTTTCTACGTAATTTTATCAGTTTCTACTTTCTGTAAAATAATTACTTACATTTTCATTTGAAATGTGGAAATCGTGGTCAAGTGTCACTAGTCGCAACTTCACTGTAATAATGAAATAATAAATTATCATTATAATTACTGAAACCTAACACTGAGTTTCTTGAGGTTTGTAAATGAAAGTGTTTTCTAACCATACAAAGCAACTGAATAAAATAGCAAGCTTTGACCTTTCCCTGCACATCTTTTGTTTAGCATCAGATCCAAAATTAAAGTGAATGCACACTGTTTTGGCATTTGTTTTCATGAGGGCAAAATATCTATTTTGAATGTTTTCATGCCATACATATGAAAAATTTCAGAAGAAAATTTCAGATTTATGATTTCCAATCAACAGGCAAAGCTGTACACTGCCCTTTTCCCTTTTACCTATCTATATTTAACTGCTCTGTTAAAAGATATAAGTAAAGGCATTTTAGTTTTGTATTCAGTGGGCACAGGGTAGACCCTTTGTCAAGTTTTTATTGCTGTCCTCTTTGGATAGATTTAGCCTTCATTTTTTCTGGTGACCATTTCTACCAAGACAGTAAGGGCTCTTTCAGACAGAAAACAGTAGCTACCACTCTGGAAAATTACTTATGGTAAAACACTTTTCAGAAGGCGTTTGAGCAGCATATGCCACCTCCTGAATGTTTTTTACAAGGGGGATTTTATTAAAATACTGAATGGCAACCACAAGCCAAAAGTTTGGATTGCAGTTACAGTGTGTTCTGGGTAATCCTTTAATGGGTATGTTTGACAGGTGATGCTGCCTGTCAAACTCTGCAAGCCCAGTCCAATGGGGAGGAGTGGCGAGTTCACTGCTCCAAAGAAGTTGCTGGCAGGACTTTTTCTGACGTTTTAGGGTGGTTTGTAGGCGCTATTTTTTTTTAACGCTATAGTGCCTGCAAGACGCCCCCAGTGTGAAAGGGGTCTTAGACAAATATTCCTGTGAAAGCTCTATGATAAATGTTTTATTCACTTTGGAGAAATGTCTTCTTATTGCACCTCTAGGACAGGAAGTTTCATACTTAAAAGAAGGTTAAAGGGGGTTGTAAAGGTTCCCTTTTTTGCATAAAAATAACAAACATACAAGGGTTTTGCACAGAGCAGCCCCGATTCTCCTCTTCTGGGGTGCCCCACTGGCGCTCCAGGCCCCTCCCCTCCATCGAAAGCCACCTTCCCTGGGGGCACTCATGCTGGCACAGTCCCAAATCCCACTGCTGCATCCATTGACCCAGCCAGTGGGACTCGGTTCCCCCGCTTCTGTGTCACTGGATTTGATTGACGCAGTAAAAAAAAGGTTTTTCACCTTACGGCATAGAATGCCGTAAGGTGAAAAACCTTGAGACTTTACAACCCCTTTAAGCTTTACAAACATTGAAATTAGCTCTTTAAATTTGTGCACAACAACTAAAAGTGAGAGAAGTCACATCTCTCCTTTCTTGCTCCCTTTTTTGTTCAGAATGTCTATATGGAACTTAAGTGAAAAGAGTCTCAAGGCAAACAGCTTCTGCTGGCTCCTTTCATTTGGAAATACTTTTTCATCATCAGTCTCCTGAGTACATGCTGCATTAAATGTTTATTTGTAAAAATATTGTTATATTATATATATATATATATATATTAGTAAAAAATATATAAAACAATAGCTTAAACACTATTAAAACATAAAATATAATGAATTTGATCCAAATTATTCAGTGTCATTCATAGCAGTAAAAGCAGAAAGGGCTGGCAACACAGAAAAATGGCTGCTTAGAATAACCGCTTGAGCTGTATTTATAGGAGGCCCTTTCAAAGACAGGACTTCATGGGACATAAATAACTTGCATTAAAGTGGAACTTCATATCACTCTTACCTTTATCATTGGGCTTGTATGTAGATTTGTCTGTCTGCATGACACAGGAATAATGTTTCTTGACTATATTAACCTTCCTGGTCTCATCGATTTTCAGGTCCTCTCCTTGCCCAGAGACATGGAATGACCAGTCGTTGCTACTGTGCTCCACTGAAGGGACCTATTCCAAAAAACAGGACAGATTTTGTTATTTTCAGCATGAGACTTTGTAAGGTAAGTCTCCAGGACACTGTTTATGATTATTGAGGACATAAATGGTAGTTACATGCTGTATTCCTTACTGTCAATAGAAAAAAAAGCCTCATGCCAAAAATGCTTGGAAAATGGCACTTAACTCAGAATATATGGTCCACGCAAAAAGTAAAAAAAAAATCTAATAATCATTACATTGAAATGAGGTAAAAACATTATGGAATATACTAAATCTAAATCAAGGAATGTTATAAAGCAGGCAGCCCTGTAACAAATTAAACGGGCACTAACGCTTTGTCCTGCTATTAAATATGGGGGAGGAACTCCACCTGTCAAAATACAAGAAGGGAAAGGAGGAGAAACAGCACACAACAAATAATGTAGTTGACTCAGTGAACTTTATTAAAAGCAATTTTAGCTACTCCCAAGGGGAAGCATATGAAGCCCATAAGGATTGAGGCTCAGCTGAGGAAGAGCAGGAATTCTCGAAACACGTCCTGTGACCACGCTGGATCCGAGGAATGGGACTATTGGTTGGGTAACCTGCATGCTCCTATTCCACTGGCTGGCTTCACAGTGACCTGGACGCTGTGCCTTGGCTATTATCCATCCTGTGTTCTGGCACTCTGGTGTGATACAGCCTCAGTCCATATGGGCTTCATATGCTTCCACTGTCAGTAGCTTACATTGCTTTTATTAAAGTTCACTGAGTCAAACTACACTATTTGTTCTGTGCTGTTTTTCCTCCTTGCCCTTCATATACTCCTTACTGTCCCTATTCTAAATGTATATGCCATGATTTATAGCTCACCTTTTGGAAGAAAAACGACTAGTAGAGTGGCTGATGATTTTTCATTAGCACCTTCTGTTTACCATTTATGGATACCACCTAACCCAGGTCTCTGCTCTATGGGCCTGCCAAGCTGCAGTCTTAACAGACCCCTAGAGTTCCAGCATACTGTATTAATTTTGCATTCCTACTCAAACACAGTGAAGTCACAGCAAATTCTGCTGTTGAGAGTCCTAGCACAGATGCTGGTAAACATAAACCTGCCACATACATTTGCTGCACTGCTCTCTGCTGTGATGACGTGACTCCTGTGCAGGAGTGACAACATCAGGACCAGCTATTTAAGTGGCCTAACAGATTGAACCCAAAAGGAAGGCCAAGACAAGAAGCACCTGTGACCAGCTCCTGGAGGCCTATCAAATGAAAACACACCATTTAATATCCACTTTGAACACATGCAGACATAGCTCTCAGTGCTCGAGAACATTAAAGAGATTTATTTGCTATTACAGGTCAATTTCACTTTTTGTGTGTTTAGTACGTTTTAGGTTTTCCTTTAACCTCTTGTCCTCCAGAAGATTTTACCCCCTTCATGACCAGATCATTTTTTGCTATTCGGCACTGTGC
Organism: Lithobates pipiens; assembly: GCF_037356315.1. NCBI lineage: Eukaryota > Metazoa > Chordata > Amphibia > Anura > Ranidae > Lithobates > Lithobates pipiens. Next base: position 171,942,408 of record NW_027507787.1, on the reverse strand, counting down.
TAATTTAACTGGTAATTGTGTGGTCATGCAACACTGTACACAAATTATATAATTGTTTTCACACAAATATAGCTTTCTTTTGGTGGTATAGTATGTGATCACCATTGGGTTTTATATGTTGTGTGATATTAATGATAAAAGACAAAACTTTTTGAAAAACAATATTTTTATTTTCAGCTATAAAACAGAATAAACTATTTAAAAAAAAAATCTAATTTCTTCATGAATTTAGGCTAAAATGTATTCTGCTACATGACTTTGGTAAAAAATAAAAAATAAAAAAATAACACAATACGTGTATAATATTTGGTTTGTGTTAAAGTTAATTTTATTTCTTTATTTATACTAGTAATGGCGGTGATCAGTGACCTACAGTGGGACTACGATAGTATGTTGGGAAAGCTGACACTGACATCAATAGTGACACTAATACAGCGATTAGCGATTGCTATACACTATCACTGTACTAATGACACTGGCTGGGAATAGGTTAACATCTAGGGGTGATCAAGGGGTTAAATATGTCCCTAACAATGTGTAGTGTGTGTTAGGTGGTGCCTTTACTAAGTGATCTTGCTATTTTTTCCCTGCTTTGCAGGGAATTAAAAAACAGCAAGATCGCCTGTCACTATTCGGAGTTCTGTGTTGTTTAGATCACAGAGCTCCCTTCCCTGAATTACAGAGTTGATCAGCGGGCCCAGTGGTGTGACTAATCATGGCTCAGCCGGGGGGTGGAAGGTACGTTTGTGCACGCCCCTTACCTGGAAGTCCTGATTCACATATCAGCCACTTTGCCAACATACTTCTGACACACAACATATACAAGTGATGTGGTCGGCAAACGGTTAAAGTATCTCTAAATATTATCCGTATTGTTATAATAAACTAGAAATATGTTATGCAGTTTTAGATTTAAGCATTAGAACCTTTGTCAGGTTTTAGAGATCAAACAGGTCTGGCGACATCTACTCACTTTGAAGAGATCTCCTCTTACTTTCTGCTGTGTCTCTGGGAGAGGATGGATTTCAAACCCAGAGACAAAACGGACAAATAAATAAAACAAATGGATCAGGTTCTTCACTATTTCCTACTCTAAATTAAACTAAAATAATAATAATAATAAAAAAAAATCTGACTTTATATATGCTCTAAAGAAGAATTCCAAGCATGGTATATTTTTACATAGTTACAATCGGGGCTCAAAATTTCAAGTCCTGAGCTACAAGCCAGGCCTCAAGGGTTACTCGCCACCAGTTGCCCCAGCCCACCCTGCCCCTAATTCCGTCCCTAAACACACCCTCAAATTCTCATGAAATGACACTTAAATGTTTTATGCAGAATTAAGTTATAAAAATAAATATTAACAACTTATCCGTGCCCACCAATGCAGCCTGTGCCCACCAATGCAGCCTACCTGTGCAGGGGAGGAGAGGAACAGGAGAACCACCCAGGTAATCAGAACGCAGCACAGGGAACACAGCGATAACAGGTACCCTGCAATGCTTTGATGCGACTTTGATCCAGAGAGTGTAGATCAAAGCTGCACTCAAAGTTGCATCAAAGTCACACTCCAAAGTTTAACTATAGCCTTATGCCGCATACACACGATCGGAATTCCGGACAGAAAAAGACAGATGAGAGCTTTTCATCGGAAAATGCAACCGTGTGTATGCTCCATCGGAATTTAGCTGTCCGAATTTTCGCCAGCCAAAAATTGATAGCATGTTCTCAATTTTCCCGACGGAAAAACTTTCTATCGGTAATTCCGATCGTGTGTATGCAATTCCGACACGCCAAAAATCACGTATGCTCAGATTCAACTACGAGACAGAAGCTATTGGCTACTGGCTATTGAACTTCCTTTTTCTAGTCCTGTCGTATGTGTTGTACGTCACCGCGTTATAAACGATCGTAATCTGATGTGACCATGTGTAGGCAAGACAGCTTGAGCCGAATTCCGTCGGGAAAACCATCAGAGCTTTTTCCGACGAGAATTCCGATCATGTGTACGCAGCATAAGGCTACATTATCCCCTAGTGTGATTCCAAAGCTGTGCGATTTAGAGTGCGACTTTGAGCGCAGCTTTGATCCAACTTTACATTCTGGATCGAAGCTGTGTTAAAAGTTTTATCAAAGTAGTGCAGGCACCTTTTCAAAGTCGCAAAGATGGGGACGTTTGCCTTTGAAATCAATGGGGTGTGACTTGTCATGTGACTGTGTCCAAAGTTGCATGACAAGTCGCACTAGTGGAGACGGAGGCTTAAACTCGTTACGCACATGTAGCTCCCTCAGCTGGGCGTGTGCCACACCATGCACACAGTGCCATGCAGAAACAACCATGTGGTTGTACACTAGAAAATCTGCAGCATGTTGCATCCCACCCCCACCTCTCTCTCAGGAGAGACTGCTATCCAAAACAAGGCTATGAAGACAGGAGGATAGAAGGAGAAGGAGAGAAAGGATGGAGGCGGGGCTGGGCGGGCTGGGCAGGTCTAGGCATGTCTGTCTAAAAAGGATAGGAGGGATGTGGGCGGGGCTGGGCAAGACAGGGGCGGGTAGAATGAACAGTAGGCATGCCTGTGTTTAAGTGAAGAACAATGTTTTCTGATAGGCAGAATTCAGAAATAAGGTTGTCCCCGAAGAACAGGAAGTAGCCGATTGTCGGGCTTTGATTAGACTTTCTAAGCTTGGCAATCAGCTTTACAGAAAATGAATAAATGTCAAAGATTTTAATATAATTAATAGAAAAATTCTCATTTTCGACTGGACTTCCACTTTAAGGGCAAAATGATTTTGTGCCCGCCACCAGTTTGCATGCAATATATACAATATATCATGAGTGATATATGAATAACAAAACAAAGACAGAAATGCAGTCTGGTCATGGAATTGGATGCAAACTGGTAGCCGGCACAAAATCATTTTGCCCTTAAAGCAGAATTCCAGGCATGGTACACTTTTACATAGTTACATTGGTCCAGATTAGATAAATGTAAGTATGCATGTTCCATAACTAACCAAAGTCCAAAATCACTGTTGTGGTGTTTATTTAGATGGGCGATAAAATATTGTGATTTAGAAAATTTAACAGGTACACATGCTAAACAATGTGCTTCAGGGCCGGTTCACACTTGTGCGATGCCAGACATCGAATTTAATTCGCAGTGCACTGCTGTTCACAATACATGCGATGTCTGTGAGGTGCAATATCAGCCATACACATAGCATGGCTGATATCGCACCGCATTCAGTCCAAACACGCACAGGACCCTTTTTTCTGTTCAGACCAGAATCGGATCGCATTTGTGGTCACACAAATGCGATCCGATTCATGTCCGAACTGTCAGTTTGCAGTGCGATACGCGAGCTGAAATGGGGGTGTCGTTAACATATAATGACACTCCCTAGCAGTTTGCATATGGCAGTGTGAACTGCCATGTGTGTCGGGTGCGATGTGGGAATCCACAGTTGATTCGCAAGGTTCTAGCATCGCACTAGTGTGAACCGGCACTTAAAGTTTATTAGATAATGTCCATTTTTTCAGTATTAGATTTCTACTTACCAGGAAAGAGTAGCAGTGGCTAAACTCAGCTGTCTTTATATCTTGCTCGGCTATTTCATGGATGTCATCACCTTTCCGCAGTTCTAGTTTAAGATGAAGCCCATTTTCTAGACCTTGAATGGTGACGCAAGCTTTCTCCTGAGATCCCTCCTCTAACGACTGAGGTATAAAGATCACATAGTGGCTGTAGGTAGACAGAAAGGCCAATCACAGAATTATTGTATATTTTACAGGAAAGCTGCTTTGTATTTTTTCTGGGCTATGCGGAACTAAATAGGCAAAGTGTAATACTCTATGCCAGGGGTGCCAAACCTTTTGAAGAGCGGGGACCACTTAAGCGACTTGGTAACCGCAATGCACAATGAGTGGAGCAGGTGGATGGCATGTCCGTGTCCGCTCTGCATTTGCGAGCGGACACTGACGCAGCCCACAAAACTTTTTAGCGGATCGTATTGGAGGTAGAGCACAAGTCGGTTTATGTCTGCCACTACTCAGAGGTGAATGGATGGTCCAATTGGTCGGACTGTTGGACTGACCGTGTGAAAGGGGTCCAAGGCTGCTTTCACACTTATGTGCTGCGGTTTACCCACTCCACGTGTGCAACGCAGTGTACCTTTGGCTTTCCTGCAGTTTGCAATAGACTTCTATTATATTCTGCAGGTTTCATGCACTTTCAGAAAGCTCACCAAACTCGCAGGTAATAATAGAAGTCCGTGGCTCAGTGCAGGTAACCCGCAAGTAAACTGCTCTGCACCTGCAGATCAGTTTGAAAGAAACCCAGTAACCACTGCAGAAAAGATATGCCCATATATACACTGTGATTTTAGTAATAAACTGACCTTTAATAACAGTCTTCTTTCTATTCTATTCCAGAGCACGAGGTCGCGGGCCACATCAGAGGGCTCCGCGGGCCACATGTGGCCCCCGGGCCACTGGTTGGGAACCCCCTACTCTATGCTTCAAGAAACATAACTAGCTGGTGGGCTATTTAAACCACCCATATTTGACCTAGTCTATAATGTCAATTTATATTTTTACATTTTATTATGTAATGGGGACGAGTAAAAGCAGTCAGTATTTAATCAGCCCAAGCATCAAACTGAATTTACATAAAGTGCTTTATATCTATGTTTACCTTATTACAGAAGAAAAGTGCTGAGCAATATATTACAGAAAATGTATTATCAGATGCACAGATACAGTATATAATTTATCCTTAAATGTGGTGGCTGCATTTATTATTAATAAAGGAACTTGTATAGCGCTGTCAATTTACAAATACATTGCACATTCACAACGATCCCTACCCTCAAGGAGTTTACAATCTAAGGTCCCTAACACTCACATTCATATACTAGGGCCAATTTTTACAGAAGCCAATTAACCTACCAGCATATCTTTGGAGCGTGGGAAGAAACCGGAGTATCCGGAGGAAACCCACACAGCCCCCCCGTGATCCTGCCAGTAACATACTTCCTGTGTTAGGGTCTTCACGCCACTGGAGGAGCAGCAGAGGCAACTCTGGACAGCAGCATTGTCAGTCTGGGGAGAGGGTAGTGTTAGATGCACTAAGACCCCTTTTCACATTGAGGCAGTTTTCAGGCATTTTGGCGCTTGAAAAGCCTCCAAAAAGCACCTGAAAACTGCCTCCCATTCTGTGCAGTGTGTCCTGCAGGCAGCATCTTTGGTGTGGGTTGGGACGCTCCCAAAACGCCCCTGCCAATTGCACTGAATGGGCAGCGCTTCCAAAGCTCCACAAAACTGGATTTTCCACCTTTTTTTAAAAAGGTAAAAACTGCCCCACAAAAGCGCAGCTAAAGCTAAAACTAGCGATGCTTTAGTGCTGGTGGCACGGCGATGCAGTGTGAAAGGGATCTTACGGTTTTAGATGGACTTGACTAACAAAATAAAGTGGAACTCTGGCTAACACCCTTTAAGCAGTTACAGGAACAGTTTTTTTTCCTTTTGGGGTGAAGATTTAACACAAATAGGTAAACTGTGACCGTTCCAAGTACCCCTGTCACTGTTAAATAGCCATTAATTTCTACCCCAGTATTACAGATAGGGATGAGCCTAATATCATCCAGTTCGGTTCGCAGCAGAACATGCGAACAGGCAAAAAGTTTGTGTGAACACTGTTAAAGTCTATGGGACATGAACATGAAAAATCAAAAGTGCTCATTTTAAAGGCTTATATGCAAGTTATTGCCAGAAAAAGTGTTTGGAGACCCAGGTCCTGCCCCAGGGGTATCAATGCAAAAAAAAGTTTTAAAAACATACTTTCAGGAGCAGTGATTTTAAGAACACTGAAAGTGAAGCAATAAAAATGAAATATTCCTTTAAAAATCGTGCCGGGGGGGCGGTGGGGGGTTCCCCTTAGTCTGCCTGTAAAGTAGCCCATCTTTCCTATGTTTATGACAGTTCCACAGCAAAATGATATTTCGAAAAGGAAAAAAGGTCATTCAAAATTGCCCGCGGCTGTAATGTATTGCTGGCTCCCAGCAATATACATAAAAAAAAAATCACCGAATAAAATGGCGTGCTCCCCCCCCCCCCCCCATAACAGGCCCTTCTGGTCTGGTATGGATATTAAGGGCAACCCGTGCCAAAATAAATTTAAAAAAAAATGGTGTGGAGGTCCCCTTCAAAATCCATACCAGGTCCTTCAGGTCTGGTATTGATTTTAAGAGGAACCCTGCGCCAATATTTTTTTAAAAAATGGTGTGGGGTTGTGTGCTGGTCTGCACTTATGGGACTTATTGGAATTTAACAACTGGGCCCCCAGATTCTGCCCCCCCCCATTTGAATGTACATTGTACCCCTACCCATTCACCAAAAGAAGTGTCAAAAAAATAAATAAAGTGTCCCCGCAATGTAAATCCATTTTCAATCGTGGCGTCCGATGATGCCCAGAAAAAACCCCCAAAAAACCTCCACCTTGATTGGCAGGCTTCCCCGCGACTGCTGTCTTTTTGCTAAGACAGCTGTTATATAGCCAAGGGTGGGGCCACCTGCTGACGTAACCAAGTGACCTTCCCCCTTCTGACATCATGTGACGTCAGAGGGGGCGGGGTCACCCGTTTACATCACCGGGTGGCCCCGCCCTTGACTATATAATAGCTGTCAAAGCAAAAAGACAGCGCAGGGACAACTTCCATGGAGGCGGAGTTTTTCCATTTTGTTTTTCCATTTTTCGCAGCTGTCAGTGCCATGATTGAAAATGGATAGACATCGCGGGACTTTTTTTTTTTTTTTTTTAAATAAAGAAATTGTCAAAAACTGTCTGCTGTCATTTTTACTTCTTTGGTGAATGCGTAGGGGTTTAATGTATCCAATACCCATTCACATGTGGGTCCGGGATCTGGGGCCCCCCCTTGTTTTAAGGGGGCTTCCAGATGCTGATAAGCCCCCCACCCGCCCCCTTTAGTGCGGCCTGCCAGGTTGCATAGTCAGATAAGGGGAAGTTATGGATTTTGGGAGGGCCCCCACGCCATTTTTTTTGCACAGGATTCCCCTTAAAATCCATACCAGACCTGAAGGGCCTGGTATGGATTTTTGGGGGACCCCCACGCCATTAAAAAAAAAAAAAATTGGTGCAGGGTTCCCCTTAACCACTTCAATACACTATATTATATACTACACTGCCTGCACTGACTGAATAAAGAATCTACACTAAATGCAGAGTATATATATTATATTACGATATATATATATTTATTATCAAATACACTGCCTGCACGCTACTAAGCTGCCTAATCTCTCTTCATTCATTAAACTATATACAGCCGCCGTGTAAGCAGCAGCCTTATATAGTGTTGGGAGTGGACTTAGCCCCCTGAGCCATGATTGGCCAAAGGCACGCTGCCTTTGGCCAATCATGGCTCTCACAGCAGAGCGCGCTGCGATTGATCACTGGACATCAATGCACTGTGATCATGCAGTGCATTATGGGGCATTCCGCAGTGCTCAAATTTGCCATGAACGCCTCACAATGTTCAGAATTCGGGAACGGTCGAACACCCAATGTCTCACACTGTGCTTTTTGGCCTTCTCTGCCTATGGTCTATTGCAGTATTATTCATTGCATTACCAAAGGACTTTTCCTGTTAATAAAGCACATAAAAATACTGTGTGTATTATATATATATATATATATATATATATATATATCACACACGTACAGTATCTGTATTTACTTTATTAACAAGAAAAGAACATTTGACAATAACACTGCTGTTTTTGATCTTCCTCCTCTGCAAGACCCATGACTGCCTCTAGACCAGTTTTGGATTTATATGGATTTCTTTGTGGGCGAGTACCTGGGCATTTACTTCAAGGGTAGAGTGCCATGGCTACCCTTGGAAATAGATATATCTCTCGCACACACACCATAACATATATATTTATATTACACACACACACACACACACTATATAAACAGTTAAAAAAAAGACTATAGGGCATATTTATAAAGCAGCGAATGAGCCACTTACATTTACTACAGGGTAATCATTGTAACTGAAGACACATGCACCTGATTTACCTACACTTACGGATTGGTGCATGTCACATTTACTGCTTGAAAAATAGATCCCTAAAGTTTTGCTTTAAAAAATAGAAAAGATTAATTGCCATAGTAATTGTCTTACGGATCTGTGGCTGATACAAGTGTTGAGCTGCAGATGACCAGGCAGATGGACACTAGGAGAAGCTGCATGTTGGGACACGTCACCTTCAATGAGTCTGGGGAATTGATCCGATTTTATAGTAATGGCAGACATGGAAAGAGCCAATACCTCCCACTATTACCCTCCCCATCTGGGGGCAAATAAGTCCAATGGCAAATATTGGCTGAATAAAAAGATTTCAACACTGACATATGACCTCTTATCTGTGGACTTTTATACTGTTTGTAGTTTAAATATTGTAAAAAAAAAAAAAAAAAAAAACAGTGCCCACACCTGTACTTTTGAGGGAAATCTGCAAAATCGTTTTTTCCATTTTAGGCAATGCAGGAAGAATGACATATATGAAGCTATACATTTTAAATAGTCACGTTTTCACAAAAACACGTGGGGATATCTTTTCCCTGTGCCATAGTCTGTTTTGTCTCACATGGTGCATTAGAGTACCTCAAGTACTTTCAATGCAGGAACTCTATCACTTCTGTTTGGTGCACGTTCCTCTAGTTTCCTCACAGAAATGAATGATTACATAATTAGCTTACGTAGACCTACTATGTATACTTACAGCTGTGAAGCATTAGACCAGGGTTTCTCAACCAGGGTTCTTCCAGAAATGCCTAGAGGCTCCTTGAGCAATTTCTGCCTCTCAGATAAGTTTCCACTGACACCATTGATCTTTTTAGCTACCGATTCTTCATAATGACCGCAAGTACAGTGGTGTGAAAAAGTGTTTGCCCCCTTCCTCATTTCCTGTTCCTTTGCATGTTTGTCACACTTAAGTGTTTCGGAACATCAAACCAATTTAAACAATAGTCAAGGACAACACAAGTAAACACAAAATGCAATTTGTAAATGAAGGTGTTTATTAAATAAAGTTGAAAAAAAATCCAAACCATCATGGCCCTGTGTGAAAAAGTTATGGCCTCCTAAACCTAATAACTGGTTGGGCCACCCTTAGCAGCAACAACTGCAACCAAGCGTTTGCGATAATGTGCAATGAGGCTTTTACAGCGTCCTGGAGGAATTTTGGCCCACTCATCTTTGCAGAATTGTCCTAATTCAGTTACATTAGAGGGTTTTCGAGCATGAACGGCTTTTTTAAGGTCATACCACAACATCTCAATAGGATTCAGGTCAGGACTTTGGCTAGGCCACTCCAAAGTCTTCATTTTGTTTTTCTTCAGCCATTCGGTGGTGGACTTGCTGGTGTGTTTAGGATCATTGTCCTGCTGCAGAACCCAAGTTCGTTTCAGCTTGAGTACACGAACAGATGGTCGGACATTCTCCTTCAGGATCTCTTGGTAGACAGCAGAATTCATAGTTTCTTTTATCACGGCAAGTCTTCCAGGTCCTGAAGCAGCAAAACAGCCCCAGACCATCACACTACCACCACCATATTTTACTGTTGTTATAATGTTCTTTTTATGAAATGCAGTGCTCCTTCTACGCCAGATATACTTGGACACACACCTTCCAAAGAGTTCCACTTTTGTCTCATCGGTCCACAGAATGTTGTCCCAAAAGTCTTGGGGATCATCAAGATGTGTTGTGGAGAAATTGAGACGAGCTTTGATGTTCTTTTTGCTCAGCAGTGGTTTTCACCTTGGAACTCTGCCATGCAGGCCAATTTTCCTGATGGTGGAGGCATGAACGCTGACCTTAACTGAGGCAAGTGAGGCCTGCAGTTCCTTGGACGTTGTTGTGGGGTCTTTTGTGACCTCTTGGATGAGTCGTCGCTGCGCTCTTGGGGTAATTTTGGGCGGCCGGCCACTCCTGGGAAGGTTCACCACTGTTCCATGTCTTCGCCATTTGTGGATAATGGCTCTCACTGTGGTTCGCTGGATTCCCAAAGCTTTGGAAATGGCTTTATAACCCTTTCCAGACTGATAGATCTCAATTACTTTCTTTCTCAATTGTTCCTGAATTTCTTTGGGTCTCGGCATGATGTGTAGCTTTTAAGGATCTTCTGGTGGACCTTACTGTGTCAAGCAGCTCCTATTTAAGTGATGCCTTGATTGTGAACAGGTGTGGCAATAATCAGGCCTGGGTGTGGCTATAGAAATTGAAATCAGGTGTGGACAACCACAGTTATAGTATGTTTTAACAAGGGGGGCAATCACTTTTTCACACAGGGCCATGATGGTATGGATTTTTTTTCACCTTTAATAATAAACACCTTCATTTACAAATTGCATTTTGTGTTTACTTGTGTTGTCCTTGACTATTGTTTAAATTGGTTTGATGTTCCGAAACACTTAAGTGTGACAAACATGCAAAGGAACAGGAAATGAGGAAGGGGGCAAACACTTTTTTCACACCACTGTATAAGGAACATTCTTCCCACTAACCATCACACTAATTTATCATGAGTTGTAGGTATAGTCATTTTTAGTAGAGGTTCCCGGAGACCAAAAAGTTATTTCAAGGGTTCTTCTGTGTTGAAAAGGTTGGAAAAAGCTGCATTAGACCATAAACCCCATAAACAGAAACTGATGAAAATGGTTCTATATTCCCTTTATCAAATATGTTGTTAATAATACTGAATGTCTAGGTCAGAAGGATTTGTAATTAACCATTTCAGCTCAGGAAGGTTTTACCCCCTTCGTGACCAGGCCATTTTTTGCAATACTGCACTGCATCGCTTTAACAACTGAGCAGTCGTACGACACTGTACCCAAATGAAATGGCGGCGATCTGCGATTTTTATCGGGACTGCGACATTATGGCGTACACATCGGACACTTTTGACACATTTTTAGGACCATTGACATTTATACAGCAATCAGTGCTATAAAATGCACTGATTACTGTAAAAATGTCACTGGCAGCGAAGGGATTAACACTAGGGGGCGATCAAGGGGTTAATTGTGCTCCCTGTGTGTGTTTCTAGCTGTAGAGGGAGGGGACTGACCTAGAGGAAAATACAGATCGTGGTTCCTAGCTATTAGGAACTCACGATCTGTCTCTCCTCACAGAAAAGAACAGAGATTTGTGTGTTTATATATATACACACACACACATACACACACACACCCCTGTTCTGCCTCTCGTTGCTATACCGCTTAAAGGAGCCAACGTATAGCTATGACGGCTCGCGGGATCGTGCTGACTTGCTGCAGTATGACGACGGCGGCTGGTCGGCAAGCGGCTAAAGGCTAGGAAAAATAATACATGTATACATTTTTGTAGAATAAGTGCATTTATTACATGTTCCTACAGGACCCGTGAAAGCATTGCACCTGCAATCCACTGAGCCATATGATTTCTTGAACGGAGCTCTTAATGGGGCATCCCTTGCTGGCAGCACCCACAGCGGTTCCTGAGCTGTCCAGGTCCATATAAAAACTGCAGCATAGTGCAAACACATGCATGCATCATAAATTGCACCAACATGTGAGGAATTGTCAGAAACATCAGAGTGAGAGCAATATTTCTAGGGCCATATGGTTAACTCTAAATGCTGAGGTGCAAAGGCTTTAAAAAGTTGCCTATGGAGAATTTTGGGTACCATAGTTATTTACGACTCTACAGGGGTGCACAATTTTAAGATTTCACATGTTGGGTATTTGCTCAGTGCAACTTCATCTTTTATATTTTACCAAAAATGGATATAATATTGTATTTGCACTAAAATTCATTTTAGGGTCTTTTCCTGAAAATAGGCTTTTGCTGAATAAATCCTCAAATATCGTGTAAGATAAAAAGTTATAACTACCACCATTTTATTCTCCAGGTGTCTGCTTTCAGAAAATATATACTTCTGTGGGGTGTTTACAGTCATTTCTATCATAAAAAATTCAGATTTTAACATACAGTATCTCCAAAACCTCTAGGGCTAATATTCATGCTGTGTTCTGTATAGCATCCACACTAAGCAGGCTACATTAATCACAGCTCTTTGTTAAAGCGGAGTTCCACCCAAAAATGGAACTTCCGCTTATCCGTTTCCTCGCCCCCTCTGGTGTCACATTTGGCACCTTTCGGGAGGGAAGGGGGAGCACATACCTGTCTAATCCAGGTATTTGCTCCCAATTCTGGCAATAGATCGCCGCAGAATCCACAGCGATCTATACCATGTCCGACCCCTCTGCTGTCTTCTGGGAGACACAGGTTACAGAAGACAGCAGGGACCAGTCAGGACGTGCAGTGTGACTCGCGCATGCACAGTAGGGAACCAGGCTGTGAAGCCGCAAGGCTTCACTTCCTGATTCCCTTACTGAAGATGCTGGCGCCTCCACCTGGGAGCCGAGGGATAGTCTGGCTTCGGGAGGACAGGTAAGTGCACTACCTAGGAGGTTGCTACAAAAGTATAGAGTAAATGAAGAGAATAGAATAAATTAGTTAAAAATTAGTACATTAGAGTTTAGGAAAATACATCCAAAGTCCTATGTCTCCAGCAAAAACTGAATCAACTTAATTGGAGATGAGGGCTTAGCATTTTTAATTTCTTTGACCTTTGAAAGGACAAGCTGGAAAGCTTATGTTGAACATCAGCTGCTGATCAGTGTATCCTGGTGGTTTTAGCATCTCATAAGTGTCAATATATTGGAATTTACAAACACTGAACTCTTCATAGCTTACAGACAATGAGGAAAGAAAGTATTAAAAAAAAAAAAAAAGCAACTCATATTACACTGTAAGTAAAGATTCAGGGAATACTGGACAGAATTGATCAAGCTGGCAGTGTCACATACATGTTGGAGGAGCCTGATGTAATGAGGAAGGCCTCTCTTACACCTCTGGCTCAAGGCCTGAGACCATGGAGTTGGGATGAGTGCCTGGTTGTTCTTCCAGCAGCTGATGCAAGTAGGCTGTCTGTGTGTCCATGGGAGCAAAACTGGACAACAGATAGGAGACAGCAGAGATGGCTGATGGCAGGCTAGTGCCTGACAGGAACTGGCTGGTTAGCAGGCAATAGATCCTTAGGCACTGGCTGGACAGTAGGTAGTTTATCAGCAAGCAAGCACTTGACTGGGCAGCAGGCAGATGATCAGCAGATACTGGCTGGACAACAGGTAAATAATAACCAGGCAGCAGGTAGTTGATCAGCAGGCATTGGCTAGACATCAGGTAGATGATCAGCGGGTACTGGCTGGCGGTGGGTAGTAGATCAGCAGAGTCAGGTATGTTGTGTCAGTAACTGTTGGGCAGATCGGGTATAAGCATGAAGATAGAATAATAGTCAGGGTTCAGGCCAGTTAACAATGGTAAGGCAAATAAGAAGCAAGGAATAGACAGTGACATATTTTGGTGTGGCACCCTCCTAGATAGGTGCTAGGTTACGCCGATTTAGCTTTAACACATGCCTTCTCGTTTGTTTCATCAGTTCAGTCATGTTTTTTCAAAGAAAATTAGTTGCCATCAGTTTTTCATCAGTTTTTACATCCACTTAACCACTTGAGTCAAATTTTTGGTTTACATTAGAGCTGCACAATTTTGGATAAAATGAGAATCACAATTTTTTTGCTTAGAAAAAGGCCCCATTTACACATGTGGACCGCCTGTCAGTTTTTTAGGAGGACCTGAATGGACGCTCCATACAGTTCTAAGGAGCGACGGATGTCAGCAGTGACACGTCCTCTGAAATCCGATCCGCTAAATTCAGACGGATGGAAACCCTATTTTCCATCCATCTACTGGATCGGATGAAAATGGACAGGCGGATCCGCTTTCATCCGATCCCTCATAGCGGAGAGCGGAGATCTGCCAGGTCCATCTTTCCACAGTGAGCAAAGATGGATTTGTCATCCGCGGGCTCAGCGGGGATCAATCGAGCGATCCGCCATCAAAAACGGGACATTATGTGTGAAAGAGCCATAAAAATCACGATTCTTATGGCAAAACATCACCTTTCACATTATACAAAAAAACTGGACCCACATGCGACAATTCCTAACATGACAGTGCTTTCCACGTTGATTTATACCCCACTATCAGACATATTCCTCCTACGGATTCATATACACAATCAATGAGTGCTCCTGGAGCCTTGGTAGGAGACCTTTTAAAATTCTCCTAGCATGGAGACACGATTTTAGAGTGAGGGTACCCCGACCTACTCAAGAATTCATAGAATGAACCGGGGCGGATGTTAATGAAAGATTCTCTGTACTCTGCAGTTGCCGTCTGTTTTATACCCAATTTGTACCCAATTTGTACTTATGTAACCCCATACTGTTGTTCTCCTCTTATGTGAAAATTCTAATAAAACTTCTTTTGGGAAAAAAAAAAAAAAAAAAAAACTGGGCTAATTTTACTATTTTTTTTTTAATTCATGGACATATATTTTTCCCCAAACAATTGTGTTTGAAAGACCGCTGCGTAAATACAGCGTGACATAAAATGATGCAAAGATTGCCTTATTATTCTCTAGGGTCTCAGAGATTCATATATATGGTGTATATACTGCGTCCTAAAGTATCACCACTCTGCGCCTTATGGATGAATCTTCTGAGGCTTATTCAATAAATAAAGTAGCAGCTACTATTTTTTTTAAATCATTTAAGAAAGACAATAAATAAGAGATCATATACTGAAAATTACTCAAAAATATTGCAGCAGCGCTTATTTCTGTCCACAAATCACTGTGAACGCTCAAATAAATTCAATTAAATTCTATTAAATTCAATTATAACAATATATATAGTCCCGTAAAGTCCCAGAAAAACAGGAGAGGTAAAATAGTGGCTTAGTGAGAAAGTCCTTGCTGCCCTCTATCTGAAGCTTCCACCACGTGAAGCACCGAAGCTTCCCCAATGGGGATACACTCACCAGACACAGATAAAATTCAGGCCTTTAAATCTAAGGATCTTTTCTTTATCCACTTTTCCCCTGCTTTTCCTAAATCTCTCCACCAGATGTCAGCAATGTGTGAGATGGGTTCCCGAAATATACAAAAAGAAAAAGGGATATCCACATAGTGTAATCCCGTTCAATTTATTAATTCAAACAAACCCCCCACACATCCAGTTCTGCGTACCATAAAACATTCCTTTAAGAACGCGGATGACTCGGACTCTTCTGGCTTCCAGTGCCCGGAATTTCTCAGGCACAGTGCACTTTCATTGTAATTTTATGCTCATAAAGGAATGTTTTATGGTTCGCAGAACTGGATGTGTGGGGGGTTTGTTTGAATTAATAAATTGATCGAGATTACACTATGTGTCCCTTTGCTTTTTGTATATTTCGGGAACCCATCTCACACATTGCTGACATCTGGTCCAGAGAATCAGGAAAAGCAGGGGAAAAGTAGATAAAGAAAAGATCCTTAGATTTAAAGGCCTGAATTTTATCTGTGTCTGGTGATTGTATCCCCATTGGGGGAGCTTTGGTGCTTCACGTGGTGGAATTTGGTGGAAGCTTCAGACAGAGGGCAGCAAGGACTTTCTCACTAAGCCACTTTTTTACCTCTCCTGTTTTTCTGGGACTTTACAGGAATATATATATATATATTGTGTGTGTGTGTGGCGGCGGGCTCCTGAAGAGCACACGTTATGTTTTTCAAAGTAAAAGCTTTACCCAAACTACAGTTTGGTTTGGGCCTATTTGACTAAATTTGGCTTCTGTATCAGTCTGACTGGACTGTGAGATGTTCAGCCTGGCCACAGGGGGCATGGTCTCTGGTGGCAGGCAAGGAACTATGGTCTGGTTAGGTGCTTGAATTATTCCCTCTCGGAGTCAGGTCAGTGGGAGTGGCCCTCCCGCTGTGCCCTCTGGGAGAGGGTATTTAAGACACGGATGTCACGTGGTTGTGGGTTCCGGTCCAGTATGCTGTGCTGAGTATATGGTCCTGGTCCTCCTGACCAGCCCCCAGGAAGGCTATGGCCTGGGGTGCAGTTCCACCTGGCTAGCCCAAGGCAAGGGAACTGAGAAATGATTCTTAGGTGGATGGGTGCTGTCTCCAGGCTGGGAGAGACTCAGTGTGCTTTGAGCGTTCCAGGGGGGGACTGTTTAGAAGAATACCACGAGTGAGGTTGGTTTCTTAAGAGCCTGGAAGGGCTGAAGTAACCAAGAGACTCCGGTCTTGGGAATATCACCAAGTGGGCTGAAAGATGCAGGTATCTTACAAGTGTTCTACCGCTTAGTTTCCCTAAGTGTTCTGCTACAACGTCGGTGATAACAACTTTGTTCCTGAGTAAGTACCTTGTTGGCTGCTAGGCCTTGGGAGAGAGGGACTGTCCAACCTGAGTGCTCATCCAGCTGTGAATGGCTATTCTCTGGATGCAGTCAAAGTAAGCAAGTTCCTTAATGTTTATAGACTGACATTGAGAGTACCTGAACTTTCCTTTCCAACACTCTGATCCCAAGTTAAAAGGGGCCACTTATTGCCAGGAACCCCAAATTCAGTATGCAGACACTGTGTATCTAGCACGACAACATATCCAAATTTGGGGTTCCTATCACCAAGTGACCCCGAGATAGGGGACCCCAAATTCGGGTCACAAAATGTCATGCACTTTTCTGCATCAGAGATACATGGCCTCAAAGTCAACTGTGACCATCTGCGGCAATGTAATTTGGTCATTAGGGTTGGGTGTTATGGTAAGTGGTTATCCGGTAGGGTTATTGTTTAGGATGAAGGGTTGGATTAGGGTTAGGGTTGTTTAGAGTTAGGGTTAGTGTAAGGGATAGGATTAGCTGTTAGGGGTAGGGCTAGTGTTAGTGGTTAGGGTTAGTGGTTAGTGTTAGGGTTAGGATGAATGGTTAGGGTTAGGATGAATGGTTAGGGTTAGGATTCTGGATATTTTAATAAGGCATTAAAAAAATATTACACTACCATATACAGCAGCAAAGAATTAAAATATATTAATCAGTACATATCTCACGATAAAAATATATAAAAAAATTGGCCAAATAAATTTAAAACAATTATAAAAAATCTAATTAACATAGATTTGCTTTTAAATAAAACAATTTGAAACTAGAAAAAATGAATAAAAACATATATTAAGATTAAAAAATAAATAATTAACTATTTTAATATTGTTTTATATTAGAAATAATGAAAACATGTAAAATATTGGCACAAGAAAATTTTAGATATTTTAAAAAATTGGATAATTTGCTATAAATAGACATTATTTTTTTGAAAATAAAGGACAGAGAAAAAAATTCATCTGTACATCTATAGATAAATATATTTTATAAATATATACACATACCTGATCGTTACCAACAGACGTTCCTCTGGTGACATACTGTTTCTCATATTGGTGTCCACGAATGTCAGACCAGGTCGTACTTTTTCTAAGAGCAGATCAAATGTGACAATAGACATCCGGCTAAAATTAAAAAACTTGTCGGGTTAGGTACGCAGCTGCACATACATGTTTGTGAAATATCCAACGGACATTTGGTGTCCCATCAACGGATGGGTCCAATATCGACGAGCTCTGACTCTGGACCTCTCACGAAATTTGCAACGACGTTGCTGTCTCATCAAGAGCAACATCAGGAGCATTTCCTGACATATATTCAATATGGGATCCATTTCAAAATATATACCACAGAAAGAGAGGCAAATGCAAGTGTACAACTGCTCTCTATGCTGCTGCTGCTGCTCACTCTGATCAAAATAGCAGAAATAGTTAAAAAAACATGCTTTGAGAGCTTGGGGAGGGTCTACATGATGTTATCTTTATAAGCGCTTATAAACGCAAACGCGTCTAAACGCGGTATGGAAACGCGGCAAAACGTTTCAGCTTTTTTTGAGTTTTCACCTGCGTCTCGTGTGCATGAGGCCTTAGTCTTTAAATGGTTAAACTGAGCTCATCTAGTAACGGGAGGGCTCTGTTAATGGTTCAGAACTAGAGGTAGGGATGAGCCGAACACCCCCCGGTTCGGTTCGCACCAGAACTTGCGAACGACCCCCGCGTTCGAAACGAACGTTAGAACCCCATTGAAGTCTATGGGACTCGAACGTTCGAAATGGAAAGTGCTAATTTTAACGGCTAATATGCAAGATAGTGTCCTAAAAAGGGTTTGGGGACCTGCCTCCTGCCTCAGGGGACATGGGTCACTGCAAAAAAAAGTTTTAAAAACTGCCGTTTTGGCGGGAGCACTGATTTTAATGACGATTAAAGTGAAAAAAAAAGGTGAAAAAAAAAAGGTGAAATATTCCTTTAACCACTACAATACAGGGCACTTTCACCCCCTTCCTTCCCAGCCCAATTTTCAGCTTTCAGCGCTCTAGCGCTTTCAGTGACAATTGCGCGGTCATGCTACACTGTACCCAAATGAAATTGTTATCATTTTGTTCGCACAAATAGAGCTTTATTTTGGTGTTATTTATTCACGACGATATAAGCGCAAAAATAGCGGAAATTTGGAAAAAAAACAATATTTTCTTTTTTCTATTTGAAAAGAAATCCAATAAAATCAAATTTTGTCATAAATTTAAGCCAAAATGTATTCTGCTACACGGACATATGTACGCAATTGATCATGTACATATGTGTGCAGGTGATCACGTACATATGTGTGCAGATAATCATTGGGACATGTGATTTTAGTGGGACATATGTGGGGGACATGTTTTTATTATTAGGGACATGTGTTTTTATTATTTGGGGACATGTATGTTTTGGGTTCATGTGTGTTTTGGGGACATATGTGGGGACTGTGTTTGTACTGTGTGGTGTGTTGTGTGTTTACACTACACTGATGATCAGTGAGTAAAAAGCTGTAAAAAGCAGCCCATACTCACTGATCATCAGCCGGCTGCAGCGTTCTGCTCTCCTCTCCTCAGCGGTGACTTCCGTGTGAGGAGAGGAGAGCCGATTGCCTAGCAACCGGCTGTTTGTTTACATCACATGACGGCCGTGATTGGACACGGCCGTCATGTGATCAGGAGGGCCAATCACAGAGCCCTCCTGCCGATCAGAGATGTGCCGTGTCCAGGTGACACGAGCACATCGGGATCGCGCCGCTGCGCGAGCGCGCGCGCGCGATCCCGCTACTCCTGAAGGACGTTCCTGAACGGCCTATCAGGAGTAGACGGCTCCCACCCGGCCGTATATATGCATTGGCCGGGTGGGAAGTGGTTAAATATGGTGCCTGGGGGGTGTCTGTAGTATGCCTGTGAAGTGCCACGTGTTTCCCGTGTTTGGAACAGTCCCTGCACAAAATGACATTAAACGGAAATAACACCATTTAAAACTGCTTGCGGTTTTAATGTTATATCTGGTTCCTGCAATATGGTTGAAAATCATTGAGAAAAATGGCATGGGTAGCCCCCCCTGCCCATTACCAGCCTATTTGGGTCTTGTACGCATATTAAGGGGAACCCCGTACCCATATTAAAAAAAGGAAATGCGTGTGGCCCCCAGGCCCTATATACTCAGAACAGCAGTATACAGGCGGTGCAAACAAGACAGGGACTGTGTAGGTTTGTTGTGTTAAGTTGAATCTGTTTGTAATTTTCAACCGGTACATTTTTAAAGTGTAGCTCCAGTCAAACAAACTATTTTTAAGCTTTTTGGAAAACATAGGGAAGGGTTATCACCCCTGTATAATTTGTTTTGTCGTCCATCTTTTTTCATCTCACTTGCTGCTGTCTCCTTGCGTTTGCAAGTAGGAGATGTTTGTAAGTTGGATGTTTGAAAGTAGGGGCCTGCCCTATATTATAGCGGTATGTACTGGGTACAGAGCACGCAGACAGCACGCACTATCTCCTAACACTACTGACTGCAAGCTCTATTATTAACCACTTGACCACTGGGCACTTAAACACCCTTAATAACCAGACCAATTTTCAGCTTTCGGTGCCCTCACATTTTGAATGACAATTACTCAGTCATGCAACACTGGACCTATAGGAAATGTTTGTCCTTTTTTTCACACAAATAGAGCTTTCTTTTGGTGGTATTTAATCACCTCTCAGTTTTTTATTTTTTGTGCTATAAAAGAAAAAAGACCGAAAATTCTGCGAAAAAATGAATTTTTCTTCGTTTCTGTTATAAAATTTAGCAGATTAGTAATTTTTTCTTCATAAATTTTGGCCAAAATTCATACTACTACATATCTTTGGTAAAAATAAGTACAAATTGGTGGATATTATTTGGTCTTTGTGAAAGTTATATAGTCCACAAGCTATGGTGCCAATATCTGAAAATTGATCACACCTGAAGTACTGATGGCCTATTTCCTTTTTTTTTTTTTTCCACAAAATTGTCATATTATCAGGTTATTTCACACACACAGCATATGCATACCAAAAGACCCTGGAGAATACAATGGTGGTCGTTGCAAATTTTTATCTCACACGGTATTTGCACAGCAATTTTTCAAACGCATTTTTTGGGGGTAAAAAACTGTTTTGTGCTTAAAAAACAAACAAAAAAAACAGTAAAGTTAGCCCAATGTTTGCATAAAGTGAAAGATGAAGTTATGCTGAGTAAATAGATATCGAATATGTCACTCTTCAAAATTGCACATGCCCGTGGAATGGCGCCAAACGTCGCTACTTAAAAAATCCCCATAGGCGACGCTTAAAATTTTTTTTACTGGTTACATGTTTTGAGTTGCAGAGGAGGTCTAGGACTAGAATTATTGCTCTCGCTCTAACGTTCTCGGCGATACCTCACATGTGTGGTTTGAACACCGTTTTCATATGTGGGCGGGGCTTACGCATGCGTTCGCTTCTGCATGCGAGCACATGGGGACATGGGCGCTTTAAAAAAAAAAAATTTTTTTTTATTGTTCATTTTACTTTATTTATTTTAGTTTGACATTTTTTTCCCCAAAAATATATTTTTGATCACTTTTATTCCTATTACAAGGAATGTAAACATCCCTTGTAATAGGAATATGGGGTGACAGGTCCTCTTTACAGTGAAATCTGGGGGTCAATATGACCCCACATCTCACCTCTAGGCTGGGAAGCCTGAAATAAAAAATAAAAAAAAGATTCTGGCTTTGATCGTACTGGCGAGTTGGTAGAAGCACCGGAGGGCGGTGAGGGGTGGGGGGCGTCTATGGCTGGGTATTTCAGGGTATCACCGAGTATGGCTGGGTATCTCCGAGTATGGCTGGGTATGGCAATTTATGGCAGGGTATTGCAGAGTATTGGCGGGGTATTGGCGGGGTACTACAGAGTAATAGCAGGGTACTGCAGAGTATTGGGGGGTACTCCAGAGTAATGGTAGGGTACTGCAGAGTAATGGGGGTTACTGCAGAGTAATGGGGGGTACTGCAGAGTAATGGCAGGGTACTCCAGAGTAATGGCAGGGTACTGCACTGCAGAGTAATGGCGGGGTACTGCAGAGTAATGGCGGGTACTGCAGAGTATTGGGGGGTACTGCAGAGTATTGGGGGGTACTGCAGAGTAATGGGGGGTACTGCAGAGTAATGGCAGGGTACTGCAGAGTAATGGCAGGGTACTGCACTGCAGAGTAATGGCGGGGTACTGCAGAGTAATGGCGGGGTACTGCAGAGTAATGGCGGGGTACTGCAGAGTAATGGCAGGGTACTGCAGAGTATGCACTGGTATTGCAGAGTATTGGCAGGGAATTGAGGGGTTAAATTCGGTGAGCAGCGATGTGGGCACTGCAGATGCAGCCCACATCGCTGCTGACACCGATCTCTTTCCCCTCCGCTGTACCGATCGGTACAGAGAGGGGAGGGAGGAACCGGCGTCATAACATGACGCCGGTTTGTTTACAAGTGATCACTCCGTCATTTGACGGAGTGATCACGTGGTAAACGGCGTGGTAAACGCGTGGTAAACGGCGGTCACGGATGCTCTCGAGAGCAGAATTCTGGGAGGCCGTTAATTAAGGCCTCTCAGAGTTAAACTCTCCTCGCTGCTGGCGCTACGATTGGCCAAGCATGCGGGGTCACAGTGCATGCTTGGCCAATCATGAGCCAGCAATGCACTGCGCCACCGCAGTGCATTGTGGTCCGCGCGCGCGCCACTCGAATTTTGACGCGAACGGCCCAAACGTTCGGAATTCGCCGAACGGCCGAACAACCAATGTTCGAGTCGAACGTACGTTCGACTCGAACACGAAGCTCATCCCTAAATAGAGGGCTCTGTCAGGTAAGTCAATCACAATGTTCAAGCATGTAGTGCATAATGGCACATTATAGCAGACCTGCAGAGAGCTCATTTAATAAAAAAAACTGCTTGTACAGTTTACTACCACTTTAATTGTAATCTCTAAAAATGACCTCTGACATTTTGTTTAATTTTTCTAGTTTTACTGCCAACCTTACTTTGGCCTGGACCGGGTTGGGAAAGATATTGGCAGTGTGAGCTGGGGAGAGGTTATTATTCTACAGATTTGAGAACTCTAAGCCCTTGTACACACGGTCGGACATTCCGACAACAAAATCCATCGGATTTTGTCTGAAACTGGTGTTGCATACACACGGTCGGACAAAGTTGTCAGAAAATCTGATCGTTCGTAACGTGATGACGTTATTTAGTTACGACGGGACCACGTTCAGGCTAGTAGCCAATAGCTTTTGTTTAGGAATTTGATCTGAGCATGCGTGGCACTTTGTCAGATCGAAATTCTCTACAAACGATCGGACAAAGTCCGATCGGATGATGTTGTCGGAAAATTTTTATATCCAGCTCTCAAACTTTGTTGGTCGGACATTCTGATGGAAAAAGTCAGATGAAGCCCACACACGGTCGGATTATCCGACAACACAATTTTCCGTCGGAATGTCCGACCGTGTGTACAAGGGCTAAAACATAGATTTTAGTGGTTTAGTGGTTGTTTCACATGATCTTCATAATATAATTCGTTTTTGGTATGGTGGTCCATAGACCCAGCTGCAGCATCAGTTATAATCTGTAAAACTGAACTCTGTAATCTTGCTTCCCTTTCCAATTCTTCTGCAAACCTGACTTTTGCCTTGGCCAAGTTAGGAAAGATATTGACAGCGTGGGCTGGGGAGAGGTCATTGATCGCCATATCACTGATTGCAGTCCTCTTCCAATATGTCCTCACTCACAGGAGAAAGATTCAGAAATAACTTAATCAGGCATGCCATAGTTTGGAATATACAAGTTGCCAGTAGTGTATAACAGCATATTACTGCCTGGGCTACTATGTTTATTCACACAGATAAATATGTAGGGGAAATTTTGCTTTAGCTAACCCTAAGGCCTTGAGTCACTTTTCATTTTTTATATACCACCCTTGTAAGTGGCAAAGTAGTGTGGGATAATGACACAGTGCTATTGTGTGGCTACAGCTTCAAAATGGTTGTAAAGATTAAGACCCCTTTCACACTGGGGCCACAGCCGTATTTGTGCTAACGCGCTGCTCAATTTAGCGGCACTTTAGCACCGTTTAAGCGACACTTTTCGGCCACTAAGGGGATGCTTTTAACCCTAAAGAAGAGGTTAAAACCGCCCATGTTGCAGCGCATCCGAAGCGCTTTTCAGCCACTTTGTAAGTGCTGCCTATTAATTTCAATCAGCAGGGCATTTTGGGAGCGCTGTATAAAGCGCTAGATGAATAGATGAATATGCTGAGACAACATGTGGACTAAATCATAGATTGCACATTGTTGCAGTTGGCACGTGATATGACTTTTGTTTTTTAGATCAAAAACAAACTCTTTATTATATAAAGAGAAAACATATAAGTCAAAGTGCAACAGGCACTATACATAGAATATATACAGTGACAATGTCATACAGAGCAGAAGACAATAAAGAGCAGTGTTACGTGTGGTACCAAAAGAAAAAAAGAAAAACCCATCAGACATTGATGGTAATTAACCACTTTCTGACTGGCTTACACAGATATAAGTTGGCAGAATGGGGCTGCTGGGCGCTAGGGGACATGTGATCGCCGCCGGGCACGAGACCTTGCACAGGGATTTGTGTGTTCAGTCAGGGGAGAGGAGACATATCGTGTTTTCCTATCAAGTAGGAACAACGATATGTCTCCTCCCCCAGTCAGTCCTATCCCCATACATTTAGAAACACTAACTAGGGAACAAATATAACCCCTTGACTGCCCCCTAGTGTTAACCCTTTCCCTACCAGCTACATATACACAGTAATCAGTGCTTTTTTATAGCACTGATCGCTGTATAAATGTCAGTGGTCCCAAAAATGTGTCAAAAGTGTTGGATCTGTCCACCGCAATCTCACAGTACCACTAAAAAATCACAGATCACTGCCATTACTAGTGTAAAAAAAAATATATATAATAAAAATTCCATAAGTCTTTCCCATACTTTGTAGACACTATATCTTTGGTGCAAACCAATCAATATACGCTTATTGCAATTTTTTTTTACCAAAAATATGTAGAAGAATATATATTGGCCTAAACTGATGAAGAAATTTGTCTTTTTAAAACATTTTTGGGGATATTTAGATATAGAGAGATTTAGAGATATAGAGATGGGAAGGAGACCTAAGAGACACCGCTTGGGGCAGAGAGTGAGAGGAGAGCCCATTTGGTTGTGTAGAGATTTAACCACTTGTGTCCAGTACCATTGGATGGGGGGGGGGGAAGACTATAACAATGTTGGAAGAGTAAAAGCATGTAATGTAAAGCTGTTAATAAACTGACTGCTGTGGTGTTATAGTGTAGCAATCGGTAAGCTGCTATATGTTGGTCAGATACATGGATGCTGATTGGGCCAGGGACTGCACAGATCGCAAATCCACAAGTCGATTCATCTTCCTATATGGGGAAGGAACCATAAGTTGGTCTAGTCAAAAGCAAGCAACTGTCGCTCTAGCTTAAACTGAAGCAAAGTACATTGCAGCAGCACACACTTGTCAAGAGGCAATATGAATTTGTCAACTTTTCGTAGACATTGGAATAGACATGTCAAAACCAATTAGCATTTTTGACGACAACCAGGGATTCATAAAGTTTACACAATCCGAAAGGTCACTCCTAGGACCAAACACATTGAAGTTAAGTATCACCTACTGAGGGGTAATCAAGAGCAAGGTGTTATTGACATTCAATACTGCCAGTCAGAGGAGATGACTGCTGATGCACTCACCAAGCCTTTATTGAAGGAACGTCATAATTATATCCAGAAAAAGCTGAATATAATTTGACAAAGCATATGCCGTTGAGAAGGAGTGTTGGAAGAGCAACAACATGTAATTTAAAGTTGTTAGTAAACTGACAATACTGTATGCATTATACCTATCTATGCAGCAGGTGGTGCTGTGGTATTATAGAGTATAGTTCTTATGTTCTATGAGATAACAGGATGTATTGTCTATCTATGCTGAAAGCACTTGTTTGTGTTCTCTCTCTACATGATGTAAAGCCATGATAAAGATATCCTCCATGAAAGTAAAGGTGTTCTTTGCATACAACAAGCTTCCAGCGCATGATTCAATAACTTGCTAATAGGTTATGGGTTCCAGGCACCCATGCACACCCAGCAAATCCAGCAGCACCCTGTACATAAAACTGCTGAATGATGGCAAGCGGTTCAGATGTGAAGTTTGTAATTGCAAAGCTGAACAATTACCAGCTATATAAGTTTAAACTGGAAGTTTTTCTCACCAAGGACAACTTGTTTCAAGTGGTAACTACAGACAGACCCCACAGACGGAGAGACAGAGAACTGGGATAGGAAGGACAGACAGGCAAAAGCAATTAGCTTACTAGTGGAAGATGACCAGCTTATCCACACAAGAACAGAGAAAACAGCCAAAGGTATTTGGATTTCATTAGTGAAACTGCATGAGAGTTCAAGTCTAAACAGCAAACTGTTTTTGCTACGAAAGTTATACAAGAGGAGACTTGAAGAAGACTAGCAAATGTGTGACCAAATGAAAGTTATGCTAGAGATCATAGCGCAACATCGGACATCAAAGTTATCCATATTGTTGCCCTGCTCCACTGCAGCCTTCCAGAGACATATACTGCTCTTATTAACACTTTAGAAACCAGACCCGAGCGGGACCTTACACTGGGATATGTCAAAGGCAAATTAATTGATGAATAAGACAGAATGAAAGAAAATAAATACACACCATGATGACAAAGCGATTAAGATGTACAAAGGCACAAAACACAACAAAGAAAACAGAGCTTGTTTTCATTGTAAAAGGACCGGTCATTTAAAAAAGCACTGTTCTATCTGGAAAACCAAGCAGTGAAAGCAAGAGCTATTCACAAAAGAAAGAGCCAAAGCAAATCAGGAAACTGCAGAGACATCAAGGAGTGGCACCTTTAAAGTAACACAGATCGGTAAGACATGTGTCTGGTGCATAGAATCAGGTGCGACAAGCCACATGACTAACAATGAGACTTTCTTCACAAACATTTATTACAGTGCAAAAGACAAAGTTTTCCTAGCAAATGGGAAAAGCATCACATCAGAAGGTAAAGGCAAGGGCTTTCTGAAGTGCATTACACCACAAGGCAAGCACAGTATCCTTGTAAAGAAAGTGCTGTATGTTCCAGAACTAGAAGGCAGCTTTCTATCAGCGAAAAGTCTTACAAACGGTCTCACAGTTCCAGGTCAATGAATGCACAAATCACAATAATAAGCAATTCCTCACAAAATTGTCCAATGTGTCTGCCATAATGTCGTAATCACGATAAAAATCACTGATCGCTGCCATTACTAGTAAAAATAAATTATTAATAAAAATGCCATAAAAATTTCCCCTATTTTGTAGACACTATAACTTTTGCGCAAACCAAACGCTTATTGCGATTTTTTTTTTACCAAAAATATGTAGAAGAATACATATCGGCCTAAACTGTGGAAAAAAAATAGTTTTTTTTTATATATTTTTGGAGGATATTTATTATAGCAAAAAGTAAAAAAATATTGCTTTTTTTTTATCAAAATTGTCGCTTTTTTTTGTTTATAGTGCAAAAAAAAAAAAAACACAGAGGTGATCAAATACCACCAAAAGAAAGCTCTATTTGTGGGAAAAAAAAGGATGCAAATTTTGCCTCCCCCGCATCGCTGGACCCTAGGACAGGTAAGTGTCCGATTCTTAAAAGTCAGCAGCTGCAGTATTTGTAGCTGCTGACTTAAATTTTTTTTTTTTTAAGGGGTACCCCATTTTAAGATAAAAAAAATAAAATAATCATGTATTACGTTGTTAAGAACAAACAATGTAAAAAGGTGTCAAAATTTTTAATAAGCAAAGCAAAAAACAGAAAAAAAGTTTAACTATTAGTTAATAAAATAGAAAAGAAAAAATCACCAGGAAAATTACAATTGAACGGAGAATATAGAGTTAATCAGTGCTGATTAGAGAAAACTAAAGGGTTAATATGGAGTTCAACAGAGGAACATTTAATTAGAAAAAAACATTTTCTCAAGTCATCTTCCAGGACGGCACACCTGGGAGATGAGAGGCTCCTCCTTACAGGAAACATAATCAATCGACAGGCGTTTTAAGTCCCCACCCTTCCCCTTGATCCTCAGTTTTTGATTGTGTTTCTCCCTACACAGCAAAACAGTTTTTTTTTTCCAAATTACCCGAAGCCTTGGGCTGGTGGTATCCCCCTGGGAGCCGGACCACAAGCTTAGGAAGCCTCTGGGTCTGGTAGGATATTCTTGTCTTTCCTGGGGGGTTCCCCTATCTTTTCCTCAGGGGGGGCAGCAGAAATTGGAAGAGCCCCCCTGAGAGCTGAAGGACCCTGGGTACAGTGGTGTACCCAGAACTTCAGGGGCCATTATCCTGTCTCCCCTCCTTACCTGTCCAGGTGGCTGTTCAGACGGGGGTGCTGGCCATCGGTTCTTTCCTGGGGGACCGTGTCCCCGACTCCTGGGCCCCCGGTAGCTCGCGTGGGCTGCCGGAGAGGGTGCGGCAACAAGCACCCGTGTCACTTTGGGGAAATGGAGGCGGCGTTCTTACCCAGGAGGGAAGGCTGAGAGTCAGCAGGAGCAGGCACCCACATCCTCCTTTCGCTAGAGCGAGGAGGCACCAGTTCACTATGGTGGATGTCTGCCTTAACCATCTCAGATGGGAATGAGGAACTGAAGGCATTGCCCCCCCCCCGCCATGTGTATATACTGACTGGTACAGTGCAGGACACAGCCTCACCTTGCACCTCCCTATAGGGACAGCAGTTGGGGGGGCACTTTGGCAGCTATCCTCCTTGCGTGTGGACCATAAGGATGGAAAAGCAAGCCCGCTGGCTATGGCAAAAGGGGAAGACGACAACGGTGAGTACTTTCCTTTGCCTTGGGAATTTAGCTGCAAAATCCCCAATTCCAGCCAGAGGGTTTCTAGGCATTTGAGATAATCTCCCGTGGGGTTTCTATTCAAATAGCCCTGAAGCTTCTGCTAAAAACACCAGCCACAGCTCCTCTTACAGCAGAGACGCTGTATGGTGGACAGGTGGTGCAGAGGAACGAGTGTGCCTAAACCACCTCAGATGGGAAAGAGGTAGGTAGGCCATTGCTCCCCTTCCCTGTGTATATACTGACTGGTGCAGTCCAGAACCTGGGGTCAGGATACAAATAGCCCAGACGCCACTGCTAAAACCTCCAGCCACAGCTCCCTCTTAGAGCAGAGACACTGTGGTTATCGCAGCAGTAGGTTGCCAGCCTCTCCCTACATGCCCAGTTGTGGTACATTAGTAGGGATGAATATAGCGTACAAAGGGGACCTGGTAGATACAAAGTTACTTACAGGCCAGGTATACCACTGAACAAGTTATTAATTGGGCAGTGGTTGGTGGATTCAGAAACTCCCCTGGTCAGCAGGTGCACTAGGTTACCGGCCCTATTAGCCCATCTGCTAGAAATCTGAAGTTGCTTCAAGATGCTTCAAAGCTGACCTAACATTCAAGGATGGGCAGGGACCAAGCTTCTGTGTGGCACAGTAGGGGTTCCCGTGTGACAGATCCTCCTTTTGGGGGTTGCTTGCTATAGGTAACTTTCATAAGCTCCAACCTCCCACTCCACCTTTACACTGTGGTTATATTATAGTGTAGGAGGTAAGAAAAACTGTTTTGTTGGTTTGGGCTACAATCTACCCAGTGGCAGATCTAAAGGTGATTCACCATAGATCGCTTCCTACATCCTTTTAATTGAGGATTTTCTGTGCAAACCTATGCAAGAGCTACATAATTGCTTGTTTGAAGCCTGCAAGTAGCTATTTACCCCCAGGCTAAATTGGTAACCACCTCTTCTAGAGGCTGGGCTCATTGAGACTTTAGTTGCTAATCAGCCCCACCTGGGTATGAGCGGGCTAGCGTTTGCTCAGTCTATGGAGGTAAGGTAGTACAACTACTATAGTAGGGTGTCCAACCATTTTAGGATTTGTTCCTTCACTGGTGGTGAAGGTTTAGTATCTACAGCCCAGGCTATGCCTATGAAATAAATTGCCTGTTGGTTATTTCATAAAGGGTAGACCATGACTCCTCATTGGCTCAGTAGTGCCTCAGTAGTGAAGGTTTGTCCTTGCTGGGATGTTTTTGTGGCACAGCAGAAATACACATTGAGATTTGTGACATCTCTGCTCATAAGGGCTATATTGCTGTACATCAGAAATGTACTGCACTGAAGCTTGTTTGCTGTCCTTTATATCCTAAAGGTACTGCTTTGTTTGGCTACAAATCAGACAAATACAACAGTGAAGGTGGTCTGTACTTTCTGGTTTTGTGCTGCACAGCAGAAATGCACATAATTGAGTCTGGTGACATCTCTGCTCATAATGGTTATATTGCTGCACATCAGACATACACAAGAGTGAGGTCTGTCTGTGGCTGCATAGCAGAAATAAAATTGAACCTGGGCTAGGGGTAGTACATATTCTGCCTTTGGTAATCGGCGCAGCACCGCAAAGTGGTGTTGTGCTGATTCAGACAGTGCTATTAACGGCAATGGCTGCCGAGTTTAAGCATGCGATTTGACATGTTGAGTCGCATGACAAATCATTTCAATATGGATGTGCTATCTCTATTCAGAGTGTTTTATTGTTGCACATCAGACATATACAGGATTAAGGTCTGTGGGGTTTTGTGTCCTGTATTACTGCCTTATCAGAAAGGCAGCAGTGAAAATTGATGGTTCGAATTTGTTGGGCTACATAGCAGAAATACAAATTGAACCCCTGCCAGGTGTAGTACATATACTGCCTTTGGTAAACCGTGTAGCACCACAAAGTGGTGTCGTGCCGATTTTAGCAATGCGATTTCACATGTTGAGTCGCAAGGCCAAATCGCTTCAATATGGATGTACTATCTCTATTCAGAATTGTTATATTGTTGCACATCAGACATATACAAGATTGAAGGAAGATTGAAGGTTGTCTGTCCTTTTTTAATGTCTTGCATATACTGCCTTATTGGCTGCATATCAGAAAGGACACAGCAGTGAAGGTTGTTTGTCTTTTTCGGATTTTGTTTTGCTGCTCAGCTGAGAGACACATTGAGGATGGTGGCATCTCTGCTCAGTATTGGTATATTGCTACACATCAGACCTACACAAAGATTGAATGTTTGTGTCCTGTATATACTATATTTACTGCCTTATCGTTTGTATATCAGGCACAGCAGTGAGCAGTGTTTCTCATTGATCTACCTTTTTCTGCATCTTAGGGATACACAGCAGGGGGTTGTTGGCTGCACTCATCCAAGGAGTCACAGCATTGGGGACCCCTCACTTGTTCCACCTAAAAATTGCTATTTTTATCCCTGCGACCTGTGTGGTCTTGAGGTCTGTGGATCCAGGAATTGGGGACTGCTGGAGTCGCACAGACACGAATGGTACCCATTGGAAGCCATAGTGTATGACTTCTCATGCGTCTTGCAGTCCCAAGTCGCAGGTTGGGTCGCACGGGTGTGGGAGCCCTAAGCTTATCTGTCCCTTCTGGTTGAGGTTTTGCTACACAGCAGGAATACTCATCATGGCGTTATTGTCTTATTTTGCAGCAGACCAGAAAGATTGCAGCTGTAAAGGCTGTCTGTCTTTTTCTTCAGTGTCTGCTTTTATGTTGTTGCACAGCAGAAATACTCAAGATTGAAGCTTGTTGGTGCTTTCTGTTTCATATTGCCTTGCCTTACTGCTCTTCAGAAAAAACACAATGCTGCAGGTTGCTTGTGTCCTCTCTCAGTGTTGGTTCTATCTGAACTACACTACAGAAGTGCATTACAGAAAGGATTGTCTTGTGTTCCATAATTTTACCCTGTGGCATAGCAGAAATGCACAACACGGGAGTTGGTGTTCATATTGATCTTATTTTGGACCGAACCAGAACTGCTTGGTACCTTTGTTTCTGTCCCCCTGGCCAAATTAATCTTCAATATAAAAGTGTGCACACTTGAAGTCAAACACTGACACTGTCATGAAAAGGTCCACCCATTGGTGGCGCTGTTGATCTCTTGGATTGCAGTACCAGTGTCCACCAGCAGGTGTCTTCTAACACCCAGGGCCTGTAATAAGAGGACCTACCTCCTGGTGGCACTATTGGATCCTTGGGCTGTAGTACCAGTACCCACC
The DNA here is from genome assembly GCF_037356315.1 of Lithobates pipiens. Classification (NCBI taxonomy): domain Eukaryota; kingdom Metazoa; phylum Chordata; class Amphibia; order Anura; family Ranidae; genus Lithobates; species Lithobates pipiens. The sequence continues at coordinate 171,910,740 of NW_027507787.1, read as the reverse complement.
AGTAGGTGTACTCCGGCAGTGTGGAGCAGACAGCACCTTCTGCGCTCAGCAGTTACGTGAGGTTAATCATTGGTAGTCTTATAAATACCTGGCAAGCCCTCACATGCTTGCCTTGGTATTGCTCTCTCCTTGTTGCCTGAACCCATCCTGGACCTGTCCCTCTTGTCTCCTGTTACCCAAGATCCCTGCTCTGCAGCCCATCCATCCGTCCTCTCCCTCTCCTGCTGATTCCCCTTCCTTACCCATCTACTGATTCCCCTGTGTATGACCTTGGCCTGGCTTTTGTTGACGTCTCTGGTATTTCCCATTTATTGTATATATTACTTGTTGTTTGTGGTTGGTAGTGCACTGTTTGTTTTCACTTTCTTTTCATTTATAATAAACACTTTTGTTATTTCACTTACATGTGTTTTGGGTTTCCTCTGTGCAGTCCACACAGTCTGGTCTAATAATTCCCTGATAGTATACCAAGGCCATCCCTGACCAGACGTGGCTGCATTGAGGAGCCATCCTGACCTGTTAGTCTGCCAATATGGATTTCAATGAAATCATGTATTATTCTCTGCTGGCAGAAGAGGATGGTGAAAATTATCGCCAGCTCCTAAAAAGGTGGACTAGTGACCAGCTGATAGAAACCATCCGATCAGCTCATTCCCTGGTGGATCAGGGCTACATGTCATTTGAGGATGTTCAGCCCTTAATTCAATTATGTGCAAAGCCAGCCCTGTCATGTTATCCCGAAGGAAGTGATGATTTTTCTCCCCCCTTCAATTTGGGCCAAGTTGAATCTCTGGTATGGTTGTTAGAGGATGATCCAGCCTATTTCATGGAATGTTATTCCTCTTGTCCACAGCAGGTGTTGTCTGATTGCATCCATTCAGTGCAATCTCTGGTTAGTCAGGCTGTGTGTGAATCAGTGTTTGTTCAACCTGTGCTACAGGCATGGTCACATCTCCTGCATTTAGCCAAGCCACAACATTCCAGCCCTGTCATTAATCACCTGCCTTTCCCAAGTATCAATCTCCCCATTGCCTATGGCAACCTCAGCTACAGCCCAGTCTACTCCACTTCCTACCAAATACTACTATCCTGTCACCAAGTGTAGTACCTATCCTGCCTTCAATCCACCTGCCTCTTCTCCTCCACCTGTAACAATCCCACAAAACCCTCCTCCTGCCACTGTTCCTTGGTCTTCCTTTTGCCCAGATACTTTTTTTTCTTACAGCCCTGCACCTACATACAAAGCTGCAGTGGCTAAGTCAAAAAAGAAACAAAAGGTCTTTCCGACCCGCACAATCCTGCCAGTAACCCAACCCGCCTCCGCACCAACCAACCCGGTCCAGCCTGCATGCATGCCAGTTATACCCGGTGGCCCACCTAAGCCTGACGTCCCAGTTCCAGCTACCCAGCCTGATGTCCCAGTCCCAGCTACCCAGCCGGACGTCCCAGCTACCCAGCCGGACATCCCAGCTACCCAGCCCGACGTCCCAGCTACCCAGCCCGACGTCCCAGCTACCCAGCCCGACGTCCCAGCTACCCAGCCCGACGTCCCAGCTACCCAGCCCGACGTCCCAGCTACCCAGCCCGACGTTCCAGCTACCCAGCCTGACGTTCCAGTTCCAGCTACCCAGCCTGACGTTCCAGTTCCAGCTACCCAGCCTGACGTTCCAGTCCCAGCTACCCAGCCTGACGTCCCAGCTACCCAGCCTGACATTCCAGCTACCCAGCCTGACGTTCCAGTTCCAGCTACCCAGCCTGACGTTCCAGCTACCCAGCCTGACGTCCCAGCTACCCAGCCTGACGTCCCAGCTACCCAGCCTGATGTTCCAGTCCCAGCTACCCAGCCTGACGTTCCAGTTCCAGCTACCCAGCCTGACGTCCCAGCTACCCAGCTGGACGTCCCAGTTCCAGCTACCCAGCCGGACGTCCCAGTTCCAGCTACCCAGCCGGACGTCCCAGTTCCAGCTACCCAGCCGGACGTCCCAGTTCCAGCTACCCAGCCGGACGTCCCAGTTCCAGCTACCCAGCCGGACGTCCCAGTTCCAGCTACCCAGCCGGACGTCCCAGTTCCAGCTACCCAGCCGGACGTCCCATTTTCAGCTACCCAGCCGAAAGTCCCAGTTCCAGCTGGACGTCCTAGTGCCTGCCCTCCAGTCCAATTTGCCAGCCTTCCAGTCTGATATCCTGCTGCCTGCCTTCCAGTCTGATGTCCTTCTGCCTACCTTCCAGTCCAACGTGCCAGCCTTCCAGTCTGATGTCCTGCTGCCTGCCTTCCAGTCCAACGTGCCAGCCTTCCAGTCTGATGTCCTGTTGCCTGCCTTCCAGTCCAACGTGCCAGCCTTCCAGTCTGATGTCCTGTTGCCTGCCTTCCAGTCCAACGTGCCAGCCTTCCAGTCTGATGTCCTGCTGCCTGCCTTCCAGTCCAACGTGCCAGCCTTACAGTCTGATGTCCTGCTGCCTACCTTCCAGTCCAATGTGCCAGCCTTCCAGTCTGATGTCCTGCTGCCTGTCTTCTAGTCCAACATGCCAGCCTTCTAGTCCAACATGCCAGCCTTCCAGTCTGTCGTGCTAGCCTTCCAGTCTGATGTCTTGCTGCCTGCCTTCCAGTCCGACGTGCCAGCCCTCCAGTCTGATGTCCTGCTGCCAGCTTCCCAGCCTGATGTGCCAGCTTCCCAGCCTGATGTGCCAGCTTCCCAGATTGATGTCTCTACTTCCCAGCCTGATGTGCCAGCCTTCCAGATTGATGTCTCTACTTCCCAGCCTGATGTACCAGCCTTCCAGTTTAATGTGCCAGCCTTCCGGTTAGATGCTTCGGCTTCCCAGCCGGATGTTCCGGCTTCCCAGATTGATGTCTCTGCTTGCCAGTCTAATTTTCCAGCTTGCCAGTCTGATGTGCCAGCCTTCCAGTTCGATGTCTCTGCCTCCCAGTCTGATTTGCCGGATTTCCAGTCTGATGTGCCAGCTTCCCAGCCTGATGCTTGGATATTGGTGTTCCAGTCTGAAGTGCCCGTGTCTCAGTCTGCGGAGTCGGTGCCCGTGTCTCGTGCCCGCTACCCAGTCTGCAGAGTCGGTGCCCGATTCCCAGTCTGCAGAGTCGGTGCCCGATTCCCAGTCTGCAGAGTCGGTGCCCAATTCCCAGTCTGAAGAGTCGGTGCCCACTACCCAGTCTGCAGAGTCGGTGCCCGCTACCTAGTCTGCAGAGTCGGTGCCCGATACCCAGTCTTCTGAACCAGTGTCCATTAACTGGCCTGTTAAGCTTGTGCCCGCTATTCGGCTTGCCGGACCAGTGCCTGGTGTCCAGCTCGCTGAGCCGGGGCCCGTCACCCAGCCTGCTGGGCCGGAGCCCATTACTCAGCTTGCTGAGCCAGTGCCTGTGCTCCAGCTTGCCCTTACAGTACTTGCTGTTCGGCCTAAGGACCCGGTGATTGCTGCCCAGCTCGACGACCCGGTGATTGCTGCCCAGCTCGACGACCCGGTGATTGCTGCCCAGCTCGACGACCCGGTGATTGCTGCCCGGCTCGACGACCCGGAGCCCGCTGTCTGCCCGGATGTGCCCGCTGTCTGCCCGGATGTGCCCGCTGTCTGCCCGGATGTGCCCGCTGTCTGCCCGGATGTGCCCGCTGTCCGGTTTGAAGTATCCACTGCCCAGCTTGAAGTACCCAGCTTGATGTGCCCTCATCCGTGGTGCGGTTTGAGGCCATTAACTTTGGACAATTACACCTAGTTGGAGCGTCCGGAAGCCGCTCCTTTGAGGGGGGTACTGTCATGAAAAGGTCCACCCGTTGGTGGCGCTGTTGATCTCTTGGATTGCAGTACCAGTGTCCACCAGCGGGTGTCTTCTAACACCCAGGGCCTGTTATAAGAGGACCTACCTCCTGGTGGCACTATTGGATCCTTGGGCTGTAGTACCGGTGCCCACCAGCGGGTGTACTCCGGCAGTGTGGAGCAGACAGCACCTTCTGCGCTCAGCTGTTACGTGAGGTTAATCATTGGTAATCTTATAAATACCTGGCAAGCCCTGACATGCTTGCCTTGGTATCGCTCTCTCCGTGTGCCCTGACCTTGTTGCCTGAACCTGAACCTGTTCCTTCCTGATCCTGAGCCCATCCTGAGCCCATCCTGGACCTGTCCCTCTTGTCTCCTGTTACCTAAGATCCCTGCTCTGCAGCCCATCCATCCGTCCTCTCCCTCTCCTGCTGATTCCCCTTCCTTACTAGTGATGGCCGAACGGTTCGCCCGGCGGTCGTTTCGCGGCGAATTTCCGACATTCGCGGTCCGCACGTTCGAACGCCTTTTTCCGTCGTTCGCCGCGGCGGACTTACGTGTTTAATGTATACAAGAACTTTAACCTTTGGTGACACGTTTATCATGTGATACAGGACAGCCAATTGAGACATGACAGCACATGGACACTTGTACATTCCCCCTAACCTATAAATACACCCGATCCGGTGGCCATTTTACATTCTTTCTTCTGTTACGATAGGGACAGGTTCCTGTGTGGAGTAGGGAGAGATAAACCACTAGCTATTTGGTACACAAAAGTTCTTTTCAGGACTGGTATAGGTGTTAGGTGTTGATAGGTTTGCTGTGCTGCTGATTCTTGCAGCAGCCTGAGTGTCTTTTGTTAGTTTAGAGAAAGGGAAAGGACGGTGTATGCTACAGGGACAGCCAGATTAGTCTTTCATCATCATCATCATCATCATCATCATTAGCTGTTACTATCAAGGTCCACAAAAGAGCTGTTCCAGTAACCACTAATCGTTCTCTTTTTTTGCCAATTTGTATAGGGACAGGAAGGAAGCAGTGTTGTCAGGCAGTGAGGGTAATTTTAAAGACTTGCTGTTATTATTAGTTCCACAAAGGTTCTTTTCAGGACTGGTATCAGTGGTACAGTAATAGGCTTGTACATGTATAATATTCTTTCTTCCAAATATAGAAAGGATATTATACTTGACTGCTGCCCTTCTGCTGCAGTCTGCTAAACATTCACAACTCACTTGTTCCACAAAAGTTCTTATAAGGACTGGTAACTTGGTATAGGGTGCTACGGTACATAGGCTTGAGTGCGGTACAGTCTGCTGTTCTGTAAGGACCGCTATCGGTCCACAATAGATAGGGTTGACGTGCACCACTGCTGACCGCTGCCCTATACTGCAGCAGTCCTTCAGCGGTATAGGGACTGACGTACAGTCTGCTAATCACTAACACACAACCTGCTTGTTCCACAAAAGTTCTTATAAGGACTGGTAACTTGGTATAGGGTGCTACGGTACATAGGCTTGAGTGCGGTACAGTCTGCTGTTCTGTAAGGACCGCTATCGGTCCACAATAGATAGGGTTGACGTGCACCACTGCTGACCGCTGCCCTATACTGCAGCAGTCCTTCAGCGGTATAGGGACTGACGTACAGTCTGCTAAACACTAATACACAACCTGCTTGGTCCACAAAAGTTCTTATAAGGACTGGTAACTTGGTATAGGGTGCTACGGTACATAGGCTTGAGTGCGGTACAGTCTGCTGTTCTGTAAGGACCGCTATCGGTCCACAATAGATAGGGTTGACGTGCACCACTGCTGACCGCTGCCCTATACTGCAGCAGTCCTTCAGCGGTATAGGGACTGACGTACAGTCTGCTAAACACTAATACACAACCTGCTTGGTCCACAAAAGTTCTTATAAGGACTGGTAACTTGGTATAGGGTGCTACGGTACATAGGCTTGAGTGCGGTACAGTCTGCTGTTCTGTAAGGACCGCTATCGGTCCACAATAGATAGGGTTGACGTGCACCACTGCTGACCGCTCACCTATACTGCAGCAGTCCTTCAGCGGTATAGGGACTGACGTACAGTCTGCTAATCACTAACACACAACCTGCTTGTTCCACAAAAGTTCTTATAAGGACTGGTAACTTGGTATAGGGTGCTACGGTACATAGGCTTGAGTGCGGTACAGTCTGCTGTTCTGTAAGGACCGCTATCGGTCCACAATAGATAGGGTTGACGTGCACCACTGCTGACCGCTGCCCTATACTGCAGCAGTCCTTCAGCGGTATAGGGACTGACGTACAGTCTGCTAAACACTAATACACAACCTGCTTGGTCCACAAAAGTTCTTATAAGGACTGGTAACTTGGTATAGGGTGCTACGGTACATAGGCTTGAGTGCGGTACAGTCTGCTGTTCTGTAAGGACCGCTATCGGTCCACAATAGATAGGGTTGACGTGCACCACTGCTGACCGCTCACCTATACTGCAGCAGTCCTTCAGCGGTATAGGGACTGACGTACAGTCTGCTAATCACTAACACACAACCTGCTTGTTCCACAAAAGTTCTTATAAGGACTGGTAACTTGGTATAGGGTGCTACGGTACATAGGCTTGAGTGCGGTACAGTCTGCTGTTCTGTAAGGACCGCTATCGGTCCACAATAGATAGGGTTGACGTGCACCACTGCTGACCGCTCACCTATACTGCAGCAGTCCTTCAGCGGTATAGGGACTGACGTACAGTCTGCTAATCACTAACACACAACCTGCTTGTTCCACAAAAGTTCTTATAAGGACTGGTAACTTGGTATAGGGTGCTACGGTACATAGGCTTGAGTGCGGTACAGTCTGCTGTTCTGTAAGGACCGCTATCGGTCCACAATAGATAGGGTTGACGTGCACCACTGCTGACCGCTGCCCTATACTGCAGCAGTCCTTCAGCGGTATAGGGACTGACGTACAGTCTGCTAATCACTAACACACAACCTGCTTGTTCCACAAAAGTTCTTATAAGGACTGGTAACTTGGTATAGGGTGCTACGGTACATAGGCTTGAGTGCGGTACAGTCTGCTGTTCTGTAAGGACCGCTATCGGTCCACAATAGATAGGGTTGACGTGCACCACTGCTGACCGCTGCCCTATACTGCAGCAGTCCTTCAGCGGTATAGGGACTGACGTACAGTCTGCTAAACACTAATACACAACCTGCTTGGTCCACAAAAGTTCTTATAAGGACTGGTAACTTGGTATAGGGTGCTACGGTACATAGGCTTGAGTGCGGTACAGTCTGCTGTTCTGTAAGGACCGCTATAGGTCCACAATAGATAGGGTTGACGTGCACCACTGCTGACCGCTCACCTATACTGCAGCAGTCCTTCAGCGGTATAGGGACTGACGTACAGTCTGCTAATCACTAACACACAACCTGCTTGTTCCACAAAAGTTCTTATAAGGACTGGTAACTTGGTATAGGGTGCTACGGTACATAGGCTTGAGTGCGGTACAGTCTGCTGTTCTGTAAGGACCGCTATCGGTCCACAATAGATAGGGTTGACGTGCACCACTGCTGACCGCTGCCCTATACTGCAGCAGTCCTTCAGCGGTATAGGGACTGACGTACAGTCTGCTAATCACTAACACACAACCTGCTTGTTCCACAAAAGTTCTTATAAGGACTGGTAACTTGGTATAGGGTGCTACGGTACATAGGCTTGAGTGCGGTACAGTCTGCTGTTCTGTAAGGACCGCTATCGGTCCACAATAGATAGGGTTGACGTGCACCACTGCTGACCGCTGCCCTATACTGCAGCAGTCCTTCAGCGGTATAGGGACTGACGTACAGTCTGCTAAACACTAATACACAACCTGCTTGGTCCACAAAAGTTCTTATAAGGACTGGTAACTTGGTATAGGGTGCTACGGTACATAGGCTTGAGTGCGGTACAGTCTGCTGTTCTGTAAGGACCGCTATAGGTCCACAATAGATAGGGTTGACGTGCACCACTGCTGACCGCTCACCTATACTGCAGCAGTCCTTCAGCGGTATAGGGACTGACGTACAGTCTGCTAATCACTAACACACAACCTGCTTGTTCCACAAAAGTTCTTATAAGGACTGGTAACTTGGTATAGGGTGCTACGGTACATAGGCTTGAGTGCGGTACAGTCTGCTGTTCTGTAAGGACCGCTATCGGTCCACAATAGATAGGGTTGACGTGCACCACTGCTGACCGCTGCCCTATACTGCAGCAGTCCTTCAGCGGTATAGGGACTGACGTACAGTCTGCTAATCACTAACACACAACCTGCTTGTTCCACAAAAGTTCTTATAAGGACTGGTAACTTGGTATAGGGTGCTACGGTACATAGGCTTGAGTGCGGTACAGTCTGCTGTTCTGTAAGGACCGCTATAGGTCCACAATAGATAGGGTTGACGTGCACCACTGCTGACCGCTCACCTATACTGCAGCAGTCCTTCAGCGGTATAGGGACTAAGAGTTTTGTCACAGGGTCATTTAAAAAATGACATGCAGAGGAAGAGGCAGGCCCTTCCGCAGGGGTGGTAGGGGTAGGGCAGGAGCAACAGGCTTGAGCCAAAGTGGGAAGTTGCAGAAGGTGCGTTCAATTACTTTAAAGGATGCACCAGACTTGGTTGAGTGGCTCGCTCAGCCTTACTCTTCTGCACCCTCCTCATCCTCTCGATCTGCACCCTCTTCTTCACTCTCTGCTATGTGCACCCCCAAAGACACTACCACCAACAACACGACCACCACCACCACCACCACATACCTTCCGCTTGAGTCACTGGAATTATTTTCCGATCCATATCAAGAGGACATTTCTGATGCGCAGCCACTCTTGGTATTGGATCAGGAAGAGGAGGTAGCAACAAGCGCTACTCAGCAGTCTGACGCCAGTACCCAGATCAGCCCAAGGAGGAGGTTGGTCCCCGGTGTTGCTGCCTACTCCGAGATCTCTACTTATAGCGGTGGGGAAGGTGACGTTGATGATGACGTGTCTAGTGATGTCACGTGGGTGCCCACAAGAGAGGAAGAGGAGGGGAGTTCAGAGGGAGATATGGACCAGCAGATAGGGAGGAGAAGCAGCAATGACTTACATTGCACAGCAGGGACAAAGCAGACTGCAAATGTATCAGGAGCGAGTCATCGACCATGTACGGTCACATCTGGCGCTCCCAGGACACCGGCACATGGCTCCGCAGTGTGGGCTTTTTTTAACGTGTCCGCTGCTGACAATAGCGTTGCCATCTGCAATCTTTGCAGTCAACGCATTAGTCGCGGTAAGCCCAATACTCACCTAGGGACGACCGCCTTAAGAAGGCACATGAGCAGCCATCACCGAGCCCAGTGGGAGCAACGGAACACACAAAGCCACACTGCAGGCTCTCACCGTCCAGCCTCGTCTTCTACTTCTCCTTCTCCTCTCTCCTCACAATTGTCCTCCACTCCACCTTCCATCACGCCAAGCTCACATTTTTCTGCAAAAAGGCAGGCTTCCGTGGGCCTAATGTTTGAGCGTAAAAAAATGATGATGCCGGATAACCCTCTTGCCCAACGGTTGGCGGCTGGCTTGTCAGAACTCATAGCCCGCCAACTACTGCCATATAAACTGGTGGACTCGGAGGCCTTTCGCAAATTTGTGGCCATTGGAACACCACAATGGAAGGTCCCAGGAAGGAAGTATTTCTCAGAGAAGGGCATCCCAGAGCTATATGGCCATGTTCAGCGGCAAGTGAATGTATCTCTGGCACACAGTGTCGGTGCCAAGATACATCTGACCACAGACACGTGGTCTAGCAAACACGGGCAGGGAAGGTATATCAGTTTTACTGCCCACTGGGTGAACCTTCTGACGGCCGTCAAGCATGTAACCCGTGGCACCCGTGTAGATTTGGTTTTACCGCCACGGATTGCATGCAGGCCTGACTCTTCTTCTCCTCCTCCTACTCCATCCTCCTCCCTCTCCTCCTCAGCTGCCTCCTCCTTTTCCGCTGCTAGCGTCTCTTCCACTGCACCGCCCAAGCTCCCCAGAACCTATTCCACATGCCAGGTGAGACGTTGCCATGCCGTGCTGCGTCTGTTGTGCCTGGAAGCAAAGAGCCACACTGGCCCGGCACTCCTTTCAGCTTTGCGTTCACAGGCAGATGAGTGGCTAACACCGCTCAATTTGACAGTTGGTAAAGTGGTGTGTGACAACGGTGCCAATCTGCTTAGCGCATTGAAACAGGGCAAAATCACGCACGTGCCGTGCATGGCACACGTCTTAAACTTGGTCGTGCAGCGATTCCTTGTCAAATACCCTGGGGTCCAGGACATCTTGCGGCAGGCAAGGAAAATCTCGGCCCATTTCAGAAGATCTTACACGGCCATGGCTCGCCTTGCTGACATTCAGCGGCGACACCATCTGCCGGTCAGACGTCTTATTTGCGATTGCCCGACGCGATGGAACTCAACCTTCTATATGCTTGATAGGCTGCTCCAGCAGAAACGTGCAGTTAACGTCTACCTGTATGAACTCTGCGAAAGAAACGGTTCTGGGGAGCTGGGTTTTTTTTCACCGCGCCAGTGGCTGCTCATGCGCGACACATGCAGACTTCTGCGGCCATTTGAGGAGATCACCAAACTGGTCAGTCGCAGCCATGGCGCCATCAGTGACATGGTACCTTATGCCTTCTTTCTGGAGCGTGCATTGCGTCGTGTCATTGATCAGGCTGTGGAGGAGCAGGAGCGGGAAGATGAGGAAGTCGCAATGCTGGATGAATTCCCAGGGGGGGCTACTCTATCTGAGACAAGTCAACAACAGGAGTCTGATGAGGAGTCAGAGGAGGATGGTGCCGGGGCGGATGAGCAGGAGCAAGAAGAGCATGCTTTAAACCTTTCTGGGATCCCTGTTGTGCGTGGATGGGGAGAGGAGAATGAAGAGGACGACATTATCCTGGATGATGAGCAGGAGCCAGGCCACCACACCGCTTCCACTTTAGTGCAAATGGGGGCCTTCATGCTCCAGTGTTTTAATAGGGACCCCCGTATAAAAAGCATGAGGGTCAAGGACCAGTACTGGGTGGCAACGTACTTAGACCCCCGGTACAAACACAAAATGGCGGAAATGTTACCGCCGTCGCAGAGGGCTGTCAGAATGCAGCACTTCCAGGCCTTGCTTCGAGAAATGCTGCATTCTGCTTTTGCGTGCGCTGGCAGAGGAGCAATTCCCACTCCCAGAGAAGGATTTGCGGGTACCAATCCAACAGCGCCTGCAAGAAGAGGCCGGTTTGAAGATGTGTTGGTGACTTCGGATATGAGGTCATTCTTTCAGCCGACCCATCGACAGGTGTCATCCGGATCCAGCATCAGGGAACGCCTAGACCGTCAGGTGTCCGACTACATTGGGTTAACGGCCGATGTGGACGCTCTGAGGAGTGATGAACCCCTAGACTACTGGGTGGGCAGGCTTGACCTCTGGCCAGAGCTTGCCCAATTTGCAATCGAACTGTTGGCTTGCCCCTCATCCAGTGTCCTGTCCGAAAGGACGTTCAGCGCAGCAGGGGGGATTGTGACCGATAAGCGTACTCGCCTAGCTCACCACAGTGTTAACTACCTCACATTTCTAAAAATGAATGAGGCATGGATCTCGGAGGAATTCAACACATGTGACCAGTAGACCATGTATATGTCTATAAACTATTTTTTTAATCAAGCACACAGACCTTCTTAATTCATTTGGCTCACTTCCTTGACCCAAAAAAGCACACCGTACTATATGCCCCTACCCTCCTCTTTGAAGAGGTTGAGCGGTGTCATATTTCTACTGGGGCTGCTTATGATATCCCTGTGCTGTGCTGACTTCCTCCTGGGGGTTCTTATTATGAAGGGATCACACTATCCCTGTGCTGTGCTGACTTCCTCCTGGGGGTTCTTATTATGAGGGGATCACACCATCCCTGTGCTGTGCTGACTTCCTCCTGGGGCTGCTTACGGTGCTGCTGTCAGTGCTGTATGTCACGGTGCTGCTGTCAGCGCTGTATGTCACGGTGCTGCTGTCAGCGCTGTATGTCACGGTGCTGCTGTCAGCGCTGTATGTCACGGTGCTGCTGTCAGCGCTGTATGTCACGGTGCTGCTGTCAGCGCTGTATGTCACGGTGCTGCTGTCAGCGCTGTATGTCACGGTGCTGCTGTCAGCGCTGTATGTCACGGTGCTGCTGTCAGCGCTGTATGTCACGGTGCTGCTGTCAGCGCTGTATGTCACGGTGCTGCTGTCAGCGCTGTATGTCACGGTGCTGCTGTCAGCGCTGTATGTCACGGTGCTGCTGTCAGTGCTCTGTATTACGGTGCTGCTGTCAGATGCCTCTATCACGGTGCATGTGTCATTCCGGTATGTCACGCTGCTGGTGATCATCTCCTGCACCCTCTTCTTTGCCTACCCTGGTCCCTGACCTTCCCTCTCCTCCATTGCCTTCATTAGCTCCATAGTCCTGAATTGTTAGAACAATTTCCCAAATAAAATAAAAATGCTTGTAGTTATCGATCCCAAATTCACCTCATACATGTATTATGTCATTGTCCAGATGGTGGGACTACGTTTTACCCCCTAATAATTACCACGTGGCCGCAAATTCGACATGAAGGTTTGCAAAGTTCGCCTCCCATTGAAGTCAATGGGGCCCGCGGCGAACGTTCTGTTTCGCGAACGTTTGGATCCGTTCGCATTTCGCGTTCGCGAAACGTCCCGTCGGAAGTTCGTCCATCACTATTCCTTACCCATCTACTGATTCCCCGGTGTATGACCTCGGCCTGGCTTTTGTTGACGTCTCTGGTATTTCCCATTTATTGTATATATTACTTGTTGTTTGTGGTTGGTAGTGCACTATTTGTTTTCACTTTCTTTTCATTTATAATAAACACTTTTGTTATTTCACTTACATGCGTTTTGGGTTTCCTCTATGCAGTCCACACAGTCTGGTCTAATGATTCCCTGATAGACACAGCCACAGTTCAGTATTCAGATACTTCTCTATTTTATTTTCCTGAACTCCGGCTGATATACAATGAGCCGGATATCTTACTATCAAATCAAAAATTCGAAAAAAGACAGCGTGTACAAACCACAAATTATACATATTCATTATTGTGACGAAGTATAAGCTTTAGCTGGGTTATGTCTTAAAAAGGGAAAAGCAGAATATCGTAGCTATATAGGGTTTTGTTTTCAGCCCCTTCTTCCTCTTGGGTATAGTCTCATGGTTCCGAAAACAGGTGCAATCTTTTTTTAACCCTTGCAGTTTCATTCCACATGAAGGGAGAAGCTGGCAGACATCTTAACTGAGTATGATTAAGGTTTATAACTGATAGTGAAAGATAAGCACTTATAAGAGTACCAGAAATAGAAATAAATTTCACTTATAACACTCATGTTGACATCCATTACAATCGTATAACTGTATTTGGTGGTTTGTCAGAAATACGCAACATAGCAGTTTGGGTCTTTCTGGCTTTATATTTATAGCCTTGTTTTGCTATACATCAGTAAAACACAACAGTAAAGGGGGTTCCTGTCCTTTCTGTATTTATATATCAGTTATGACCTAGCTAGCTGCACTTCAGAAATACGCAGCATTTAGGGTTTGCTTGTGTCTTAATGTTTTTACATCTTGGCAGCACATCAGAAAACCAGACTGTGAAGACTGTTTGTCTACATTGAGGTTCGGATTTGGGTCTCTTCCCATATTTGATATATCGGTTTAGCTAGTCACACTCAGGTACACAACATTGTCGTCTATGCTTGTGTCCTGTCTAAATCTATTGTGCCGTGCCCACAATCTATGATCTTTTTATTTGTGATATTAATAATACATGTATCACCTTTTATATTTCAGCCTGCTTTCCATGGAGGGGCCAGGAGTTCGGGCTGCAGATGCCACATGTCAGAAAACCTCAACCCCTTACATTCAGGGATGCCAGAACCATTTCCTAGAGTTGAAGCTCTGTAGGGTTATGGGACACTGGAGGAAGGGGATAATGAATTGCCCTGTTTAGTAAGAACTTGGAGAGTTCTGTTCAGAGGAGTATTAGGGCCTGAGGATGAAGTATAAAGATGTATACCTGATCAAATAGGTTTCTGCTCGGTGCATGGCCTTCATTTCGCCCTTTTAGCAAAACTAGACGTAGCAATATAGGTAGTCTACTCCTGCTAGGGACTTTAATCTCCTGAAGTAGGCTCTCAGGCGTAAGTAAAGCCATAGATTGGGCATGCCTTAAACCCAGGGATCAAGCTTCAGTTAATCTATTACCCTTAAAGAGGAAGTAAACCCTTCCAAACAACTTGGACCTATAGGTAAGCCTAGATTAAGGCTTACCTGTAGGTCCAAGCAATATCTCCTAAACCTATATGGTTTAGGAGATATTTGCCCGAAAATGGGCACCGCTGTCTACGGCGCATGCGCCGTAGACAGCGGCGCGCAGGCGCACTAAATGCGGCAAATCCAAGAATGGATTTGCCTAATTTGTCGACTCCCGTGCGCATGCGCGGGAGTGATGTCATCGCGGCTTCGCCGTATGGCAGCGGCGGAGCTGCGAGGCGCGACTCCCGTGCGCATGCGCGGGAGTGACGTCATCGTGGCTGCGCCGCTGTGATTCGTCGGAGCTGCGAGACGCCACCAGCAACATGGATGCGGCAGACTACAGGGGACAGCGGCGACTTCGCTGGCTCCTGTGTCAGGTAAGTGACACATAATGAGCTACTATGCGATGCGATGCTTTACCTTTGCAGGGAAAAAAAGAGGAAGTAAACCCATCAGGGTTTACTTCCTCTTTAAGTAGGCTTCCCTTTAGTCTTTGCTGATGTAAAGATAAAAAGGAACAAAAAAGGTTGTCTGTCAGGGCCCCTCCCCCCCTTTTTTTTGCAGTTTTATTTCCCTGAACAGGGTAGTGTTAAGACAGGCCCTCTCATTGATTAATGTAGTGTCCTTGTCTTACAACACAAGTCTCTGATTTATCTTTTTAGTGGTTCTAAGTAACACCTACAGGCCATGGTTGTTAGATGTGTGAGACAGGCAATATTGCTAACCTACAAGTTTAACATGTTTTCTGATTCCATCTTTAAGGGCCCATTCCACCTAGATACTGCATCTGAAGCGGAAAAGGCAGTGACATCTGTGGAGCAGACCTGCAGATCAGCCGCATTATCCAGCTAAGATACCTTCATCAAGCATATGAACATATGGAGTGGAGGTAAAGCTCACTGCAGAACCAAGGTTCGCCAAGAGGGTCTTGCAGTGGCCCCACCCTAAAGTAGGCCTGAGGTACTTGTTTATCCTCTCAGGTGTGCCGTCCTGGAAGATGACTGGAGAAAGGTACCAGTTACTTGCTGGTAGTTGTCTTTATGGGAAATCTTCCAGGACGGCAGGCCTACTTCCCGCCCGTTGGAGGAGAGAAAATTGTAGAACAATAGAAGGTGAGTGCCTATGAGGAATGATTTCCCTTGTGAACTGGGTTCAGGAATTACTTCTCTACAAACTGAGGATCAAGGGGAAGGGTGGGGACTTAAAACAGCTGTCGATTGATTGTGTTTCCTGTAGGGAGGATCCTCTCATCTCTCAGGTGTGCCGTCCTGGAAGATTTCCAAGAAAGACAGCTACCAGTAAGTAACTGGTACCTTTTTTTTTTTACTTGTCAAGGTCCTTTCAAACCACTTTGACCTACAGGTAAGCCTAGATTAAGGCTTACCTGTAGGTCCAAGCAATATCTCCTAAACCTATATGGTTTAGGAGATATTTGCCCGAAAATGGGCACCGCTGTCTACGGCGCATGCGCCGTAGACAGCGGCGCGCAGGCACACTAAATGCGGCAAGTCCAAGAATGGATCTGCCTAATTTGTCGACTCCCGTGCGCATGCGCGGGAGTGACGTCATTGCGGCTTCGCCGAATGGCAGCGGCGGAGCTGCGAGACACGACTCCCGTGCGCATGCGCGGGAGTGACGTCATCGCGGCTTCGCCGCTGTCATTCGTCGGAGCTGCGAGACGCCACCAGCAAGATGGATGCGGCGGACTACAGGGGACAGCGGCGACTTCGCTGGCTCCTGTGTCAGGTAAGTGACACATAATGAGCTACTATGCGATGCATAGTAGTCCATTATGCTTTACCTTTGCAAGGAAAAAAAGAGGAAGTAAACCCATCAGGGTTTACTTCCTCTTTAACTCTCTTCACCTGCAAATCAAAGTTCATCCCTTTGATCTGTGAATGCAAAACACAGGAAGTTACAATTGATACAATGTTTCAATGTAACTTTCTGTGATGTGGTTGTTGATAAACATTGCCAGCCTGCTTCTTTTTTTTCTTTTTTTTTTTTTTTTAGACAGCTCCTGCTAAATTGTTGGGTACTGAGACAGGGAAGCATCCCGGCAGCAGAGCAGAAGGACTGGATGTACTAGACATGACCTGTGTACACTAATGACATGTTTTTGGGCGTGTATAGTGTGCCCAAAGTTTGCAACTGGTTAAGAATTGTAAAAAAAAAAAATGGTTAAAAGTGAATTAGGCCGCGTACACACGCGCGGACTGTTCGCCCAACTTTGTCCGTCAAACAGTTTCGGCAAACAGTCCGCTCAAAATTAGCATGGACGGACATGGCCACACACGACGGACGAACAGTTTGCTGAAACCGTGCGCGATGACGTGAACGGCACGTACGACGGGACGAAAAATACGACGTCCTATACACTGCATTATAACTTTCGGTGTGTAAATCCTTTCTGAGCATGCGCGGAACTTAGTTTGACGAACAAGCCTACACAAGAGCGGACTGTTCGCTGAAACAAGGTTTCAGCGGACAGTTTTTCGGAAATTCCGTAAAACCTTGTTCGTCAAGCTGTCCGCTGAAACTGTCCGCTGAAAGCCCACACACGAGCGGACTGTCCGCCCAAACACTGTTCAGCGGACAAAGTTGGGCGAACAGTCCGCCCGTGTGTACGCGGCCTCAGGCTGTGCAAAGTTTCAACACAATTGATTGAGGCACATTATGGTACGTTAAGCTCTTTACATTAAATGTTTTAGCATTGTAAAATATAGTTTAACGTGAATAACTTTTAGTGTGATTTACCAAATGGGCTGACATTTTCAGAATATGTTGGCATTGATAGGATCTTCTATTGTGCGGAGTTTAGGGGACATTTGTTAAAATTTAAGGTATTTTTTGTATGTTAAGCCACATTAAGCTCCCCAAAAAAACAAGCTTAATGTCCCTAGTTTGCCTTGTGGAACACCGAATCGCATGAACCTTCTTGGATAGGTTTGGGAAGTTGAGATCTTAGGCTGTGCAAAGTTTCAGGGCAATTGATTGAGGTTTAGGTACTTTATTACACGTTAAGCTACATTAAACCATTTTCACATTAAATGTTTTAGTATGTCCCCCAAATTTGCAACCTGCAGTGTTTGCTCAACAGAAATTTCAAGAAGGGGTACAGTGCCAAGGCATTTTTCAACAGGTGTGATACACCACCTGAAAACACATCATTCAGTTCAGCATGAAGATTATAAGAAAACAGTACCACTTCCAAAAAGTGCATCAAGCATATCAAGTTCAACACCATCTGTGGCCACAGTCTTCAAAAAACGCAAAAATAAAAAAAAGTGACAGTGCCGAAGCTAATGCCATTTCAAATAAAATTATGGAATTCATTGCATTAGACAACCAGACATTCTCTGTTGTGGAGCACATGGGATTCCATAGGCTCATGCAACATATTAAGCCACGTTACAAGCAATGTTGCAGATACCCGTCAACCTGAATTGTTTAGCAGTGTTAAAAAACACGTTCATGAGCTCTTGACTACTGACATACCAGCAATCAGTTTTACTACTGACATCTGGAGTTCAGAAGTCAGTCCAATGAGCATGCTTAACCTGACAGCACAGTGGATAGATGCCAATTCCAATTGCAAAACATCCTACTTAACGCACGTGAGTTTGTTGGATCACATACATCTGATTGTTCAAGTTAAAGGGGCTGTAAGGTGAAAAAACATCCGACAATACCGGCCTTCCTAGTCCCCATGTTTTACTTACCTGAGCCCATTCACCTGCTGCGCTCGCCCTCCCATGTCCTCTTTGCCATTCAGCCTGGCCATTGATTGGCTAGAGTGGATGGTTTGAAAGCAGAGCAGCCATTGGCTCGCGCTGCTGTCAATCACATCCAATGACACAGTGCGCTGGGGGGGGTGGGGCTGAGTGATACGGCCGGCGGCTATAGCCGCTCACTGTATCACAGAAGCGTGCCCGCAAGAACTAACCACCATGCGAGAGAGCTTGCATGAAGGTGGTTAGTTCTTGAGGGGTGGAGCTGAGACAGGCACCGAGGGACCCCAGAAGACCAGATTCGGGGACACTCTGTGCAAAACGAGCTGCACAGTGAAAGTATAACATGTTTGTTATAAAAACAAAACAAAACAAAAAAGAACAAATTGTCTTTACAACCCTTTTAATGTGTGGAACATGGAAAAGGCTATGGAGGACAGTGAACTTAAAGCGCATACTGTGTATGGAACACACGCTACAGTTGGCTGTGAATGAGGGATTGCTGAGCCAGCGCACCATATCAGATAGGAACAAAAATTGTTAGCCACTTTGAGCATTCTCCGCTTGCTTATTCCAGGATACAATCCTTGCAGATACAGTTTGGAATGTCACCAAAATGACTGCAGCAAGCTGTAGACACTCGTTGGAACAGCACCTACTATATGCTGCAAAGTCTTTTCGAATAAAAGCTTTGTTTTAGCTGTGTACATTGCAGATTACGAGCTTCCAGCAACACTGAGCACACATCAGTGGATGTTAGATGAAAATAGTTTGTCTCTTCTATCTCCATTTGAACAGTTAACAAAAGAAATAAGCTCAGCTAATGCTTCCATTGCTGAAGTTATTCCCTTGATTGCTGCACTGAAGCGTCTGCTAGGAAAAGAGGTAGAAACAGACCATGGTGTAAAAACTGGCCATTTAAAGAGGAAGTAAACCCTGATGAGTTTACTTCCTCTTTCATTCCCTGCAAAGGCAAAGCATAATGGACTACTATGCATCGCATAGTAGCCCATTATGTGTCACTTACCTGACACAGGAGCCAGCGAAGTCGCCGCTGTCCCCTGTAGTCCGCCGCCGCATCCATCTTGTTGGTGGGGTCGCGCAGCTCCGCCGCTGTCATTCGGCGAAGCCGCGATGACGTCACTCCCGCACATGCGCACGGGAGTCGACACGCGCGGGAGCTCCATCCTTGGAAATGCCGCGCTCAGTGCGCCTGCGCGCCGCTGTCTACGGCGCATGCGCCGTAGACAGCGGTGCCCGTTTTCGGGCAAATATCTCCTAAACCATATAGGTTTAGGAGATATTGCTTGGACCTACAGGTAAGCCTTAATCTAGGCTTACCTGTAGGTCAAAGTGGTTTGTAAGGGTTTACAACCACTTTAACAACCAGTTTCAAGACACCAAGTCCAACCCTCTGTACTGCATTGCAACAGTTCCTCGAAATAAAGAGCATTATTTTAATGCGGAGAAAAAGCAGCACACACAGGAAATGATACAGGCGGCACAAATAGGGGGTGTGGAAGCATCTGGTGAAGGAGTTTTGAGGTGTAGCACAGAGGAAAGTATACCAGAGAATCGGTTGCATACAAGTGTAGCGGTGCCCCCATGGAGTTGCTGCGTGTTTCAGCTCCACATGTCACCCTGCTTGGTCAGACATCCATTTTAGGCACGCTTCTCCAGAAGATGAACAGTCTCTTGCTTCTTTTTGTTGTTTTTATTAGGGGATTAAACTTGGATGGGGAAAAAGGACATGGGATGCCCAATGATGAATCTTTAGTAATGGAAATAAATGTAGTTGAATCTAAAATGTCGGTCTCTTGCTACTTCACATCTCTTCCAGCACACTACTTGAGATTAGGGATGGGCCGAAATGACCCCTTGTTCGGTTCGCACCAGAACTTTCGAACACTGCGAAAGTTCGGACCCGAATGTCTAAAATCAAAAATGCCCATTTTGAAGGCGTATATGCAAGTAATTGGGCATACAATGGTTATAGGGGTCCGGGTCCTGCCCTGGAGGACATGTATCCAAAAAAAAAAAAAAAAGTGAAATTTTTTATTTTAGATGAGCAGTGTTTTTTGGCTTTATAATGCCTGTCTGCCCTTTACCTTCTATATATCCAAATGCTTTATTTACCCCTTGCAGCATCGATGGCCACTAGGCTTATCTAGCAGTGGACCTGGTATTGACACTCAGCAAACAGCACAATATCCTTACAAGTTTGATTAAACCATCTCAACCTTGGCGCCCTGTCTCTATTTGATTTCTGGCTGGCTTCTTGGTAAGCCGACCTGCTCCTATTGTAATTTTCTTTTTGTTTGTAATCAAGGATATTTAGCTTGGTGGTGGTTTCTTTTGTAATTCCTTCTCCCCCCCCTTCCCTCCCCTTCTCCCCCCTCCTACCCCCCTTCTCCCTTCCCATTTTATAATAATCCCCCCCACCCCCTTCTCCTTCCTCCTTTGCACTTTCTAATTTTTTAATGAATGCACTTGGGCACTATGGTGTTTTCAATGATTTTGATGGTTGGATTTTTATATTCCTCTACATATCCCTTATTATTTTTTTATTCTGTAAGCCCTTTGTGGTTCAGTCACTTTTTTCACACTCCTAGGACGATATGCAGTTACTTGGACTATATATTAGTTTGGTTCTCGTGATTCATCGTCTTAGGTCTTAAGATAACGCTACTTTTTCCCTCAATTCACTGGTTTACCACCATGATGCTTTCCCCCCCCTTTTTCTTTATATAAAGGTAAACTTTTTATTTATTTTTGTAATTTATTATAACCTTATCTACTAGAGCCGGCTTTTACCAATCCCCATGTTCACCGTAGGGGGACTTTATGGATCTCCCTGCCTGCAGCCTGTTCCTTGAATTGGGGTGAGCTGATCTCCTTTCTAAATACATAAGGAATTTATTTATGTGAAATGAATAATTTTATGACAACTAATTTGCTCATGTGTCCCTTTATGTATGTATTATCTAATGTTTATGATATTTTTATGAACAAATATGTGCCTTTGCTTAGGATAACCTCCGCCCGTTAACCACGCAAATAAAAGGCGCTTAGCTTTAACCGTGAACTACTAAGTGGTGACGGCCATTAGCGGCTGATGCTATTATTTCCCCTGAGACTGTGATTAAGAACTATGCACGCTGAGTGAACCAATGCTTTAAAGAATTAACTTTGTGTGAGTGCAACATTTTTATTTAAATAAATTGTGTTTTCATAAGACAGTATTACGCTATGTTTGTTTCCCGTAATTGCTTCTTTCGGAGATCTTGAATCACCCGGTACTTATGCAGTGGATGGGATCCAGCCGATGAGTAACACCTGAGAGCCCGTGTAACCAAGCACATCCGATCGTGTATGCAGTGGATGGGATCCAGCCGATGAGGAACATCTGAGAGCCCGCGTATCTAAGCACATCCGACCGTGTATTACCTAGTGCAGACGAACCGGATGAAATCGAGCGGATGAGGAGTATTTTCGAAGAGCCTATGTAACCAGGCATATCTGGTAAGAGCATTACTAAGGGGGGGTCACCTCAGTCTTGAGATTGTACCCCAGCAAATTCGTGATCACTGTTTTTTCATATTAAGGGAGGATTGCATCGTACACTCCTCTTGATTTATACCAGGACATTCTATTTTTGTTTTGGCTATTAATTTTATTGTCTGTGGATGGACTGAAATAGACATCCTGTTTCAATTCGTTTCCTGAAACTATCCTAAGTACTCAGTACAATTTAGATATATGGACAGTGTTCATGGACAATATTGTGATTGTATGGTTACATTTGGGAAGATAGAAATATTTCTTCCATAGAACAATAGGTTGCACTAGCGCAATTTGTATATAATTTCTTTTCTTCTATTTGAATATTATGCGCTGTTTTTTCTACGGGTGAATTGATTTATCCATCCACCTCGCAGATTTTTGTTTAATATGATATTTTTATATTGATATCCTCCTGAAAAAGCGGGCCTTTTCCTGCGAAACTAGTTGAGGAAATTTTGTGCGCCTTTATGTGTGAATGCTTCCTGTGGAGAATCCGTCAGGAATACTCTAAGGCCGCGTACACACGGGCGGACTGTTTGCCCAACCTTGTTCGGCAAACAGTTTCATCAAACAGTCCGCTCAAAATTTGCATGAGCGGACTTGCCCACACACGAGCGGACTGTTTGACGAACAAGGTTGGGCAAACAGTTCGCTCAACTTTTGAAATGAACGGACTCGCCCACGTAAGGCGGAGGCAAATCCGCCCATTTCGAGCGCGTGTACAGGTAGGCGGGGCCCGCGAAGGAGACGTCGCGGGCTCCGCCGCCTGGAATGGGCTTAAAGGGGAACCCCAACGCCGAAAAAAATCGGCGTGGGGGTTCCCCCCAAGTCCACACCAGACCCTTGTCCGAGCACGCTACCCGGCCGGCCAGGAAAGGGGGGCGAGCGAGCGCGCCCCCCCTCCTGAGCCGTACCAGGCCGCGTGCCCTCAACATGGGGGGTGCCTTGGCGAAGGGGGGGCCGCGCGGCCCCCCCACCCCAAAGCACCTTGTCCCCATGTTGATGAGGACAAGGGCCTCTTCCCGACAACCCTGGCCGTTGGTTGTCGGGGTCTGCGGGCGGGGGGCTTATTGGAATCCGGGAGCCCCCTTTAAGAAGGGGGCCCCCGGATACCGGCCCCCCACCCTATGTGAATGAGTATGGGGTACAATGTACCCCTACCCATTCACCTGTGAACTAAAGTACAATAAAAAACACAACACAGAGAAAAAATATTTTATTGCACAGCTCCGGGGGTCTTCCGTCTTCGGGGGTCTTCTCGCCGGACTCCTCCGCTATGTGTGTGTAGCTCTTTTGCTAGCGGAGGAGTCCGGCTTTCTTCCTCCCCGCCGCCGGCCTCTTCTCCCGACTTCGGGGGTCTTGTCCCCCTCTTCGGTTCTTCTGCCGGGCCACCGCGCCTGGTCCGGTGGCCCGGTCTTCTGTCGCCGTCTTCCGTTCTTCTGTCGCCGCCTTCGGTTCTTCTGCCAGGCCACCGCGCCTTCTTGTAGCTCTTTTACAGGCGGTGGCCCGGTCTTCTGTGGCCGCTGTCGTCGCCGCCGCCGCCGCCTTCCGTTCTTGTTCTTCTTGTTCTTCTTCTTCTTCTCCTGGAGATGTTGACTCGACGATCTCTCCGGCCGGAATGCCAGAGCCGCGCTGTGCGGTCACTTATATAGTGACAATGGGGCGGTGTCACATGGTATATGTCACATGGGTTGGTCACATGGTGACCCCGCCCCCTTACGATGTCATAGTCCCCATGTGACATCAACCCATGTGACCAACCCATGTGACATATACCATGTGACACCGCCCCATTGTCACTATATAAGTGGCAGCGGAGCGTGTCCCTGGCATTCCGGCCGGAGAGATCGTCGAGTCAACATCTCCAGGAGAAGAAGAAGAAGAACAAGAAGAAGAACAAGAACGGAAGGCGGCGGCGGCGGCGACGACAGCGGCGACAGAAGACCGGGCCACCGCCTGTAAAAGAGCTACAAGAAGGCGCGGTGGCCCGGCAGAAGAACCGAAGGCGGCGACAGAAGAACGGAAGAGGCGACAGAAGACCGGGCCACCGGACCAGGCGCGGTGGCCCGGCAGAAGAACCGAAGAGGGGGACAAGACCCCCGAAGTCGGGAGAAGAGGCCGGCGGCGGGGAGGAAGAAAGCCGGACTCCTCCGCTAGCAAAAGAGCTACACACACATAGCGGAGGAGTCCGGCGAGAAGACCCCCGAAGACGGAAGACCCCCGGAGCTGTGCAATAAAATATTTTTTCTCTGTGTTGTGTTTTTTATTGTACTTTAGTTCACAGGTGAATGGGTAGGGGTACATTGTACCCCATACTCATTCACATAGGGTGGGGGGCCGGTATCCGGGGGCCCCCTTCTTAAAGGGGGCTCCCGGATTCCGATAAGCCCCCCGCCCGCAGACCCCGACAACCAACGGCCAGGGTTGTCGGGAAGAGGCCCTTGTCCTCATCAACATGGGGACAAGGTGCTTTGGGGTGGGGGGGCCGCGCGGCCCCCCCTTCCCCAAGGCACCCCCCATGTTGAGGGCACGCGGCCTGGTACGGCTCAGGAGGGGGGGCGCGCTCGCTCGCCCCCCTTTCCTGGCCGGCCGGGTAGGGTGCTCGGACAAGGGTCTGGTGTGGACTTGGGGGGAACCCCCACGCCGATTTTTTTCGGCGTTGGGGTTCCCCTTTAAGCCCATTCCAGGCGGCGGAGCCCGCGACGTCTCCTTCGCGGGCCCCGCCTACCTGTACACGCGCTCGAAATGGGCGGACTTTCCGAGCGGGAACAGTCCGCTCATTTCGAAAGTACAGCGGACAAGCCCACACACGGGCGGACTGTTCGCTCAAACACAGTTTCAGCGGACAGTTTTTCGGAATTTCCGAAAGACTTTGTCCGTCCAACTGTCCGCTGAAACTGTCCGCTGAAAGCCCACACACGAGCGGACTGTCCGCCCAAACACTGTTCAGCGGACAAGGTTGGGCGAACAGTCCGCCCGTGTGTACGCGGCCTAACTGTGATGTGCATATTACTGTACTTTTCAAGTGATATTCTATTATTGTTTTGTTTTATATCTTTATTAAAATTATATTGATTTTAAATTGTATTAGTTTTTTGTCCACTATCAAGTACCGGTATAGTCCAATTTATTATATGGCTGAATGGAACTACTTATGGGGTTGGTGTGAGCGACTACCCGGTATTTCCATTTAAGCTTCCTCCTTTAAAATATATAGCTAGCTATATTGCTCTTTTGTAATAGAGCTTGCAGTCAGTTGTAGGAGATTGTGCCTGTTGTCTGCGTGCCCAGACCGCAGTATACACCGTTATATCCACCTATATAGCTAGCTATATTGCTCTTTTGTAATAGAGCTTGCAGTCAGTTGTAGGAGATTGTGCCTGTTGTCTGCGTGCCCTGACCGCAGTATACACCATTATATCCACCTATATAGCTAGCTATATTGCTCTTTTGTAATAGAGCTTGCAGTCAGTTATAGGAGATTGTGCGTGTTGTCTGCGTGCCCTGACCGCAGTATACACCGTTATATCCACCTATATTGCTTTTTTGTAATAGTACTTACAGTCAGTTGTAGGAGATTGTGCCTGTTGTCTGCGTGCCCTGACCGCAGTATACACTGTTATATCCACCTATATAGATCTTCTCTAATTGCACCATCTGCCGGAGTTAGTGGGTGTTGTGTGCCCCAAGCACAATATACACTACCCAATTGCTGGTTTTCCCATCTCCCTTCAGGCCATTACCATGTCATGAAGGCCAACAAGGAGAGGCAGACAAGCGCGAGCCGATAAAAGAGGGCAAGCAGGCTCTGTGTCTACAGACAACAGTGCTGGTCGTGGACGCGGTGCATCGTCATCATCAGCACGTGGCCATGGGACACGCTTGTCCTTCTTTTCGGCAGCTGGACGTGTTGAGCCGCATCATGCCGAAGACTTGGTGGAGTGGATGACCAAGCCCTCTGCATCCTCCTCATCCTCTCACCCAGGCTCAGGGTACTAGCAAAGCAGCTACCAACGCATCATCTTCCCTCCTCTCAATGTCATCATCAGTGACTCCTTCCCTAGACCCACAACGTCCACCTGAGGAGTCTCCTGAACTCTTTGAGCACAGTGTTGGGTACATGTTCCAGGAGGATGGCCAGTGTTTTGTAGGCTCTGATGATAATACTCAGCTAGGGGAAGCCAGTAGCGTGAGCGCAGAGAGAGGGGATGCTCAAGAAGGACAGCAATCTGGCAGTCATGTTCCACAAGCTGCAGCATACTGCCAGGTTTGCTCCAGCGATGAAGAGGGAGGGGATGATGAGGGCACTTACTCCACGTGGGTGCCTGGTAGGACAGAGGAGGAGGAGGAACATGTCCAACGAGGCAGGATGCCCTCCGGGGGCCAGCTTAGGGGCAGCACACTGACTGGTTCACACCGCAGAGCTCCGCCTGTGCAGGGCGCTGCCTCTGCGCGTTATTCTAAAAGTTATTTGGTGTGGGCCTTTTTTGAGACGAGTGCATCAGATCGCACCGCTGCTATTTGCAACATATGTCTCAAGCGTATCTCGCATGGCCAAAACATCAGCCACTTGGGCAACACATGCTTGACCAGACATATGTTGACCTGCCATGCAGCTCGTTGGCAAGCGTACCTCAAAGACCCACACCAAAGAACCACGCGGACCTCTCCTTGCTCCTCATCAGCTGGGATATCCAACCCCACTAGACCTTCAGTCCTCTCTGAAACCTGCTCTGAGAGGAATGAAGGTGTAGAATTAGGTGTGTCACAGCCAAGTGCTTCGGGGCACTCTGCCAGCAGTACACCCACGTCCGATTATAGCAGGCAACTTTCCCTGCCCTAGCTGCTGGATTGTCGAAAGAAGTTCACTCCCAGCGATCCACATGCCCAGCGGTTGAATGCTAGCTTGGCTAAATTGCTAGCACTTCAACTGGTGCCTGTTCAGTTGGTAGACTCGGCCCCCTTCCGTGAGTTTGTACAATGTGCGGTTCCTCAGTGGCAGGTCCCCAAACGCCACTTTTTCTCACGGAAGGAGATTCCGGCTCTCTACCGGCATGTGGAAGGCAATGTCCTTGCCTCGCTGGACAGGGCAGTCAGCGGTAAGGTGCATATTACCGCTGACTCATGGTCCAGCAGGCATGGACAGGGACATTACCTGTCTTTCACGGCCCATTGGGTCACTCTTCTGGCAGCTGGGAAGGATGCAGGATAAGGTGCAGTAGTGTTGGAGGTTGTTCCGCAACCGCACCTCCAAAATGCTACTACTGGTTGTGACACACCTCTCTCCTCCACCCCTCCTCTTCTTCTTTCTCCATGGCCTCTTCCAGTGCTCTGTCCTCAGAACCAGCGGTGCTCCGTAGGCGTTCCAGGGGTTACGCAAGTACGCAGGCAAATTGATGCCATGCTGTGCTTGCGCTGGTTTGTTTGGGGGACAGGAGCCACACTGAGGCAGATATTTTGTCAGCTCTGCAGGGGAAGGCCGAGAGGTGGTTGACGCCACACCAGCTGTCAGGGAAATGTCCGTAGGAGAACTGGCTATAGTGTCAGTTGTCAGGGAGCCAACAGCAGAAGAAGGGCTCTAGGACCCAGAATCTCTGGCAGGAGAAGGACTTTAGGACCCAGTATCTCTACCAGCAGGTCACATGGTCCTATATAAGGAAGTCTGCTGGTGTCTGCAGTTGCTGGTTTGTCAGTCTTCCTGTGTCCCTGAACCTCTGTGAAAGCACTATTTGGATTCCTGTTGTGACCCGGCTTGTTCCTGACCTGTCTGATCTGCTCTTCTGGTTTTGACCCCCTGGCTTGCTTTACCGACTTGCTGTCTTCTCCTATACCTGATCCCGGCTAGTATTACGGACTTCGCTACAGTTACCTGTTCCTGCCTGCTTCCTGATACCAGACCTTTGGTTTGTCCCGTTTCTGCAACCTGCCTCATCCTCCTGCTGGATCTACTGTGTTTGACCCCTGGCCTGGCTTTCACTACTGCGCCTTATGCACACCTTGCCAAGTATTACCAAGGATTCTTATAGACTTTAACTCTGCTGTGCTTCCTGCATTACCTGGTGTCCTTCAGGTGCCCACCAGCTCTTATCTCCGGAATCCATCTGGCAACCTGTGCTTCTCTGGGCACTACACCCTCTGTACCCAACTTCAGGGGTGTACTGCACTCAGCCGCAAGGGGAGCCCTCTCGGCATTTCGGCCTCCAACCAGGTACGTGACACCAGCTTAAGCCAGGAATGGTGGTTTGCGACAATGGCACCAACCTCCTCTCCGCCCTCCAACAGGGACTGCCCTGTGTAGCTCACGTCCTTAACCTGGTGGTGCAGTGGTTCTTGGGCAGGTACCCGGGCTTACAGGATGTCCTGAAGCAGGCCAGGAAAGTCTGTGTGCATTTCCGCCGATCATTTAATGCCTGTGCTCGGCTGGCTGAGCTCCAAAAGGAGTTGAACCTGCCCAAGAACCGCCTTATATGTGACATGCCCACCAGGTGGAACTCAACGTTGGCCATGCTGCAGTGGCTGCACACGCAGCAGAGGGCCATAAATGAGTACCTGTGCGACTACAGCACCAGGGCAGGGTCAGGGGAGCTTGGTTTTTTCTCACCACGCCAGTGGGGCATGATCAGGGATGCATGCACTGTCCTGTCACCGTTTGAGGAGGCCACAAGGATGGTGAGCAGCGACAGTGCATGCATCAGTGACACTGTACCTCTTGTCCACCTGTTGGAGCATACGCTGCATGGAATAATGGACAGGGCACTTGAGGCAGAAAGAGGAGCACTTCCTTGCCTCTCAAGGCCCCCTTTATCCAGACAGTGTTCCTGCTGTCCCACCCATCACACAGGAAAAGGAGGAGGAGGAGGAGGAGGAGGATGATTGTGTCCGCATGAAGGTGGAGGCTGGCACTCAGCATCAGCAGCAGTAGTCTTGTAGGGATGATTTACAGTCCCAAGAAACCAGTGGACTTGTACGTGGCTGGGAGGAGGTATCTGCGGATCATGTTGTCCTTAGTGACCCAGAGGACTCCGGACCGAATGCCTCAGCTAACCTACGCTGCATGGCCTTCCTGATCCTGCAAAGCCTGCGGAAGGATCCTCGTATTCTTCGGATCAAGGAGAGGGACCATTACTGGCTGGCCACTCTCCTTGATCCACGGTACAAGGGTAAGGTTGCCGACCTTATCTTTCCGTCGCAGAGGATGAGACCTCTCCGGGAGGCCTTGCATAAAGCTCTGTGCGACGCGCTCCCAGAGACTGGGAGGTTACAAACTCCTGGTCCTGGACAACATGTTGCTGAAGCATCGGTCAGAAGGAGCGATGGTGAAGGTGGCGTCTGACCGATGTGTTCATACAATTTTTTAGTCCGCAGCCCCAAGGTATGATTGGTTCCAGCAACCATCGCCAGCGTCCGATTTACATGGTGCAGGAATACCTAGGGGCAAGGTCAGACTTGGACACCTTTCCCACCGAAAATCCTCTGGCTTACTGGGTCTTGAGGATGGATCACTGGCCAGATCTTGCACAGTATGCTTTTTTGGAACGCACCTTCAGTGCTGCTGATGGCTTTGTTACCGATCACAGGGTGTGCCTGTCCACCGACTCAGTTGATCGACTGACCCTCATCAAGATGAATCAGTCTTGGATCACCCACAGCTACCAAGCACCTGAACCTGAGGTAACCGAATAATTGTTTTTTGAAATATCACATCCCTTAAAGACTGCCTATGCTGATGCTAAGTAACTGTCCTGTTATGTTGATTGTCTATCCTCTTCCTCCTCCGCTGATATGTTGGAAAAACATTTTTGGTTCTGGGTGATGCCACCAGCCCAATTTTTCTGCCCCTGTTTAACAGGGGCGTTTAATTACAATTTTTGATGCAATGCTTTGCAGCAGGGCTCATTCCTGCACCACAACTACAGTATATGGGAGAGGTTGCAGTGTCGTGGCACCAGTGCCTAAGGCCCAATTTTTCAGCCCTTGTTTAACAGGGGTATGTAATTACAATTCTTGATATAATATTTCACAGCAGGGCCCATTCCTGTGCCCACCCAGAGTAACTGTGAGGACTTATAGTGTTGTGGCACCAGCACCACAACCACCAAAGGTCAATTTTTCTACCACTGTTCAACAATGGCATGTAATTACAATTCTTGATATAATCGTTCACAGCAGGGCGCTCCAGCTCCCACCAAGAGTCACTTTGAGGGCTTACAATGTTGTGGCAACACCAACACCTTGTTCTGCCATTTCTGCAGAGCATATTGGGCAGGCCCCTACTTTGAAACATCCAACTTACAAATGTCTCATACTGCTGTTCTGAGTATATAGGACCTGGGGGCCCCACGTCTTTCCTTTTTTTAACCACTACAATACAGGGCACTTTCACCCCCTTCCTTCCCAGCCCAATTTTCAGCTTTCAGCGCTCTAGCGCTTTCAGCGACAATTGCGCGGTCATGCTACACTGTACCCAAATGAAATTGTTATCATTTTGTTCGCACAAATAGAGCTTTATTTTGGTGTTATTTATTCACGACTCCGTTTTTTTTTTGCGATATAAGCGCAAAAATAGCGGAAATTTGGAAAAAAAACAATATTTTCTTTTTTCTATTTGAAAAGAAATCCAATAAAATCAAATTTTGTCATAAATTTAAGCCAAAATGTATTCTGCTACATGTTTTTGGTAAAAAAAATTCCGTTAAGTGTATAATAATTGGTTTGTGTGATCACGGACATATGTACGCAAATGATCATGTACATATGTGTGCAGGTGATCACGTACATATGTGTGCAGATAATCATTGGGACATGTGATTTTAGTGGGACATATGTGGGGGACATGTTTTTATTATTAGGGACATGTGTTTTTATTATTTGGGGACATGTATGTTTTGGGGACATGTGTGTTTTGGGGACATATGTGGGGACTGTGTTTGTACTGTGTGGTGTGTTGTGTGTTTACACTACACTGATGATCAGTGAGTAAAAAGCTGTAAAAAGCAGCCCATACTCACTGATCATCAGCCGGCTGCAGCGTTCTGCTCTCCTCTCCTCAGCGGTGACTTCCGTGTGAGGAGAGGAGAGCCGATTGCCTAGCAACCGGCTGTTTGTTTACATCACATGACGGCCGTGATTGGACACGGCCGTCATGTGATCAGGAGGGCCAATCACAGAGCCCTCCTGCCGATCTGAGATGTGCCGTGTCCGGGTGACACGAGCACATCGGGATCGCGCTGCTGCGCGGGCGCGATCCCGCTACTCCTGAATGACGTTCCTGAACGTCCTATCAGGAGAAGACGGCTCCCA
Organism: Lithobates pipiens; assembly: GCF_037356315.1. Lineage (NCBI taxonomy): Eukaryota > Metazoa > Chordata > Amphibia > Anura > Ranidae > Lithobates > Lithobates pipiens. Next base: position 171,880,019 of record NW_027507787.1, on the reverse strand, counting down.
CCCGGCCGTATATATGCATTGGCCGGGTGGGAAGTGGTTAATATGGGTACAGGTTTCCCCTTAATATCCGTACAAGACCCAAAGGGGCTGGTAATGGGCAGGGTGGGGCTACCCATGCCATTTTTCTCTCAATGATTTTCATCCACATTGCCGGAACCAGATATTGCATTAAAAACGCAAGCAGTTTGAAATGACTTTTTTTCTGTTAAATGTCATTTTGTGCAGGGACTGTTCTAAACACGGGAAACATGTGGCACTTCACAGGCATACTATAGACACCCCCCAGGCACGAATATTCCACTTTTTATTTTCACTTTAAACGTCATTAAAATCAGTGCCACTTCCAGTTCCGGCGCCGCATGGAGTAGCTGTCCCTTGTCACAGCTCCCGCACACCAGCCTCCAAAATCGGCTTTAAAATCGGCGTTTCCGCCCGAAAACCGTCAGGCAGCCTCCCCAGTCACACCGGCTCCGTGATGGACCGGTTTGTTGAAAAATCTGGGCCGCGTTCGTATGCGCCCGCCACCGCGTGGCAGGCCTCGCCGCAAATCGAGGCCCCGGCTTCGGCCTACTCAGCTCCGGCCTGCGCAGCCCCACCGGAGGAGACAGCGCAGCGGATGGAGGTAAGCGATCCCACAGCAGGCCAGACAGCCTCCAAGGACATTCCATCCACACAGTCTCCTGCTCATCCGTGCCTGGCTGGCCACACTGCTCCTCTCCTCATGCAGCACCCCATACACCCTCCTCCATTACAGGACTGTAACACTGAACTTCTTGCACAGGCTGTGGCTGCTCTCCTCTCCCCTATGATAGCTGCCTCAGTGGAAAAAGCCATCAGTACAGGCATGCAAAAATTTCAAGCCCAACTAGGGGAACACACTTCTAGATTAAATGAGGCTGAAAACCGCATCTCTAACATCGAGGAAGAACTTTATCAGACACAGTCTCTGGAACAAGCTCAGGATAGAACCAACAAATATATACTGGAAAAGCTCGATGACCTCGAAAATAGGTCCAGGAGAAGCAACCTGCGTTTTGTCGGCATTCCAGAATCGCTGCCCCAATCTACCTTATCGGACCTCTGTTCCCGCCGCATACCTGAAGCTCTGGGCTTTGGTGGGCCCTTCATAGTGGAACGGGCGCACCGTGTGGGAGCCTACAATGCCGAACGCAAATCCCCACGCCCGATCATAGCTAAATACCTTAATTACTCTGATAAGACGTCCATTTTACAGCAGTATCGTCAATCCAGATCTCTTCAGCTTGACGGGACCAAAATCTTGGTCTTTGCCGATTACTCTGTGGATGTCTCCAAGAAAAGAAAATCTTTCCAACATATCTGCTCGGAACTCCACCAACGACAAATGAAATTCACACTGGCCTTCCCGGCAACTTTGCGGATCAAAACTCCTAATGGCGAGCAACTCTCGTTCCATGATCCTGATGAGGCGACACGCTTCTTAAAATCGCTACGCTCGGGCCCACATCTCAGCCCCACACCTAAGGCAGCTCCAGTAAACCGAGCCCTGGATCAAAGAAGCCCACGGAAGGACTCTCCCAAACGCTTCAGGGCTGCGGGCCCGGCTCAACTTTCCCAAACCTCAAGGTGAGGGATCTCCTACCCTACAGGTCTCTCTCACATCCCTCCCGGCCCTCGGGCTCCACGCCGACCCTTCTCATGCCTGGATGAAGTGACCCGTTTTGAACAGTTCCCCTCCTGGGCCGTTCACACTTCTCAGGTAGTATTGGGGTACAATTGAGCCCCCCTTTTTTGATTTTTTTTTTTTTGGATCCTCTACACGAGCTATACTGCTCCTAGGCCTAAATGACTATTTTTTTCTTTTTCTTTTTCCATGCTCTCCTGGTTCCATTGTTTTATCTGTATGTTCTTTTTTTTTCTTTTCTTCATTTATATAACCGCTCTCAGTTGTTATTGCTTGAATTGTTCACCTCAAATTTGTTACCCTTTTTCCCCTGGGGTCTCATCTGTGCAGATCATCATACGCATTCATGGCATGTCCTGGACTGATGGCTCCCTCGTATTCCCCTTCGGTAGGGCAGTAATGCCAGCATGTATCATGGGGCCTGGTTATGGGAGCTGATCTACACAGTGACCCCCATGCGGAAAAAAGTGAAGTTGATGATTGTTTATGTCCCCTCCCTCTGTGCCCAAACCTGGTATCTACACCCTTCCCCCCCCTTTGTACTTCACCCCCTCTGCCTCCTCGATACACCTACTTATGCGCAGTCCCCACCCGCTGTGGTCGCCCGGCAGGGCATATCAGCCCTCCACAACTTACCCTCCTCTTTTTTGCTACTCAGGCTGGTCAAACTAAAGATTTTATTACAAGCTTGTTATGTCCCCTTTGACGCTCCATTATGCTTCAGATAGTATCTTGGAATGTGAAAGGGCTCCGTTCCCCCTCCAAAAGGTTGAAGGTACTGAGGCACCTTAAAGGCTTAAAACTGATATAGCGCTGCTTCAGGAACCCATCTCTCCTCAGCCGACTATGTCCGGATGAAGAAGCTATGGGTGGGTGATGTAGCTGGCTCTGAAGCCGTTGGCCGTAAGGCGGGAGTGCTTATTCTTATCAACAAGACTCTCCCCTGCAAGATCTTATCTATGGATGCAGATCAACAGGGCAGACTCCTCTCCGCATAGGATCAAAGGAGCTCATTATATCTAATGTTTACGCCCCGAACAACCCTACTAAAGAATTTTTTAGCACGTTAACTAACTGGCTCCTGCGTTCCCCTCACCTTCCACAAATAGTGGGAGGTGATTTCAACACTGTTTTTCACCCGGTTGACGATAGGTCCTCATATCCGCGTTCAACCTCACCTCCAGCTTCCAATAACCCCTCGAGCCTCGCAGCGGCGATGAGTTCCCTCCACCTCCATGACATATGGCGACTACACCACCCGACCGACCGTGCGTATTCCTTCTATTCCTACCCGCATAATGTCTTTACTAGAATCGACTACATCTTCTGCACTGACGACCTGATACTCCTGCTCCCAGGAGCGGACATACACGACATAGCTATCTCGGATCACGCACCCATTTCAGCTACCCTAGAGACCCCAGACGTACACCCCAACCCCAAACTATGGCGCTTTCCATCCTACCTTCAGCACAATTCAGACTTTAAAGCATATATGGAGAAGGAGTGGGCAATTTATACACATACAAATGCGTCACACACCAATAGCCCCAACTTGTTTTGGGATGCTGGTAAAGCTTTTCTCCGAGGACGCATTATCTCTTATGCGTCTTCGTTCAAAAAGCATGCCCTTCACAACTATAAGACCTCTAGCTCCAGACTGCACCAGGCCCAACTGGCACTCTACGCCACTGACTCTCCCGAAAAGCGGACGGCTTGGCACTCAGCCAAACAGTCTTTTGAGGCATGGGCTGACACCCTGGAAATCACCAAAAAAACCTACCTCGACACTGCCCTTCATAAATTTGGCAACAAAGCTGGCAAACTTCTTGCCAGACTTTGCAAAGGCCCTTACCGCCTGATGATTATTCCGTCCATCCGAGACTCAGACGGTCGTGTTGCCACCTCCCAGAAAGACATAAACACGGCAATGCTGCGCTACTACTCTACCCTATATGCAGCTGACCCTATTGACCAACGCACAGCGCGAGATTTCCTTGATAAGGTTAACCTGACTAGCATATCCCCCGATCAACTCAATGAGCTAAATGCCCCCATCTCCCCTTCTGAAATTTCTTCCACGATTCGGTCTCTGGCCTCCTCCAAAGCTCCCGGCCCTGATGGCCTAACAGGCAAATTTTATAAATCTCTTGAATCCTTGCTGACCCCGACCCTTGCCACGGTCTACCAGGACATATGGGCTGGCGGCGCCTATTTACCCTCCGGCAACCAAGCAATTATTAAACTACTAGAGAAAAAAGGGAAAGACCCGCAAGAACAAGGATCGTATAGACCCATTTCGCTCCTGAATCTTGACGTCAAGATCCTTTCTAAAATAGTAGCTAACCGCCTGGCCAATATCATCCCCTCCCTGATACATTCCGCCCAATCAGGCTTTGTCAAGGGTAGAACAGCGACCATAAATATCAGGAAGGTGATAATCGCATTGGAACACGCCAGATGCAATCCTAATAGTGATTTAGCCATTATTACCCTAGATGCCGAAAAGGCTTTTGACAATGTCAATTTTGGATGGCTATCCATGGTCTTGGGCGAGATGGGCTTCTCTGGCCCTTTTCTTTCTTAATTAGTTCTATGTACACATCCCCCACAGCTAGGCTTGTTGCCGCAGGCCTCCTATCTGATGAATTCCGCTTGCATAAAGGTACCAGACAGGGCTGCCCCCTATCCCCTCTCCTTTTTAACATTGCTATCGAGCCACTTTCTAGGTACTTATCAACCGTAGCCCCCTTACACGGGATCAAAATAGGGTCACATGAACTAAGAACATCTCTCTTTGCTGACGATGTTCTTATCTTCTCTGCCGACCCGTACGCTGACATGCTCACGATCAAAGAGGTTTTTGACCAATTCCGACAGTGCTCGGGCTTACGCATAAATTATACTAAAAGCGAAATACTCCCATTGGGCTCCCACCCACATCCACTATGGGCACGTCGCTCCATTTTTACAATAGCGAACACGCATATCACATACCTGGGAATCAAGATAGGGAGACTACCCTCTTCTCTGTACCATCTGAACTACCCCCCCCTTTTTGACAAAATTAAACGTGAATGTGAAAACTGGATGGATCTGCCGCTATCGCTTCTGGGAAGGTGTCACCTATTCAAAATGGTCAGTTTCGCACGCTTATTGTATCCCCTTCAGACGATACCACTGCTTCTCCGGCACAAGGATGTCAAACTCCTAAACACCGCAATCTCCAATTTCCTATGGCGGGGCAAGAGACCACGCATAGCATTTACCAAACTCCACCTTCCCAGAACCGAGGGGGGCATCAGTCTCCCCAACATTAGAACGTACAACCTAGCCTGTTTGTTAAGGGTAGGCATTGACTGGATAACCCAGCACTCTCGTTACTCCAATTACCAACTGGAGTCTGAAATGACACGTCCCTATTCCCTGTCCGCCCTTCTCCACTGTCAATGGAAAACTCTCGACACATCCTATCAACACAATCTTCTCCTGAGAGATACAGCTATCGCCTGGAGAGAAGTCAGAAAAGGTCTCAAGCTATCTCCGTTCATGTCAAGACACCTCCCGATTCAAGGTCATCCAAACTTTACCCCGGGTCTGGAACACCATCCTTACGCAACATGGCGACAGAAAGGCCTTATTAATTTCTCATCCATGTGTGACTTGGACTCTGGTCGGGCATTATCTTTCCGGACCTTAGCCCAAAAGTACTCCCTGCCGGATTCCTCTGCTTTTCACTATGGCCAGTGCTTCAGCTTTCTTCAGAAATCATGCAGGGCAGAGCACTCGAGGTTCAAATCTTCTCTCATCGACGCGCTTCTACGACAAGACTCCTACAAAATCTCTGAAATCTACAAACCTCTACTTCTCAAAATGACACCCTCTCTGCATTCATCCTCGGTATCCAATTGGGCGAAGGACTTTCCGGATGATGACATAGTCGATAAGATTCTGTATGGCCTTAACTCAGTATACCGTCTCATCCCGAACGAATCTTGGAGGGAAACTCAACTTAAAATCTCGCACAGAGCGCATATACCATTCCTCCCATCGGGAACACCTCATACTTCTCAAGCCTCACAGTGCCCCCTCTGCCAACAATCAAAACCTACTCTTGCCCACCGCTACTGGTCTTGTTTGGCCATCTCCTCGTTCTGGGATCGCATATTGGCCTTCATCTTTGAAGTCACACTACTGAAGCTTCCCAAAGATCCGCTACTCCTCATCTTCGGATACTGGGATCCTAAACTTCTCCCATGGTCGGCCGCCTCCTCACCCCCAGGCAAGGAATGGGCCCTGATTTGCCTGTTGCTTGCAAGGAGAGCCATTTTGGCACACTGGACTGCCACTACCACCCCTTCCGTTTCTCAAGTCAACAGAGACCTCAGGCACCTTCTTCTCTGGGACAAACTTAACACAAACCTTCACCAACCTAAAGCCACACAACGCTTCCATGGTAGATGGGACCTATACATCACCTCCAAACTCACTCCACAGGAACGGACCCTCCTCAAAGACCATTCTTTCACTCGCATTGACTCCCTGCTACCAGCAAACTTTACCGCAGTGTGAATCTCTAATACCCAGTATACAAACCAGTGTATCTTCTATCTTTCAACACCGCACCCCCCACCACCGGTCAGGATCTCACCCTCCTCTGGTGCGGACTGCTATACTACACCAGGCTTGGCAAGCTTCCCCCCCCCTTTTTTTTTCTCCCCCCCCCCCCCCCCCCCCTCCCAGTATTTTGTTATTTCCTTCTGCATATTCCATGTAGGACCTAGGGTCCCTTGTAGGATTCCATGATGTCATGTCATGGCATCCGCAGATCCATCCAGTTGAGGTCATCCCCTTCTCCTTCTTGTGGGGGAGAATGGCTTGGCCTCCATTTTCCTGAAAGGAGTAATATGTTTATGTTTTCAATGCATTTAACTGTTGATGTGACTACTTACTCGAGATTCCGACAGCTCCTTTATAAAATGCCTTTATTCATCTTTCTGTATTTTCTTTGTCATGTACCTTTTTCTCAATAAAATTTATTTGAAAAAAAAAAAAAATCAGTGCTCCCGCCAAAATGGCCATTTTTAAAAACATTTTAGGCATTGACCCATGTCCCCTGGGGCAGGAGCCAGGTCCCCAAACCCTTTTTAGGACAGTATCTTGCATATTAGCCATTAAAATTAGCACTTTTTATTTCGAACGTTCAAGTCCCATAGACTTCAATGAGGTTCTAACGTTCGTACGAATTTGCGGTCCGTTCGAAAGTTCTGGTGTGAACCGAACCGGGGGGTGTTCGGCTCAACCCTAGTGATAGCATAAAAATGAAAAAAATCTTTCCAATATAGTGCCGGGGGGTCCCATTAGTCTACCTGTAAAGTGGCAGATCTGTACCATGTCTAGAATCTGCTACAATAATTGAATTGCCAAAAAATTAATAAAAAAAATTCTCCCTGCAAGCTGCCTTTATTTTGATCAGCAACCGCTGGGGAGCCAGTGTGTATAATGAGACCACAATGTAGTGGACTATGAACAAGATTAGAGATTTTTTGGATACATTCTGGTGTCACTGACTTTGGATAGAAGAAACGGGTGGGTAAAAATTCATCTTTAGGTGTTGTGGCGCCTTCCCACCATAACCCAATAGAGGTACTCTTGATGAAGAAGCAAGAATTTGCCCTGCTGTAAAAAATTGCAATGATATGCATCTGTCAAACAGGTGGAGAAAAATTACTCTTTGGGTGTCGGGGATGCCTTCCCACCGTAACCCTATTGATGAAGGCAAAAAAAATTGCAATAATATGCACCTATCAAACAGGTGCAGAAAAATTGGTCTTTGGGTGTTAATTATGCCCATGAAACCTATACCAGAATCATTCTTCCAGATGAAATTATTGAATACTCTCAAAGCTAGGCAGCCTCGAAGTCCTGCAGAGGTTCCACATCCCAAAAAGACTTAATCAGTGACATCAGCATCAGGGGCTTCATAGCTGGTAATGAAGGACTGATTCATTTTTATAAAATCAAATGGTCCACGGAGTCTGTGGACAAAAGCGTTCTATGATCAGTAATGAAACCTCCTGCAGCACTGAATGCCTGTTCTAAAAGCCTGCTGAATGCAGGGCAGCCCAACAACTCAATAGCATACTGGGTAAGTTTTGGCCAGTGGCCTATTCTCATGACCCAGCAAGTCAGTGGATCATCAGCTGGAAAGCTCTATACTGTATCTGTTTTGGCCCCAAGGTAATTGTCCACCATGTGATGCAGACCCTGCTGATGGGATGTGGAGGCTGACAGCCCTGGGCGGCGAAGGCTAAAAAAATTCCGAAATACCTCACTTTTCCAATGCTCCTCTCTTGACCAACAGAAGACTCAAAACTAAGTTTTCCACAACACGAATCTACTGAGTCAGGGAAAACTTTAAATTAAATCTCTTTAATGTGTCCTCAAGAGATTTTATCTTCTGCACACTCTGTGGGGACAGGATGAGTTCTAAGCCCTTGTACACACGGTCAGAGAATCTGTCGGAATGAGTCTTATCGGACCGTGTCGTCAGATAATCCGATTGAGTGTGGTATGCATCGGACTGATTCCATCCGAATCTCCGTCTGACCCAATTTTTCAACATGTTGGAAATATTTCCCAACCAACTGGGCCGGACGGACCTAATCCGATCATGTGTAGAGCATTTTCATCGGACCAAGTGCCACGCATGCTTATATCAAATTCCTACATCAAAGCTATTGGCTACTAGCCTGAATGTGGTCCCATCGTAACGAAATTACGTCATCACGTTCTGAAAGATCGGATTTTTCGCCAACTTGGCCCGACAGTGTGTATGCAACAGTTTCGGACACAATCCATCGGACTAAATCCGACGGGCAAAATCCGACGGATTTGGTTGGCAAAATCTCCGACCGTGTGTACGTGGGCTAAGACCTTCCCCTTATAACGGTGGTCAAGGAGGGTTGCCAACCAGTAATCACCCTTCTCCTTTATGCCACGTATTTTTGGGTTCTTTTGTAGGCTCTGAAGCAATCGCATACAGATTGACGCATGTCTTCCTCTTCTTCGAAGCCTATGAAAGTGCCAGAATCCTCCTCCTCATCCTCCTCCCCTTTCTCCTCCTGTGTGTTCTAGGATATAGGAATGATGGTTTCTGGATAAAGGGGGCCTTGAGAGGAAAGGAAGTCCTCCTCTTCCTCCAGTGCCCTGTCCATAATGCCATGCAGAATCTACTCCAGCAGGAACACAACAGGGATCGTGTCACTGATGCATGCACTGTCACGGCTCACCATCCTTGTGGCCTCCTCAAATGGTGACAATACAGTGCATGCATCCTTAATGATCAGCCATTGACATGGGGAAAAAAAGCAGAGGTGGCCTGGGCCTGTCGGTGTGCCGTATTCGCACAGGTACTCGTTGATGCATGTATAGCCGCTGCAGCATTTATAAAGTCAAGTTCTACCTGGTGGGCATGTCAGAAATTTCAGCCAACTGAGCACTGGTTGTGTATGACCGCCTCAAATAGCTTTTGGCCAGCACATCTTGCAACCCTGGGTACGTATATAGGAAATGCTGCACCACCAAACTGAGGACAGGAGCCATTATTGCACACCACCATTCCTGGCTCCAGATGGCGTAGTGTGAACCACCCCAGGGCCTGTCCCTGCAGAGCTGCAAGAATCTCTGCTCCGGTGTCGTTCCTGTTCTCTAAACTCACCAGCTGAAGCACTGCATTGCACCTTTTAGCCTGACTCTGGGAATAGCCCTTTGAGCGCTTAGGTGGTACCTGATGTTCATAGGACAATTCTGCAGAGCAGGCCATGGAGGTGGCGGAGGAGGGGTAGAGCTCACAGATCTAGCATCATTGCCACCAGCTGTATAGAGACGTGGGGGCACAACAAGCTTCAGCACCAAGCCCTGTCCTGCATCCTTTCGAGTTGCAAGCAGTGTTACCCAGTGTGCTGTGAACAAAAATAGGATTTTTATAACAGCTTACCTGTAAAATCCTTTTCTTGAAGTACATTATGGGAAACAGAGGCTCATAGTAATTACTAAGTGGGTTTATATCTCACCTTCAGTTTCCTCCCTATATAACCCCTCCCCTACAGGGAGTACCTCGGTTTTTGTAGCAAAGTAATAAGTGTCCCACAAGAGGGGTGGGAGCTCTGTGTCCTGTGATGTACTCCAAGAAGCTGTTATAAAAATCCTATTGTCTTTATCGTACATCACAGGACATAGAGGCTCATAGTAATAGTGGGATGTCCTAAAGCAATGCCTACTGAGGGGAGGGAGACACAAATAAAAAAGGCAGACCACCATCAGATGTGAGGACCTATGATGTTGCCTGTAGTACACTGCGGCACAAGCGGCATCCTCTTGCCGTCTTACATTCACCTGATAGAATTTAGTGAACATATGAATAGACGACCTAGTGGCGGCCTTGTAAATCTGATTCATAAGGCTTGGTAACGCATCGCCCATGAAGTGCTTACTGCCCTGGTAAAGTGCACTCTAAGGAGAAAACCTTTTTTCAAACCACAAGCCTGAATAATAACTTGATGATTCAACATTAAAACAGTTGATTTAGACGCTATCTGCCCTACCAGAGACCTCCAGGTAGCACCACAAACATTTGTTTTCTGCATATGAGCAGTCGCTTCAGATAGGCTTTGACTTCTTTCACTACAACGAGAGAGTGCAACCATTTTAATAGCTGATTTGAGTGCTGGCTGCCCATTTTTAGGGTCCTCTGACAGCACAACAAACGTCAAATTCCGCATCTGAAATAGTAAGATATACCTTTAACCGCTCTGACTATATTGAGAGGAATAAATAACTTTTCTTTCCGCAGAACAAGGTTCCGGTAAAAAGGAAGGTAAGAAACGTCTTGATTCAAATGATAGCTAAAGCCTTTTAAAAAAAAAAGGCTGGGTGAGGATTTAACATCACCCTATCCCTAAGAATAATTAAGTATGGCACTATACAAAAGCTGCTAACACTGAAACACTTGCGGAGGCTACCGCAACGGAGAACACAGATTCTCCCATTAGGAGGATCAAAGGAATATGGTGCATCGGTCCAAGGTGCTGTCCTTGTAAGCCGACAAAACTAGACTCAACCCTACGGGCACAAGTGCGACCCAACTGGCGGATTTATACGCGTTGTCCCTTGTATAAAAGGCTCGGATCAAGAATGCGAAGAAAGTGGCCTTTGAAAAAACAGTGACAAAGGCCGAGATCTGAAACTTGATGGTATTCAAGGCTAGCTTCATTTTTACCCCCAACTGTAGCAAAGACAAAAATTCTACCTATGACATACCCCCGAGGATGCCAGCTTTTGATTTCACATCAGGAAATATAGGCCCTCCAGACCCTATAATAAATGGTCCTAGAGGCCCTCTTTCTTGCATTAGGGCAGTTACCCCCCCCCCCCCCGATTCTTTAAAATATGGGCTTCAATAGACAAACCGTTTAAATTTAGTGATTGTAAGGCCAGATGGAATACCGGCCCTTTGCGAAAGCAAGTCTGGACTAGATGGAAGAGTCCATGGTTTCCCTACTGCCAACCTATGATCTCTGCATACCAGGATCTTCTGGGCCATGCGGGGGCTAGTAGTATTACCGGCTTCCCTTCCACTTTGACCTGCGTAGAAGCTGCGGAAGCAGCTGAACTGGGGAGTATGTATAACTCAGTGAAAAACTGATCCCACTGAGTCACTAACACATCTGTCCCATATACGAGTGGATCCCTAGGCCTTGACACAAAGCGGTCCAACTTCTCGTTGAACCTGGACACCCAAAAATCTTATCTGGTGGGAAAAAAGTTGGGGGGGGGGGCAGATATGAGGCCATTCTCCCAGGAACAATTGTTGACGGCTCCAGAGAGCCGCCTGCCAATTCTCTATTTCACAAAATGAATATTGCCGATAGGCAAGATACAACGTCCTCTGTCCAAACCAGAACATGGCCCACTTCCCTCTGGCTGCCTCCTTGGTAAATTAAGTAAACTACTGATGTGGCATTGTCGGATTGTACCCTGGAAGAACAATCCTGAAATCTAAAGGCCCAGGGCATTAAGCCAGATGTGCCATCAGAAACTCTAGCATGTCGAGTCGAGGCTCTCTGAGCTTGACCACTTCCCCTGGGCAGTGGTCTCCTTCAGGACTGATCTCCATCCCTAGAGGCCAGCCTTCGTAGCCATCACCTCCCAGGTAATTGGCATGAAGGATCTTCCTTTTGCCATCTTTGCTGTGGTTTTGGCGTATCCCTGGGACCAGACCCTTCGGATAAGGCTTAGGTTAGGATCTACTTGTTCTAGGCAGACAAAATAATGTTTATAGCAGCCTTGAATGTAACTGAGCATAGGGAACCACTTTGAATGAAGCCATCTTCCCTAACACATTAGCAAAGGTAAATGTAAGGAACTCTTTCTTGCCTTGACCCCTTTTTGGGCTGAGTCTCAAACACTCCAAACTCCTTACCGACTGTAAGAAAGTACGTTTAGACTGGGATCCCAACCCAGGAGTTCCAGATACTTGACCACCTAGTCCAGCGATGCTCCTGACTGATCTATCAGCAGCAGATTGCCTCGGTATGCCATTACTGCTATACCTTGGGCCTTTGCCCCGGGCAATGTGGCTAACCCGCAGGGCCAGACCACCAACCGGAAGAGGTGCTGTTCCCCTGCGAAGCACAGGCAACCTCTGTAGCCCATGCAACTAAACACATTTGCAAACGGCCCATATGTGTATGAGGACAGTATTAACGCCATATGCCTCTATGGAAGCGTGTGTTCAAGGAAGCAAGGATTCATACAAATATGTTTTAGGCAAAAACAAGAAAAGCATGCGCTGTATACACGCATACATCTAGCAAGTGTGCTATGGAACAGGCATCTTGCAAACATGCGTTTTATGAACATGTTATGCAACATTGCACAACATGTATCCATGCAGACATGTATTCCTATGTGAACCTAAGGAATCCTGTATATTTAAGGAAAACTTAAATTAACATGCCTCGTTATGCAACTATGCCAATCTAGGCGATCACGCATCCTTATGTGATTCTGCATTTTTTATACGATCAAACATTTTATGCATTATAAGCACTACTGTATGGACAAGTACTCTTTTGTGTGATCAAGCACCCTTATGCGATCAAGCACCTTTATGCAATCCAGAATTTTTATGCGATTTTAGGCATTTCTGTGCAAACAAGCACCCAGCGTCCTCATGCGACTATGTAAAAAACATGCAAATCCATACCAGAAAACCTGTATCTTTATGTGATCAACAAGAACATGTTCTGTTACTTGTTTTACCCACATGATGTAAATTCCAAACTCATGTATTTTATGCAATCATGTGGACTAGTAAAGAGGAAGTTATCCTCCAACGTGCGTTTCCGTTATGCGGGTTAACTGTGCATTAGCAACAGTGGTCACCAGCAACTGTGCAGTTGGTTAGCTTGTAAGCAAGCTGTGCAGGTTTTCTAGCCTGATGATCAAGCATCTTGGTGATCAAGCCTTTCTGCGTGACCATGCAATGAGGAAAAAGAAAAAAAACAATGCATATCTATACAAACATAAACATGCGTCTTTATGTGACTGTGTATCTTTAAGCGATGCTGTCACTTTATGCGATCACACTTTCTTACGTGATCAAAAACTAAGCATGTTTTGTGTGTTTTTTTTTTTTTTTTATACAAACATGTCCAAACATGCATTTTGCGCACACATGACCATGTATCTTTATGCAACCCGTTTGTTTAAGCAGCAACCTTGCGTTTAAGCAGCACTTGTTCATTTCAGCAGTAGCTTGTGCGATCTAGCACTGTGCTATTCAACCAATGTGTATTAAAGCATCTGTGCGGATAGTGGGATGAGCGGCGGGGCGTGACCGGATGTCAGGGTGAGAGGTCGCGGCGGGCTCAGACCTACCGCTCGCTCCAGAGACTAATGCTGCCGAGGTAGTGTGGAGGAGGAGAAGGGAAGGAGAAGCCGAACGTTGAGGTGCCGAAACGAGGGGACGCTGCGAAGCTGTGACGCCACCAAAGCGAGAGCAACGGTACAATCGGTTGACCGAAGGCGCAACAGCGGAGGTATGTGGAGGTCGCCACAGGAAGCTCTCCCATAGAGGAACATCGATCCCCATGTAATAAACCCTGTGAGAGAGGGAATCAAAGCGAAGGGAGGGATTGAGCGTTACCCCCCCCCCCCCCCCCGGTGGAAGAGACGTAAGATTCGAAGGTATGACCAGGAAAAGGGGGGTGGAGGAGGCGACCACACATAATGGATCACAAACATTACGCAGCTCTAAAGATAAGGCTGGTCACTCGTCCGGGCTGACAGGCGTGGCTGCTGCTGCCGCCGCTTCTAAACTTGAGCGATATGCCCATACGCCTAATCAGACTCCAAACCAAACACCCAAAAAGAACGTGCAAGTCGGAGAGGGGCGGCCGCAGAGTACCGCAGCCGTGCAAACGGTCGGAAGGAAGAGCCAGGGCTTGACGACCAAAATAGAGCCGACAAGTTCAAATAAAGCAATATGTGTAGCAGTCCGGTCGGACACTACGGGTGTAATGGGTGGAATATCGGAAGCACAAGCGTCCGTGAGTAATCCTTCTATAGAGAGGGGGACTGGACAGGACACTGAGATAGGTACAGAAGGAGAAATTTGGGCAAAAGGTAAAGAACCATCACTAAAGGAAATTCTATCTGCGGTGAATACATGTAAATTATCATTGGATGATGTATCAGATCAATTAAAGCAGATAAGAGAAGATGGGTTAAATCTTAAAAATGAAGTGCAGAAAACTGCGGCTCGTATATCAGACATGGAGGAGAGAGTCAGCCAGGTGGAGGATGATGTGCTCCCGCTGAAACAGGAGATGCAAATGATGAAGGGCCAGTTAAATTTGTGTATGGCTAAAATGGACAATATGGAAAATATTATACACAGGAAAAATATCAGAGTTTTAGGTTTACCGGAGAAAAGCGAAGGCAATGATCCTGTTGAATTTATGGAAATATGGATAAAGGATAAAGTAGGGAGCGAGAAGCTATCAAGATTTTTTGCAATTGAAAGGGCGTATAGAATTCCGTTTAGGATGGTGGAAGGAAGAAGTCACCCTAGACCTATAATCATCCAATTGCTGTCCTATAGAGATAAAGTTGTTATCCTTCAAAGAGCAAGAGAACTGCGTAACCTTGAATATAATGGGATAAAGATTTCATTGTATCCGGATTTTTCCCAGGAGTTGCAAGGACAGAGAGCCAAGTTTATAGAGTGCAAAAAGAAATTGCAGAGTCTTAAAGTGAACTATGCATTGCTTTATCCGGCAAAGTTGAGGGTATCAGCATTTGGGGAAAACATATTTTTTAATAGTCCAGAAGAAGTTAAATTGTGGTTGGAGGAAAATAAATGTCTGCTGCAACAGAGGGGAATGTTGTAATATGAAAACAGAAAGAAAATGGACATTGTTTTGTTTTTTTGGACTAAGAGGGAATGCCCCCATATTGCTCTGTTTGTCTCCTTCCCTTTCTCCTTCCCCCCTTCCCTTTTTTTTTTTTTTTTCTTCTTCTCGGTAGCAATGCGGACTATTTTTTGTTATAGAAATAAGAGTAATGGGAGTGGGTGGGTAGGGCGAGTAGGTGGGGAGGATATATCACCCTGGGAGGTAAAAACGGTCATGTTGGAAGCCCCTTAGAAGGGCCCCAAGTGGGACATGGGAGGGTTGGGGAGGGGAAAGAAAAAAGGGATGGGGAGTGTGAATGGATGAATGATAGTGAGAGAAAGGAGGTTGAAAGGATAGGGAAGGATATAGGTAGGCATGGAAAAGGATTGTTAATTGCACAAAAAATATTTAAGTATAAAGTTGATGTGTGAAATTGCATTAAATATGGTGGTCAGTGAAAAATGGCACAAGAAAATGAAATTAAGTGAGGCACAAGGAAATAAATTGTTCAATTTATATAAAATATGTGAAAAATGTGTATAGGAAATATGGTAAATTTGAGATACATAATATGTGTGGGATTAAAATTTTGGAGCACAGGAAAAAAGTAAGGGGGAGATCACGTGTGAAAACACAGAGAAAGCACGTAGAATGGAGAATAATAGTACGATATTGTGATTTAGGTTTTAAATATGGGAGTAAGCAGTAAGGTAGGGAATTTCACTAAAAAGGTTAAAATCTGTTCTTGGAATGTACGGGGGGTGAAGGAACAGCTGAAGAGACGTGCGTTATTTTCCATGGGGAATATGGGTAATTATGGGATGCTTTGTTTGCAGGAGACCCACCTGGACCGAGATACAATCAGTGTGCTAAGACACAGGAAATATAGGATACAATATCATTCTACATACACCTCCTATTCAAGGGGAGTGAGTGTCTTAATAGATCCTGGGTCGGGTCTAACCTGCAGGCAAAGCATCATAGATGTTAAAGGGAGATATGTGTTCATTTTTTGTGGTATAGAAGATAGAGTATGTGTGATCGCAACTGTGTATATCCCACCTCCATTTAATGCAGAAATATTATATGAACTGCTGAAGTTTATAAAGGATAAGCCTGGAATCCCAGTTATAATAGCAGGGGACTTTAATATGATAATGGATCAAAAAATAGATAGGTTCCCACAGAAGGCTGGTAGTAGGGAGGGACCTAATGGGTTGTTATTTCAATTCTGTGAAGAAACAGGTTTTGTGGATATATGGAGAAGGTGGAACCCCTTAAGAAAACAGTATTCTTGTCACTCTAAGACGTACTCCACCTTGTCCAGGATCGATATGGTGCTGTGTAATGAAGAGGCGCTGGGGATGGTGGAGAAGGTGGAGTACGAGCCAAGGGGAATTTCGGACCATTCACCGGTAATGTTTTTAATGACAATAGGGAGAGGATGTAGCAGAAGGGAATGGAAGATAAATCCATTTTGGTTAGAACTAATGGATAACATGGAGGGGGTAAAAGAAAATCTAAAAGAATTTTTGAGCATAAATGTGGGATCTACGTCCCTGGGAATAATGTGGGATACCTTGAAAGCCTTCTTAAGGGGGGAATTAATAAAAAAGATATCGCAGATTAAGAAGAATGGGTTAGCAAAGGAAATAGAAGCAAAAGAAAGGGTAAGGAGGTCAGAAGTGAGGTATATAAGGGCCCCTTCAGAAGAAAGCTCTAAGGAATGGGAAAAGAATCAGGTAGAATATAAAAGACTTATATGGGAGAAAGAGGAGAAGAAAAGGCAGTTCCAGAGGCAGTCCTTCTTTGGTGAAGGGGAACAAGTGGGGAGGGTATTGTCATTGATTGCTAAATCAAATCGTTTGTCCCCAATAATACCGGCGATATTGGACAGGGAGGGAGGTATGAGGAAGTCAACACCTGAAATAGTGGAAGAGTTTAGAAAATATTATGAGGAACTATATAAAGTTTCAAACTCCGAAGTAGAGGGGGAGATGCAGGAATTTTTTGGGAAAATAACATTACCCAGGCTGTCGGAGGAGGATAGGGAGGGCTTGGAAGCACCATTGACCCTGGAGGACAGAGCACTCAGTGACTTTTTAAACTTTTAGGGCACTTTCACACTGAGGCGGTGGGGGCGGTAGCGATAAAGCTCCGCTAGTTTTAGCGGCCGCTTTACCACTGTTTAAGCAGCCCTTTGCCTAGGGTTGCCACCTCATTCCTTTAAATCTGAACACATATTAATTACACAAGTTGTGTGGCTGATTAACCACTTAAACCCCGGACCATTTTGCTGGCCAAAGACCAGAGCACTTTTTAGGATTTAGCACTGCATCGCTTCAACTGACAATTGCGTGGTCGTGTGACGTGGATGCTAAACAAAATTGACGTCCTTTTTTCCCACAAATAGAGCTTTCTTTTGGTGGTATTTGATCACCTCTGCGTTTTTTATTTTTTGCGCTATAAACAAAAAAAGAGCGACAATTGTGAAAAAAACACATTGTTTTTTACATTTTGTTATAATAAATATCCCCCAAATATATATATAAAAAACATTTTTTTCCTCTGTTTAGGCCGATATGTATTCTTCTAAAAATTTTTGTTAAAAAAAAAAAAAAAAATCACAATAAGCGGTTATTGATTGGTTTGCGCAAAAGTTATAGCGTTTACAAAATAGGGGATTGTATTATGGCATTTTTATTAATAATTTTTTTTTACTAGTTCTGCCGACGTATATCTGCGTGAGGCAGTCAGCAAGCAGTTAAGGTGGTAATTAAACTCACTTGGTGTCTTATCTGAATTAAATTAGGCTCAGAACCTATGTAATTAATATGTGTTCGGGTTTAAAGGTATGAGGTGCCAACCCTAGCTTTGCCGCCGCTAGTGGTGCACTGTTAACCCCCCAAAGGGGTTAAAAGCACCCGCAAAGCTGCCCATGCATTCCAACTGGTAGGGACGGTGGAAGAGTGGTGTGTACACCGCTCCTAAACCACCCCACAGATGCTGCTTGCAGGACTTTTTTTTACTGTCCCTCAAGCGCACTGCTCCAGTGTGCAAGCACTTGGGCTTTCACATTGGAGTAACAGGGGAGGTGCTTTACAGGCGCTATTTTTAGAGCTAAACACCTGTAAAGCGCCTCAGTGTGCAAGTAGCCAGATTAACCACTTGCCGACCAGCCACCGCAGTTTTACCGCATAATTTTCAGTTAAAGCAACGTAGTGCAGAATCGCAAAAAATGGCCTGGTCATTGAGAAGCCAAATCTTCCTGGGCTGAAGCAGTTAAAAAAAAAAGGGGGGGGGGAATGCACTGCCTAACACAGAATGGTGCATTGTAATGGCCAATCTTAGGCCTGATTCACACCTATGCATTTTCAGTGCTTTTTACATTTTGCAGATTTGCACTACAGAACGTATTTCATAGGAAATCATGGTAAATGGACTGTGATGCAAATATGCAAAATGCAAGCACTAAAAATGCATAGGTGTGAATCAGGCCTCACTGGGCAGGTACAAAGGGCACCCTCTTGTGGAAGGCAGCACACTCATTGTGTTAACATGTGCTTCATTTTCAATTAATCACAGAAAAAAAAAAAACAGCAGCCTTGAAAACACTGACTTTTCTTTAGGCTAGGTTCACATCCAGGCTGGTGCAAGAAGGTGTGTAATTGCATACCTTCCTGCACTGGCAGAGGAAAAACACACTACTGCTTAGGAGATTTGCGGAGGTACACTAGAATGTGTAACGCATGTAGAACGCACATGTCATGCACCTCATTCAAATCGCACCCCCCTTGCAATCTGCAGTGGGTGTCTGTGCTATCTTAACGACACCCCAAACAAAGGTTGCAAAACACAGTGAGTTTGCCTGCACCAGATCACATTCCCAAAACGACCATGCAAACCGGTTGCAGCGCGGTCCCTAAATTGGTGCATGCAAGACTTTGGTGTGATTTGAGCCCATTCAAAATGAATGGGCCTTAATTGCACCGCAATCAACACAGTAAGCCTGGTTTCACTCTATTGTTTGCATGTGAATCGCACAGGAACTGCACCACATTCCTGTGCAATTCACATGCGAATCTGTGTGGTGTGATTTAAGCCCATTCCTTTTGAATGGGCTGAATCACACCAAAGAAGTGCAGGCACTTTTTTTTGACCAATCATGCAATCTGGTTCAGACAAACACATTTGTGACCTTCTTTTGGGGAGTAAACAAAAATTATAAAAAAATTATATTAAAAAAATATATAAAATAAAAAAAAACTACTGACACCACCAACCCCCTCCCCCCAAAAAGCATTTAAAAAAAATGTAAAAAAACAATATGTAAAAATAAAAACTACTGAAACCATCCACTGCCCTACTGACTCCATCACCGCCATATACTCCCCATCCCTTCACCAGAAGCACTGCAAAAAAAATAATTAAAAAAAATATTTAACCACTTAAGCCCCGAACCATTTTACAGGGGATTCGGCACTACGTCCCTTTAACTGACAATTGCGCGGTCATGCGACGTGGCTCCCAAACAAATTGACGTCCTTTTTTTCCCACAAATAGAGCTTTCTTTTGGTGGTAATTTATCACCTCTACAGTTTTTATTTTTGTGCTATAAACAAAAAAATAGCCACAATTTTGAAAAAAACACATTATTTTTTACATTTTGCTATAATAAATATCCCCCAAAAAATATATTTAAAAAAACTTTTTTTTCCTCAGTTTAGGCCGATACGTATTCTTCTACATATTTTTGGTAAAAAAAAAATCGCAATAAGTGATTATTGATTGGTTTGCGCAAAAGTTATAGCGTTTACAAAATAGGGCATAGTTTTATGGCATTTTTATTAATAATTATTATTTTTTACTAGTAATGGCGGCGATCAGCGATTTTTTTTTTATCATGACTGTGACATTATGGCGGACACATCAGACATTTTTGACACAATTTTGGGACCATTGTCATTAAGGCCCCTTTCACACTGGGGCAGTGCGGGCGTCGACGGTAAAGCGCCGCTATTTTTAGCGGCGCTTTACCGTCGTTTTAGCGGCGGTCTGCGGGCGCTAGCAGGGTGGTTTTAACCCCCGCTAGCGGCCGAAAAAGGGTTGAAACCGCCTGCAAAGCGCCGCTGCAGCGGCGCTTTGCTGGCGGTATTGCCGCGCTGTCCCATTGATTTCAATGGGTAGGAGCGGTTTAGGAGCGGTGAATACACCGCTCCTTCACCGCTCCAAAGATGCGGCTAGCAGGACTTTTTTCACTGTCCTGCCAGCGCACCGCTCCAGTGTGAAAGCCCTCCGGCTTTCACACTGGAGTGAAAGGGGCCGGTTTTTTCAGGCGCTATTTTTAGCGCTGTAAGGCCACGTACACATGCGGGGACTGTTCGCCCAACTTTGTCCGTCAAACAGTTTTGGCAAACAGTCCGCTCAAAATTAGCATGGACGGACATGGCCACACACGACGGACGAACAGTTTGCTGAAACCGTGCGCGATGACGTGAACGGCACGTACGACGGGACGAAAAATACGACGTCCTATACACTGCATTATAACTTTCGGCGTGAAAATCCTTTCTGAGCATGTGCGCAACTTTGTTTGACGAACAAGCCTACACACGAGCGGACTGTTCGCTGAAACAAGGTTTCAGCGGAGTTTTTCGGAAATTCCGAAAAACCTTGTCCGTCAAACTGTCCGCTGAAACTGTCCGCTGAAACTGTCCGCTGAAAGCCCACACACGAGCGGACTGTCTGCCCAAACACTGTTCAGCGGACAAAGTTGGGCGAACAGTCCGCCCGTGTGTACGCGGCCTAACACCTGAATACCGCCCCAGTGTGAAAGTAGCCTTATACAGCAATCATTGCTATACAAATGCACTGATTCCTGTGTAAATGACACTGGCAGTGAATGTGTTAACCACTAGGTGGCAGTGTAGGGGTTAAGTGAGTTATTCTAACTGTGGGGGGCGTGGCTGTTTATGACAGGTCACTGATCTCTGCTCCAATTACAGGGAGCAGAGATCAGTGACACTGTCTCTAGGCAGAACGGGGAGATGCTTGTTTACATTAGCATCTCCCCGTTATTCCTCCCCATGAGACGATTGCGGGTATCCCCGTGGTGATCGAGTCTGCGGGACCCGTGATCGGACTCACGGAGGTCCCGACCGGCACGCACGTGATGGCATGGCGGCAGATTTAAAGGGACGTACCTGTACACCCATTTGCCCTTCTGTGCCATTCTGCTGACGTACATTAGCGTGCGCCATTCGGCATGTGGTTAAAGAAAATAATAAACAACAAAATTGTAAAAAATAATAGAGAAAATAATAACAACAAAAAACTACTGACACACTGCTCTACTGACACTGCCCACTACCCCCAATCACTGTGAAAAACAAAAAATAAAGATAGTAAACAATAATAAAAAAATAATAATAATTATAATAATAAAAATAAAGAACTACTGACACCGTCCACTGCCCTACTAACACCATCCTGCACATACTACTCCCCCCGCTGTACATTCCACACTCCTCACATGCACATTAACCCACCTACATATACGCCGCACTCCTCTCCTGCACATACTACTCACCGCCATACACTCCTCACTGTACATTCTCTATTTAACATTACTACATTCCGTCCTATGTAAGTCATGTCAGACTCTATAAAACCACACCCCATTTAAGCCACGCTCAATATGTAGCAGGGTTTAGGCCATGCCCACCTCCCTGAAATGAGTTTTTGCAGGTTGGGATGTCTGAGAAATGCAAAATTTAGCCCAGCCAGCCTCAATCACCAACTTTGCCAGTTTCCACACAGAATCACAGACAGTCTCTCACTGACTCACGATTACCTAGTATGAACAGCAGAATGCCAGCAGCAGCATAACAGTCTGAGGACACTCTGAGACTCTCTGATACTAGGCCAGAAGAGAAAGAGGAATATACCAGGACAGCAGCATCCATGTGGGGGGGGGGGGGGGGGGGGGTTTAGCTACACAGCACTGTACAAGCACTCTGCACTCTAAGGCCCAGGCAAAGCTACTCTCCCAAGCCCAAGGCGTAAGTGGCACTGCAAGCCAATGGGAATACAGGGTGTAGAGAGCAGTGTGCAGGACTACATGCACCGCTGGCTCCCACTGTGCCCAGTGTGCTGCCTGGTGATAGATCGGTCAGCCTTCAGCCCGAGCCCGATAGACTGGCCTGGCGGTGTACCACAACATGCATGCCGGTATGCCTAATGATCCATTACACTTGCCGCAGTGGCATTATTATACTCTGTGTGCCACTGACTGAAGTGCTATCTGTCACTGGTGCCATGTGCGGCTGCAGAGCAGGGACACAATGCATTTCATTTTGAACACCCCTGAACCCCCCTTATCTATGGCCCTGGCTAGGCCTCACTCTGAATAAGTCCTAACATTTTCCTAGTAACCATTTTAGATGAAGACGCTAATTGTGCTTACTGATCCTTGAAAAATCCCAATAAGCCTATATTGAATGGTTTGCACAAAAGTTATAGCATCTACAAAATAGTGGATAGATTTATGCCATTTTTTTTTTTTTTACTAGTAATGGTGGCGATCTGCGATTTTTATCAGGACTGTGATATTGCGGGGGACAAATTAGACACTTTTGACACATTTTTGGGACCATTGACAATAATACAGGGATCAGTGCTATAAAAATGCACTGATTACTGTATAAATGTCACTGACAGGGAAGGCGTTAACACTAGGGGGCGATCAAGGGGTTAACTATGTTCTCTAGGTGTGTTCTAACTGTAGGGGGGGTGGGACTGTCTAGGACGAAAGAGAGAGATCGGTGTTCATACTTAGTATGAACACACATTGTGTCTCTACCCCCCTGGAAAAACCGGGATTTGTGTGTTTAGACACAAATCCCGGTCTGCCACTAGTGATCGCTGGTGCCCGGCGGTCATCGAGCTCGCCGGGCACTCGCATTGGCTCCAGGCACATGCCAAAAGGTGAAGTGATGTAAGGTAACAATGTTTCGCCCAGCCCTGCCATTCTACCGCAGTAAAACTGTGGCTGCTGGTTGGCAAGCAGTTAAAGTACGTGTATTTTTTATTCATTAAATTCATGATAATTAAAAAGTTGAACATAATACAATTTTATATATCAAAATGTTATTTTTTCAGGTTTTGTTTTTCGGCCAAGTGCATCCTTCATTTTCGGTTTTGGTTTTGCCACCAACATTTCCATTCGGTGCGCCCCTAGACTTAAAGAGGGATTTCACTGTGAAAAAAAATATTAAAAGCCAGCAGCTACAAATACTGCAGCTGTTGACTTTTAATAAATGGACACTCACCTGTCCCAGGATCCAGCGATGTCGGCAGCCGAGGCCGATCGATCGCTCGGCTCTCGGCTGCTGCCACCACCATTCTAGGTTAGGGAATTAGGAAGTGAAGCGATTCGTGCAGCGCAATAGGAATTGTCTGCGCTGTCTCTGGGACCCGTGTGTTTCCCAGCAGACAGCGCGCAGGGACAGGAAGAGGCATAGACTCCCGTGGGAGTCTATGCCCGGAAGTGGGTGTAAATACCTGTCTTTGACAGGTATCTGCACCCCCCTCCCCCCTGAAAGGTGCCAATTGTGACACCGGAGGGGGGGAGGGTTCCGATGAGTGGAAGTTCCACTTTAGGGTGGAACCCTGCTTTAACACCCCTGTAATGTTTGTTTTGCTGTCTGTGCCCCTGTTCAGAAGATTTCACCTCACTTTCTGTCCCCATGACAATTGGATTTTGAAAATTTTGGGTTGTTGTGGAAACAAGAATTGGTGATATAACTTCAGTGGAGACACCTTTTTGCCATTATAAAACTCTTACAGGAGTGAATTTCCCTTCCTAGGGGCAGATTTCTTCTCACTTCCTGTTGTCTCCCTTCGTTTGTAAGCAGGAGTCCTTTGTAAGTCGGATGTTTGTAACCCAGGGACCGCCTGTACTTTGAGTTAATATACTAAACATCTCTCTACCTTCCCTAGCTACTCTACTTCTGTCAGTAAGTGTGAATCTAGCTAGCATTCCTGTGGACTGTGATTGATATGTACTCAGTGGTATTTAACCACTTAAGCCCCGGACCAATTGTCAGCCTAAGGACCAGAGGTCTTCTTACAATTTCGCACTGCACTGCTTTAACTGGTAATTGCACGGTCATGCAATGTTGTACCCAAACGAAATTTGTGTCCTTTTCTTCCCACAAATAGAGCTTTCTTTAGATGGTATTTGATTGCCTCTGCGATTTTTATTTTTTACGATATAAAAGGAAAAAAATTTTGAAAAAAAAAGATATTTTCTACTTTTTGTTATAAGAAAAATCGAATAAACTAAATTTTAGTCATACATTTAGGCCAAAATGTATTCAGCCACATGTCTTTAGTAAAAAAAAATGTCAATAAGCGTATATTTATTGGTTATAGCGTCTACAAACTAGAGTACATTTTCTGGAATTTACACAGCTTTTAATTTATGACTGCCTATCTCATTTCTTGAGGTGCTAAAATGGCAGGGCAGTACAACCCCCCCCCCCCCCCCCCAAATGACCCCATTTTGGAAAGTAGACACCCCAAGAAAATTGCATGTTGAGCCCATTGAATATATATATATTTTTTTTGTCCCAAGTGATTGAATAATGACACAAAAACTTAATGATATATTGCTCACACATGCCATAGTTATATGTGGAATTGGACCCCAAAATATATTCTGCTGCTTCTCCTGAGTACGGGGATACCACATGTGGGGGACTTTTTGGGAGCCTAGCCACGTAAGGGACCCCGAAAACCAATCACTGCCTTCAGGATTTAAATATAAAACGCTACCAAAAAAAACTGTTAGCGATCGCAGGGATCAGGCCTAACTCTGCGAATGCTGCAGTTATGTGTTTAGTGTTTTGTAAGTGACAGTGATCGATCGATCGATACTGCACTTGGGTGGGCTGGGCGGAGGGGCAAAACGCAGGTGCTAGCAGGTATCTGGGCTGATCCCGCTAACAATGCGTTTTTTTGGAACCCTAAACTGCTGGGGACGCTAGTATAGATCTGATCAGATCAGATATTGATCTGTTCAGATACTATACCACTACGGGAGGTGTATGCTTTGCGCGTGGGTGTTAGCGGTACTGGCACTAACCTAGCGCTGCCTGGGGCAACACAGACCCTGACCCTAAAACCTAATTGATATCACCCACCGGGTGATCAGGGGGTTAAACCCTTATTGGGTAATAAATGGTGGGTTCCCTGATGCTATAAAATGCAAACTAACCAACCAGAGTCACCCGTAACACTTATACGGTGATCACTGGTGAAAGGGTTAACTAGGGGCAATCAGGGGGTTAAAATCTTTATTATATAGTATATGGGGGTTCCTGACGCTATATAAAAACCTGACGGGGAACCTAAATAACTAACTGGCTAATCAGCGTCACCAGTGACACTTATACGGTGATCGCTGGTAAAAGGGTTAACTCTAGGGGCAATCAGGGGGTTAAAATCTTTATTAGGTAGTATATGGGGGTACCTAACGCTATAAAAACCTGGCGGTGAACATAAAAAAATAACTAGCTACCTAGCGGCACCAGTGACACCAATGCAGCGATCAGAAAAACAATCGCTTAGTGACACTGGCAAAAGGGGGTGAAAGGGTTACCTGGGGGCAATCAGGGGGTTAAAACCTTTATTAGGTAGTATATGGGGGTCACGGACGCTATATAAAAACCTGACGGGGAACCTAAATAACTAAATAACTAACTGGCTATCCAGCATCACCAGTGACACTTATACGGTGATCGCTGGTGAAAGGGTTAACTCTAGGGGCAATCAGGGGGTTAAAACCTTTATTGGGTAGTATATGGGGGTACCTAATGCTATAAAAACCTGGCGGTGAACCTAAAAACATAACTAGCTACCTAGCGGCACCAGTGACACTAATGCAGCGATCAGAAAAACGATCGCTTAGTGACACTGGCAAAAGGGGGTGAAAGGGGGTGAAAGGGTTAACTAGGGGCAATCAGGGGGTTAAAACCTTTATTAGGTAGTATATGGGGGTCACGGACGCTATATAAAAACCTGACAGGGAACCTAAATAACTAAATAACTAACTGGCTATCCAGCATCACCAGTGACACTTATACAGTGATCGCTGGTGAAAGGGTTAACTCTAGGGGCAATCAGGGGGTTAAAACCTTTATTGGGTAGTATATGGGGGTACCCAATGCTATAAAAACCTGGCGGTGAACCTAAAAAAATAACTAGCTACCTAGCGGCACCAGTGACACTAATGCAGGGGGTTAAACCTTTATTAGGGGGGGGGTAGGGGGCTACCCTGGACCTAACACTAACTGCCTGACACTTTTTACTATCACAACTGACACTAAATGCAGTGATTAGTAAATAAATGATCACTGCAATCAGTGACACTGTGACTGGGAGTGGGGGTGGCTGGGGGTGATCGGGGGTGATTTGTGTGCCTATGTGTACCTACGTGTCAGTGTAGTGTTGGTGCATACTTACTATGTGTTCTCCTCGCAGTCCGGTCAAAAAGACCGCCCAGAGGAGAGTGACATCACGTCCTCCCTACCTGTGTTTACACTACACAGGCAGGGGAAGCTTCTCATTCGCCAGGAGCGATCGAGAGGGGATGGCCAGAAACCAATGGCCATCCCCTCATCCCGGATCGCTCCTGAAGCGAAACGGACCACCGCAGCTAGCGGGAGGGGGTCCGATCGGATCCCCCACCTGCTGGAAGGCAAGCACGTACCGGTACGTGCTTGTGCCTGTCGGTGCCATTGTGCCGACATATATTTACACGGGGCGGTCCTTAAGTGGTTAAAAAAAAAAAAAAAATGATTGCCAGCGTGATGAATGATAGGAGGTGATATTTAAGAATGCATGACATCTCGTGGCGAGAAGTTAGTACTACATCAGCTTAATGATATTTAAGCCGCTGTACGCAGAACCCTCCTCACTCTGAGGAAGTTAGCGTTGATTGGCTAACGAAATGCGTCAGCATTGGCGTCATCATGCATGTGACGTCTCTCGTACCACAGCTCGTGGGCATGTGCTTCGAGTGAGGTTATTGCTGTACCTAATCTGAACCAAAGGATGCAGATGCCAATGGTTTATGGGCTTGAGGGGATTGGATCGATACAGTGCATCCAACGGAAAGGGTGATGGCTATACTACTGAGGTGGTGAGATCTCCCTATGCACCTTGATCAATCCTTTATCTGTACTACTGCCTTGACTGGGACTTACCCATATTACTGCATCTAGAGGCTAATTTGGTCGGTTACCAGCTCTGATACACCTCACCTATAGGAGTTCCAGCCCCTGTCTCCCCAGACGGAGATACTACTTGCCATTGGATTGTATTACTTTTCTCCATTGCACACTTGCAGTTAAAGGGGTGGGCCAGCGAAAAAAAAAAAAAATTAAAAGTCAGCAGCTACAAACACTGTAGCTGCTGACTTTTAATAAGCACTTACCTTTCTAGGGTGCTCGCGATGTCGGCTGCCCCAAGCCGACCCATCCCTCGGCTCTTGGGTCCTGCTGCCGCCATCCAAAGTAAGGGAAACAGGCAGTGGAGCCTCGTGATAGGCTGAAAGCATTTTTTAAGGGTTTGTTAACTACTGAAGCAGTTTATCTGGGTTTTGTACCCCTTTTTCATTTTTGCCTGTGTGACACGACAGAGCCGTACCAATCCCCAAATGTGCTGTTTTTGTGAGGAGAACTACAGTAATATTTACCTCAGAGTTTCAAATGTACAGAAGTATGTGGGACAGTGATGGTCTGTGACAGTGGACAGCACACCCATGGAGGGATTGTTATTGTAGTTCACTAAAAGACTGAAATATTAATAGCACAAAATGCTGTGGCAATGTGTACTCATCTGAGCAGCACCATGCCCAATTGTAGGTGGACCATAAAAAGAAATGAGTCAGCTGCCGTTTTTGCCACCTGTGTGAAAGGAGCCTAAATGAATAATATATGTATAAAACATCGGTTGCGCTAACTCTTTAAATTCCACACTGTTTTACGTTATTTTACAAAAACCACAAAGTGCCATGCATATATGACAACCTCCCTAGAAAATATTAGATACTTCAAAAGTGCTATGTGACAATATAAATGAAACACATACAAAATATTGGCACCACTGCAGTGCTACCCCGTAAACTGGAGGCTCACTACCCCTTCTGTGGTGTCAAGTAATTACAGTGCAATACAGTGCCTCAAAACACAAAAAAATATATATCAAAATAATCAAAACGATCAATTACAAGGTACTATGAATATCCCAAGTGAGTGATCACTCAAATATTAAACAATTAATTCAAGGCAAAATGCATATTTCAAGTGCGCGATCACTCCAATGTTGATCAATTCCTCCTGATTTAAAGTGCTTCTTTTTATATAAAAAATGTTCCTTGTATTCACCACCAAGTGACTCCACCACCACCAGTTGAAATGGCCACTCATCAGATCAAATCTGTATATGCGCCTTTAGTTCATTTGGGATAACCACTCCTTTTTAGGGGTTCCACCAATTGCATCTCCAAACAGGAAATAGAAACCCCTCGTGATAGTTTTTCTCACAAAAATATATAAGGGACCATCATAGTGCAGAATATCAAACAAATTTATTAAAAGTGTTAAAATGACAAAATTTACACTTACATGTGCTTGTGCCTGAGCCGTCACCAAGCATGTCCAGCCATGTACGTGGGGATATAGATTAAAGTCTGTCCCCCTAAACTCCCAGTTCCCTCTGGATAGCGATGTGCGTTCCACGGTGACCGAGTTCATTCCAGACTTCTTCTTCGTACACCGGAAATGGTAAACGGAAATCCCAGCAGCCTCTACGCATTTCGCAAGGTTTGTTGTGTCATCAGGACGTGGGTACTTATAGTGTGATATTTTCTGTCACATATTTTGTATAAGCCTGTATGAGATAGGAGGCTTCACCCGTGGTTTAGCTGTGCTTTCCTATAGACTTCTATGATGTCCCGTGGTTTTGGTTTCGGAAACCACACCAAAGATGCAGCATGCAAGAGTTTTGGTGCACTTTCTGAAACCGCATCAAAACTGAAGGACCTCATAGAAGTCTATGGGAAATCGCAGCTAAATCGCACAGAAACCATGGGTTAGCTGCGCTTTAGCAAAGGCACAGTGGGGCTTGCGCAGTGTGAAATGGGCCTTACATTTAGCAGCCTCTTTTTAACTTTCTTTCTTCAAACATCAACAAATGCTATCAATAAGTTAAATTACCCAGAGGTTTAAACCGACCAGTGTGCAATGTAATAATACCTGTAGTAATACAATCTGTAGTACTTTATTCTCTTCCTCTTCTAGCACACATGAGGTAAATGCAGTGTGTTTGTTTCTTTGTCAGAATTGTGGAGGGCCTGGCAAACCCCGCCTCCTTCTGAGGTGAACATACTGTAGATAGGTGTGTGATTGGAGAAGCAGTGAGATGGATTACTAAAGGAAAATAAACTCTGCATTTTGCATTTGCTTCAGAGCTTACTAAATGAGGGGAAGTCTAGCTGACTTCCATCATCCCATCATATGCAAGGAAACATGCATTTATATTTTATATTTCTGTTGCATGTGATTAGGTATTCTTTGCAAAGTGAAGCTTCACCTCAATTACTAAGCTCTGGAGCAAATGCACTTGCAAAGTGCACAGTCTATTTGCCTTTAGTAAATCATACTGTGTGTGTGTCACAGCCAGTGACCCGAGGAGAGTGCTTTCTGTGATGTTGTGCCATTGCCAGAGGCACCAAAGCGCAGTTTTGCAAGCTTGTTTGTGTGGGGAGAGTCATAAAACAATAAGGTCCTATTTACATTTCTGCAGTGCATTAATGCACATTTTGAAGCCTTAGGGCAACCCATTGAAAATAAAGAGCTGCCAAAACACTAAAACATCCCAAAAAATCAGACGTGTTCCAAAATGTATAATGCACCACAGCCCAGTGTGTATGTGTGTACCCTGTGTGTAAGACCCCTTTCACGCTAAGGCACTTTCAAGCTATAAAAAAAAGGCCCTTTGGGCCTGGTATGGATATTAAGGGGAACCCCGCACCCAAATTTTAAAAAAATGATGTGAACAGCAATATATATATATTTATATATATAGTTTGCCCTACATACTCTGCATAAACAGAAAACAGAGGCAGGGGCCTTGGGTGGTGGTGTCACAACACTGTAAGCCCTCACAGATACTCTTGTTGGGTGCAGGAACGGGCCCTGCTTTCTGGGCTGCTGCCAGCCCTCTTTGCTAGAGAGTCAGCTGTGTGTTTGTGTAGCCAGAGCAACGACCCCCTCACTACCGGAGGACCTGTCACCTTCGTCAAGTACTCTACTTCATGACCAGCTCTTATACACTTCCCACCAGTTCATAGTTACCCATGGAAACTGCTCTCCAACTTCAATTCGTCTGCTTAACGTTTTAGTAGTAGGCTCGCTTCCTACCCTATGTGTGCTTTAAAGCGGAGTTCCACCCTAAAGTGGAACTTCCGCTCATCGGATTCCCACCCCCTCCCTCCGGTGCCACAATTGACACCTTTTAGGGGGGAGGGGCGTGCAGATACCTGGATAATCCAGGTATCTGCACCCACTTCCGGGAATAGCTAGCCACAGATGCCGCACACAGTTCCCAGAACACAACAGGGATCAGTGAAGACGCGCAGCACGCTCGCAGTAGGGAATTGGGCAGTGAAGCCGCAACGCTTCACTTCCTGATTCCCTGACAGAGGATGGCATCGGGGGCAGCTGAGAGACGATCGATTGCTCGTCATCTGCTGTTGACATCGCGGGCACCCTGGACAGGTAAGTATCCATTTATTAAAAGTCATCAGCTGCAGTATTTGTAGCTGCTGACTTAATTTTTTTTAAGGCGGCCCTCCTCTTTAACCACTTCAGCCCCGGACCATTTGGCTGCCAAATGACCAGGCCACTTTTTTCGATTCAGCAGTGTGTTGCTTTAACTGACAATAAAGCTGTCGTGCGACGTGGCTCCCAAACAAAATTGACATCCTTTTTTTCCCACAAATAATTTCTTTTGGTGGTATTTAATCACCTCTGCGTTTTTTAGTTTTTGCACTATGAACAAAAATAGAGCGACAATTTTGAAAAAAAAGCAATATTTTGTAGTTTTTTTCTAGAATAAATATCCCCAAAAAATATATAATTTTTTTTTCTCAGCTTAGGCCGATATGCATTCTTCTACATATTTTTGGTAAAAAAAAAAAATAAGTGTTTATTGATTGGTTTGTGCAAAAGTTATAGCGCCTACAAAATATTGGATAGTTTTATGCATTTTTATTAATATATATATATATATATATATATATATATATATATATATATATTTTTTTTTTTACTAGTAATGGCGCCATCAGCGATTTTTATCGTGACTGCGACATTATGGCGGACACATTTGACACTATTTTGGGACCATTCACACTTATACAGCGACCAGTGCTCTAAAAAGGCACTTATTACTGCGTAAATGTGACTGGCAGTGAAGTGGTTAACCACTAGGGGGCAGGGAAGGGGTTAAGTGTGTCCTAGGGAGTGATTCTGTCTGGGGGATGGGCTAGCAGTGACACGACACTGATCTCTGCTCCCAATGAGAGGGAGCAGACGATCAGTGTCCTGTCACTAGGCAGAATGGGGAGATGCTGTGTTTACACTGGCATCTCCCCGTTCTTCAGCTCCGTGACACGATCGCGGGCACACGGCGGACATCGAGTCTGCACAGTCATAGAGCTCACAGCAGGTGCATGTGCACAGGGCGGGAAATTCAAAGTGACGTGCAGGTACTTTACTTTGCCTAGCTGTGCCATTCTGCTGACGTATATCGTCATGAGCCAGTCTTTAAGTGGTTAAGGGCCCTATTCTTCCATGTACCACCATGCACCTCTTTTAATAACTTAAGACCAGGCATGAAACAGTTAATTAAACTTTGCTGAGCATTCAGCAGCACAGCACACATGAAACAGAGTCCAGCCTAACTAACTAATGCAGGCTGCTGAGGTTCATCATTTCCAGAGAAGCAAAGTCCATTCAGCAAAAGTCTAGTAAGGCTCGTTTCACATCCACACTTTTGAGTGTTTCTGCAGTGCTTTTTGCAGTGATTTTTTTTACTGTTCTGTAAGTGTTCTAATTTACTATCGCTGTTTTCTAGCTGGTCTAAAACCACTTTTGACGTAAAGGGACACTTTTTAGTTGCTATGAACAATCTCAAGTTTCTAGACAGAAAGAACAATATATATAATATAAAACTACATGCAGGGCATTGGACAAAGCACTAGGGACAAAAGTTTTTTTTTTAACGATCTCATACATTAATGTAATCTGTAAGATTACAGTGTACTGTGTTATGAATTTTCTATTTGTTGAATTTGCCACGGGCTCCGCCCCTGTGCGTTGCGACGCTCACAGCGAACGGAGCCCGGCACACACAGGCATCGGGCGGAGGACAAAGCCTGCAGACACAGCAGGGAGACATTGCCGGATCATGGGGACAAGGGGCTCCCCACTGACAGCTGAAAAAAAAGATTGGGCAGCTAAAAAAATTCAAGAAGAAAATGGAGTGGGCCCCCCAAAATCATACCAGACCCTTATCTGAGCATGCAGCCTGGCAGGCCAGGAAAGAGGGGGGGAGCGAGTGCCTCCTCCCTCCCGCCCCCTGAACCATGCCAGGCCACATGCACTCAACATGGGGAGTGGTCCACATGTTGATGAGGACAAGGGCCTTTTCCCCACAACCCTGGGCTGTTGTTGTGGAGGTCTGTAGGCAGGAGGCTTATCTGTATCTGGAAGCCCCCTTTAACAAGCAGGGCCCCTGATCCTGCCCTCCCCCATGTGATTGAGTATGGGATACATTGTACCCCTACCCATTCACCCAAAAAAAGTAGTGTAGACAAGAGTTTTTGACAAGTCCTTTATTAAAAATGTCTTCTTCCTCTGGTCTTCTTCTTACACTGCTGCTGCCACAGCTGATCCACTGAAAATAAAAAAAAGATCCTCCTCTGACACTGGCTCCCGCTGTTCTGTGTACTCTGAAATCTGACATTTCTTATATAACTATGGTTCTTTGGCCATCAGGTGACGTCATCCGGAGATCCCTTGGGATGTCACCACTCAGGGCATGATGTGTCTGTGACCTCACAAGGAGGTGGGGTCTCTGAATGAGGTCGCCTGATGGCCACGCCGATAGTTATATAAGAAATGTCAGATGTTGGAGTGGACAGAACAGTGGGAGCCAGCGTCAGAGGAGGATCGCTTTTTTTATTTTCACCCACGTCAGTGGTGGCAGCAGCGGTGGAGGAAGCAGACCAGAGGAAGAAGAAATTTTTGATAAAGGACTTGTCAAAAACTGTCTGTTGTTTTTTTGTCACACTACACAACTTTTTTTGGGGTGAATGGGTATGGGTACATTGTACCTCATACTTATTCACATAGAGGGGGCTCCCCCTTATTAAATGGCAGCTTCCAAAATCCAATAAGCCCCTTGCCCATAGACCCCCACAACCACTGCCCAGGATTGTGGGGAAAAGGCCCTTGTTCCCATCAACATGGGGATCACCCCCCCCCCATGTTGAGGGCATGCGGTCTGGTATGATTCAGAAGGGGGACACTTGAGCCTCCCCTCCTTTACTGGCCTGCCAGGCTGCATGCTCGGATAAGGGTCTGGTATGGATTTTGGCGGGGGGGAGCCTATGCCATTTTTCAAAAAAATTTGGGCGTGGGTTTCCTCTCAAAATCCATACCAGACTGAAGAGTATGGTTTTGGGGGCAACAGCATGCCCATTTTTTTTCCCTTGCATTATTTTAGCCAGCAAATCTTTATTTTTTACATTCAGATGTAAGCAGGGAACCCCTCTGGCAGCTGATGACTCATGGGTTGTTAAGGATGCGGTGGCCAGCTTCCCGGGCCCACTCCTTAGCAAAAGCAAAAAAAATGCAAATTGCGGTAAAAATTCAGTACTTGCGTTTTGAATGCAGGTATATTAAAGTCTACAACATGCAAAATGCTGCATGCACAAACATGCATTGATATGAACGTGTTCCATAGGAACCCATGTTTCTGCAAAAAGCATGAAAAAACGCATTGGGGTGAATGGAGCCTATTGGTAGGTTCCTAGTTCAGGAAGAATTAAGGCAAGGTGCCCCAGAAGGGGACCACATCCTTCAGGAGGACTACATGTTGCAGCAGTTCTTCTTCTGTAAAGCCCATGTGGAATGAAGAGAGAGAGTGAGCTCTGAGCCCTCCCCTGTGGCTTACAGCAGGGGTCAGGACCCAGAAAGCCCAGGAAAGTAAGTGCCCAGTATTGAAGTGGTTAACAATTTATTTTTCCGAAGACATAATTTTAACTAAAGAGAATTAAAAATTTTCTTGTAAGTGAGGAAATGTTTTAATTTCTGTTTTGACCCCCCCCCCCCCCATTTCCCCATTTTAATGAGGACTGGAAGTGTAACACGATCAGACTAACTTTGCAGCGGACCTGCCCACACACACCCGGACTTTTCCGGCAGACTTTTGAAATGAACGGACTTGCCCACACGGAGTAAAGTCTGTTCATTTTGAACGTGACTCCAGGTAGACGGAACTAGCTAAGAAGGTCAATGTCGCCGCCTCCATTGGCAAGATTGACACCTCGCTAGCTCCGTCAACTGGTATGGACTTAAAGGGGAACCCCTACGCCGAAAAAACGGCAGGGGAGTCCCCCCAAAGTCCATAGCAGACCCTTATCCGAGCATGCAGCACGGCCGGTCAGGAAAGGGGGTGGGGACGAGCGAGCACCCCCTCCTGATCCGTAACAGGCCATGTGTACATAAAAAAAAAAAACACAACACAGGTTTTTAAAATACTTTATTAGACAGCTCCGGGGGTCTTCTTCCGTCTTCAAGGGTCTTCTCGTCAGACTCCTCCGCTATCTTCTGCTCTTTTGCTAGCTCTTTTACTAGCCGAGGAGCCCGGCTTTCTCCTTCGTCCCCGCCGCCATCTAGCATTGGCCCGGTATTGTCGTCGCCGCCTTCTTCTTCTTCTCTTCTTCCTTCCGATGTTGACACGACGCTCTTTCCAGCCTTAATGGCAGGGACGTGTTGTGCTGCGACTTATATAGGGATAAGGGGCCTCTGGGACTGTGAAATCATAAAGGACGGGGTCACCATGTGACATCACCCTGTGACCCGGCCCCTTATCCCTATATAAGTCACCGCACAACGCGTCCCTGTCATTAAGGCTGGAGAGAGCGTTGTGTCAACATCGGAAGGAAGAAGAGAAGAGAAGTAGAAGGCGGCGGCGGAAACAAGACCAGTCCAACGCTAGTTAAAGAGCTGGAAAAAGAAAGTGGAGGCCCGGCAAGAAAAATCGAAGAGCGGGACAAGACCCCAAAGAGCGGGACAAGACCCCCGAAGTCGGAAGAAGACCCCCGGACTGTGGTGGTGTCGAAGGAGAAAGCCGGGGTCCTCCGCTAGTAAAAGAGCTAGCAAAAGAGCAGAAGATAGCGGAGGAGTCCGGCAAGAAGACCCCCGGAGCTGTCTAATAAAGTATTTTAAAAACCTGTGTTGTGTTTTTTTATGTACACTTTTTTCCCCAGGTGGTAGGGGTACATCGTACCCCATACTTAAGTAGGTAGGGGTACATCGTACCCCATACTCATTCACATAGGGTAGGGGGCCGGAATCTGGGGGCCCCCTTATTAAAGAGGGCTCCCGGATTCTGATAAGCCCCTCGCCCGCAGACCCCGACAACCAATGGCCAGGGTTGTCGGGAAGAGGGCCTTGTCCTCATCAATATGGGGACAAGGTGCTTTGGAGTGGGGGGGCCGCAGGGCCCCCCTTCCCCAAAGCACCCACCTTGTTGAGGGCACGTGGCCTGGTATAGATCAGGAGGTGGGGGGGGGGGGCGCTCGCTCGTCCCCACCCCCTTTCCTGACCGGCCGGGCACGGATAAGGGTCTGCTATGGACCTTAGGGGGACCCCCACGCCATTTTTTCGTTGTAGGGGTTCCCCTTTAAGTCCATACCAGGTGACGGGGCTAGCGAGGTTTCAATCTCGCCGATGGAGGCGGCGACATTGACTTCCTTCGCTAGTTCCGTCTACCTGAAGCCACGTTCAATATGAACTGACTTTTCTCCGTGTGTGGGCAAGTCCGTTCATTTCAAAAGTCCGGCGGACTAGCACACAGACGGGCGGATTATCCGCCGGACTTTTGGGAAGAGAAAGTCCACCAGAGCCCACACACAGTCGGACCGCCGGATAATCTGATCATGTGTACGCGTCATAAAGTATAGAAAAAAAGGACAAGAACTAAAATGTGTTGTTAATAAAGTTAAAACACAATACAAAATGTGGGCAGGGTGTTCATGACTTTATTAAAGTTTGCATTACAGACAAGTAAAATAATTATTTTTTTCTCTTTTACAGACAGATCAATATATAAAGAGTATTAGATTCTAATGCGCTATGGTCTTCATAGACACTATTTCTATGCATTAGTGAGCTTCTTAAGTTTGTTGAACTCCATTGCCATCATTGACTTCTGCAACTTCAGTTCCTGTGACAAGGATAATGCAAATTAGATATTAGTAAGAGACTAAAGTATATCAATCTAAAGCAACCTTTTTCTGTGCGTTTCTACAGGACAGAAGTGAAGGGAGATCTCCAAAATAGAACACAGATGGCAAAAAAGAAAAAAAAAGAAAAGAATTTTAACCCTGCTCTGTTGCGTCCAAAATTATTAAAAAAATTAATTTGTACATGCACTATTGAGCAAGTTACTATTGGTTTATTCTTAAGCCTGTTGCACACTGCTGCCTAAAAATGCAACATTTTAAGGCATGCATGTTTTTTTTTTTTTTGTTTTGTTTTTTACGGATGTAAATGCAGACCATTGTTTTCAATGTGCCTGTACACACAGGTGCACAAACATGCCCTGCATATAGATCAGTAAAAAATCGGAGATCTGAGTTGTCGGCCAGTATTTTTGCGTGTTTACATGCAAATACACACACATGCCATACTTCCTTCATTAAAATAAAATAAAATATTTTTGTTGCTTGTGTGTGCATACTTGCAAATATGTACATGTGGTATACTACCCATCCTCGTGTTTTTTCTGCCAGGAATGGCTGATACTCATACATCAGTACAATGTGTAAAAGGCCTCCTTAACCACGTGCCAACCGGCTTACGTCGATATACATCGGCAAAGTAGCACGTTCCCGTGAAACCCCATATAGGTACATTATCCCCTTTAATACCCATAGCAGGCACATGTACATGCCCGCTGTATGTGGTCGGCAGGCTCGATTGTGCACGCCCGCTGTATGTAGTCGGTAGGCGCGATCGCCGCCGGCTACCCATTATCACTGGAACTAGAGCCAGCACAGGGATTTGTGTGTGTAACCACACAAATCCCTGTTCTGACAGGGGAGGAGATGCACATCGTCTGTTCCTACTAAGTAGGAACAACGATCTGGCTCCTCCTCTAGTCACTCCTATCCCCTCACAGTTAGGAACACAACTAGGGAACACATTTAACCCCTTGATCGCCCCCTAGTGTTAACCCCATCCCTGTCAGTGACATTTACACAGTAATTGGTGCATTTTTATAGCACTGATCGCAGTATAAATGTCAATGGTCCCAAAAAATGTGTCAAAAATGTTAGATCTGTCCGCCGCTATGATGCAGTACTGTTAAAAATCGCAAATCCCCGCTATTACTAGTAAAAAAAATAATAATAAAAAAAATGGCAAAAATCTTTCTCATAGTTTGTAGACACTATAACTTTTGCGCAATCCAATCAATATTGTGATTTTATTTTTACCAAAAATATGTAGAAGAAGAAGAATATATATTGGCTTAAACTGATGAGAAAATTTGTTTTTTGAAAACATTTTTGTGGATATTTATTATAGAAAAAAATTATTATTTTTTTTTCAAAATTGTTGCTCTTTTTTTGTTACTAGCATTAAAAATAAAAATCACAGAAGTGATCAAATACCACAAAAAGATGGGAAAAAAAAGGACGTCAATTTTGTTTGGGTACAGCATAGCACGACTGCGCAATTGTTAGTTAAAGCGATGTAGTGCCGTAATGCAAAAAATGGCCTGGTCATTAAGCAGGAAAATCTTCCAGTCCTTAAGGTTAACTTGAGTTTGTCACTGTTAGAGGACGGCACATATCTGTGCGATTTTCTAAAGGCATGGGACAGGTGAAAAATTGATGTGCTAATGAAGCAGCATCGAGAGCAGTGACAAACTTCCACAGGGCTCAATGGGAAATGACTGATAAAATCTATCCTTTGCCATCGTAAAACTGTTGATTTACAAAAGGCAAATAGACTGTGAACTTTCCAAGTGTAGTTGCGCTCATTTTCCACAGGGCATAGTAAACACGGTGAAGCTTCACTTTGTAAATAATACCCAATCAGATGCAAGGGAAAAAAAAAAGTGTTTTGCTGCTCAAGTTTGAATGATGGAAATCAGCAGAGCTTCACCACATTCACTAAGCTGTAGAGAAAATTTTCAAAGTGCACAGTCGTTCAGGACGCCGGATGCATGGATTCCGCTGGGGGGGAGCCCACCCAGATGTGTGAGAATAGCGAATAAATATTCACTATTCTCACACTGAATTTTTTCCCTGCCAATCAGGAAGCAGGTCTGAGACCAGTTTCTGGTATAACCAGAAATCAGCTGTATATCTTGCAATCATACCCATTTCAAAAGTTTTTATAGCAGATCTAGGAACTTCATTGAATTTCAGCACCTATCCCTATTGCTACTCCTGTGCCAAGAGTGACATTAAAGCAGAAATAAACCCAAAAATAAACATATTGCAGCTTAGCAATTCTTAGAAGCATTGGCTGCAGTTGTTTTCTTTTTCATGTTTTTTGTTTTTATACCCACTGTTATGTTTCAACTTAGAGGGTTGAAACAAACCATTTAACACTGATGGGGTGCTTACAATGGTTAGCTTTTATTTTTTTATGCAAGACCTTTATCCCAAAAGAAAAAAAAACTGTTACTGTAACTGCCTAACAAGTGTAAGCTGGAGTCAATTTGAATCTGTTAGCCCTTGTACACACAGTCGGACATTCTGACAACAAAATCCGTCTGATTTTGTCCGACGGATTTTGTCTGAAACTTGTGCTGCATACACACGGTCGGACAGAGTTGTTGGAAAATCCGATCGTAATGTGATGACTTTATTTCGTTACGATGGGACAATGTTAAGGCTAATAGCCAATAGCTTTGGTCTAGGAATTTGATCTGAGCATGCGTGGCACTTTATCCGATCGGAATTCTCTACACACAATCGGACAAAGTCCAATCGGATCATGTTGTCGGAAAGTTTTATAGCCCAGCTCTAAAACTTTGTCCATCGGATATTCTGACGGAAACAGTCCGATGGAGCCCACACACAGTCTTAGTGCACCTACAACTACCCTTTCCCCAGATTGACAATGCTGCTGTCCAAAAGTGTCTGTTGCTCCTCTAGTGAATTGGAGACACCCTAAAGCAGAAAATGTATCACCAGATGATAAAAACAGACAATAGGTAACCTGCGATATATTACATTTTGGTTTTGAGTTTAATACAGTTTTAACACCTTACAATTTTGAATGTTAAGCAGGAGACAAGAGCAATATAAAAAAAGAGCAAAATTACACCAATTAATATGGTGATGTTGTACATTCCTTACCTGAACTGCAAGGGGCTTTATATTCAACATAAGCAATGACTTCTGTGGAAAAAAAGGATAACTGGTTATTCCTAGCTATTATTAACTAGTTATTCACCCTCTTACATCTATCTATCTATATATTATTATGTTGTATATCCCTGTATGTTGCGGTCGTTCAGGTGCTTAGCTAATAGTTTTTTGAAACCATCGAACATCCCCGCTGAAACCACCACCTGTGGAAGTGAATTCCACATCCTTGCCGCTCTTACAGTAAAGAACTCTCTACGCAGTCTAAGTTTAAACCTCTTTTCTTCTCATCTCAATGTGTGGCCACGTGTCTTAATAAACTCCCTTTCATGGAAAAGTTGTATTCCTTCCTATTGTGGGGTCACCAGTATGGTATTTATACATTAAAATCATATCCCCTCTCAAGCATCTTCTCCGGAGAAAATAAGCTCAGTGCTTGCAAACCTTTCTTCATAACTAATATCCTCCAGACCATTTATTAGCTTTGTTGCCCTTCTTTGTACTCGCTCCATTTACAGTACATCCTTCCTGAGGACTGGCGCCAGAACTGGCATACTTCAGATGAGGCCGGACCATAGTCTTGTAGAGTGGGATAATTACTGTTTTATCTCTTGAGTTATTCCCCTTTTAATGCATGCCAATATTCTGTTTGCTTTGTTAGCAGCA
The DNA here is from genome assembly GCF_037356315.1 of Lithobates pipiens. Taxonomy (NCBI): domain Eukaryota; kingdom Metazoa; phylum Chordata; class Amphibia; order Anura; family Ranidae; genus Lithobates; species Lithobates pipiens. The sequence goes on along the minus strand of NW_027507787.1, from coordinate 171,839,485 downwards.
GCTTGCCATTGCATGTCATTACTGAGCCTATCATCTACTAGGACCCCCAGGTCCTTTTCCATCCTTGATTCCACCAGAGGTTCTCCCCCCCCCACCCCCAGTGAGTAGATTGCATTCATATTTTTTCCACCCAGATGCATTATTTTACATTTTTCCACATTAAACCTCATTTGCCATGTAGTTTAGTTGCCCACCCCATTAATTTGTTCAGATCTTCTTGCAAGGTTTCCACACCTTGTGGATAAGTTATTGCCCTGTTTAGCTTAGTATCATCCGCAAACACAGAGATAGAAATGTTTTCTCCATCCTCCAGGTCATTTATGAACAAATTAAATAGGATTGGTCCCAGCAAAGAATCCTGGGGGACCCCACTTTCCACCCCTGACCATTCTGAGTACTCCCCATTTATCACCAACCTCTGAACTCACCCTTGTAGCCAGTTTTCAATCCTTGTACTCACTCTATGGTCCATGCCAACGGACTTTACTCTGTACAGTAAACATTTATGGGGAACTTTGTCAAATGCTTTTGCAAAATCCAGATACACCATGTCTACGGGCCTTCCTTTATCTAGATGGCAGCTCACCTCCTCATAGAATGTTAAAAGATTGGTTTGGCAAGAACAATTCTTCATGAATCCATGGTGATAACTGCTAATAATACCATTTTCATATAGTCCCTTATCACCCCCTCCAAGAGCTTGCATACTATTGATGTTAGGCTAACTTGTCTGTAATTCCCTGGGATGTATTTTGGCCCTTTTTTAAATATTGGAGCTACATTGGCTTTTCTCCAATCAGTTGGTACCATTCTAGTCAGTAGACTGTCAGTAAAAATTAGGAATAATGGTCTGGCAGTTTCTTGACTGAGTTCCCTAAGGACCCTCGGTTGCAACCCATCTGGTCCCAGTGACTTATTAATGTTAAGTTTTCCAAGTCTATCTCTTATTCTGTCCTCTGTTAGCCATGAGGGTGCTTCCTGTGATGTGTCATGAGGTTAAACACTGCAGTTTTGGTTACTAAAGCCCACTGATTCCCTCGTGAAGACTGAGGAGAAGAATAAATTCAATACCTTCGCCATCGTTCCATCTTTTGTAACCAGATTTCCATCCTCATTCTTTATGGGGTCAATATGGTCTGTCCTCCCCTTTTTACTATTTATATACTTAAAGGATTTCTTGGAATTTTTTATTTTTTTTGCTCTCCACCACTATGTGTCTTTCGTTTTCTATCTTAGCTGACCTAATTTCACCCTTACATTTCTTGCTGCATTCTTTGTAAAATCTGAATGCTGATGATGATCCCTCAGCCTTGTATTTTTTGAAGGCCTTCTCCTTTGCTTTTATATGCATTTGTACATTGGAGTTAAGCCATCCAGGACTTTTGTTTGCACTTTTAAATTTATTTCCCAATAGGATGCACTGGCTAATGCCCTTTTTTAATATGCTCTTAAAGCAAACCTATCTCTCCTCCGTGTTCTTTGTTCCTAAGATTTTATCCTAATTTTACAATAAAAAGAATAAGCAACTAATCCTTAGTGCTTTTCCATTAAGCAGGTTTATTCTATGCATTTCCAGATTTAGTCCTTGAGGGGCCCAGGACACTTCAACATAGGGGACCCTTCAATATAGAAATTAAATTATATGGCAAATAAAAAAGTGAACTGAAATGAATGATAAATCCCACACCTGTCCCAAACGTGACCAATCTCATAATTTGCTAACAAAGTTTTATTCAAGATCAGAGTGTGTTGGATTCGCCTCTTGATTAAATCAGTTAAGCGGGAGAGGGAGCTCCTCTCTCATTACAATAAATCAATGCTGTTCATTAACTTCACTTCCACCTGATGGTGCTGGGGCTGTTGCCTGCCACTTTCCAACATCTTTCTAACCTTTCCACTGTCCCACCCACTTGTCTCTAAATTAGGCACAGTCAAGTTAAAACATCTCAAATAGTAAAATAATATTAGAAGTTGAAATGTAAAACATCTCCTTGAAGTCATCATCCCTTTCTTTGCCTCTGTAGTCAAGCTTAACTGCTCCGTATCCTGACACACACAAACTGTGGTCAGTCAAGAAGCACAAGAAAAACTGAAGAGCTGCACCAAATACTATAAATACTGAAAAAATATATAATTATAAACAATTGTTTCATGCAATCGAAAAATTATAACCAATAGTTTCAAATATTCATAATGTCCCCATCAGTTAAATATCATTTGCAGAAGTCTATATAGTGACAGTTCATTCACAAAAAAGGGTTACAGAAAAAAAATCCATAAAATTAGACCAGGAACTAGGGATCACCCTGGAATGGGACCTCTAAAACGTCACTCAGATCTCCCAGACTTCGCACTCCAAACATCAGCTAGATATTGTACTAGTGGTAATTGAAAAAGTGTGTGTTTGTCCCTTTGGATAATTGTACATGAACTTTCGTGATTGCCTCTCAAAAGCTGTCTGCTCACAATCTCGCAATCACGTGAGGCATATCTGTGAACCTGAGGAACGTCAATGACAACCTGGCTAGTCAAGAAGCAGTCCTTGTACTGTGTTTTTTTTTATGTTTTATTGGGGATTAATAAACTTGGATGGGGATAAGAGAGAAATAGGATGCCCACTTGATTGAATAAAAAAAGATAAAGAATTGGGACTTCAACTATATACAGTCTCTATATATTCACTTCCAACTCCAGCACATCACTTGATTGCTGATCTCAATCTCCAGCACATCACTTGGTTCCTCACTTCCAGGACCAGCTAGCACTATGTTTTAGGCATGACACTGTCTCTACCAGGCCTTAGCAAATGCCCTTTGCAGGGCAAAGGCACTCCACTGGCTCTGCACCCATCCCAGACTGCAATCTCCCAGTCCTCCCCAGTCCTGACTGTGTGAACACACACCAGCCCTCCTGGTTGCACTCTGTGGAATTCCTGGAGACTTGCCCGGCAGTGTTCTCCTGCTGCCCCTCTTGCTCCTTCTGTGCCCAGGCCCACAGTCAGTCCCTCCCAGACTGGGGAGTTCCCTCAAAGGCCTCGACAGCCTAACACTCCATTCCCGTCTTCCACCTGTTACCAACTCCTCTCCAGCCGGGCTGACCCCAAGTTTTTAAGGAGACCTGCCCCCTGCCAATCCAGGTTGGGGACTGGTCAGGGCCCTCAGAACACTCCAGGCAGCTCCACCTCACCTCTCCTCCTCCCTTTCCAGAAGATTCCAGCATGTTCTGGAAAGAATTGGGAGGTCTCAGTGATGCTGCCTGTGAGTCCCCCAGCCCTGACCCAGAAGAAAAACACACACAGGCTTGGCTGCTAGCCAAGAATGGAAATTTGCCTACACTATAAAAAAAAACACATCCTAGTACTACTAGAGGGTGCTACATGAGTACATCTATATTTTACAAGTAAACATTTACAGGGTGCTTTCATAGTGGGCTCAGTGCTCATTCTACAACCTGTTTTGCCTCTGAGGCCTGGTTCACGCTAGTATGATTTCAGGTATTGCTTCAGTCACACAGAATCACACAACAATGGCAATTACATTATTTACAATGGCACCCATTTACATCAATGCAGCCCAGTTGATTTTTGGGAAAGGTACGGGTTCTACTTTGATGCGTTTGCAGCACAATTTTGGGCCCATAGACATCAATGGAAATGCACTCAAAATGTGTGTGAAATTTAAATAAATTGCATGTACATGCCTTTTTAGTCATTTTGTGTATAAACGCCGGTTCACACTTGTGCGATGCCAGACATCTCATGTAATTCGCAGCGCACTGCTGTTCACATTACATGCGATGTCTGTGCGGGTGCGATGTCAGCCATACAGATAGTATGGCTGATATCGCACCGCATTCGGTCCAAACACGCACAGGACCCTTTTTTCTGTTCGGACCAGAATCGGATCGCATGTGTGTTCACATATGCGATCCGATTCATGTCCGAACTGTCAGTTCGCAGTGTGATATGTGAGCTGAAATGGGGGTGTCGTTAACATATAATGACACTCCCCAGCAGTTCGCATATGGCAGTGTGAACTGCCATGCGTGTCGAGTGCGATGCGGGAACCCTCAGTTGATTTGCAGGGTTCTCGCATCTCACTAGTGTGAACCGGCACTAAAACCCAGTTTTCCTTCTCTTACAAAAAACACATGAGTGCCGGTTCATACTAGTGCGATACGAGAACCCAGCAAATCAACTGCGGGTTCTCGCATCGCACTCGACACGCACGGCAGTTCACACTGCCATATGCGACACCCCCATTTGAGCTCACATATCGCACTGCGAACTGACAGTTCGGACATGAATCGGATCGCATATGTGTGAACACACATGCGATCCGATTCTGGTCCGAACAGAAAAAAGGGTCCTGTGCGTGTTTGGACCGAATGCGGTGCGATATCAGCCATACTATCTGTATGGCTGACATCGCACCCGCACAGACATCGCATGTAATGTGAACAGCAGTGCGCTGCGAATTACATGAGATGTCTGGCATCGTACAAGTGTGAACCGGCACTGAAGCATGAAAAACACTTCAAAAAACGCACTACAGATTCAAACAGAAAACAGGATTGAGCTGCGACAGTGTTTCCTTCCTCCAACCCAATTAACTGTTAGTACAGTGTCTTGAAATTATTCATACCCCTTGAAATTTTCCACATTTTGTCATATTAAAACCAAAAACGTCAATGTATTTTATTGGGTTTTGTTTGTGATAGACCAGGGGTCTCCAAACTACGGCCCTCCAGTTGTTCAAGAACTACAATTCCCATCATGTCTAGTCATGTCTGTGAATGCCAGAGTTTTACAATGCCTCCTGGGAAATGTAGTTCCGCAACAGCTGGAGGGCCGTCGTTTCGAGATCCCTGTGATAGACCAACACAAAGTGGCGCATAATTGTAAAGTGGAAGGAAAATGATAAATGGTTTTTAAAAATGTTTTACAAATAAATATCTGAAAACATTAATGGTTTTGGTTATAACATGACAAAATGTGGAAAATGTCAAGGGGTATGATTACTTTTTCCAGGCACGGTATATGTGCTGTCAATAGACCTAGCTAGTAGTATATTGGATTACATGTAGTTATACAGGGCATTTACAACACAGTAGTACATTATTCTGTAAATGTAGTGGAGAGAAGCTTCAGGTGATAAATAATATGCAAATGCAGTATTACATAACATGATTAGTCAATTATTTAAATCACTGTATACTCCCAGTTTGCAACAATATTTTAAACTGCAAAAAAATTTAGTTTATCAGAGTTTATTAATATAAATGTAGGGATTCGGTAATTGCATGTCAAGCTTTTCTAGATGGCAGAATTTTCCTGTATTGATATTTACATAGCACATCAGAAGATGTCACTTCATAGTTCCACGCACCTGGGCTGTAGTAGTCATACACTATGATGTTTGCAGGGTGCAGATTGTCTACATGCATTTCTTTCTTTGTAGCAAAAGCAAAACTATGAGTTTCATGATTAAGCTGGGGAAGAAGAATACACAAAGATCAGTAATAATTTAGCAATGAATTGCCAGCAATACGTTCTAAAACAGAATATTATAAGGATTTTTTTTTTACCATCTGTGCTATTGCCTTTAGTACAAATCCATTAAAGTCCCCGTGGTTTTATTAGGAATGTTTCCTTCCAATTTTAGTATGGAGTAATGATTCTACTATAAATGGAAAGCTCTAAACAGAAGAAATAGGTTTTCTACATTTCACATTATACCACAGAAGGCACAGGCATGCCCTTGCTAAAGTGTTTGTCAATGAAAAAAATAAAAATAAATGTAGAACATCAGTGTACAGTAGTACATGTGCATTTCCCCATATTTTATCCCTACTTACCGAAAGCAAGTATATTTCAATGTATCCAGGTGAAAAGTCTACTCTTTCCACATCAGGCTGTTTCTCCAGCTAGAGAAAATAAGAGTATTACAAGCATCAGTTCCTTCCAAAGTATCTGAGGGAGCAATTGTTACCATGGGCTATATGCTGTATTTGTAATATTCATCTTATGGCGTCACCCACTTATCACCTTGGGACAAATTCTACCAAGTCCTTCTTGACCAGGCATGGCAAAAAGGAATTTAAGCGGTTGGCCAAGATTTTCGTCAAAATTTTCATGTCCACCTTAATAAGCGAGATGGGCCTAAAGTTGGCTCAAGAGCAATGATCACGGTCTGGTTTTGGAATCATAATTATGTTGGCGGTCAAGTGAGGGCCTGGTTGTTCTTTACTGCGTTGTACAGAGCCATCAGATGGGGAACTAAAACATCTGCCATTTTTCTATAATAAAGCGTTCCTCAATACATTGAGTTCCTCAATACATTGTAGCACTTCGGTTGTCTGTATATCTCGGTCCATTAGAGATACATGGGTTTCAGACAAGGTGGGTAGTGTCAAACCATTCAAGGAGTCAAGGTCCTGTGATTTTCCACTCTTATCAATATAAAACAAGAGGTGAACATACCTCCTAACTTTTTGAGATGGTAACAAGGGACATCTACCTATTAGCAAAAGTATATAAGCATAGGACACGCCCCCTTACAGGAGAATTATACATAAAAAAAATTAGTTAAACCCACAAGTTCTTTTTTTACCCACTACTATTCCTTTATACTGGATTTTTACATTTACAAATGCAAGCATTTAGAAAATGGATTAATGGTTTAGCACTGGAACAAACTTTTTGAAAGATAAATAGTGCATTTTATATACAACTATATAGGCCAGACCAAAATGAGAGACAAATGAGGAGGAAAGATGGACAGCCAGGGGACCAGTGACGCCCCGTCCATAGAGGGCGCACGGGCGCTACCCCCCCATCCATGCATTCAGCCCATTGAGCTACATGCCAGGGCTCCAGACTATGAATTCCAATGCGGGGTGGGTGTTTTTTTGAAGCACCTGATTAAAGACAGAGGCTCTAATAGGCTTCAAAAAAGGGTGGGCTCAGAGCAAGTTTCTCCCCACCAATAAGAAGGCAGGTCGTGAGACCTGTTTTCCGATTTGGCCAAAGCGTCAGGCGGAGGAAGCTTGAGGAGAGGATACTGAAGCTACTCGCACTCCAGGAGAGGACACTACAGCCCTGCCACACAGCCCAGCGGAGGGGAGTGCTGTCTCAGTGTCGCGCTGCTGAGGGGGCATGGGGGTGGTTGTTTCCCAGTTTCACCGCACTTGTTGGTAAAGGGCTATTATTCTTTTCAATAAAGGGCTATTTTGCTTTTCATGGGTCATATTTGGATGGGTCATCGCCAGAGCAAGACAGAAAGATCCAGCAGCTACAGCCGCTGATCTGTGTATTCTGACAGCTGCTGCTGTCAGACTACCTCATTTGCGAGGATGGAGGAATCTGGCAGTTTTTTTTTTTCATTCCGCCCGCTGGCGGAATGAAATAACAAAAAGAAAAATAACAGTGTATAGGTAGCTTAAGTCTCCAAAGGCTTGCCATACAAAGCAGAACTGGAGGACTAAAGTTTAATAATAAACCTCAACTGTCCATTCAGGAAGAATATCTGTGCTAATAATGTATTGCCAGCCCAACACTTAACCTTTCTGCAATGTTACACCAAGTTTCAGTATGACATTAAGAACTTGTGTGCATTAGTTATAACACATATCATGAGCTGTCTTATCACACATATTACTACAGCACAATGGTAGAAGTGCCTAGTGATGAGTTTTAATGCAAAGTTATGTGCACTACAACAGTATGCTGCAAACTGCATTTTAGCTGCAGTTCACAGATACGTATGCACTGTACATTGCCCTACACTAAAAAAAAAAAAAAAATTAGGCAGGACTTATTTTTTTGTGCAGTTAAGTGCACTTAGGTCCGCCTTTCTGTTTTGCAGGTGGACCTGATTGGACCCTCCAATCCTGTCTGCCAGATGGATGAGGGACCTATTACCCATCCGTCTGACAGATTCAATCAGATGGCATAATATGGAAATGGACAGGCGGTCCGTTTGCATCCGATTGCCCCATAGACGAGAGTGGGCTGTGTCTGTGTGAAAGTGTCTGAGGAGGTCATATGAAAAAAAGGGGGCCTAAAGCTAAACATATTTCTTGTAGCAAACAGAGCTATAGTGTGAACTGGCCACAAAACTGCATTATGTATTGTACTTACTGGATTTTTGTCTCCTGCAACTTACTGCTGAATGTGCACCAATATACGTAAAAGCTGGTGATTTTTGGTCAGGTTTTTTTGTCAATTACCCCAACTGTACATCTTCTGTTTCACTTCCACAGTAAAGAATCAAAAAAAGTGAGCCTCATTACCCTGATCTGGCAATAAATTATAATGAACCTCCTCTGCCAGTCATGGTCTTATTTTAGGTGTGCATATTTTTGTTGCCTGACCTGAGCTTGCTCAACCACTCAAAAATGTATTGCTTCAAAATTTAGTGCTTCACACCAATCATGCATGTGTACAGAATCTCACAAAAGTGAGTACACCTCTCACATTTTTGAAAATATTTTATTATATCTTTTCATGTGACAATACTGAAGAAATGACACTTTGCTACAATGTAAAGTAGTGAGTGTACAGCTTGCTGTCCCCTCAAATTAACTCAACACACAGCCATTAATGTCTAAACCGCTGGCAGCAAAAATGAGTACACCCCTAAATGAAAATGTCCAAATTGGGCCCAATTAGCCATTTTCCCTCCCCGGTGTCATGTGACTCATTAGTGATACAAGGTCTCAGATATGAATGGAGAGCAGGTGTGTTAAATGTGTGTGTTATCGCTCTCACTCTCTGATACTGGTCACTGAAAGTTCAACATGGCATCTCATGTCAAAAAACTCTGAGGATCTGAAAAAAAGAATTGTTGCTCTACATAAAGACGGCTTGGCTATAAGAAGATTGCCAAGACCCTGAAACTGAGCTGCATCATGGTGGCCAAGACCATACAGGGGTTTAATAGGACAGGTTCCACACAGAACAGGTCTTGCCATGATCGGCCGAAGAAGTCGAGTGCATGTGCTCAGCGTCATATGCAGAGGTTGTCTTTGGGAAATAGAGGTATGAGTGCTGCCAGAATTGCTGCAGAGGTTGAAGGGGTGGGGGACCAGCCATGCAGTGCTCAACCATATGATGCACACTGCATCAAATCGGTCTGCATGGCTATCATCCCAGAAGGAAGCCTCTTCTATAGATGATGCACAAGAAAGCCTGCTAAAAGTTTGCTGAAGACAATAAAACTAAGGACATGGATTACTGGAACTTATTTGGTTCCAATGGTGTAAAGCATCTGTGGTGGCAACCAAGTGAGGCGTACAAAGACAAGTGTGTCTTGCCTTCAGTCAAGCATGGTGGTGAGAGTGTCATGGTCTGGGGCTACGTGAGTTCTGCCGGCACTGGGGAGCTACAGTTCATTGAGGGAACCATGAATGCCAACATGTACTATAACATACTGAAGCAGAGCATGATCTCCTCCCTTTGGAGACTGGGTCACAGATTAGTATTTCAATATGATAATAACCCCAAACACACCTCCAAGATGACCGCTGCCTTGCTACAGAAGCTGAGGGTAAAGGTAATGGACTGGCCAAGCATGTCTCCAGGCCTAAACCCTACTGAGCATCTGTGGGGCATCCTCAAACAGAAGGTGGAGGAGTTCAAGGTCTCTAACATCCACCAGTTCTGTGATGTCATCATGGAGGAGTAGAAGAGGACTCCAGTGGCCACCTGTGAAGCTATGGTGAACCCAAGAGGGTTAAGGCAGTGCTGGAAAATAATGGTGGCCACACAAAATATTGACATTTAGGCAGTGTTAATTTCGTTGACTAAAACATTTTAGTTGATTAAATTAATACTATTTTAGTCGACTAAAATATGACTAAAACTAAAACAATTGAGATGACTAAAATACGACTAAAACTAAAATGCCATTTTAGTCAAAAGACTAAAATGGGACTAAAAATAAAATGCCATTTTAGTCAAAAGACTAAGACTAAAACTAAATTGAAATTTTACTTCAAAATGAACCACTTGCCGTCCACGCTATACCCGAAAGACAGCTACAGCGCAGACTTCATTTGCCGGGAGGGAGTTTGCAGCGTGCTCTATGATCAGCGAGTCTACCACGTGATCAGCTGTCAGCCAATGACAGCTGATCATGTAATGTAAACAAAGCCGGTAATCGGCTATTTTTCCTTCTCACGCTGATAGCTTGACAAGGAAAAAAAAGCAGATTACCGGTGGCTGCGAGAGGGACATCCGTCCCGATCGTGAAGGTGCCTACCAGTTCCCATCAGTGCCACCTACCAGTGCCCACCAGTGCCTCCTACCAGTGCCCACAGTGTCACCTCACAGTGCCACCTATCAATGCCCTCAGTGCCACCTCACAATGCCACCTATCAATGCCCACAGTGACGCCTATAAATTAATCAATGCATCATTACCAGTGCTGCCTATCAATACGACCTATCAGTGCCACCTACCAGTGCCCATCAGTGCCACCCATCAGTGCCCATCAGTACCATATGATCTGTGCCTAACAGTGTCGCCTTATCTGTGCCTATCAGTGTCGCCTTATCTGTACCCATCAGTGCAGCCTCATCAGCGAATATCAATGAAGGAGAAAAATTACCTGTTTGCTAAATTTTATAACAAACTATGAAACATGTTTTTTTTTTGCAAAATTTTTCTTTTTTTTGTTTGTTTAGCAAAAAATAAAAACCCAAGTGGTGACAAAATACCACCAAAAGAAAGCTCTAATTGTGTGGAAAAAAATGAAAAAAATAATGTAATTGGTCTGGGCAGGAGTGCCCAGAGCAAGTGGTTAACACTGGTCTGTAGTGGATGTTGTTCATACCTCAATACCATATATAATAACATATTCGATTTTTCACTCCAGCAGTATACAATGAGTTTGGAAATTGTAGAGAAATGTTAAGTTATGCATTACAATTTAATTACACCCATTCGATTTTAGACGACTAAAATTAGTTTTATGCCATGTACACATGAGCGGAATTTCCAACAGAAAAAGCCAATGGGAGCTTTTCATCATATATTCCGATCATGTGTATGCCCCATCGGACTTTTTACGTCAAAAATTCTGATGGACCTAGAAAGAGAACATTTGCTAAATATTTCTGATGGTATCGGGAAAACCGCTCATCTGTATGCTGTTGCGACGTACCAAAAACGATGCATGCTCTGAAGAAAGTACAAGATGGAGGCTATTGACTACTGGCTATTGAACTTCCTTTTTCTAGTCTGGTCATACGCGTGGTACGTCACCACGTTCTTGACGGTCGGAATTTGGTGCGAACGTGTGTATGCAAGGCAGCTTGTGTGGAATTCCGTCTGAGAAAGCTTCAGAGTTTACTCCGATGGAAAAAACACTCATGTGTACACAGCATTAGTCGAAATAAAATGTACTGGAGATTTTAGACGACTAAAACGTAGGATGTTTTAGTCGATTAAAATATACTGGAGATTTAGTTGACTAAATACGACTAAAACAATTGCAGAAGACTAAAATGGGACTAAACCTAAAATGGCATTTTAGTCCTAAGACTAAAACTAAATCGAAATTTGCTGCCAAAATTAACACTGCACTTAGGGCCCAATTTGGACATTTTTACTTAGGGGTGTACTCACTTTTGTTGCCAGCGGTTTAGACATTAATGCCTGTGTGTTGTGTTATTTTGAGGGGACAGCAAATTTCAACTGTTATACAAGCTGTACACTCACTACTTTACATTGTAGCAAAGTGTAATTTCTTTAGTGTCGTCACATGAAAAGATATAATAAAATATTTACAAAAATGTGAGGGGTGTACGCACTTTTGTAAGATACTGTATGTGACACCTACCTTATTAATACTCTTTCTATCAGGAATATGCCCCGATAAATGTTCCACCTTTATCACAACCATGTTGGTTTTGGGTCGTTTTCCCAAGTATCTACAAAAAAGAAAAAGAAATAAAGATTTTAAAGGTGAGCCAACTGCAGGATTTGTAAGCATGTATCAGGGAAATAACTGCATAATATAAGAACAACACAATAACAGGTAAAGGTTGTCCCAGAAAATTTGTAAAATACCTTCTGGTGAAAAAAAAAATAAAACATTTTAAAGATTGCCCATCATTTTTGGATGTTTTAAAGCTACTCATTTGCCGATCTCTGACCAGTCTTGTTGCCGCCCTCTCGCCGACCTCATCATGTACAATGAAGGACCAGCAGCCACTACTGGTCCTGCGTTGCACTAAGTGTAGGAATACTGTCCACATTCCAGTGTGGGAGGACCAAAGTGACATCTGACACAGGACCATGGGGTAAGGTAAGCTTTATTTAGTGAGATCACCCCTGATAAAATGAGCAATAAATCCTTCATCAGGTGGGGGGCAACATTCTGCACACTCTTAATCAAAAAAAGATATATAGGCCATACTGTGTCCAGGCTTATTTATAACAAAGCCAGAGTGGCTAAGTGGTTAGCATATCTGCCTAGCAGGACTACGGTCATTGATTCGAATCCCAACTATGGCTCTACCTGCCTGGAGTTTGCATGTTCTCCCTGCGCAGGTTTCCTCTCACACTCTAAAGACAAGCTGGTAGGTTAATTCGCTCCTGTCTAAATGGGCCCTAGTATTATTATCATGTATTTATTATTTAAGGTACTTATATAGCGCCATGAATTTACACAGCGCTTTACATTTACAAAGTACATTCACATCACTCCCTACCCTCAAGGAGGTTACAATCTAAGGTCCCTAACTCAATTTAGACACAAGCCAATTAACCTACAAGCATGTCTTTGGAGTATGTGTATGAATGTGAATTAGGGACCTTAGACTGTAAGCATCTTGAGGGTTAGGGACTGATGTAAATGTACCATATATATGTAAAGCACTGGGTAAATTCACAGTCAACACTCCATCCAAAAGCCTCATTTAGACACACAGTTGGAGGGCAGTAAAAATGTGTGGTTGAGCTGCAGATGGCAGTGGAAAGGGTGTTTATATGCCACGGTTGTGATGCTTTGCTCTCCAGAAAAAACTACACCACCTATTCAAGCGAACGGGGGAAACACTGAAAATGCCCCTCGACAATGTGCAATGCGCTAGGTTGCGGCTCATTTGTTGGCAAAAAATGCAGAACAGAGGTAGATGTACACACATATCTAAATCTACCCTTTGATGCAAATTATTGTATTAGTTGCAATTTATTTTAAATGTTTAGATCCTGTTTTGCAATCATAACCATGTGTCCACCAGTGCAGTCTTTTTCCCGCAACTACATACAAGCGCACAACAGTGAGTAGAGATAAATTATACAGTGAAAAGTCATCTCACCTGACAGCCAAATGGACTTCAAACATTGTATGGGCTTCATCACTACACTCTGCTGGTTGGGTGGTTACATTCACAGAAAAGTGGTCTTCATCGTCATCAGAAGGAACGTTGTAATGCAGATGTGACTAAAGGAGATCCAAAATCAGAAATCTACAATTTTGTTTTCAAAGCTCATCAAAAGTAGATACACGAGGCTCAATTCACTAAGATAGAAGAGTTGGTTTAACTTCAACCTAGCTTTTTTTTTTTTTTTTTTTTACTTATTTAAAGAACATGCACATTTAAAAGGTCGAAAATCTAATTTATTTTAAATCTTTAATTTTGCAAACTGTTAACTCCTCATAGGTTTTTTCTAATAGACCTTAAAATAAAGTGTACCCAAAACCAAAAATTTTATATATTCCAGCTTACAATCACTAGACATGTGCAATTCGTTTAGTTCCGTCTCTTAACGAATTTTGAAAAATTAGTTAATTCCGAAATTTACTAATTTTTCCATTTCTGAAATTACGAATTTTTCAATTTCCGAAATACGAATTTCCGAAATATGAAATTACAAATTTTTCAATTTCCGAAATGTCGAATTTCTGAAATACGATTTTCTGAATTTCCTAAGTATGAATTTCCGGATTTTCGAATTTCAAAAATTCAAAAATCTGAAAAAAAAAAACAAAACAGTAAAATTCAAACGCATAACTGTTAAATTATAGGTATTGGAATTTACTTTCAAAGTTGGCTGTTTGTGAACGTAACTAATACAAATTTACCAGAACTTACGAATTATCTGAAATAACGAATGCCGTATCTAAACAAATGGAACATAATGATCTAATAATAATAACAATAATAATAAAACTTTTAATTTTTGAATTTCCAAATTCTGAAAATCACTAGACATGTGCAATTCGTTTAGTTCCGAATTTGTCTCAACTAATTTTGAAAAATTTGTTCATTCTGAAATTTCCAAATTTCAGAATTTTTCAATTTCCAAAATAACAAAATTACAAATTTCCGAAATACGAATTTCCGAAATATGAATCCGAATTTTTCAATTTACGAAATTACGAATTTAGAATTTCTGAAATATGAATTTCCGAATTTCCTAAATACGAATTTCCGGAATTTCGAATTTCAGAAATTCAAAGATTCAAAAATCTGAAAAAAAAATCTGTAAAATTCAAATAATAACTATTAAATGCTAGGTATTGGAACTTCTTTTCAAATTTGGCTGTTTGTGAACGTAACAAGGACAAATTTATACGAAGTTACGAATTATCTGAAATAACGAATGCCGTATCTAAACGAATGGATCATAATGATCTAATAATAATAAATAATAATAAAACCTGTTTTATTATTATTATTTATTATTAATTTGTTCCATTCCATTTGTTTAGATGCGGCATTCGTTATTTCAGATAATTCGTAACTTCGGATAAATTTGTATTCGTTACGTCCACAAACAGCCAAATTTGAAAGGAAATTCCAATACAATATAATTTAACAGTTAGTTATTTCAAATTTTACAGATTTTCGAATTTTTGAATTTCCAAATTACGAAAAAAAGTGGAAATTTGGAATTTAGAAAATTCGGAAATTCTAAAATTCTAAATTGGAAATTCGGAAAATCCGAAACTAACACATTTTTTGTCAGTGCACATGTCTAAAGCCTTGTACACACGATCGGAGAATCCGTCGGAATGTGTCCTATTGGACTGTGTTGATGGATAATCCGACTGTGTGTGGTATGCATCGGAATGTTTCCGTCGGAATATCCGTCGGACCCAAATTTCCAACTTGTTGGAAATATTTCCCGACCAACTGGTTCGATCGGACATACTCCGATCATGTGTAGAGAATTTTGATCGGACCAAGCGCCACGCATGCTCAGATCAAATTCCTACATCAAAGCTATTGGCTACTAGCCTGAATGTAGTCCCATCGTAACGAAATTACGTCATCACGTTCTGAAAGATTGGATTTTTCGACAACTTAGTCCGACCGTGTGTATGCAACAGTTTCGAACAAGATCCGACGGGCAAAATCCGACGGATTTGGTTGTCGAAGTCTCCGACCGTGTGTACAGGGGCTAACAATCACTAAATATGGTTGCTGCATTCGTTTTCTTTTTTTTTTTTACTTTTTTCCCCTGGTGATCTGACCAATAACACGTCTCCTGTATCAGAGCCCCCATTTTGATGAAGGAGCACGGGGAGCAGCTTTGGACACTGGACCGTCTTTAAGGCAGGGCAAAAGGGGCAGCTGCCCTGGGCCCTGTCATTGTTGTGGGGCCCATAGCAGCTGCCTCATACTTGCCAACTATCCCAGTTTACATTCCCTTGTCCCTTGAGGTTTTAGTCCTGTGCTGTGTCCCGATATCTCAGTGTGAAGTGTTGTTACTAATGCTGCCCAGCTCTGACCTATTGTTGTGTACAAATGACTCACCTGCAGACCCTGTGTTTACATGTACATAACCAGCATTCATATGTAAATCGCAGTGACATGCATATGTAAATAGCTGAGGCCAACAGCATTGCTATGTAAATAAGGCAGCATTCATTCATGTATATCATGCCCCGCTGCAGTGAGGAAATGATGTGCTGTAATCTACAGCAACCAGTGAGCAGTATTACTGTACAGTAATCTCTAGCAGCCAATCAACAAGCAGAAATCAAGTGCTGTAACCTCTAGCAACTAATCAGTGAGCCTTAAGGAGTGCTGTAACCTCTAGCAACCAGTCAGTAAGCAGTAATGATATGCTGTAACATCTAACAACCAATCGCAATCGCAATCACTGCCTGATCTGATACAGTAAACTGATTTTAAATCTAGCTGCTTTTTATTGTATGTCTCAGAGAAGGTGGAGAGCGAAATTGCATGGGGGGGAGGGGGCCCTAAGAAAACTTTTGCCCAGGGCCCAATCAATATTTAAGACGGCCCTGTTTGGACAGCAGCAATGTCAGCCTGGGGGCGGGGTTGTAAGATAAAGAACAAAGGGCACACCAGCCTAGTGCATTACCTTATGCAAACATTTATTATAAAAAAAAGCTCTAAAGAAGAGGGGACCCCTCTCGAAATGCATTAGGATTTTTAGAAATCCATTTCACTCTTGGGACCTGTCTAGCAGACTAGGGTAGTCGGAGTACTTTGTGGACTATGCTATACCCAATTGTTATAATTGTTTATGAGTATATATTCATGATCTTTTTTTATAATGGTTGCAAAGGTAATGCACTAGGGCAGTGATGGTGAACCTTGGCACCCCAGATGTTTTGGAACTACAGTTCCCATGATGCTCAACTACACTGCAGAGTGGCTGAGCATCATGGGAAATGTAGTTCCAAAACATCTGGAGTGCCAAGGTTCGCCATTACTACACTAGGGCTAGTGCGCCATCTGTCCCTCATCTTTTACAGTTTTCTTTTGGCTTTCCCTGGTCTGTTATGTCTGACAGCATAGCCAGTGCGGGAGTCAGATCAACTGAAGCTCTCAGACTGTCTTTAGCCTCATATTTCTCTCAAGTGCAGGCAATTTGGTTTTCCTTTCTTTGTTTACATCATTGGGGGGAGAGGAGTGTTAGATTGACTAGCAGATTTAGATACACTTATAAATTGAAGCCTCACACTGCAGTTACAGAAGCAGTTACAGCATTTTTTTTTCTTTTTAAATAAAGATTTTACATGAATAAATAAAAGCTGATCATTGCAAGCACCCCTGCCAGTAGTAAATGGTTTATCTCATGACACTACTACATTTGCAGGAGAGCTTGTTCTGTTGAAAAACAATAGACTTAATGGCTGAAAGAAAGCCCAAAAAAAAAAGAAAACGAAAGCAGCCATCATATTTAAGAATTGGTAAGTTGCAATTTAATAAATGTTTGCTTTTGGGTTTAATACCACTTTAAAGCTGACCACTATTACCAGCTTGAATTGCCAAAAAATCTTCAGACACATTTTGTAAAAAGCACAGTGTGCTTTTCTTTGGCTTGCTTTGGGATCGTGAGAAACTAAAGCCCCATTCGTTTGAATGATCGGAAGTGAAAAATGCAGGGATTAGGAAACTGGTCACATGACAAACAGGTCATATGACAGGGGCCTCCCATCCCAGAATGATCTCTGGAGCATTATACTTAAGGCGGGCTGGGGGTTCACCATGATAAGGGGACCCATCTGTGTTTACATTTCAACTTCCATCCACTAACTGAAACATTAGAATTAAGACAGGTACATTTAGGAATAACTAAACTAAAAGACTATGGGAAAACTAACGGTTTACAATGGCCAACACTTACATTTTGCAACTATATGGCTTTTTAGCATAGACACAATAAATATATACCGTAAATATCCTGTTGAGAGTTAAAAATTGTTCTAATTACAGAGGGTAAAGTTGGGGTCTACTATGTCTATTATGCAGGGGGCTGCATTGCTGTAACAAAGCAAAGGTAGGGGACATGAGCCACTGAAAAGGTGACCATAATACCTTTTCTAGAGGGAACCTCTAGCTGGATTTTTGTGGGCAAATAACAGAAGCATATTAAAGATGGGTTCCAGTCTCCTTTGGAAAAAAATAACCTTATGCCACGTACACACGATCAGACTATGCGCCGGACTTAGTCTGGCGGACAAACCGCCGGAAAGTCCGCCAGACCTTCTGAACGAGCGGACCTGCCCACACACAACCGGACTTTTTGCCCGGTCTTCTGTTGCCTCTGTCACCACCTTCTCTTCTTCTTCCTTGAGATGTTGACTCAACGCTGTCTCTGGCTGCAATGACAGGGACGTGTTGCGCGGCGACTTATATAGGCACAATGGGCGGGGTCACTGGGTGATGTCCCCGCCAATTATGATGTCACAGTCCCAGCATCCTCTGGGACATCCCTGTCCCCACCACTGCATCCTAATTGCTATGCCACTCTGATAAGTCACATCTGCTCTGCATTATATCAGGATAACTAAGTATATACATGACTTTCTCTACTCCTTTTAAAGGTTCACCAAGTGCTGCTTATGTGGTATAGTATATTTTAAACGTGGGTTAAGACTGAGGGAAAAGACAGCATTCTGCTCACTTGTATATAAACACAGCCACTTCCTTTGATAGAGACTGTGTAAATCCCAGGTACTTTTGGTAGGTCCACCGTTTGTAGGAGAAAGCTGTTACGCTCGTCTAGATGAATCTCTTTGTGGAATCCCGAATCTCCATCAATAGTCACAGTTGAGTCTACCTTCTTGTGGCCGCTGACTTTGGCATATTTAGCAAGAGCTTGAAGTGCTACGGTAGTGTCCTGTAAGAATTAACTACATTGTAATTTGTCTATGCAATAAGCAGTATATATATATATATATATATATATATATATATATATATATATATATATATATATATAGTGAAGGAAAATAGTTTTTGTTTCCCTGTTGATTTTGTACATTTGCCCACTGAAAAAAATGAACAGTCTATAATTTCAATGGTAGGTTTTTTTTTAACAGTGAGAGATAGAATAACATCAAGAAAAAAAAAATGCATTTCAAAAAATGTATAAATTGATTTGCATTTTAATGAGTGAAATAAGTGTTTGACCCCTTCGCAAAACCTAACTTAGTACTTGGTGGCAAAACGCTTGTTGGCAATCACAGAGGTCAAATGTTTCTTGTAGTCCTCTCCAAGTCATTAAGGTTTCAAGGCTGAGATTTGGTAACTTGAACCCTCAGCTCCCTCTACATATTTTCCATGGGATTAAGGTCTGGAGACTGGCTAGACCACGCCAGGACCTTAATTTGCTTCTTCTTGAGTCACTCCTTTGTTGCATTGGCTGTGTTTTGGGTCATTGTCATGCTGGAATACCCACCCACAACCCATTTTCAATGCCCTGACTGAAGGAAGGAGGTTCTCCCCCAAGACCTGTCCCTCGTCCCTTTGATGCAGTGAAGTTGCCCTGTCCCCTTAGCAGAAAAACACCCGCAAAGCATGATGTTTCCACCTCCATGTTTGTTGGTGGGGATGTGTTCTTGGGGTCATAGGCAGCAATCCTTCTCCAAACATGGCGAGTTGATGCCAAATGGCTCGATTTTGGTCTCATCTGACCACAACACTTTCACCCAGTTCTCCTCTGAATCGTTTAGATGTTCATTAGCAAACTTCAGATGGGCCTGTACATGTGCTTTCTTTAGCTGGGGGACCTTGTAGGCACTGCAGTATTTCAGTCCTTTGCAGCGTAGTGTGTTACCAATTGTTTTCTTGGTGACTATGGTCCCAGCTGCCTTAAGATCATTGACAAGATTCCCCAGTGTAGTTCTGGGCTGATTCCTCACCAGTCTCATAATCATTGAAACTTCATGTGGTGAGATCTTGCATCGAGCCCCAGACCAAGGGAGAATGACAGTTATTTTGTGTTTCTTCCATTTGCGAATAATCGCACCAACTGTTGTCACCCTTTCACCAAGCTGCTTGCTGATGGTCTTGTATCCCATTCCAGCCTTTTGTAGGTCTACAATCTTGTCCCAGACATCCTTGGACAGCTCTTTGGTCTTGGCCATTGTGAAGAGATTTGAATCTGATCGATTCATTGTTTCTGTGGACAGGTATCTTTTATACAGGTAACACGCTGAGATTAGGAGCACTCCCTTTAAGAGAGTGCTCCTAATTTCAGCTCATTACCTCTATAGAAGACACCTGGGAGCCAGAAATCTTGCTGTTTGATAGGGGATCAAGTACTTATTTCACTCAATAAAATGCAAATCGATTTATAACTTTTTTTAAATGCATATTTCTGGATAATGTTGTTTATATTCTATCTCTCACTGTTAGAATAAACCTACCATTAAAATTATAGACTGATCATTTCTTATCAGTGGGAAAACATACAAAATCAGCAGTGGATCAAATACTTTTTTTTTCACTCACTGTATATTAAAAGAAAGAAATACAGTCATTTTAAATTGTTCATATTCAAACATGTAAATTGATTTTTAAATGTTGCCTTAAAGCATTTGTTAACTGCCCCCACCCAAAAAAAAAAAACTGATTCTGTTCCCTTAAAGCATGTGCTTGTGCTGTGTCATTTGGCCCCCTGTATACCCTAAAAAACCTGGCTGATCCTGCCTCACTATGCCCTCCCCTCTGCAAACTGACCACAATAATTATGACTGCTGAGTCCTGACACCGTTGTCAGTTTGCGTAATTCCGTCATTCCCCTCCCTGCTCGTACCAGTGTCTGCCCCCCCCCCAGCTCCTGTTGCTCTCATATCTTCTAATGAATTGTCTTATCCCCTCTGTACCATTAGAACATGTGTCCCTGTGCCTGTGTAATGTAAAAAAATCACCCGATCTGTACCTGTATAAACACGGCTCCCTGCGCTCATCTGATTGTTGGTGCCCAGAGCGGAGCTTCTATCGGTACAGATCAGTGGCTTTTTTTTACATTACACAGGCACAGGGACACATGTTATAATGGTACAGAGGGGATAAGACAATTTATTAGAAGTGGGTTAACAACCACTTTAACCAACCCAACAGTCTAACAGTATCCTCTAACTGCAAACATCATATGTATCTCTGTTATAAATGAAATCCTCCTCTGTGCATCCCAGGAGTCCCCAGGCAAAGGACTTCCAGAATCCTCATATATGCTCCTACTTAGAGCTTTGGCACATCACCTCCCTGCCCAATAATAATCATCCTAAGTAATAATCCCTCTATTGAAATAACGGTAATAGGTAATATAGTAATATAAAGTATAGTAGTGAAAGGTAGTAGGTAGTACAATAATGTATGTTAAAGTAGAACTGTAATAAACAAAGTGAATATTATGTTAATAATGTTAATTTTTTCTAAGCAGTGTACCTTTTTGTCTGCAAAAATAGCAATGCACTTCCTGCTATGTTACTGTGCCTAGGCACTCCTGTGCCTACGACCTAACTGCTGTGTATCTGCAGTGTAAGATTCCACCACTGCTGCACCTGTCTGCTAGTACACATGTGCAATGTGAATTCAAAATGGAAACATATTGCAATTAATACAGTAAGGGCAATAAGATGATTCTTACAGCTAAATAGAACAAAAAGAATAAAATAGAAATTAAAAGAATAGAAAAAAATAGAACAGAATAGAATAGAAAAGAAAATATAAGAGTAGAATAGAACGTAATAAAAAATAATAAAATATAACATAAGATAGTAGAAATAAAAGAGAATAAAACAAACAGAAAAAATAGAACAGAATAGAATAAAACAGAATAGAACAGAAAAGATTAGAATATAATAAAATCGAATAACACTGAAAATAAAACAATAGTATAAAAACAAAATAGAGTAAAATAGAAGGAATATAACTGTCTTTCGAATTTCGTATTGATTAGAAAATAACGAATATACAAAAAGAATCTGAATATACATAACACATTTTGAAAACAAAACATTCTAAGATAACAAATATTATAAAATGAAATTATTACCTTACAAATATGAAACAAAGTGAATGTTTTTGTCCTGTACATCTCTACCTGCTAGTCTCAGAAGATTTTGAGTTAGTTTTAGTGATGACACTACTTTTTTCTACTCATTGTTCTCCCTGCTGAAAGCTCAGACATTAATGAGCCCTGTCTCTACCAAGATGGCCACCCCTATAGAGACACAGGAGTTGCTTTTCTAAAACTGGAGAGTGTAAAATCTGGTGTAGCTGTGTATGGTAGCCAGTCTGTTTCTAAGGCCCTTTTCACACGGGTGGACTGTTCAGGTTTTTTAGACGGACCTGAATGGATGCTCCATACAGGTCTATGGAGCGACAGATGTGAGCAGTGACATGTCCGCTGACATCTGACCCACTCCGATCCGCTAAAGTGTGACAGATGGAAACCCTATTTTTCCATCCGTCTGGTGGATCTGATCGGATGAAAACGGACTCTACGGTCCGTCTTCATCCAATCCCCCATAGAGGAGAGTGGCGCTCTGACAGGTCGGTCCCTGCTCAGTGTGCAGAGACAGATCTGTCATCTGCCTGCTCAGCGGGGATCGACGGAGTGATTCCTGCTAAGCAAAGTGAAGCCCGTACATGGACATGTCCGTGTGAAAAGCCCCTAACTTCAGCTTGTTCAATTAAGATTTGGCAAAACAAACCTGGAAGCCGATTGAATTCTCTGCAAATCTGCACCAGATTTTGCACTCACCAGTTTTAGTAAATCAACTGTATAGTGCAGAACAAGGCATGTTAACCTCCCTGGCGGTATGATTATTTCGGATTTTAGGTGCTGAAAGCGGTACAATTATTTTGCATGGAAATTTGGCGTTTTATATTGTAGGCCTGTAATTCTTAGGAATAACTCTCTTAAAGAGGCATTCCACCTAAAAAAAAAAATATTAAAAGCCAGCAGCTATAAATACTACAGCTGCTGACTTTTAATAAATGGACACTCACCTGTCCCAGGTTCCAGCGATGCCGAGTCCGATCGATCGCTCGGCTCTCGGCTGCTGCCGTCACCATTCTAGGTGAGGGAATCAGGAAGTGAAGCGAATCGGCTTCACTTCCCGGTTCCCTACTGCGCATGCGCGAGTCGCGAATCGAAATAGGAATTGTCCGCGCTGTCACTGGGACCCGTGTGTGTCCCAGCAGACAGCGCGGCAGGACAGGAAATGACAGACTCCCATGGGAGTCTATGCCTGGAAGTGGGTGTAAATACCTGTCTTTGACAGGTATCTCCACCCCCCTCCCCCCTGTAAGGTGCCAATTGTGACACCGGAGGGGGGAGGGTTCCGATCAGCGGAAGTTGCACTTTAGGGTGGAACCCCGCTTTAAATCTGTTCAAACAAGAGTCTAGTAGACATCCTGGGTATGATAAAGTTTATAATATAATAAATAACTATAAATAATGATAACAAATAATAAAAAGTATTCAATAATGTAATCAAATCCAAAAACACTGAAATTTGCTCATTTGCAGAATTGTCGCTGTCATTCGATTTAGTGTTTGATGATGGATCTCCCCACAAATCGCTATCGCTCAATTCTGCAAGTGATTTGAATTTATTATCGCTGTTTTCTAGCTGGTCTAAAACCACTTTTGACATAAAGGGACACTTTTTGGTTGCTATGGACAATCTCCAAATTCCAGGCAGAAAAAAACAGTATTTATAATATAAAAGTGCATGCAGGGCACTGGACAGACCACTAGGAACAAATGGGGTGAGTATTTTTTTTTATACAGTACTGTAATCTGTAAGATTACAGTACTGTATGTGTATTGTGTATTTTTATTTTTTTTTATTTGATGCCGATCTCCGCTCCCGTGCGTCGTAACGTCGCAGGGAACGGAGCTCGGCGGCACTCGGGCACTGTGTGAATCGAGCGGAGGACGGCTCGCACACACAGTGGGGAGGACATCGGTGGATCCAGGGGACACGGTAAGTAAGTCTCCCTGTATCCAGCGATGCGATCCCGAGTCTGGCTCGGGGTTACTGCTCGTGGTACTGAAATCCCAGCCCGAGCCAGACTTGGGATTACCACCAGGGAGGTTAAGTCATTAATGGTGAAAGATCAGCAGGAAGCTGGAGCAGGAAGACCACAGGTAGGAGAACAGGCTATGTATACGTTTTGCTGCTGTCTTTGTGACAGTGGTGATTTCTGTACTGTACAACACCTGCTGATTGGTGTCACTGTCTAGGGGCAGGCTGTCAAATAATGCAGTATGTTAAGGCCCGTTTCACACATACAGAGGATTTCTCAGTTTTTTCATTCATCCGTTGATGGATGAAAAACGGACATCAATGCATCTCTATAGAAAAATGGATGTAAACAGATGATCATCCATTTATATCAGTTTACATCTGCACCATCAACATCCGTTTTCTGAAATGGATCAATGCCCTATTTTTTTTTTTTTTTTGTTAAAAAAACAGAACAGATGAAAAACATACGTAAAACAGACAAACGGTCCATTTTTGCATTGGTAGTAGATTTAAAAAAACTGATGGAAAATAGATGTAAACTGATGAAAAAACGAATTAAAACGTTAACATTTCTTTGAAAAAATTGGACCGAACTGATAAAATGAATGGTCTACATTTGTGAAAGGGGCCAAACATGAGGACATCATCATGGCAGGAAGGAACATTTCTGTACTAAGGTCAGGAATCCTCAGCGTACACCTTTTTTATAAATGTAATAGTTATAATGAAAGGAAATATGCAGTGGGAAAAAAGATGCAACCTGAGAAGTATAGAAGCCACCCCATGCGTTTTGTCGTTTTAGAAGCCAACGGATAGTATCAGCACATTCATTAAGATCTTTCTTGGTGATTATCTTGTCAGAAAGCAGAGTCAGGATCACGTATGCCGATGTTTCAACATTTATGTGATGATAGCTAGCACCTTCCCAATGATTCCATCCATCTAAATGAAGATTTAAGGGGAAAATTAGTATATTTGCCAAAAGAGGCGCTGCCACTTTGTCTCTTCAGTTTCTTATGCTAGCCTTGGCCACCCCATACTCATTATTAACTACATTTCCCCAGGGATCTATGTCTAAAACTGAGTGTAAGCTCTGAGGTGGATGGTGTACAGGTATAGCACCTGGTCCACATTGCTGCTCTATCTGGTAGCAAGGACCAGGCTACCATCACTTGTGCTGCACTTTCTCTCCTCCTCCCAAGCTGTTAAGGACTGTATGCAGTCACAGAGAGACAGAGCACCGGCAAGCTGCAAGACTGTATGCAGCCATAGGGAGAGCTGGGGGAACACCCCCCACACTATCCAGGATCATAGAGGAAACTGAGCTGCTGTGGATTGTGGGAAGGACAGAGCCTGTTGGGTGCCACTGTGACTTGTGGGAGATGTAGTCCCCAGACAGACTGAGCCTTTAATACAGATTGGCAATAGAACCACAATTACCAGCATGACTGGGCTCTAGGGAGAGGAAAAGGAAGATCTGTTCCCAGTCTTGAGGGAGATGTAGCAGAGACAAAGTAGTAGACATCTCCTGGTACATGAGAGCACCACTGTCATTGACCGGTGCACATGCCTGAATGATGCTAACTTGCTGAGCCACCGGAGGAGAACTGAGGGAGATTAGCTGTCACCTCAGAAGTTGGCGGGAAGCCACTGGTCAAATCCAACTGCACCCAATTTAAAAGGAACAGTATTGTTTGCTTGGGACACAGTGCAAGCACTTATACCTGGTTTAGGAGGAACTTATGTCGCTCCAGCGCTGCACCTGGCCCCAATATGCTGGCCAGCAGGGAAAGGGTTTAATACAGACTGACAGACTGTTATTGCAATATTATCTCTTGGGTAGAACCCTGCCTAGTATAGAGTTTAGGGGACATTCACTGGATCATAGACCTATTAG
The DNA here is from genome assembly GCF_037356315.1 of Lithobates pipiens. NCBI lineage: Eukaryota > Metazoa > Chordata > Amphibia > Anura > Ranidae > Lithobates > Lithobates pipiens. The sequence continues at coordinate 171,813,823 of NW_027507787.1, read as the reverse complement.
CAAATATATACCCTAATGCGCTGTACACACGAGCAGAAATTCCGGCAGTAAAAGTCAGATGAGAGCTTTTGGTCCGGAAATGCAGGGAAGCTGCATTAACATATTACTTCCCACTCAGTATTCACAGTGCCATGCTTATGTCATCTCCAGCATCAGAAGAACTACAGAAGGATGGTAAGGGGACCAGTGGGCTCTGCAGAGATAGGAAGCGGTGTCATTGGGCTGGTCCTTAGTGCAGGAAATCATGACTAAAACCCCATACACATGATCAGAAATCCCACCAGCAAAAGTCCAATGAGAGCTTTTCGTCTGATATTCTGACCGTGTGTATGCTCCATCAGACAGATTGAGAGCATGTTCTAAATTTTTCAGTCCGAAAAAGTTCTGATCGGAAATTCCGATCGTCTGTACCATATCACAAGAGGGATTTTGATCCACTCTTCTTTACAGATCTTCTCTAAATCCTTAAGGTTTCTTGGCTGTCTCTTGGCAACTCAAAGTTTTAGCTCCCTCCATAAATGTTCTATAGGATTAAGGTCTGGATACTGGCTAGGCAACTCCATGACCTTAATGTGCTTCTTCTTGAGCTACTTCTTTGTTGCCTAGGCGATATGTTTTTGGTCATTGTCATGCTGGAAGACCCATCCATGACCCGTCTTCAGTGTTCTGGTTGAGGGAAGAAGGTTCTCATCCAAGATTTTACAATACACGGCCCCGTCCTTTGGCCCCTTAATGCTGCAAAGTCAGCCTGTACCATTAGCAGAGAAACAGCCCCAAAGCATCATGTTTCCACCTCCCTGCTCAACTGTAAGGAGGGTGTTCTTAGGGTCATTGTTAGCATTTTTCTTCCTCCAAACACAAGTCCTACTCCTCAAGAAGACACATGTACAGGCCTGCCTGAAGTTTGACAATAAAAATCTAAGAGTAGGATTGGGAGAAAGTGCTGTGGTCAGATGAGACCAAAACTGAGCTCTTTGGCATTAACTCGACTCACCGTGTTTGGAGAAAGCAAAATACTGACTATGACCCTAAGAACACCATCCCTACAGTCAAGCATGGAGGTGGAAACATGATGCTTTGGGGCTGTTTCTGTACTTAAGGTACAGACTGACTTTGCCGCATTGGGGCGGGGGGGGGGGGGGGGGCAATGGACGGGGCCCATGTATTGTAGAATCTTGGATGAGAACCTTCTTCCCTCAGCCAGAACACTGAAGATGGGTCGTGGATTGGTCTTCTATTATGATAATGACCCAAAACATCCAACACTGAGGTATCAAGGGAGGGGCTCAGGAAGTAACACATTAAAGGTCATGGTGTGGCCTAGTCAGTATCCAGACCTTAATCCTATAGAAAATGTATAAAGGGAGCTGAAACTTCAAGTCACCAAGAGACCTTAAGGACCCCCCCAGCACCGCCACCTAAATTATTTTACACCTTCATTAGCTCAACCATTCAGCCTTCACCAGCAGTAATCTTCCGGTCCAGGTTCTTCGCTTCAAGTAGAGGCAGCTGGAACAGCCAGGAATTCACTACCCGAATATAAATACTCTGACCACTTAGGTGACCCAAAAGATCAACTTGCGCGCTTACAAATAGCCTTAACACGGCAGCAAGGCTGATAACTAGACCGATAACAGGATAAAATCGCAGAGCAGGATCACCATCTTTTGTCCTCCCAGGACCATCAACTTCCCTCCGCGGGCCATGTGCCACTTCAGATACTCAGCAGAAGCTCTCCACAGACAAAGGAATACCACCTCAACATTGCCACCCTCTTTACAAAAAATCCTACAAAAAGAACGACTACTAAATACTGGCCTACAATCAACTGTCAAACACAGGAAGACAGCTACTCATCCACAACAATTAGCATGCGCCTTGATCAACGCCAGGTTGGCAGTCAAACACAGACTGGAAGTACACGACTTCATCATTGATAACAACATAGATTGCCTCTTCATAACTGAAAGCTGGCTGACTCCTGAATGCAACACCATCCTCAACGAATTGGTGCCTAAGAAATATAGGATCCTAACGGAGCATCGGAAAGGAAAAAAGGAGGAGGCCTAGCAGTGATCTTTAAATCGCACCTGGTGCTCACCAAACCAATGGTACAGAACCCAGTGGCTTTTATGGAGACACTGACGCTACATCTTCAATTAAAACCCCATGACACCACTCATATTCTACTATGCTACAGACCGCCTGGGACAAAGACTAATCTTCTTACATGCCTCACAGAACATGTACACCCTGAAATCGAAGAACTTCATGGTACTCAGGGATTTTAACCTTTGGGCAAACGACTCGCAAGATCACATCGCGACCGCCTGCATCAACCAACTGGAAGAACTGGGACTCCAGCAACTGATAAAGACTTCCACACACGGGTCAGGTCACACCCTGGACCTCATCTTCAAACAAAATATGGACATTGACATACTCGACAACAGAACACTACCATGGATGGACCACCACGCCATCATATTCAAAATCTCTTCCAATACTGTACACCAGCAACGGAAACCTGCAACAACAACGCATTGGACCAGGTCGCAGAAAAAACTACACTCCGAAACCTTCAAAACCATTTTATCCAACAAAATAGCAACACTGGATTTAAGCCACTCATCTGAGCAAACACTCAGCTCCCTTAACAAGGTATAACTACAATCAGCAGACGCAGTAGCTCCAAAACGCAGTACTCGCTTCAGGAGAAAAAACTCGGGATGGTTTAATAACCACCTCACTCTACGAAAGCAAGAACGTAGAAGAGCTGAAAGAACATGGAGAAGAAATCCCACCGAGGAAAACCACACAAACTACAAAGGACTCATGGTGAATTATCGCAAAGCAATCTTCGAAGCCAAAAAGGACCATTTCTCGAAGGCAATCTCAACGGCCCTAAACCGCCCTCGGGAACTCTTTAAAATAGTCGCTCAATCAATGAACCCGGTATGCTTAGCAAACGAAACCCAAGATTTCTGCAATGAATTATCAGATTTTTTCATCAACAAAATCTAAACCATCAGGAAAACAATTCATCAAAAAAAAAAAAAACAGCCAACCACAGTCAACAAAAGCAAAAATAAGATATCTGCACCAACATCCCACAACCGCCAAAGTTTTCACTGACCCCAATTACCACTGACCTTACTAAAAACATTGTCAAAAACCTTTGTGACAGTACATCACCTATTGACATCATCCCCACAAAACTCCTGAAAGAATGCTCCGACATCGTGGCTCCCACCATAACCCACCTCATAAATCAGTCGTTCCGGGCACCCTCAAACAAGGGATCATCAAACCCCTGCTAAAGCAGCCTAACCTCGCCCCCCAGGACCCAAACAATAGCAGGCCGATTACAAGCCTCATCACCATCTCCAAGATCATGGAGAAAGCGGTAGTTCAATAAATCCAACACCACCTGGATACACACAAGCTCCTAGATCCACTGCAATCAGGCTTCCGCCCGGGCCATGGAACAGAAACAGCACTCCTCAAGATATGGGACGTCGCTCTCGAAGCAGCGGATGACGGAGAATCATGTCTCCTGGTACTGTTGGACCTCAGTGCAGCATTTGATACAGTGGACCACAATACTCGACTCTGCCGCCTCACAGAAGTAGCAGGAGTCACAGGCTCAGATCTTCAATGGTTCGCATCCTTCCTATGAAATCGGTCACAGACAGTGAAACTAGGAGAATTCACCTCTGAAACCAAGGCAGTCTCCTGCGGAGTCTCCCAAGGATCGCCCTTGTCGCCAGTGCTCTTCAACATATACATCTGCCCACTCCTCAATATCATCAGATCATCAGACCTCAGCTTCCACTCGTACGCTAACGACACGCAATTTTACTTTCGTATCACTGAACAAAAAGACCATCATCAGCAATTAGAAAATTGCCTCGCTCTGATAGAAGACTGGATGACCACTAACTCCCTCAAACTCAACGAATCAAAAACAGAGCTTCTCATCCTCCACGCAAATCATAAGTACTGAACCAAGATTCCTTGGACACCCCCCACCATTTTTGGACAGACCGTCATCCCAAAGACCAAGGCAAAAAGTCTTGGGGTCATCTTTGACTCCCAAATGTATATGAATGCCCAAATAGGAGCAGTAGTCAGTGGCTCCCACCATCTGCTCCGCCTGCTACGCAGACAAATCCCATTCATCCCACAGAAGGACAAAGCAGTGATAGTTGGAACAGTCATTAATTTGTGGCTTGACTACGCAAACTCCCTTTACTTAGGATTACCCCAATATCAACTTGCGTGCTTACAACTTATCCAAAACACAGCGGCAAGGCTGATAAAAGGGGAAAGAACCCTGGGAATCAATCTCCCCTACCCTGAGGAGCCTACACTGGCTAACCATAAAGAATCGAATCACATTCAAGACCCTCTGCCTCACCCACAAATGCATGCATGGAGACGCTCCTCAATACCTATTTGAGAAAATAAAACACTACACGCCCAACCGCAGTCTTCGATCCTCTAACCAAAACCTCCTAGTTCCCAAATCTCGGTACAAATCTAAGGGGGAACGGAGATTCGCTGTCCAAGGACCACGGCTATGGAACGCTTTACCAACCAACATCCGCTTGGAAGAAAACCTCCAGGTCTTCAGGAAAAAACTCAAGACCTTCCTATTCTAGAAGCTGGACAACAAAGCTCCGCACAGTGCCTTGATGCGATTTAGTTCGCTTTGAGCGCTATACAAATTATTCATTCATTCATTCATCAGAGAAGATCTGTGAAGAGTGGATCAAAATCCCTCCTGAGATGTTAGCAAACCTGGACACCAACTACAAGAAACGTCTGACCTCTGTGCTTGCCAATAAGGGTTTCTCCACCAACTACTAAGTCATGTTTTGCTTGGGAGTCAAATACTTATTTTACTTACTGAACTTCATTTATAACATTTATATCATGTGTTTTTTTCTGGATTTTTGGTTGATCTTCTGTCTCTATCATATAAAATACACCTATGATAACAATGATAGACCCTTCATTTCTATGTAAGTGTCTTCAGGAGATGAAATTATGATTTCCCCCCATTGTATGTAGGAGGATTGGTCTAATTTCTGTGTATCACCTGAGGCTGGTCACCTCACTGGGGATATGGAGGGATTACAATCAGTGTGTTACCCAATGAGCAGATTATTTCCCTGGCAGTGGAAGTATCTTCTATACACATAAGGTATTCTGCACCAATCCCAGCATATGAAGTGCGATAATCGTACAAAGCAGTGCGCCACAAATCGAGGATTACCCAATAGGCAGATCTCGCATAAATACAATACAATAGAAATAAAGTGCAGAATTTTCACAGAGCGGCCGGGAACCTCCTCTTTTCAGGTCCTCCCACTGGTACTCCTGGCCCCTCCCTTCTGTCCAGTACCTCCCCCCTCCCCCCATGGGAAGGCACTTCTAATAGAGGGGGGGGCACTCGTACATGCTCACTCCCGAGCCCCACTGCTGCACCTTGTTAGCTGCACTCTAATTATAGAGGTGGGGGAGGAGTTCTATCGTTTATTATAGAGGTGAGGGAGGAGTTCTCTAGTTTATTATAGAGAATGGGGGTTGTATAGATTATTATAGAGCTGAGGGAGGAGTTCTATAGTTTATTATAGAGATGGGGCGGGGTTATATAGTTTATTATAGAGATGAGGGAGGAGTTCTATAATTTATTATAGAGATTTGGGGGGGGGGGGGGGGCTCACCAGAAGCAAGGCAGCAAGTGGACTATTTCGGTACAGTAAAGGAAAGTACAAATAGAATATAAAGACCATCGTAAAAACTTACAAAAACTGTATTAATACAAAATAACTGACAATAGAATTAAAACAGAGGTGACTTGGTCATACATAGTATTTCGACTAGTTTTGTGGGATAAACCACTTCATGAGGAAATACATCTGTAAATAGACACACTCAAAAATATTTCCTGATGAAGCGGTTTATCCCCCGAAACTAGTTGAAGTACTATGTATGACCAAGTCACCTCTGTTTTAATTCTATTGTCAGTTATTTTGTATTAATACATTTTTCATAAGTTTTTACCATTGTCTATATATTCTATTTGTACTTTTCCTATACTGTACTGAGATAGTCCACTTGCTTCCTTGCTTCTGGTGAGCCCCCCGCCCCCCCCCCCAAATCTCTATAATAAACTATAAAACTATATAACCCCGCCCCCCATCTCTATAATAAACTATAGAACTCCTCCCTCAGCTCTATAATAATCTATACAACCCCCCATTCTCTATAATAAACTATAGAACTCCTTCCTCACCTCTAAAATAAAACTTTTCAGGGAAGGCTGTCCACAAGGTTTAGAAGTGTGTCTATGGGAATGTTTGACCATTGTTCCAGAAGTACATTTGTGAGATCAGGCACTGATGTTGGACGTGAAGGCCTGGTGTGCAGTCTTTGCTCTAATTCATCCCAAAGGTGTTCTATAAGGTTGAGACCAGGACTCTGTGCAGGCCAGTCAAGTTCCTCCACCCCAAACTGGATCATCCATGTCTTTATGGATCTTACTTTGTGTACTGATGAGCAATCATGTTGAAACAAGAAGGGGCCATCCCCAAACTGTTCCCACAAAAGTGGGAGCATGAAATTGTCCAAAATGTCTTGGCATGCTGATGCCTTAAGAGTTCCTTTCACTGGAACTAAGGGGTCAAAGCCCAACCCCAAAAAACAAACCTCACGCCATAATCCCCCCTCCACCAAAGGATTTGGACCAGTGCACAAAGCAAGGTCCAAAAAGACATGAATGATCAAGTTTGGGGTGGAGTTACTTGACTGGCCAGCACAGAGTTCTGACGTTGCTGTCTTCACATCCCTTTGGCAGGTCTGGGAACCTTTTGCATGACAGCCGACTACCAGTTCACTGGCTGTTCTGCACTCAGCTCTCCTCTGTTCCAGGCTCAAGCAGAACTGCGTTTACTTGAATGTAAGTGTTTACTTATGTTGTGCAATAAATGGATACATGCTTTTAGTAACATGTGCGCTGTGGCCACTTTCCCGTTTACTAATTTTCCTGTAGTCCAAGCTTAGTGTATGGAAGGATCATACTACTCACTTTCATCCTTCTGAGCTTGCTCTTCCAGGCGCTTTAGCATGAGCGCTCTCAGCTCACTGTCTCCTGATAAGGTGAAGGCATAAGCCAGGAGAGCCTGTGTATAGGGTGTTATAGCATGATCTGCTACTTTCCTTATGCAGGATATAGCATTCTCCACAATGCTTCCCTAGACATAAAACACAGGTCATAAATGGTCATAATGCATACAATGAATGCATACATGAATTAATGATGAACAAACAAATAATAAAGATAAAAAAAGAAAATAAGGTAACCTACATTGCAGAATTAAAGCTGATCTCCAGACACAAAAACTAATTTAATGCCCAACTTCTTGCAAAATCTATTTTGAACTATGCATTTCATGCCCAACTGTGGTCTTTGCAAAGACATCCCTCCAGAATAACCTGAATTTTATTCATACAGTATCCTGTATTCTGATGCCGCATACACACATTCTGAGTTTTCGTTGGAAAAATCTTGTATGGTTTTTCAGACGGAATTCTGCTGAAACTTGGCTTGCATACACATGGTCACACAACAGTTCTCTGAGAAAATTAAGTTCAATGCTTCCGAGCATACATCAAATTGTGTCTGAGTAGGCGTAGGAATTTTGCGTGTCGGAATTGCTACAGACGATTGGAAATTCCAATCAGAACTTTTTCCATCGGACAAATAGAGAACCTACTCTCAATCTTTTGCTGGAGGAAATTCCGCCAGCAAAAGTCCAATGTAGCATACACACGGTCAGAATAACAGCTCTTATCGGATTTTTGCTGGCGAGATTTCCGATTGTGTGTAAGGGGCTTGAGTCATGATTTCCTGCACTAAGGACCAGATAAATGACACCGCTTCCTATCTCTCCTGAGCCCACTGGTCCCCTTACCATCCTTCTGTAGTTCTTCTGATGCTGGAGATGACATAGGCATGAATACTGAGTGGGAAGCATTATATTAATGCAGCTTCCCTGTTCCAGACCCATTTCTTCTTTGTCAAAAGTAAAGTAATAATTAAGCGTATTATCTCTTTTGTGGCCGTAGGTTCCAAACTAGCCTGTAAAATTATTCTATTTCTCTAAATGTAAATATATTTTTTATTTTCAATGGGGAAATAAAAATCACCCACCAATAAGATCAGAGGTCCCCCAGAACATTATCTGTACGCTCTGGGTTGAACTAATGGTTTGGTGGTGAGGTGAACTAGAAGCTGCTGTTTCCCGCCACAGAGCAAAAGAAAGTGCCCTATGCAGTGTGCAGCACATTAAAATGGCAGTTGTATATTTGCCAAATGTCCCAGATTTGCTGGGACATGCACACTTTTTAGTAAGCCACCCTGTAACGGCCGTATCCAGGAATCAGGAACAAGGGGAAATGTTCCAGGTACGGTTGGAAAAAGGTTCCTGTTCATCTTCAGTTGATTGTTCAAGTTTGAGTCAACGTGCTGACTGCCATGATCTCTGGCTAGAGGTCTGTTCAGCCTTGAAGTACCCAGCTGCTACTCTCTGGGTGTAAGTAGAGACTTTGTTAAACCTGCAGTTCAAGGTACCTGAGTTCTTCACCTGTGCCCTCTGTTCCCTAAGAGACTGTGTTTTGTGTAAGTTCTACTGCAAAATAAAACCTTTTGAAAGGACTTTATCTGTGTCAGTATGGTATCAACCCTGGGAAACCCTAGACGTGGAAGAGCAGGCCAGGAGAAGGTAACCGGTAAGCCCATTCAGTCAAGGCCGCCCTGCAACGGGTTATGGCCGCTACATGAGCTAAATGACAAGCTATGCTAAGCAAAGTGAAGATCTATGCTGAACTAAGTCACACTCTATGCTAAGCTAGGTCACAGTCTGTGCTGAACTAAGTGACAGTCTTTGTTAACTGACAGTTTATACTAAGCTAGGTGAAAATGTATGCTAAACTAAATGACAGTCTATGCTAAGTTTCAGTCTATGCTAACCTAAGCAACAGTCTATGATAAGCTAAGTGACGGTTAGATTTCCCTATATCAAACTAGGGATAGTAACTATCCTCAATAAGCCCAATTTCTTTAGTGTTCTAAAATGTAGCTACCTCCTCGCTTCTCAGCTGTTAACAACACTTCTACGTATACTAAGCTGCAGTAGCTCAGAAGAAACTATCACTTAGCTTAAACTCTTCGCAGTGCAGTTATTTCTCAACCAGATACATGTTGGAAACTACGAATGACTCGATCGAGTCGCATAAAATTAGTCGTAACTAATTTTATGCGACTCGATCGAGTCATTCGTAGTTTCCAACATGTATCTGGTTGAGAAATAAATTCCACGTGTTTGAAACTTTATCACACGATTGGGCGTGCTTTATCTCTTTTTTTATCCATTCGATGATACGACACCTTGAGACTTCCGAATAGACCGGAACGGACTTCGATCACGGAACACCCGAAGGTGTGGGCTGTGTTTTACCTTCCCGCCCGGAAAGAGGATTCGAGTCGTCCGTGTGACTGTGGAGCGTCCGAGGAATCGTCTCGACCGATTCGAATCGTTTGGGAATTCGTATCTGCGCACATTACTAGATGTTCTGGTAAGCCTGCATTACTAACTTGAGTTGCTGCTGTGAAAAAGTTTACGGGGTCAAGCACCTTCACCTGAGATACACGGGATCAACTTTATTTCTTGTTCACCTATATCTCATATGATCAATCAATTTTATTTTTTGTTCACCGATAAATAATTATCTTCATGTTTATGGGACCTTGAAAAGTCACTTTCACTCATTCAAGGCAGGGGACTTTCTTTGAATGTTTTGTTTTGTCGTTTGTTTGCTTTTCTAGCAACAATTTTTGGTAAATACACTTTTTTGCATTAATAATTTAAAAAAAAAAAAAAAAAAAAATTTTTTTTGGTTTAACGACTAAATAACTTTTTGCATAATATCTCTCATTACTGATGTTCACTGATGTTCAGTTTTCGGAATCACTAACACTAAGGTTTTTCATGAAAATTTATTTTACTGTATTTAGTTATATGTAAATTTACTCAATAGCAAGCGCTGCACTGTTATTCACATTTTTGTTACTTAGGCCTAGTATCTGGGTTATTGTGTTCAGCTGCTGTTTTTTTAAATAATTTTCTTCATTGTAATATTTTTTACTAAGCGCAGATTTTATATTTTGATTTTGTGTGTATTCTGTACTACAGAGAACAGTATTCTTCCTTTTCCTTTATCTTTGAGTTGAGCCAAATTCCAGAAGTACAAGAAGCAATTATCCATTGGAGTAGAGGCAATCGTATCCTGGCTAAAAAGGATGCATGTGATAGACCTCTTTCCTTAAATGTCATATCAATAAGGTGAAGGAGTGCCTATAAAACATTGGTGGAGGTTTCACTGAGAGTATTTACACAGTGTTCTGATGGTGTAAAATTACAGATTCATTTATAGACAATTTGTGATGATTTTCATTATGTAATTATATATTTCTGTGTACACATTATTAGGTGTAGCACCCTCCTAGTTAAGTAAATTTGGTTTAGTTCCTCTGTAGTCAGTGGAGCAGGGGTTGATTGCTCTAGCTTGCTCAGTATCTCACAGGCTGCTGCTCTGATTACTTCCCCCTGTATTCTAGAGGATTTTAGTATTATAGTAGAGGCAGTCTGAATATTTATGGCATCCAACCAATCCCTTTGAAGGTGGGCCCAGTAGGTAGCTGGAGAGCCCAAAAATAGTCTGAGGCCTGAGATGGGTTGTTGGAGTCTGGTTCCAGCCCTTACCCTGAGAAGGATTATTGAAATTTCCATTCAGGAGTCATCAAGGTCCCGGATGGAGCTTGAGATGGGGTGCCTATTTGAAAGTCAGGTCTTTGAGCTACTGTAGGTCTGGAGAGCTCATTGGAAAGTGCCAGGAGGAAGTTGGATGAAGTGTTTCCAGCTGTCCTATGGTAGTGTGAGTCTGTTTTTCCTTCACTGAAGAGTGCCGGGTGGATATCAGAAGGAGGCAGCCTACAGCATTGTGAGTAGATGACCTCAGTGCCCTTGTTCACACTGATACAGTTTCTGATGCTTTCTAGAATGCATAGAATCGCATGACAATTGAAATTACATAACTTTCTATGGAGGCTGTTCACATATATATGGTGCAATTCCGAAAAGGGTCCAGTGCAAATTTAGAGCAGTGCACCTTTAATCTTCAAAGACTTGAATTTTAACTGCATGAAAAATGCTTAGCTGTCCTAAGGTAACACAATCCCAGCACATTTGGTACACATTTCTGCTTTCTGTCCATCCCTTGACTATGGAGTGAAAAAGAGTGAGAGAGAGAGTGACAAAGAGAAAGAGAGAGAGGTAGAGTGAGAAAAAGAGAGCGAATAAGAGAAAGAGAAAAAAAAAAATGGTTCCCAATAAAAAAAATTCTGGAAGACACTTGAATATTATTGGCAATATTTTTGGGACACAAAAACCCCTGGTCTTTGTGGTTATTATATTATGTATATGAATGTCCTCTGCACTTTCGCTGCTGAGGTTCTAGAGATTTGAGGGGCCCCCATACCCTTTGCTGTTATATGAAGTTGTAATATCACTGATAATTACCAAAATTATCATCTGTTCTTCACCCTACTCCTGGTGAAGCAAGATGCAAAACATATCGAGTGAGGCCATATGCATTAAGTTGTGATCAGTAATAGAGGTCTATCAAAAGCTGTTCTGGATGAACTTCAGATAAAACTTTATATGGTGACTTCACAAGCTAATAAATGGGGTTGTGGCCTCTATAGGTGTACAGACAATTGTTTAAAGGTGATATAACTCATAATAATTGCTTTTAAAGATACAATTATTAATCATGTAGGTAAATATTTGTAGTAATAAAGTAGTCTTTTTAACCTATGCTTTGTTGTGTGATGTGTTGAGAGGTGGTACCTGAGAAGGCCCAAAACATGTTTTGTTTTTCTATATAATTTACCTTGGAATGTGTTGCAGACTTTAATTCTCTGGCAGATCACTACATCTTTTACTCTATGCTAAGCTAAGAGACAGTCTATGCCGACATAAGTGACAGTCCATGCTGAGCGTCAGGTAAACGGTTCAAACAAATGTAAATTTTTAAATGATTTTTAAATTATTAATACAAACCTTCATACACAAAGTGACCACAAAAAGTCGATTCTGCTCCAGCCAATACATAACCTCCACTACACTGCAAAGAGTAAAAGCTAAGTGACGGTCTATGCTGAGCTATTTTAGCTTAGCATCAATAGAATGGCTGTTAACAGCTGAGAAGTGATGGTTACGGTTCAGATGTAGCACCAAACACTGAATAAATTGGTCTCACTGAGCACATTCATTATACCCAGTGTTCTATATGGGAATTTAACTCCATGGTAGAAGTGATTTCCAGTGAGTCCATGATAGTTAGGGCTGTGTTTCAGGGTTTGCTGGTCTAGTTTTATTTAAAAAATAAAGTTCCTTACACCAGGATTCCCACACAGGGGTTTTAGCTTCACACAACATTTAAAAAAAACTGGAACAGTCCACGTTCTTTATATCCTATTTAGGAATAAAACTGACTAGTAATCCAGCCCAACTATATCAAGCAAACTACCTGCCCATGTTACGTAACCTCTCATCCCTTCTTACTGCCTGTCAGCCCGTGTGTTTCCTGGTTGGGACGGATTGCGGCTGTGAAAATGTCCCTATTACCCAAATTATTGTACCTGTATAGAGTGCTCCCTGTAGCGGTCCCGCCATATTTCCATAGGGTCATTCAGAGTCAAACTTTTAAATACATCTGGGGAAAAACGAGGCCTAGGATTTCTAGGCCAGTTCTTTTCCGCCACAAATTAAGAGGGGGCCTAGGAATACCAAACTTTAGAAATTATTTTTACGCTGCCCAACTTTCTCAAATAGCCCTATATCATGCTAAATCGGAAATCCCCCTGTGGGTCAGTCTGGACGCTGTGGAGGCCCATCTTATATCAGTCTCAAATTTACTTTGGCTCCCACCTCAGGTGCGTAAATCGCTCACCAATCCTGTTATCTGTCATTCCCTCAAAATTTGGCATACGGTATGCACCCCTTTTAAATTGCAATTACCGCACTTGCCCTTGCTCTCATTCTTAGGCCACCCAAGCTTCTATCCAGCCTACGTGGAACCAAATGCCTTTTTGACGTGGTCCCGCGCGGGCCTGACTCGTGTATGTGTCTTCGGGTAACTCCTTTACTACATTCCCGGATTTACAGGCCCAGGCACAATTACCTCCTAAGGAGTGTTTTCGCTACCTCCAGATAACCCACTTTCTCCAGACAATGATCAAACCCTGTCCTAACCTCGATAATCTGACCCAATTTGAATCCATATGCTCCTCCGACCCACATGCCCCAGGTATCATCTTATACCTTTATACTCATTTATCCTCAACACCAGACGATCCACCGTGTTACGTGGTGCAATGGGCTGCAGACCTATCGATAGATCGTGATGCGGAGTCCTGAACTGATATATGGGTCAACACAAAAAATTCCATGCAGAATGTTGTCGCTTCTGAAGCCAACTATAAGGTCCTAATGCGCTGGTACCTGGTTCCCTCCAGGATTGCCAAATTTGTACCCAACTACCCACCAAACTGTTTTAGGGGCTGCAAGGACCGGGGTAACCATGTCCATATATGGTGGACGTGCCCAGTAGTGAAGAGTTTCTGGCGACAATATTCAAAATGCTATCCTTGTTGATGCAAAGCCCCATAAAACCTGACCCAGCAATGGCCTTATTAAATCGGTTGCCTCACAACTTACTAGAGCCCAAAATCATCTTTTTCTCCAGGTGACTACAGCAGCCAAACAAACTATTGCGAAAGCTTGGAGGACCCCAACTCTGAATGTCACTGAAGTGAAAAACAGAGTCACACAGGCTATGATCCATAGCAGGATAGAGGCAGTAATCCTTGACAAAGTACCCCAATATAGTAAGATATGGCAACCCTGGTTAGAGCACTTTTTACCAAGCGATTTTGACACTCACCTCATAGTTCCTTAGCCCAGTACGGACACCGTCTGGGTGTGGCAGGCGCTGCCAGGGGTCCGTGTGGGTCATCCGACCACTCTCCCTCCTCCCGTCCCACCCCTCTCTCATGTACCCCCCCCCCCCTATATGTCTCTAAATCTCTTCTCTCACTATCTCTTCTTCTTTTACTTCTCTCATGAATGTAAAACCTGATATGCGGAACTAGATCTTCACCGGATATCCTCATGATAGCTATTACCCTGATGATATTAATTAAATGCCCCTTTATTTTTTGGGACTTTAAGTTTGATCCCACACAGCTCCCCCGTTGGGTCCTTCGTAATGGATATGCACTATACCTACATGGTTTTCAGACCCAACCTGGATCTTTATACGTAACTTTATCCACGATGTTAAACTGATGTATAATTTGTTACTGTATATCTCTGTAACCACTGTAAAATGTTCTGCTCTTTACGTTGTGTATTATTCGATCTCTCAATAAAATTATTTGAAAAGAAAAAAACTGAAACAGGACAAAAAATATTACCAAGCCTCCTGGCTCCTTCTCTTTATAGCACAGCTGCTCAGGCCTCAAGCATTGGCTTTTGACTTTTAACTGGTCCCTCAGACCATCTTACACAATACCTCTCAGTCCTTTCTGACTCCTAGATTTCTCTTGTTCCTCTAGACTCACTCTTCTGGTGTGACATTCTCAGTCTTCTAGACTTGCTCAGTTGTCATGACCCTCTTAGTCCTCTATATACTGCCCTGCCTACTACTGATCCCTTTATATTGCCTTACTGACCCCTGTCCTCTGCATATACTGTGTGGACAGTATTTAAAAAATAAATTGTTACATATAGTAAGTAAAGAACTGCATAAAAATTGTACACATTAAACATATGCCTGTAACAAATAAATTAAAATGTTAACAATATGTTTCTTGTACAACCAAGCCCATTTTAAATAAATGCCCCGCCCCTAATTAAAGTACATTCTCTCTACAATGGCTTGTTGAGCACTAAGCAAAACGTGTTCCTGGAAATCTTTTTCCTATGCTGTTAGGGAAAGCCGCAAGGGAAAAAAAAAAAAAAGTACAAAGTGACTTTATGTTAATAAAGAAGGGTGCTATGGGGGAGGGGGGGGGCTTGAAGAATTTTTGTGGGTGTTTAAGCATAACCAAGCCTGGCACCACCCTGTAGATAGCTAACTCTGTGGTAATTAATAAGCAACAGCTATTTGCAAATACAGACATTGGAAGGAAGCAAATTTCTGCACAGTATATCTACAAATGTAAGTTTTCATTCAGATAGGCACTGACACCTGTCCTCTGTATAGGTTCTCTTTGTTATTTTGCCTGCATCCACCCAGGCTATGCACAGGATGCCTATAAAGGTGGATGCAGATACAGTAGCTGCATTGGCATATCCATACATCTGATCTTGCATGCATGTTCAATTTTGACATGTGGCTATGTCTGTGCAACCCCTGCATTTGCACTCTTCCCTATAGGCTGCCTGTGTGGAGCCTGGGGCGGATGCAGGCGCAATAACAAAGGGATCTTGCATGCGGGATGAGTGACAGCACCTATAAGAAGGTGCTTCCAAAGGTTTAAAAGTTTCTCTGAGGTTGTGTTCATGATCTGGGGTTACTTAGGTCAACTGTGTTTATGTGTTCAGACTGTATGCTACAATGTATCTGTTCGCAACATCTGTCCTTAGGTTGACCTGCTAGGTTGGTGGATCTGGGAAGGAAAAGTTAACTCTTCCAAAAGGTTACTGCCCCCCATAGGTCATACCATACAAATAGGGGCTCATTGGTGCCCCAGGGGAGTCTGTCCTGCAAGATGTAGCCGTTACTCTGTCAGTCTGTGCCACATCTGTATAGCGCAGTCAGGGTTACCTGTAAGGTCTGAAACATGAGGACTTACATGAACTTGTTACTGCCAGTTTTGGACTTATAGCCTCTTGTAAATTACTGCCAAATCATGGACTCTAAAGGTTTCATTACTGCCTTTGTGGATTTACTGCCTACATGGACTCTTGTCTTGTGAGAGTGTGGAAGATATCTTTGAGAACTGTCTGTTTGTTGCCGTTAACTACTTCAGTAAAAGATCTTAGTTGTTCACCTGAATTTCCTGGTCTGAAGTCTTTTTAAAGGGGTGCATGCATGGCGCATTAAAGAACATGACTTACATCAGGGGACTGAAGATGAGGGAAGATGCCATACAGTGTCTAATGAGTAGAAGCTGTTTGAGAAGTGGCTATATTGCTGTTTGCGAAGGACCACCATATTTGTGTCACTTACTAAATCAGCCAACCAGCCAGGAGACAAGTGAGATGGCAAGGGTGATGGACACTTTGGTAGTTAAGGGATTTTATGCTTGGCCCCATCACTAGCAACCGATTCCCTGTGCCTGGGACCGACCTTGCGGCACAGAGTTCAAATCAAATATGTGTCTACCGGTGCAAAAAAAATGTTGTGAAGCACCCCCACCACCACAACATCAATTTAAAAATTTATACGGTTTGCTGCAGTCAAATGTGGTCCTACTTAAAGTAAAAGTCTGTGCAAAATGAAAAAAAGGTGTGTGTGTTGACTGCGCTAACTCTTATATTATATATCTTAAAACCAAACAATACACCACTGTAAAAATATATATATACATATACTTACACACTAGTATTACTAAATCAATATATCTATCTACATATACCAGCATAAACACTGAACATTTATTTATTTATTTAGTATTATTTAAATCTAATAGAAATGGTGATATTGGATGTATGAGTTGCACATGAGATGAAGACATGGGTGTACTGTATAGATATATTGATTTAATAATACTAGCGTATATGTATATATATTTTTTACAGTGGTGTATTGTTTGGTTTTAAGATATATAATATAAGAGTTAGCGCAGTCAACACACTTTTTTTCGTTTTGCGGCAAAGAGTGCCTAGGGACCTAGCATGGATTCACGGAAGAAAGAGAGAGGTAGAGGGTCCTCAGGAAGAGAACAAGCATGTAGCATGAAAAGTGCGTTTCCTGTGTCCAGTAGCAACAGTTGGACAAGTCACTTGGAGTGAGGTGAATGAAATTGCTGAGTTAATGCACCCTGCATAAAGAGAGAGGGCAGTAGTGAATGGTCTTTGTTACAAGAAGCTCCTGCACATAGGCAAAGCTTCATGTTGGATTACTGCCAGATCTGAAAGAAATACAGAAAGCATACCAACGTTCAAGTAACAATACACATGCCTCTTTCATTAAGCCTGGATTCTCACTTTTCCATGTACATTACAGCACATGTGATTACAGCACATGTGATAGCACACAAGTGTAGGTTACGCATGGGCCCATATAAATTCCTTTACATTTCACAGTAAAATTCAATGCATAGATTTCAGCCAACCCTATGGAAAGAAATGGGATTTGCTCTTGAAATGCATTTTAATGCAACAAAATGTTTGAGTTTTGCTGTATGACAACAAACACGTTGGAAGTGGGCCTTAAAACAATATTTAGCTACCCCAGAGTTCTTCTTTGAAGTAAAATTAAATAATATGGTTTAACATAAACTTCCCTTTTTCAATTTTTAAAGAAATATACAATTTAAAAGCTGTGTAACCCAGGCTTTAATGTCATTTTAAAGTATGTACTGTTCTTGGTTGTCCTACACATCAAGAAATCTCCACTTGAAAACTGATCCAATTAAAGAACTTACATTGTGGACAATCGGATGCTCCAGCAGCGAGATGAGAATATAGGCAGCATTTATGATGTCCTAAAAAAGACAGCAACAAATGTTTAAATGGTAAGCCCTCAAAAGGGATGTATCAGTTACATGTGGAGGTTGAGATCTACCCGTTATAGTTCCCAGGATAAATCTAAATATGAAGGGCCACATCATTATGCTAAAGTTCAGATACAGGTTTATTCTATTCTATTATTGCGAAAACAGATGATTTACAACAGGTCCATCAAACCTCCAGTAAAAAAAAGTCCAAAAATAAAGTCCAAAAATAAAGTCCAAAAATAAAGTCCAATAAAGTGAAAAATCCTCCACTGTGAAGTACCTTGCTTCAGCTCCAGAAGCGATCCTGGCACTCACACACAGAATTAGATTAAAGCGGTAGTAAAGTTTGCTTTGTTATTTTTTAAACCAACAGATAAGTCTATATAATAAGGCTTACTTGTAGGTAAAATTAATATCTCCTAAACGTGCACTGTTTAAGAAATTTTCACCCTGCATGCAGTAAGTGACATCACTGGCGCATGCGCGCTGAAGGTCCGGCATACCTTAAACTAAAATAAGGTAATACATTTCTGCTTCTAATACATTGAGAAATTTCTTATTTATTCATCTCCTGAAGTGAGACTCCTTGATACACTCTCCATTAAGAAAAGTAGCAAGGACTCTTACCAGATTGTTGGATTTGGTAAGAGTATTGAGCTCTTTATGTCGGCTTGTACTAAAAGAAACACAGACACGAAAAGCACTAAAGACTAGACAATACATTTTCGTCCGATAACGAACGTTCAGAATCCGAAAACTGAAAGATCTGACATAAACAAATGCTTTATTTTCATTTTCTTTGCAACAACAGTTCGATATAGATAGGAGATTCGACATGACACTGACAATAGCGATCTGTGTTTATTGAACCTGTGGTCGAATGTGCCTAACCTTAGCTCTATTAGTCCAAGGTTATTCTACATAGAGGGAAAAGATTCAACATTATAGAGACAATAGCAAAAAAGGTTGAATGTGCCTAACCTAACTCTATTAGGCCAAGATTATTCGATATAGAGAAAAAAGATTCAACATGAAGATTTGACGAAAGCAGTCACCGCGAGCGGACATTTATGGTCAAATGCTCCGCCCATAGGCTATAGAAGAATTCTAATGTTGGTTGAATAGTAATAATAATGAATACATATAATTATTACTAGTGTCATACAACATTAGAATTCTACTATAGCTTGTAGGCAGAATATTCAGAAATGTACAATTGTAGCGGCATACAGTTTAGCTGCTCCGTCAAATCTTCTTAGAACATTCGACAGACACCATAAGCCTTCAATGACAGATTCGACCTTAATTATTTCGGATTTTCGGATGAATGCATTTTTTAATGAAACAAAATAAATAAAAACGAATTTCGGAAGTAACTAAATAAATGTATTTTTCGGACGAAAATATTTCAGTGCGCACATGTCTACTAAAGAATCTTCTCTGATTGCTGGACCTCAGAATTTAGGCGATCAAGCCATGCTTATGTATGAAAATCATCTCCATACAGGATTAATGAGACCACCAGTCAAACTGGCATTCGCAATAAGGCACACTGGCTCCTCTTCAGTTTACATTAAAAAGAGAGCATTATTTTCATAGTGTGAGTTAGCATCTACTGTATATCCCCCGATGGCTTCTCCTTGTCACGAAATGCATATGGGTACGCATATGGAAGAGCATAGTACGCTGACCCCATCAGATCCTGCATTTGGCTGCAGGACTGTATCTTTTTTGCTTTTTGAGTTTAAGCCCCATGCACACAGGGCATTTTCCAGCTGCTTTTACCAGCGTCAGATGTTTTTTTTTGCAGCTTCAAAATGCCTCTCCTTGTTGTTCTATGGCCTCACACGGGGTTTTAGGAGCTGTAAGTGGTATAGGTGTTTTCAAGCCGCAAAAAAAAAAAACAGGGCTAGCACATTCTGAGGATGTTTGACACAGCTAAAAGTTGCTTAATGCTGGTTATAGTGTTAAGTCTTGTCAAGCGTTTTTTTTTCACAAGTGAAAATCAATGGTTCCCTATGAGAACCATCTTTACTGACCCAACTTTCAGCCCATTGATTTGAATAGAAGTTGCATAAAAGTAGGACCATGATGATCTGACTTGTGGTGCGACTTGTCCTCTGATGATCTTAAAGGGGAATCCCATTTTAAAATAAACAAGAACAAAAAAATAGCATGGTGTCTCCCCACAAGTTCCATGTCGGGCCCTTTGAGTCTGGTGTGGATCTTGAAAGGGAACCCCACACCAACAACAAAAAAAAAATGGCATGGGGTACCCCCCAAGACCATACCAGACCCTTCGATCTGGAATGGATTTCGAGGGGAACCCCCATGACAAAAGAAATGGCGTGAGGTTTCCTGAAAATCAATGCCAGACACTCATCTGAGCATGCAGCCTGGTAGGTGAGGAAAAGGGGGGGGGGACAAGCGTGCACCCCCTCCTGGACCATACCAGGCCACACACTTTCAACATGAGGGGATAGGTGCTGTGGGGCAGCATGCCCCTATGTGGATGAGTATGGGGTACATTGTACCCCTTCCCATTCACCCCAAAAAAAGTTAGTGAAGTGTAAATAAAAGCAAGAGACGGTGTCAGGTCACCTTGAGGCGAGGTGACAGGTGCACACCGTAGGGATCAGGAGTGCACCGCAAGGTTGTGGACCCTATGGCTGACTGCTGCAGACGGGGGACAGATCCCACTGGGGTTAGAGCGTAAGATTCCCTGGGGCGCGTAGTCTAAGAGCCAGCAGGTGTTCACCAGCGCCTCTAGTGGTGAGGATGGACTTGGCTGCAACTGGCTCCAGGTTGCGACCCCCAGGGTCCCCCAGCTCACACCCACAGTAGGCAACAGGAGGATAGGGATGGTGAGGGACAAAGCCAAGGTTGGGGCCACAAGCAGACAAGAATAGTCAGGGACACGCCAAACGGTCAGGATCACAGGCAAACAGGGATAGTCAAAGACACGCCAAAGTCGGTAACGGAAAACAGTAGAAGAGCACACGGCAGGAAACAGGAAGCTAACACACAAAGGTTGATCAGCAAGGCTGACCTGCAGTGCACAGGTTAATATAGAGCTTCCTGATAGGAGCTAGGGTGGAGCCATGCCAGAGGATGGATACAAAAGCAGACAGGTGAGGGTCGGCTGGTCTCTAGATACACATGGGAACAGGTAAGCAGACAAACTATTGCATAACCATGACAGTACCCTCCCTCTTACGAAGCCTCCCCCTCCCCTGCCTGGGTCCAGGCTTAAAGGGAAACTCCAGATGGAACCTCCTCAACAGACTTGGAGCAAAGACCTCAGATGCAGAGATCCAAGACCTCTCCTCAGGGCCAAACCCTTTCCAATGTACGAGGTACTGAAGAATGCCTTTACGGAGCTTGGAATCCAAAACTTGGCTAACGTCGTATTTTAGATTATCCTCAGAGACTGGAACCGAGGTAGGGAGAGGATGAGAGGACTTGAGGACTAAAGGCTTTTTGAGGAATGGGTAAGGGCCTGAGAAGATCAGGAGCTTGAGCAGGGTCCCCCAGACCCTTAAAGATGAGCTGGGCATCCAGAACAGGACCACCAGACTGGGCAGAGGTCAGTGGATCCCTGAGGTCAAGTTGGTTAGAAGGTGACATGTCACAAGAGTCAAGCTGGATAGCTGAAACACAAACAGAATGCGGAGAACCCTGAGAAAAAGATTGAAAACCCCACCTGGCTGAATGAGGCAGTCTATCCAAAGGATGGATTGAGCCTCTTAAACGGGTTTGAATGGACATAGTAGCAGCAGGGTGAGGCCAGGTCACAGAAGGTCCTGAACAAGAAGCAGGAAGCTCATTGGGCATGGGCTGGACTGGCATAACTGGTGCAGAGGCCGGCTGAATAGTATTGTCAAGTGTAGCGACCATCTCAATCGCATCACAGGGCATAGCAACTGTTGAACTTGCAGACAAGTTAGCCTGGCTGTGTGTCCAAGGGAGATTAGGGACAGGCAAAGGTAAATGGCCATGCAAACTGGAGTGAATGATCGACTCAGGTTCATAGGTGGGCTCCTCATCCAGAGTACCAAATGACCTAGAGAGTGCATCAGTCCAACTATTGCAGGACGCGTCCCAGAGATCGCTATATACAGTGGGAATAGCAGAAGATACTGGGATGGTGGTAACAGGAAGTTTCTCTTTTGGGGTACCCTTGAGTAGGCAGGAAGAGGAACCCCAAGCCAGGATCTGTCCAGCAGACCAGTCGACGTGTGGAGAATGGAGCCGTAACCAAGGAAGACCTAATATGATAGGAGATGAAGCCTTAGGTAAGACAAGGAAGGATATCCACTCCTGGTGGAGTTTACCTACTGACATCTTAACAGGAAGAGTCTGGAAGCGGATAGGGCCCCCTGGGAGAACAGTGCCATCAATCGCCAAGACCACCAATGGCGTTGCAAGGGGCAAAAGGGTAAGTCTCATGGAGGATGCAGTTTCCCAATCCATGAAATTGGCAGCGGCTCCGGAATCCAGATGTGCTGAGACCGAACGAGAGGAAGCACCGACATGAAGCAACACGGAAAGGAGAAGACGAGAAGGTGAAGGTGATATTTCAGGGTCTAATACTCCACCTTCCAGATGTATTAGCCCTGAGCGTTTTTCTGGATGAAGAGAACAAGTATCACGGAAATTACCTTTGGCCCCACAATAGAGGCATAGGCCCAGAGTTCTGCGCCTAGCACGTTCTTTGGGAGATAACTTTGTCCGGCCCAACTGCATAGGTTCCTCAGCAGGCAGGGGGTGTTCCTCAGGTCGCAGAGAAGGGACTGGGGAAAACAGTAGAAGAGAAAACAGGAAGCTAACACACAAAGGTTGATCAGCAAGGCTGGCCTGCAGTACACAGGTTAATATAGAGCTCCCTGATAGGAGCTAGGGTGGATCCATGCCAGAGGATGGATACAAAAGCAGACAGGTGAGGGTCGGCTGGTCTCTAGATACACATGGGAACAGGTAAGCAGACAAACTATTGCATAACCATGACAGACGGTTTTGACAAGTCCTTTATTAAACATATTCCTCCAATCTTCTCCACCCGGTCTTCTCCGCCGCCAACCCGGTCCTCCTTCAACACCGTCTCCCGCTTTGACCTTACGTGACGTCACAAGGGCGGGTTCTAATGGTGACATCACCAGATGGCCACACCCCATCACTATATAAGAATGGGCAGAGAATGGAGCTGGCACAACGTGAGATTGCATTGGAGGAGGATCAGCAGCGGGGAAGAATACTGGAGGGAGAAGACTGGAGGGAGAAAACTGGAGGGAGAAGAATGGAGGGAGAAGAATGGAGGGAGCAGATCAGAGGGAGAGGGCCATCTCTTGTTTTTATTTACACTTCACTGCCTTTTTTGGGGTGAATAGGTAGGGGTACAATGTACCCCATACTCATTCACATAGGGGGGGGCAGGATCTGGGGGCCCCCTTGTTAAAGGGGAATTTCAGATTCCGAAAAACCCCCTGCCTGCAGATCCCACACAAGCACCACCCAGGGTTGTCAGGCAGAGGCCATCTCCCTATCAACGTGAGGACAAGGTGCTTTGGGGTGGGGGGCTCAGAGCCCCCCTGCCCAAAAGCACCCACCCCTCATGTTGAGGGTATGTGGCCTGGTATGGACCAGGAAGGGGGAGTGCTCGCTCATCCCCCCCTTTCCTGAGCTGCCGGGCTGCATGGTTGGATAAGGGTCTGGTATGGATTTTGGGGGAGAACCCACGCCATTGTTTTGGGGTAGGGGTTTCTCTCAAAATCAATACCAGACCAAAGGGACTGGTATGGTCTTGGGGGGAACCCCACACCATTTTTGTTTCCATTTTGGCATGGGGTTCCCTTTTAAGACCCATACCAGACTCAAAAGGGCCTGGAATTGATCTTAGGGGGACCCCACACCATTTTTTTCAAAATCTTGGCATGGGGTTCCCCTTTAAGATCCTTATAATCTGACTTTAATGCGACTTCTATTCAAATCAATGGGCTAAAAGTCAGATCAGTTAACACGGCTCTCATAGGGAACCATTGATTTTGAATAGAGGCAGAGAAATGCTGTTAAAAGCCAACGTGACTAACGCGCATTAACGCCAATGCAAAAAGCTACTAAAAGTGCGTTTTTACAGCTGCTTTTCCCTGGCATTGATAGTGACTTTGCAGCTCGCTATTTCAAATGCCCTGTGTGCATGGGGACTTTATGTGTATTTTAAACCTATTAAACCTATAGAACTACTGCACTATATGGAGCCTTCCACCTTTTTTATGCAAACTGGAAAGGATCTTTGGTGCCTTATTGGAGGTTCTGCTGGTGGTCTCATTAATCCTGTATAAGAAAGATTTCCATACATAGGAGTGGCTTGACCTTCTGAATTGTGAGGTCAAACAATCTGGTAAGTCTTTGGTGCTTTTGGTGTCTGTCTATGTGCGTATTTTATTACAAGCCTAAATGAAGAGCTGCTCACTATAGCTACAAAACATGCATGTGAATATGTTGAAAGTATTACTAAATTATAGAAATTTTGACTTGACTAATTAGCGTCAGAATTTTAGTGAAACAGATCTGTACTACTCACCTCGTCTGTTGTAAAGCTATAGGGGTCATTAAAACATCCATTGGGAAGTTGTTTACTTTCTAGCCACTTAATAGAATCCAGAATTTTCTTCTCATCTATATAGATGAACTGTCGGGCGCTACTAAAACCCCTTATTACTGAAGATGTTATCCTGCAGAGGAATATAGTTTTGAGAGAGAAAGCATTCAACCAAAGAAAAAAGAAAAGATTTTATTATTTGGTTTTATTGTTGTCCACCAAAGGTTCTTAAAGTATATGTAAAGACAGTTTTTTCATTATTAATAAATTTGGGAAGGATTAAACAGTTTTTTTATGTCATCAGTGGCTCATTATGGAAATTTCCCTTCACTTCCTGTCCTGTAAATTCAATGGGAAGCAACAGGCTATTTTTCTAATGTGAGGAGGAAACCTCTGTTAGATAAATTACACAGAAACAAGTATCCCCATTGAAAGTTTTCCATTTATGCTCTGATGATAATTAGAGAGGGTTGATTTCCCTAACAGGGACATAGACAATAAAAAATAGATTACCACTCTATCCAAATCTAAAAATAAAAGGTTTTACTTTTAGTTATACTTTAAAATTTTGAATCCAAATAAAAGTATTCCTGTACTGGGACCCAAGTTGTGAATTATTTCCAAAATGACAGTAACACCACAAAAGGAAACAAAGTAAAAATGGCTGTTTATACAAGAAAATACAAACAGTAAACGTGTGTGTTTCCATTGAAGTATAGTTTTCATTGTTTTTAATTTGAAAGGCAGTAAAGAACTAACGTCATGCTGAGAGGCCGAGCCAGCTGCCACTCGGGTGACTCTGGGCAAATCCTCACATTATTGTCGGGATCCCTGCAGAGCCTTGACTGGCTGACTAATGTCAGCTACTTAAGAGCAGGTGCCTAGTTTTGACAGTTCTTCACCCGCCACCCCACAATCTCCTGAGACACATCACAGGCGCCCAGAGGCTGGCACCATTGACTCACACATGCACAGTGGGGAGCTGGCTGTGAGCCAATAGGAAGTCACAGCTTGCTTCCCACATTCAAGATGGTGGTGCTGGGGACCAGTTAAAAAAATCAGCCTAGGTGATAACGGCACTGGATCCCTGGACTGTTAAGTACTTGTTTATTAAAAGTCAGCAACTGCAGTATCTGTTCCTGCTGTCATTTTTTTGCTGAATTTCTCTTTAGGGAATGAATGCAGCCACAGAGGGAGAGGTAGCGCACCAGCAGGCTGTAGGACTGTATGCAGCCACAGAGAGAGCTGGGGAAAACCTTCACAGGAAGAGGAAACTGAGCTCCTGTGTATTGTGGGATGGGCAGCAGTGGCATAGCTAGGGGGGTGCAGTGAGTGTGGACCATACCCGAGCGACAACAGTAACACCCACTAGAGGGGTTATACCAGGGGCGGACTGAGCTGAGCAGCTCTGATGCCCCCTGAAAGATAGCACCGCTTCCGCTGCAGACATGCAGGGCCAGCGAAAAACCCACAGCTCCATCCACCTTCTCCTCTCCTCCCCCTCCTCTAATGACTGCTCCGTCCTCTGCGGGTGTTGATTACAGCCGGTTAAGGAGCTGCAGATGTCCTAGAAGGAAGGGATCCCCACGCTGCTTCTTCCACTTCCAGCATTCCTGAGCATGATGCACATCCCTTCTCCTGCCTTTTTCTCCCTGCCCACGTGTTCCGTCTGTACAGCTGACAGCAACATTGAAAGAGAAGCCACTGACAGAGCAAGTGAGTCCCCCAAGACCATCCAAGTGAGTGAGCAGTAACCAGACCCTGCTCCCCCCTCTCTCCCTGCCCCCTCTCTCTGCCCTTAATCTCTCCCTGCCCCCTCCCTTTCTCTCCCTGCCCCTCTCTAGCTGCCCCCTCTCTCATTCTCTGCCCCCCCTCTCTCCCTCCCCACTCTCTTTCCCTGCCCCCATCTTTTTCTCCCTGCCCCCTCCTCTATCCCCATTCTCACTCTCTCCCTGCCCCCACTCTATCTTTCCCTGCCCCCTCCTCTCTCCCTGTTCTCGCTCTCTCCCTGCCCTTCTCTCTCTCTCTCTACCCCCTCTTTCTCCCTACCCCCCTCTCTCTCTCTCTCTCTGCCAACTCTTTCTTCCTCTCACTCTCTCTCTCCCTGCCATAATATTTTTCTCACTGCTCCTCTCTCCATTAGAGCACCACTTCTGCTGATTCACTGAGCCATCAAAGGTGAACAGGACACCAGCAGTCACCCCGGGAGTTGGAGAGAGACTACTGGACAAACCCTAATGTGCCCAATTAAAAAGGAACATTATTGTTTTCTTGGGACACAGTTGCAGGTGTCTATACCCAGGTTAGGAGGAACTTATCTTGAGTGCTCCAATGCTAGATCTGAACCCCAGCATGCTTGCTCACAGGGAAAGGATTTAATACAGACTGACAGACTTTGCAACATTGTTCCTTAAGCAGGACTCTCCCTAGTATGGGTTTAGGGGTCATTCTCTGGACCACTGTCTTACAACCAACTGTATACCCTGATTACTACTGTATATACAGTATATATTTGTTTACAGACTGTATACCCTATTTACTGATATTGTATATGTTTGTTTAAGGGGTTGCTGCAATTTCCAATTCTCTGGTAGCTGCATATACACTGATCACTATATACAGTGAAAGATGTCATTGGAGACCATAAATTGAGAAAAACTGCTTCTTAACCACTTCAATACTGGGCTATAGTCCTATGACGTCCGCAGATGGGATCTCCCATCCTGGGCGGGGGTTATATAACGTCCTCGGTATCTCGCAACTCCTGCGTGCCCCTAGGGCGTGCACAGAGCGGCTATCGGGAAAGCGGCTTGTCACCCTGACACAGCCCAACTCCAATCGCAGTAAAGAGCCAATGAAATTGGCTCTTTACCACGTGACTGGCTGTGTCCTGGCTGTGTACCTGAGTACCTGTCACAGTCCATCTGAGTACCCAAGTACCTGTCACAGTACATCTGAGTACCCACGTACCTGTCACAGTATATCTGAGTACTTGAGTACCTGTCACAGTCCATCTGAGTACCCGAGTACTTGTCACAGTATATCTGAGTACCTGAGTACCTGTCACAGCCCAACTGAGTACCTGAGTACCTGTTACATCTGAGTAACTGTCACAGTATATCTGAGTACCTGTCACAGTTCATATGAGTACCTTAGTACCTGTCACAGTCCACCTGAGTGCCAAAGTACCTGTCACAGTTCACCTGAGTAACCGAGTACCTGTCACAGCCCATCTGAGTACCTGTCACTGCCCATCTGAGTACCTGTCACTGCCCATCTGAGTACCTGTCACTGCCCATCTAAGTACCTGTCAGCACCCATCAGAGTACCCGAGTACCAGTCACCAGCCCATAAGAGTACCCGAGCACCTGTCAACAGCCCATAAGAGTACCCGAGTACTTGTCACCAGCCCATTAGAGTACCTGAGTACCTATTTGTAGCCCATCAGATTACCCAAGTGCCTGTCACCAGGCCACCAGAGTACCCAAGTGCCTGTCACCAGCCCATCAGGGTACCCGAGAACCTGTCACCAGGCCATCAGTGTACCCGTGTACCTGTCACAGTCCATCTGAGTACCCGATTACCTGTCACAGTATATCTATCTGAGTACCCCAGTACCTGTCACAGCCCATATGAGTCCCAGAGCACCTGAGTACCTGTTGTGGACCCTACGGCTGACTGCTGCGGACAGGGGTCAAGGTGATAGAAAGGCAGGGCCGCCAGAACACCAAGATGGATCCCACCGGGGTTAGAGCGTAAGAGTACCCGAGTACCTGTCACAGTTCTTTAGAGTACCTGTCACAGCCCATCTGGGTACCTGTCACAGCCCATCCGGGTCCTGTCACTGGCCATCCGGGTCCTGTCACTGCCCATCCGGGTCCTGTCACTGCCCATCCGGGTACCTGTCACTGCCCATCTAAGTACCTGAGTACCAGTCACCAGCCCATAAGAGTACCCGAGTACCAGTCACCAGCCCATTAGAGTACCAGAGTACCTATATGTAGCCCATCAGATTACCCGAGTACCTGTCACCAGGCCATCAGAGTACCCGAGTACCTGTCACCAGGCCATCAGAGTACCCGAGTACCTGTCACCAGGCCATCAGAGTACCCGTGTACCTGTCACCAGGCCATCTGAGTACCCGAGCACCTGAGTACCTGTCACAGGCCATCTGAGTACTTGACACCAGGCCATCAGAGTACCCGAGTACCTGTCACCAGGCCATCAGAGCACCAAAGTACCTGTCACCAGGCCATCAGAGTACCCAAGTACCTGTCACAGTTCACTTGAGTACCCGAGTACCTGTCACAGCCCATCTGAGTACCTGTCACAGTTCATCTGAGTACAGGAGTACCTGTCACAGCCCATCTGAGTACCTGTCACTGCCCATCTGAATACCTGTCCCTACCCACCTAAGTACCTGTTCATGCCCATCTAAGTACCTGTCAGCACCCATCAGAGTACCCAAGTACCAGTCACCAGCCCATTAGAGTACCCGAGTACCTGTCACCAGCCCATTAGAGTACCCAAGTACCTATCTGTAGCCCATCAGATTACCCAAGTGCCTGTCACCAGGCCATCAGAGTACCTGAGTACCTGTCACCAGGCCATCAGTGTACCCGAGTACCTGTCACCGGGCCATCAGAGTACCCATGTACCTGACGCAGTCCATCTGAGTATCCGAGTACCTGTCACAGTCCATCTGAATACCTGTCACCAGGCCATCAAAGTACCCGAGTACCTGTCACCAGGCCATCAGAGTATCCGAGTACCTGTCACCAGCCCATCAGAGTACCCGAGTGTCAGGTCACCTGAGACAAGGTGACAGATGCACTCCGTAGGAGTCGGAAGTGCACCACTAGGTAGTGGACCTTAGGACTGACTGCTGCGGATTGTACCCGGGGAGATTCAGGACACATGTCTACTGGAACACTAACACAGATCTCAGTAGGAGCAAGAGCATAGATTCCCCAGGGTGCGGAGTCTAAGAGCCAGCAGGTGTTCACCAGAGCCTCCAGTGGTGAGGATGGACTTGGCTGCAGTCTGGCTCCAGGTCGCGGCCCCTAGGGTCTCACAGCTCACACTCACAATAGACTACAGGAGAAGGAAGCAGCAGGCTGGAACAACAAGAATAGTAAGGGGATAAGGCAGAGGTCAGGGCAACTAGCAGACAGGAACAACAGAGTAAACGCCAAAGGTTCAGGGTCACAGGCAGACAGGGATGGTCAGGGACATGCCAAAAGGTCAAGGTCACAAGCAGACAGGAATCGTTGAGAACACGCCAAGGTCGGTAACAGAGACAAACGAAGAGCACAAGGCAAGCAGGAAACAGGAAGCCAAACACACAATGAATACACAATGGTTGATCAGCACTGTTAGCTTGCAGTGCACAGGTTAATATAGGGTTCCCTGATAGGGCCTGGGGTGGAGCCATGCTTAGAGGAGAGGTTATAAAAACCACCAGGTGGAGGCTGGCCTCTTAGTCAGAACACATGAGGGGAGGTAAGCAACCAGAGGAAGATCACTGCATAACCATGACACCGAGTACCTCTCACCAGCCCATCAGAGTACCGGAGTACTTGCCTCCAGCCCAACAGAATACCCAAGTACCTATCTGCAGCCCACGCCACATAGAATATACGTTGGGGTGTTTACCTTCAAAAATGGGGTCATTTCCACTGTCCTGGTGCACCAGGACCTTCAAATGTGTGATGGGTAGGAATGAAATGAGATGTGTAATTTATGCTCCTAGAATGCCTGAAGGTACTACTTCAATGTCGAGCCTCTCATTGTGGACTGGCTGTGTAAAAGTCTCACACATGTGGTATCGCCATACTCAGGATGAGTAGCAGAATGTGTTTTGGGGTGTAATTTTTGCTATATGCATGTTATGCGTTAGAAATATCTTATAAATTTACAACTTTGTGTAAAAAAAAAAAATTCATTTTCTTTCCACGTTTTCTGAAGACTTATGTAAAAAATGAACCGTTCAAAAGACTCATTATGCCTCATAGAATAGACGTTGGGGTGTTTGATTTCCAAAATGGAGTTATTTTTTGGGTGATTCCATTGTCTTGGTACTCCAGGGCCTTCAAAATTGTAATAGGTGGTTAGGAAATTAGGGGTGTCATTTTATGTTCCTAGAACCCCTGATGGTGCTCCCTGCATGTTGGACCTCTCTGTGTTGCCAGGCTGTGCAAAAGTATTTTTTATCTGGGAAAGAGATGACATCAGGATGCACTATGGGTAGAGGACAAACCAGCAGAGGCAGTGTAATGCTTTAGGCAATGTTCTGCTGGGAAACCTTGGGTTGTGCCATTCATGTGGATGTTATTTTGAAATGTACCACTTACCTAAGCATTGTTGTTGACCAAGAACACCCCTTCATGGAAATGGTATTACCTGATGGCAGTGTCCTCTTTCAGCAATATAATGTACCCTGCAGGTTGGTATCCCCACAACAAGGGAGCAGCAAGTGTGATACCAGCTTATACAAGGGGGGCTAGTAGAACAAACATAGCCACGCTAGAACAAGAAGTCTGAAAATAGCAGAAAAAAGCTTGCATTTGAGAAATGAAACAAAGGAGAAAGAAGGTACATTTTCCTTATATGTGCATTTATTTAATTCATAAAAAAGTGAGTTTAATGCTACTTTAAATCTCACACTGTAGGCTGTAGGCACCCTCCATTACCAGAAAATGCAGAAAAGCAGGACAGAAGATAGATTTTTTTTCAGTATACTACTTATGCCAATGAACATGTCCAGGTATTCTCTATTACATAATAATTATTTTAATTTACGAGTTAAGGTCCACCTTAAGTTGCAGTAAAATAATATATAAATTTTAGTAGCAAGTACCCTTTGGCAATGAATTCTCGAAAAAAAAAAAATTCTATTAATGGTTGAAGCTTTATCATTTTTTACATACCATACACTAGGACTAGCATGGTAAAAGAAGCCATAGGTAGAATTTTCTTTTTCATGTGTTAGCTGTGTTTGGTAACCTATAATAAGAAATTAATATGCTTCTATTTATAAGCTAATATTGACAACAAATAAACATGTATGAGATCAACAAAGTAACTATTGTCAAAAAAGATTTCATCAGGTTATTTTAACCTCTGAGATATTGTTAATGAACACGTTAAACAGAATTGGTTCCAAGAGACAGCCCTGAGGCACACTGCTGACAGCTTCAGAAAATATGCCATTAACCACCAATTAACCACCACCCTCTGGATACCTTTCTGCAATCTGTTTTCTATCCATGTACATACCATTTTCCCCCCTTTTATTGGTTGAACTAAATGGACTTGTATCTTTTTTCAACCAGGTTAACTATCTAATATCATCAAGGCCAAAAGACCTTAATTCAGAAAATGCCTTAGTAAAATCTAGATACACAGGGAGAGATTTAATAGTGTCATTAGTGGTAACCAACATGGATTTCTAAAAGGCCGTTTCCACTTGACTAACCTTAACATTCTATAAGGAGGTGAGCTGTATTTTGAAAGGCTTGTGGACACATTGGGGGAGATTTAATAAAACTGGTACACACAGAATCTGGTACAGACCGTGAGTAGCCGGCTTAGCCTCTCAGTGTCTTGCTTCGTGGGGGCAGTTGACGTGGGATGTGGGGTTCCAACACCTTGTACCTCTGGACCCATTTACGTTACACAGCACCCTGCACCTCTGGACTACATTACATTACACCGCACCCCACAATTCTGGGCCCCCTGCATGTTACACAGACCCCCCTACAATACAGAACCCCCCTGCATTACAGACCCCCCTACACTACAGAACCCCCCTACATTACAGACCCCTGCACATTACAGACCCCCCCTACATTACAGAACCCCCCACAATATAGAACCCCCCTACAATACATACCCCCCTACACTACAGAACCCCCCTACATTAGAGAACCCCCCTATACCTACAGAACCCCCCCTACATTACAGAATCCCCTACACTACAGACCCCCCCCCACATTACAAACCCCCCCTACAATACAGACTCCCCTACATTACAGAATCCCCTACATTACAGAATCCCCTTACAATACAGAACCCCCCACATTACAGACCCCCTTACATTACAGAACCCCCTACAATACAGAACCCCCCTACATTACAGACCCCCTACAATACAGAACCCCACTACAATACAGAAGGCCCGGCTCACTTCTCTGCTCTAATTCATCTTAAAGGTGTTCTATCGGGTTGAGGCCAGTCAAGTTCCTCCACCCCAAACTCGCTCATACATGTCTTTAGGGACCTTGCTTTGTGCACTGGTTCAAATCAGTAATAAGAAGCATATTTTTATTTATGTTGTTGGTGTGTTATATGTATTATGGCTAGGGATGGGCTTTATGTTCAAGTTGAACGTGAGTTTGACTCGAACATTGGCTGTTTGCCGAACAGCGAACAATTTTGGGTGTTTGCGGCAAATTTGAAAGCCGCGGAACACCCTTTAAAAGTCTTTGGGAGCCTGGGTCCTGCCCCAGGGGACATGTATCCATGCAAAAAAAAGTTTTATAAACGGACGTTTTTTGGGAGCAGTGATTTTAATAATGCTTAAAGTGAAACAATAAAAGTATAATATTCCTTTAAATTTCTTACCTGGGGGGTGTCTATAGTATGCCTGTAAAGGGGCGCTTGTTTCCCGTGTTTAAAACAGTCTGACAGCAAAATGAAATTTCTAAAGGAAAAATGTTATTTAAAAACTACTCGCGGCTATAATGAATTGTTGGTCCGACAATACACATAAAAGTTCATTGATAATAACGGCATGGGATTTCCCCACAGGGGAACCCCGAACCAAAATAAAGAAAAAAATGCGTGGGGTCCCCCTAAATTTCACACCAGGCCCTTCAGGTGCGGTATGGGAATTAAGGGGAACTCTGAGCCCAAATTTTTTTTTAAATGGCGTGGGGTCCCCCTAAATTCCATACCAGGCACTTCAGGTCCAGAATGGATATTAAGGGGAAACCCGCACCAAAATTAAAAAAATGGCGTGGGGTCCCCCTAAATTCCATACCAGGCCTTTCAGGTCTGTATGGATATTAAGGGGAACCCCACGCCAAAATAAAAAAAAAATGGCATGAGGTCCCCCCAAAAATCCATACCAGACCCTTATCTGACCACGCAAGATGGCAGGCCACATGCCCTCAACATTGGGAGGGTGCTTTGGGGTAGCCCCAAAGCACCTTGTCCCCATTTTGATGGGGTGAAGGGCATCATCCCCACAACCCTTGCCCGGTGGTAATGGGGGTCTGCGGGCGGGAGGCTTATCGGAATCTGGAAACCCCCTTTAGCAAGGGGACCCTCAGATCCCACCCCACATGTGAATTGGTAATCGGGTACAAATGTACCCCTACCATTTCACAAAAAGTGTCAAAAAGGTTAAAAAAAAACACAAGAGACGGTTTTTGACAAGTCCTTTATTATTTTCTTCTTCTTTCCGCTTCTTCTTACATCTTCTTTCTTCTGGTCTTCCTTCGGTGGTGTTCTTCCTCCAACTTCCATTTACGTAAATGGATGATCCTTCCCACTCTGACAACATGGGGAAAGCCATAAGGAACTCCCCGTGCATCAGAGGAGTGCGGGGTCACTGGGTGGCCCCACCCTCCGTTATATAAGTAGTGTCAGAAGAACTAAAGCGTCATGCGGCGGAAGACTCCCACTGAGGCGGATTGTCCGGATGGAGTGGAGAAGACGCCTGGGCCAGATGCGGGATGAGACGAGTGGAGGAAGAAGAAGAAGATGAAGAAGAAGAACAACACCGAAGGAAGACCAGAAGAAAAAGCGGAAAGAAGAAGAAAATAATAAAGGACTTGTCAAAAACCATCTCTGTGTTTTTTTAACCTTTTTGACACTTTTTTAAAGGGGGTTTCCAGGTTCCGATAAGCCCCCTGCCCGCAGACCCCCACAACCATGGGCAAGGGTTGTGGGGATGAGGCCCTTCTCTCCATCAACATGGGGACAAGGTGCTTTGGGGGGCTACCCCAAAGCACCCTCCCAATGTTGAGGGCATGGTTCAGGAGGGGGTGGCGCTCTCATTCCCCCCCCCCTTTTCCTGCAGCCTGCCAGGTTGTGTGCTCGGATAAGGGTCTAGTAATTTTGGCATGGGGTTCCTCTTAATATCCATACCAGACCTGAAGGGCCAGGTATGGAATTTAGGGGGATCACCACTTATTTATTTTTTTGTATTTTAGTTCGGGGTTCCCCTGTGGGGAAATCTCATGCCGTTTTTTAACCATAGATTTTTATTGAGTTTCATAGTATACAGTACAAGGTATGCAACAGGTAGTGCAACATGTCAGTTGTACATAATGAGAACAACAGCAGAACAGAAAGAAAGATGAGGGAAAGGAAAGAAAAAAAAAGAGAGGAGCTCAGGGTATACACAGTATCATACACATGCAGGCTTCATATGGCATAGTAGGAGACGTCCTCAGTGGGAGGTCGAACCCGTCACCCCATCTGGGAACTAACTGTGACGGGTTCTTGAGGGTGCCATAGGAAGGGGTCCGACTTTGGCCCTAGATGATGATCCCTAGAGCTCCATCTCGCAAATGTATATGTCCAATAGCGTAGGCTAGCGAATGAAGGTGGGAAGACCTTCTGTTACAGGTGTAGCACAAAACATATCGCCTAACTCAGAGTTGTAATAGAAAACTTTAACAAGAAACAACGTGTTAATTGGGAGAGCAACACAGGTACACAGGGCAAGAGCTGCAGGTACTGACGGGGTAAGGAGGTCAGGTAAGTAATAGGTCCGTCATAGGGGGTTTGCATTTAGGGTGTTGAAGCCAAAGGTCCCAGTTGCTTCTGAATTCAGGAATAAGGAGGTGGCCTTTGGTGTGCATGAGTTCCATCAGGCAGTGGTTGTTTAAAAGTGCGATTATTTCCACACCGGAAGGGGCTAGAGGGGATTTCCAGTTTTTGCTTGTTTTTATCAGTGAACTTTTATGTTTATTGTTGGACCGAAAATTCATTATAGCCGCAAGCAGTTTAAAGTGACTTTTTTTCCTTTAGAAATTTAATTTTGTCAGACCGTTATAAACATGGGAAACATGCACCCCTTTACATGCATACTATAGACACCTCCCAGGTATGAAATTGAAAGGAATATTACATGTTTATTGTTTCACTTTAAGCATTATTAAAATCACTGCTCCCAAAAAAAGTTTATTTTGCATTGATACATGTCCCCTGGAGCAGGACTCGGGTTCCCAAACACGTTTTATGACAATACCATGCAAATAAGCCTTTAAAATTAGCACTTTTGATTATTCATGTTTGTGTCCCATAGACTTTAACAATGTTCGCGTGTTCAAATTAATTTTTTGCCTGTTTGCATGTTCTGGATGCGAATTGAAGGGAGGTCATCCCTAATTATGGCTAATAAAATATGTACATTTAAATTATTTTGTAGTTGTGGTGCCTTTAACGTCCATTTCCTTCTTTTTCCCTCTCATTGGAATAGCATCCTTTCCACTACACTGAGCTCAAATACAACTACATTGAATTGGGCTGGCAGTGGATCTTGTCAAGTTATCAAATTGCTAGTTTACTAAAGGCAAATAGGATGTGCACTTTGCAAAAACTCTGCAAATGCAGCTGCTCCAGAGCTTAGTAAATTAACAGAAGCTCTGCTGACTTCCATCATCCAATTATGTGCAAGAAAACATGCTGTTTATTTAATTTCCCTTGCATGTGATTGGGTATTCTTTGCAACGTGAAGCTTCACCTCATTTAACCACTTCAGGACCGCCGTATTGCCAATGTACGTCAACACAATGGCACAGGCAGGCACAATCACGTAGATGTACGTGATTGCCTTCCAGCGGGTGGGGGGTCCGATCGGACCCCCTCCCGCTGGTTACGGCGGTCCGGTTCGCTCCAGGAGCGCTCCGTGATGAGGGGATGGCCGTTGGTTTTCGGCCACCCCCTCTGGATCGCTCCTGGCCAATGAGAAGCTTCCTCCCACTGTGTATTGTTTACACAGGAAGGAGGAAGTGATGTCATTCTCCTCGGGGCGGTCTTTTTGACCGGACTACGAGGAGAAGACTAATAGTAAGTGTGCACCAACACTACACTGACATGTAGGTACACACAGGCACACAAACCCCCCCCCCCCCCCCCCCCGATCCCCCCCCCGATGCCCCCCCTCCCCCCCCAGTCACAGTGTCACTGATTGCATTGATCATTTCTTTACTGATCAATGCATTCAGTGTCAGTTGTGACAGTAAAAACTGTCAGGACAGTTAGTGTTAGGTCCAGGGTAGCCCCCTATCACCCCCCAATAAAGATTTAACCCCCTGATTGCCCCTAGAGTTAACCCTTTCACCCCCTTTTGCCAGTGTCACTAAGCGATAATTTTTCTGATCGCTGCATGTGTCGCTAGGTAGCTAGTTATTTTTTTAGGTTCACCGCCAGGTTTTTATATCGCTAGGTACCCCGATATACTACCCAATAATGGTTTTAACCCCCTGATTGCCGCTAGTTAACCCTTTCACCCCCTTTTGCCAGTGTCACTAAGCGATCGTTTTTCTGATCGCTGCATTAGTGTCGCTACAGTCGCTAGGTAGCTAGTTATTTTTTAGGTTCACCGCCAGGTTTTTATAGCGCTAGGTACCCCGATATACTACCCAATAATGGTTTTAACCCCCTGATTGCCGCTAGTTAACCCTTTCACCCCCTTTTGCCAGTGTCACTAAGCGATCATTTTTCTGATCGCTGCATGTGTCGCTAGGTAGCTAGTTATTTTTTTAGGTTCACCGCCAGGTTTTTATATCGCTAGGTACCCCG
This sequence comes from Lithobates pipiens, assembly GCF_037356315.1. Lineage (NCBI taxonomy): Eukaryota > Metazoa > Chordata > Amphibia > Anura > Ranidae > Lithobates > Lithobates pipiens. Next base: position 171,776,546 of record NW_027507787.1, on the reverse strand, counting down.
ATATACTACCCAATAATGGTTTTAACCCCCTGATTGCCGCTAGTTAACCCTTTCACCCCCTTTTGCCAGTGTCACTAAGCGATCGTTTTTCTGATCGCTGCATTAGTGTCGCTACAGTCGCTAGGTAGCTAGTTATTTTTTTAGGTTCACCGCCAGGTTTTTATAGCGCTAGGTACCCCGATATACTACCCAATAATGGTTTTAACCCCCTGATTTCCGCTAGTTAACCCTTTCACCCCCTTTTGCCAGTGTCACTAAGCGATAATTTTTCTGAACGCTGCATCAGTGTCGCTAGTGTCGCTAGGTAGCTAGTTATTTTTTTAGGTTCACCGCCAGGTTTTTATAGCGCTAGGTACCCCGATAAACTACCCAATAATGGTTTTAACCCCCTGATTGCTGCTAGTTAACCCTTTCACCCCCTTTCACCAGCGATCACAGTATAAGTGTCACTGGTGACGCTGGTTAGCCAGTTAGTTATTTAGGTTCCCCGTCAGGTTTTTATATAGCGCCAGGGACCCCCATATACTACCTAATAAAAATTTGAACCCCCTGATTGCCCCTAGTTAACCCTTTCACCACTGATCACCGTATAAGTGTTACGGGTGACTCTGGTTAGTTTGTTTTTTATAGCATCAGGGCACCCACCATTTATTACCCAATAAAGGTTTAACCCCCTGATCACCCGGCGGGTGATATCAATTAGGTTTTAGGGTCAGGGTCTGCGTCGCCCCAGGCAGCGCTAGGTTAGTGCCAGTACCGCTAACACCCACACGCAAAGCATACACCTCCCGTAGTGGTATAGAATCTGAACAGATCAATATCTGATCTGATCAGATCTATACTAGCGTCCCCAGCAGTTTAGGGTTCCAAAAAAACGCATTGTTAGCGGGATCAGCCCAAATACCTGCTAGCACCTGCGTTTTGCCCCTCTGCCCAGCCCACCCAAGTGCAGTATCGATCAATCACTGTCACTTACAAAACACTAAACACATAACTGCAGCGATCGCAGAGTCAGGCCTGATCCCTGCCATCGCTAACAGGTTTTTTGGTAGCATTTTATATTCAAATCCGGAAGGCAGTGCTTGGTTTTCGGGGTCCCGTACGTGGCTAGGCTCCCAAAAAGTCCCCCACATGTGGTATCCCCGTACTCGGGAGAAGCAGCAGAATTTATTTTGGGGTGTAATTTGACTTCTGCCCATAGCATGTGTGAGCAATATATCATTTAGTGACAACTTTGTGCAAAAAAAAAAAAGTTTGTAATATTCCCGCAACTTTTGGCAAAATATAAAATATTCCATGGACTCAACATGCCTCTCAGTAAATAGCTTGGGGTGTCTACTTTCCAAAATGGGGTCATTTGGGGGGGTTTTGTGCTATTTTGGCATTTTATGGCCTTCGAAACTGTGATAGGTAGTGAGGAGTTAAATCAAAAATTTGCACCCTTAAAAATCCTGAAGGTGGTGATTGGTTTTCGGGGTGCCGTGCACGACTAGACTCCCAAAAAGTCCCACACATGTGGTATCCCCGTACTCAGGAGAAGCAGCAGAATGTATTTTGTGGTGTCATTTCACATATGCCCATAGCATGTGTGAGCAATATATCATTTAGTGACAACTTGGTGCAAAAAAAAAAAAGTTTGTAATATTCCCGCAACTTGTGGCAAAATATAAAATATTCCATGGACTCAACATGCCTCTTAGTAAATAGCTTGGGGTGTCTACTTTCCAAAATGGGGTCATTTTGGGGGGTTTTGTGCTATCTTGGCATTTTATGGCCTTCGAAACTGTGATAGGTAGTGAGGAGTTAAATCAAAAATTTGCACCCTTAGAAATCCTGAAGGTGGTGATTGGTTTTCGGGGTGCCGTGCGCGACTAGACTCCCAAAAAGTCCCACACATGTGGTATCCCCATACTCGGGAGAAGTAGCGGAATATATTTTGGGGTGCAATTCCACATATAACCATGGCATGTGTGAGCAATATATCATTTAGTGACAACTTTTTGTAAAAAATTTTTTTTTTTTTTTTTGTCATTATTCAATCCCTTAGGACAAAAAAAAAAAATATTCAATGGGCTCAACATACCCATCAGCAATTTCCTTGGGGTGTCTACTTTCCAAAATGGGGTCATTTGGGGGGGATTTGTACTGCCCTGCCATTTTAGCACCTCAAGAAATGAGATCGGCAGTCATAAATTAAAAGCTGTGTAAATTCCAGAAAATGTACTCTAGTTTGTAGACGCTATAACTTTTGCGCAAACCAAAAAATATACGCTTATTGACATTTTTTTTACTAAAGACATGTGGCTGAATAAATTTTGCCCTCAATGTATGACTAAAATTTAGTTTATTCGATTTTTCTTATAACAAAAAGAAGAAAATATCTTTTTTTTTCAAAATTTTCGCTCTTTTTCCATTTATATCGCAAAAAAAAAAAAAAAATCGCAGAGGCAATCAAATACCATCAAAAGAAAGCTCTATTTGTGGGAAGAAAAGGACGTAAATTTCGTTTGGGTGCAATATTGCATGACCGCGCAATTACCAGTTAAAGCAGCGCAGTGCGAAATTGCAAAAAGACCTCTGGTCCTTAAGGTGTTTATTGGTCCGGAGCTGAAGTGGTTAATAAGCTCTAGAGCAACTGCACTTTGCACAGTGCGCAGTCTATTTGCCTTTAGTAAATCAACTCGAGTCTGAAACATATGACTTTTGCATATTAGTGGCATTTGAAACCGAGCAGCTTTCCAGTCACTACTACCCTCAAATTTCCTTCTGTTTTTAAAGACCGGCTTACCTTCAACTAGTCTTTCCAGAAGCTCTTCTTTAGTTTTAGGTGTGAGTTCGTTGATACTCTGTAGGTAATCTAGGACAGAAACATATCTAGAAAATTTGGATATGCTCTGCTCCGCACATCCGCCTGGTAATGCAATTATATCTTCCAGATTTTTGACTGGGTTGACCATAAGGTCACCTGTCAAAAAAAGGATATGAAAATCAATAAATATACATGTATTTACAAAATGAAATAACAGTATTTGGTTCTTACCTGAAACAATGATGTGGGCATATTCAGAGCCCGGAACCAGCCTAAGTGGAGTTTTTAAAGTAAATGTAATTTTTTCATCTGGTAAGAAATAAAGATAAGAAAGTAGTATTAGCAAAAAGAAAAAAAAAACGAGAAAGTATAAACTAGGAGACAGCTTGAATGTGTATATACTATTTCTTGATTTTACTCCTATTGTTATTAACTTATAGTGTTGATTAACAAAGATATTTTTGGGAAAAGAAGATAACTGACAAAAAGTAATGTCATATTTGTGTGCTTTTTTAGAGTTGAGGGTGTCCATACAACTAGAAATGGAAGAAATATTAGGGTAAGTGCTGTTGCGTATCTTCTCAGTGCACCGATATGGGCGCAAAGTCAAAGCTACTTGTACATCTGTATTAAACAAAATGTTATGGGTGCCAGATCATGCCACATCCAAGATGGGCTTCCACTGTTTCTATGTTTTTGTAAAGGATGTATAAATTAGAGCTGAGTGCTTTAACACAGCCAATGCAGGTTTTACATTTCTCAGTCCTCATGCAGAAAATTAGCCCATAACAAAGAAAAATTAAGCTGGAAGTAAATTTTTAACTAAGCACTGGTCTGTATGAAGACATTTAGTTACACTGAAGTTAGTCCAGTGGGCCACTAGCCTCACCAGCGCCCATCAATGCACCCTCACCAGCGCCCATCAATGCAGCTTATGAGCACCCATCAATGCAGCCTCACCAGTGCCCATCAAAACAGCCTCACCAGCGCCCATCAATGCAGCTTACCAGCACCCATCAATGAATGTTTGCTTGCTTCTATTCATTCAGGAGTCGGGACACAGACACAGTCCTCTGCCGCACCTGCGCTTTTGACGCTCTGTGCGAACAGAGCAGCGGCTGCCTTCTGATGCTGAGACTAATGCCCCGTACACACGATGGGAATTTTGGTCAGTAAAAGCTCTGATGGTTTTCCCGACAGAATTCCGACGGGATTTCGCTCAAGCTGTCTTGCATACACATGGTCACACCAAATTCTGACCATCCAGAACGCGGTGACGTACAACACATACGACGGGACTAGAAAAAGGAAGTTCAATAGCCAGTAGCCAATAGCTTCTGTCTCGTAGTTGAATCTGAGCATGCGTGAGTTTTTGCATGCTGGAATTGCATACACACGATCGGAATTTGAGAACCTGCTCTCAATCTTTTGCTGGCAGAAATTCAGCCAGCGAAATTCCGATGGAGCATACACATGAACACATTTTACATTGAAAAGCTCTCATTGTTTTTTTGCTGGTCGAAATTCCACCCGTGTGTACGGCACATTAGTTGCTTGCTGCAGAGAGAAGAGCGTGGGAACACCAGTGGCCGGGTGCCCTAGGCAACAGGGCACCCTAAGCAGCTGCCTAGTTTGCCTAGTGCTAGCAGCGGCCTTGAATAGACTGCAATCTACTGTACATGTGGGGTTTAAAGCCAAACTTCAGGTTTCATTTAACTTTAAATAGTTTATTTGGACCAACTATGACAGCAAAATCAGTTTGTATAAAACAGCCAACATTTCCAACTTTATTTAATCTATTTAAAGATCACCTTTAAAAGATACACCCATATTTAGGGTGCAACATGTATCCTGTTCCAGCTCCTGCCACCAGTCACTCCAATCCCCCCTCAGTGTGATTTCATCTGGGGGATCCTCTCCCTGCATCCATTGTCCCAATCTAAAACATGCCCGCCTGTGCGGGGCTCCATCCACACAGCCATGTCATTCATTTACAGTTTCCTGTAAATTAATGAACTACAGGTACCATCAACCACCACGACTGACAGCTTGAAGTTCTAAATGAACTGAGAAGGTACTGATGAGGGTCCTTGTAGTTCATTCACAAGCCCTGCAGATTTAAAACTGACAGCCCATATGAAGTTTCTGGCTGAAAGCTGCAGGGCTTGTCTGCAAAAGTCTGAAATTGCACCCGGATCCACTGATCATGGGTGCAATGCTTTCCAGGCTCCTGCAGGAAAAAAGTATAAATGCACATATTTTTCAGCAAAAATATGTACATTGTTTGTTTTTCTAAAAAGGCAAACTTGTCCTTTAAACCATTACACCATGCTTGCACATTTTGGACTTTTGTCTTTAGTTTCTGTCCAAAGTGCATTCAGTTTTCTATATAACCCTAATTGTACAACAGGAGCCTGGTACTCCAGAGCATAGCTAAAAAAATGTACTTGTATCCACCCGCCCTAAGCAGCGGTAAATATCTAAATTTAGTTTTGTTGGATGGTAAACAGCCCAGGCTTATTGTCCATTTACTCCTTCGGTTTACCCAGCACAGTGAAAGCTCATGGAAAGCTCCCGATTGCTGCTTGCAATTGGGAGTTTTCTGATCAAGTGACCGCCATGACAGCCAATCACAGCAGTCCCATGGCCATTAGTTCTCTCGGCATAGCAAGCCCCTTAAAGCGTGGCAGCTGATACCAAGTTGTTAAAGTGATTGGCGCCTAGCTGTTAAACACCCCCACCTTTCAGGTATAGACTCAACCTTTAGAAAATGCTATCCCACCCTGTTTTAAGTGATGCCTTACATGTCTCCAGGGGTCATGGGGGTGCTACACACAATGTTAAATGTAGGTGAGATATCTTCCTTCTGTATATTTTTCTAATAACTTGACAATCTTATCATTAAAAAAGGAAAGCACATATCCCCTGTGTATATCAAGCTCTAATCATACACAACCAGTATCTTTCCTTTACCTGAAGAACATACAAGTTGTGTCTGGGTGGTTTGCTTTTTATGTCCTCTGGCCTGAAAAGGAAATATAGAAATATAGCAATCATGAATATAGTTCTATTGTATTCAGTGGATAGAAACCAAAAATGTTGATTTCACATTCCAGAAGTGAAATATTTTTTTAGTTAACAGAATACACAGGGCTATTTGAAAATGATTCTAACATCTCTTCTGGCTATGCTTAAACATAAATGCTCCAGTTGGTGTAGACTACCCTTAACAGTAATTAGTATAGCAAATTTTAATAGTTTGAGCTCCATAATTATCATACATTTACATATTTCCCATATTGCTAAAGCTAAAGTAGTACAACTAAATTTAGGGCCCTCTTACATGGGCTGTCCGATCATGTCCGCCTGTCAGTTTTTCGGGACCGATCGGACCTTGCAGTCTTTGTTTGGAGCAGCGGATACCAGCTATCCAATCCGATCCTGCCTGCAAAATCCCGACGGATGGTGGTCCTATTTTCTATCCGTCTGGCGGATCAGATACGATTGGATGAAAATGGACAGGCGGTCCGTCTCCATTCGATTTCTCCATAGAGGAGAGTGGGACTGTGTCAGTATCCACTCTGCACAGCGGAGAGGACAGGACCTGTCACCCGCCTGCTCAGCGGGGATCTGCGGAGCAATTCCCCGGTGAGCAAGCGGGATCCATTCCACGGAGGCACTATGAACCTGTTTATTTGGCGACAATTTTGTCATTACTTAAAGTGGTTGTATAGTCTTTTTTTTAACGTTTACCTACAGGTAAGCCTATAATAATATAATAATATATATATAATAATATATATATAATTTACTTTTCATGCAGCCACTGACGTCATGCGGCGCATCCGCTGTTAAGGCCCGGCTGAAGGTCCGGCAGAACTGCCAGACCTTGCCGGGAAAAAGACTCCCGCACACGTCATTGGGAGTGACGTATTGCAGCTTAGGCCACTCACAGTACCAGAGCCGCAATACCCGGAAGACACACCAAGGCAACATGTCAGCTCCCTCAGCTTAGATCGGGTGAGATACCAGCGCCTCGTTCTAAGGTAAGTATTTCCTAATGAGCTAGTATGCGCTGCATTCTAGCTCATTATGCCTTTTCCGGTTTTTTTTATTTAAAAAAAAAAAGTGCACGTTTACTACCGCTTTAAAGAGGAAGTAAACCCTGTACGTTTTTTCTTATTTTTTTAATATAATGATCCTGCAATGTATTAGTAAGCCATACACATTTAAATATGACAAAAACGAGGTTTTAAAATACGTTATTTGCCTTTTTTTCAATTTTGTTTCTTCCTGGTATTGGCTGCGCCATCTTAACTAATACTTAATGATTTTTTTGTGGGTGTCATTTCCGCTCCTTACTTTGTTTTCCTGTCCAAGTCTAAACCAAACCTCTATCTCATTTGCCGTTACTACGGCAACTGAGCTAAGCCATTAATCACAGCAAATCACACTCTGTGCTGTTCTGGTTCCCTCCCTGGGGGAGAAGCAGGAATGAGATATTCAGAGCAGCATCGCGAGACTTCCCTCTGTGCCATTCCTAGTGTCACGGCATGCAGGGGAGATAGTGTGCCGTTAATGAAAATATCTACTGGGCAATCGCGATTGTATGACGATTTCTATGCAAACAAACACAGTGAGTACACTTTCATAAGCAGCGATCCTGTGCTATGTAGATTACTAAGAGATAAAGTTGTTTTGGAGGGTTTACAACCACTTCAAGATAACAATGCAATACATATATTCAAAAATTATACTAAAAATTGAAACGCAGAAGTTTTTCTATTGTTTTTTAATGTAATACATGTATTTGTTTTTAAGGACAAACAAGGCTTTCTTTTTGTGAATATTGTCCTGCAACAATGATTTTTTTTTCGCAATCGTTAAACATATAAACGTAATAAAACTAAACAAAAGGAGCTTTTTTTATTTTTTTCAGCAGTGTTAGTTTAAAAATAAATAGTGTTACTGTGCATACAAAGTGTGCATTTTATTTTGTAATCTGTCCTGTTTAAATCAACACTAAAATTATTATTTTGGTACAAAGCATGGAAAAGTTATTTATGTAGCACTTACCCCCGAAGGAGCCGCTTGTGATTTATTGGGCCTGTACTCTGCTCTTTCCACCCCCAATGGTTTGGCTCAACCCACTTGACACAGCTGTGTAACAGTGTTAGCCCTTGTACACATGATCGGAGATTCCGACGACCAAATCCGTCTGAGTTATTCCGACGGATTCATTCCGGACCCGGTCCGGAAGTGATGTTGCATACACACGGTCGGACCAAGTTGTCTGAATTTGCGGTTGCCAAGAACGCAGTGACGTAAGCCATGTACGGCGGGCCTAGAAAAGGGAAGTTCAGCACCATGTCCGGCACCCTTTGGGCTCCTTCTGCTGATCTCGTGTTAGTAGAAGTTTGGTGAGAGACGATTCACGCTTTTCAGATTAGTGATTCAGATCACTACTGCTCTTCGGTTTGTGCTTGTGTGTGTGTATCTGATAATCAGTGCATGCAGTCAGTAAGTATTTGTTTCTCATTGTGGACTATATCTTGGTATAGTACACTTTGAAAGGCATTTCTTATTGTCTGCTTGCATCTGCTATTCAGGTCGTTCTTTCAGGCCTTGCTGTTTATCTGTGCTTTCTGTTGTCCGTTCTGACGAGCCGACCGTTTCATGTTTCGTCTACGTACTCATCGTAGAGTTTGTGCTGTGCAGGAGCTTCGTGTTGGGGTTGTTACTTTGACACAAGCCGGTCCATGAACAGGGAGAGGAGGCGTTTGTGGACCAAGAATTGATTGCGCCAGCGTGACCAGTTCTCGCACATGCCTTTGCTCCGTGAGATCCGGGAGAATAATCCTGATGATTTCAGGAATTATCTCTGGATGACGGACCCCATTTTTCACCATCTGCTGGCTTTGCTGACCCCTTATATCACCAGGCAGGATACCTGCATGCGGCAAGCCATCACTCCGGAGCAGAGGCTCATCGCCACGTTGCGCTACTTGGCGACAGGGAGAAGCCTTTAGGACCTCAAGTTCTCTACAGGCATCTCCCCCCAGGCTCTGGGGATCATTATTTCAGAGACCTGTTCTGCCATTATTCAGGTCCTGCAGAAGGACTATATAAAGGTAAGTTTTATCCTTTAACATCACATTCTATGTATTTCATGATTGCTAATGTCTTGCATTTCTTTCCTCATTCCCTAATTACCATCATTGCAATATGCTCTAATTCATATGCTCTGCCCCTTTGTCCTCAGGCATATTTGCCTCACTAACTTCCCCACCATGCTCTTCTTGGCTCATAAAACTATAGTCTAGTCACTTACCAATGTCTTTTGTCAGCTACATAGTATTGTTTTCCCCTAAACACCCCCTATAAAGTCTACAAATGTGATGTGTGTGCTTCAATTCATGCAGAGTCACTTTTTAAAATTTTTGGGGTTGTGCCAAACTCATTAGGAACCCCCCTCCCCCCAACTGCTAGCTCAGCTGATAGCAATCCTCTCTCTGATGACTTTACCAAACCCATTACACACTATCTCTACCTTTTTGATGATCACATTTATGGATGAATTCACCTAAGCATGTAGTGCAAGGGACTGCCTCAATACTTTCAAATGCTATTTTTATTTTGTTTTTTCACCTATTAATTATCTTGATATGTAATAGCAGAATGTCAAAATGTGCTTCCATTTTGTTTTCTTTTTGGTATTATGACACTTCTTACCTGTCCGGTGGGCTGCCAATAGTGTAACTAAGGAGGGGCTTTCCAAAGTATCACACATTATTTAGGCATTCAGCTCTTAATCAAGTGGAGAGGGTTACCTGTCCAAAACATCCCCCCCTCATTTTTTAGCAAGGGCCCATCAGATTGGGGGGGGGGGGTGGGGGATGACGGAGGGATGGGGGTGGTGATGACTCTCATAAGGGGACCTTATGCTTTAGGCTTTAAATACTCAGTTTCCAAAATGTTATACTAATTTTGACCAAAAATGTTGGTGTCTAATCTGCTTGCAATGTTGATTTGTCAAACTAATTTTGGTTCTTGTTTCACTCCACAGTGTCCTTCAACGCCACAGGAATGGCAGACTGTGGCCTCCCACTTTGGCAGTCGTTGGGACTTTCCCAATTGTGGAGGAGCAATAGATGGGAAGCACGTCCGCATCGTCCCACCACCCAACTCGGGGTCGTACTATTTTAACTACAAGGGGTTTAATAGTATTGTGATGTTGGCGGTGGTGTTTGCAACATGTTTTTGTATGTGGACGTGGGGCAAAATGTACGGATGTCGTATGGTGGAGTCTTCGCACAGACAGAGTTATACTGGCGTCTCCAGAGTGGCAGTCTGGGCTTGCCACCCCCAGAGGAGAATCAGGAAGGACTCCTGTTCGTCTTTGTCGCGGATGAGGCGTTTGCCCTGGCGAACCATCTGATGCGGCCTTTCCCGATGAGGACCCTCACCCCAGACCAGCCTATTCATATGGCGGAATACAAACAATCACATAGTGCTGGCGTGCTGTGTTCTGCATAATTTTCTTAAAAAATGTTCTGCAAACTATGCGGTCTCAGTTGGCCAACAAGAAGCAGACTTGCTGGAAAATGAAGAAAACCTCACGGGCCTTGAACCTGCTCATCCTGGCTTGCCCCCCCAAAGCGCCTGTGAGGTTAGATCACAATACATGGACTACTTTGTGGGTAGGGGGGCCATTGATATGCCAGACAATATCTGAGAGGCATTTTCAAAATAAATTTTTCTTTGAAACTCCTTAATTTACTACTTGGCTTGGTTTTAGGTGTCTCCTAGGTATATTTATGTTTTTTCAAGTTGTGCCTTTTTCAACAACAGTGCAAACCCAAGTTCTGAGTGAGATGAAGGGACAGTCTCTTCTTCAGATAAGCTTATTATGTTGTGGGTCTGCTACACACACACCTTGTTTTTGGTAACTAATGTATGTAGTAGACATGTGCAGAGTAAAATATTTCGTTTCGGAATTTCGTTTTCGTCCGAAAAATGTATTTATTTAGTTACTCCCGAAATTCGTTTTTATTTATTTCATTTTTCGTTCAAAAATTGCATTCGTCCGAAAATCCACATGAATTACGGTTGAATCTGTCTTTGAAGGCTTATGGTGTCTGTCGAATGTATAAAGAAGATTAGAGGGAGCTAGTATCTAGCATACTTTTATTTTTAGAATTTTAGAACCCTATTAAAGTCTATGGGACTCCAACGTTCGAAATCTCAAGTGCTAATTTTAAAGGCTAATTTGCAAGTTACTGTCCTAAAAAGTGTTTGGGGACCCGGGTCCTGCCCCAGGGGACATGTATCAATGCAAAAAAAGTTTTAAAAACGGATGTTTTTTCGGGAGCAGTGATTTTAATAATGATTAAAGTGAAACAATAAAAGTGTAATATTCCTTTAAATTTCGTAGGGGGGGGGGGGGGTGTCTATAGTATGCCTGTGAAGGGGCGCATGTTTCTGGTGCTTAGAACTGTCCCTGCACAAAGTGTCATTTATGCAGGAAAAAAAGTCCTTTAAAATCACTCGCAGCTATTATGAATTGTCGGCTCCGTAATACAGAGAACACTCATTGAAAGTCATTGATAAAAAAATAAATAAATAAATAAAAAAGCGTGGGGGTCCCAAAATTCAATTACCAGGCCCTTCAGGTCTGGTATGGATATTAACCACTTCAGGACCGCCGTATTGCCAATGTACGTCAGCACAATGGCACAGGCAGGCACAATCACGTACATCTACGTGATTGCCTTCCAGCGGGTGGGGGGTCCGATCGGACCCCCTCCCGCTGGTTACGGCGGTCCGATTCGGTCCAGGAGCGCTCCGTGATGAGGGGATGGCCGTTGGTTTTCGGCCACCCCCTCTGGATCGCTCCTGGCCAATGAGAAGCTTCCTCCCCTGTGTATTGTTTACACAGGAAGGAGGAAGTGATGTCATTCTCCTCGGGGCGGTCTTTTTGACCGGACTACGAGGAGAAGACAGAAAGTAAGTGTGCACCAACACTACACTGACATGTAGGTACACACAGGCACACAAACCCCCCCCCGATCGCCCCCCCCCCGATCGCCCCCTGCCCCCCCTCCCCCCCCAGTCACAGTGTCACTGATTGCATTGATCATTTCTTTACTGATCAATGCATTCAGTGTCAGTTGTGACAGTAAAAACTGTCAGGACAGTTAGTGTTAGGTCCAGGGTAGCCCCCTATCACCCCCCAATAAAGATTTAACCCCCTGATTGCCCCTAGAGTTAACCCTTTCACCCCCTTTTGCCAGTGTCACTAAGCGATCATTTTTCTGATCGCTGCATGTGTCGCTAGGTAGCTAGTTATTTTTTTAGGTTCACCGCCAGGTTTTTATATCGCTAGGTACCCCGATATACTACCCAATAATGGTTTTAACCCCCTGATTGCCGCTAGTTAACCCTTTCACCCCCTTTTGCCAGTGTCACTAAGCGATCGTTTTTCTGATCGCTGCATTAGTGTCGCTACAGTCGCTAGGTAGCTAGTTATTTTTTTAGGTTCACCGCCAGGTTTTTATAGCGCTAGGTACCCCGATATACTACCCAATAATGGTTTTAACCCCCTGATTTCCGCTAGTTAACCCTTTCACCCCCTTTTGCCAGTGTCACTAAGCGATAATTTTTCTGAACGCTGCATCAGTGTCGCTAGTGTCGCTAGGTAGCTAGTTATTTTTTTAGGTTCACCGCCAGGTTTTTATAGCGCTAGGTACCCCAATATACTACCCAATAATGGTTTTAACCCCCTGATTGCTGCTAGTTAACCCTTTCACCCCCTTTCACCAGCGATCACAGTATAAGTGTCACTGGTGACGCTGGTTAGCCAGTTAGTTATTTAGGTTCCCCGTCAGGTTTTTATATAGCGCCAGGGACCCCCATATACTACCTAATAAAAATTTGAACCCCCTGATTGCTCCTAGTTAACCCTTTCACCACTGATCACCGTATAAGTGTTACGGGTGACTCTGGTTAGTTTGTTTTTTATAGCATCAGGGCACCCACCATTTATTACCCAATAAAGGTTTAACCCCCTGATCACCCGGCGGGTGATATCAATTAGGTTTTAGGGTCAGGGTCTGCGTCGCCCCAGGCAGCGCTAGGTTAGTGCCAGTACCGCTAACACCCACACACAAAGCATACACCTCCCGTAGTGGTATAGAATCTGAACAGATCAATATCTGATCTGATCAGATCTATACTAGCGTCCCCAGCAGTTTAGGGTTCCAAAAAAACGCATTGTTAGCGGGATCAGCCCAAATACCTGCTGGCACCTGCGTTTTGCCCCTCTGCCCAGCCCACCCAAGTGCAGTATCGATCGATCACTGTCACTTACAAAACACTAAACACATAACTGCAGCGATCGCAGAGTCAGGCCTGATCCCTGCCATCGCTAACAGGTTTTTTGGTAGCATTTTATATTCAAATCCGGAAGGCAGTGCTTGGTTTTCGGGGTCCCGTACGTGGCTAGGCTCCCAAAAAGTCCCCCACATGTGGTATCCCTGTACTCGGGAGAAGCAGCAGAATTTATTTTGGGGTGTAATTTGACTTCTGCCCATAGCATGTGTGAGCAATATATCATTTAGTGACAACTTTGTGCAAAAAAAAAAAAAGTTTGTAATATTCCCGCAACTTTTGGCAAAATATAAAATATTCCATGGACTCAACATGCCTCTCAGTAAATAGCTTGGGGTGTCTACTTTCCAAAATGGGGTCATTTGGGGGGGTTTTGTGCTATTTTGGCATTTTATGGACTTCGAAACTGTGATAGGTAGTGAGGAGTTAAATCAAAAATTTGCACCCTTAGAAATCCTGAAGGTGGTGATTGGTTTTCGGGGTGCCGTGCGCGACTAGACTCCCAAAAAGTCCCACACATGTGGTATCCCCGTACTCAGGAGAAGCAGCAGAATGTATTTTGGGGTGTCATTTCACATATGCCCATAGCATGTGTGAGCAATATATCATTTAGTGACAACTTGGTGCAAAAAAAAAAAAGTTTGTAATAGTCCCGCAACTTGTGGCAAAATATAAAATATTCCATGGACTCAACATGCCTCTCAGTAAATAGCTTGGGGTGTCTACTTTCCAAAATGGGGTCATTTTGGGGGGTTTTGTGCTATTTTGGCATTTTATGGCCTTCGAAACTGTGATAGGTAGTGAGGAGTTAAATCAAAAATTTGCACCCTTAGAAATCCTGAAGGTGGTGATTGGTTTTCGGGGTGCCGTGCGCGACTAGACTCCCAAAAAGTCCCACACATGTGGTATCCCCATACTCGGGAGAAGTAGCGGAATATATTTTGGGGTGCAATTCCACATATAACCATGGCATGTGTGAGCAATATATCATTTAGTGACAACTTTTTGTAAAAAAAATTTTTTTTTTTTTTTTTTTGTCATTATTCAATCCCTTAGGACAAAAAAAATAAATATTCAATGGGCTCAACATACCCATCAGCAATTTCCTTGGGGTGTCTACTTTCCAAAATGGGGTCATTTGGGGGGGATTTGTACTGCCCTGCCATTTTAGCACCTCAAGAAATGAGATCGGCAGTCATAAATTAAAAGCTGTGTAAATTCCAGAAAATGTACTCTAGTTTGTAGACGCTATAACTTTTGCGCAAACCAAAAAATATACGCTTATTGACATTTTTTTTACTAAAGACATGTGGCTGAATCAATTTTGCCCTCAATGTATGACTAAAATTTAGTTTATTCGATTTTTCTTATAACAAAAAGAAGAAAATATCTTTTTTTTTCAAAATTTTCGCTCTTTTTCCATTTATATCGCAAAAAAAAAAAATCGCAGAGGCAATCAAATACCATCAAAAGAAAGCTCTATTTGTGGGAAGAAAAGGACGCAAATTTCGTTTGGGTGCAATATTGCATGACCGCGCAATTACCAGTTAAAGCAGCGCAGTGCGAAATTGCAAAAAGACCTCTGGTCCTTAAGGTATTTATTGGTCCGGAGCTGAAGTGGTTAAGGGGAACCCTGTGTCAAATTTAAAAAAAAATTTGACGTGGGGTTCCCCCTAAATATCCATACCAGACCCTTCAGGTCTGGTATGGATATTAAGGGGAACCCCGCGTCAAATTAAAAAAAAAATTGATGTGGGTGTCCCCCTAAAAATCCATACCAGACCCTTTATCCGAGCACGCAACCTGGCAGGCCGCAGGAAAAGAGGGGGGGACGAGAGAGCGCCCCCCTCCCTCCTGAACCGTACCAGGCCACATGCCCTCAACATTGGGAGGATGCTTTGAGGGTCTGTGACCCCTCAAAGCACCTTGTCCCCATGTTGATGCGGAGAAGGGCCTCATCCCCACAACCCTGACCGGTGGTTGTTGGGGTCTGCGGGTGGGGGGCTTATCAGAATCTGGAAGCCCCCTTTAACAAGGGGACCACCAGATCCCGGCCCCCCCATCTTCTGTCTCCACTGTCCCCTGGGGCAGGACCCGGGTCCCCAAACACTTTTTAGGACAGTAACTTGCAGAATCTTTTCTCTCTGTCGAATATTTTCTCTATATAATCGGACTAATAGAGGTAAGGTTAGGCACATTCGACCACAGGTTCTATAGACACAGATTGTTATTGTCAGAGTCACGTCGAATCTCCTATTCTATATCGAACTGTTGTAACAATGAAAACAAAATAAAGCATTTATTTATGTCGGATCTTTCGTTTTTCGGATTCTGTGCTTTCGTTATCGTTTGTCAAAACGAAAACGAAAATAGCTGAAATTCGGACGAAAATTAATGCACATGTCTAGTATGTAGTGCATTAATGACCACAATCGTGCTAATTTTCAGCACCATGAGAGGAAAATGGCATGATTGTACAAATTTACACATCACTGTGGGTGTTTTTTTTTACTAAAGGCACATCCACTATGCACTACAAGTGCACTGCAAAAGTACACCTGAAACTGCACTTGGAGTGCAAAGTGGAGTTGCCTGTAGTAAATAAAACCAATTCTCACCGCAAACTAAAATTTTACTCCAAATACATGTTTGGCGCAATGAAAAAGGAAGCCACACATTGTTGATAATTAAACTTTTTAATCCAAGCACATTCACATGTGCGTTTAGAAATGTTTTTACAACAAAACAAGAAATTGTGTGTATCAAAAACAGACTTTCAGCTAATTTTTGTTTACTTGGTGTTTTTGTGTAAACAGGCATGTATCAAAGCGTAAAATACAGAACACAGGAACTTACAAAGTTCAACTTTGAAAAGTGAAGACAATATCAGACATGAGTATGTACAAACTGGGCTGATATTGCCTTCATCACATGGGGTGTCACCCCTGGAAAATCCAAATTTGGAAGATGCACACTGTGTGTCAACATGTGCTATCTCCCATCATGGGGGATCAATGTACATGCTTTGGGGCTACAACCTCTTCATCTCAGCCACTTTACACAAAACACGTACATTGAACCCCCATGATGGGAGATAGTACATGTTTACACACTCTGTGCATCTTTCAAATTTGTAATTTCGATAAATACAAAAGTTGTGTTTTAAAATCGCAAAACTAAAACCCTATCTATTTTTTTCTGTTTCACACTCTCCCCAAAACATCAATGATGTTCTTTATTTTATTTTTAACATCATTGATGTTTTGCTGTATATTTTCCAAATCCCGATTGCACCCCATTATCTCCCCAATCAGGATCTGTGCACTTTCACTGGTAAAACGGGAATCTTCTTCCACATCACCTACAAAACAAAGCAAAAAAACACACCATGTAATAAAAATATGGTGAGATACATTGATGAGCTTACCGGAAGCTGTGTTCTCCGACACTCACCTGTTGTGGTGACAATTTCTCCAACCTCAACAATCTCTCCTTCCTCCTCCTCCTCCTCCTCCTGCTCCTCTGCTTCTGGTTTTGGAATTTGGCCTTCTTTAGGAGGGGTGGGGTCCCTGGTCCCCACAATTGTTTCTTTTGGCAGAGCTTCAAGGTCAGAACATTATTGGGGACACTGTGTTCAGCTCGAATACTTACCTGCAGAACGATGTTTCCTACGAACGAATGAAACCATGAACTTGAAAGTGGCCATTTTAAAATGCACAACATGAAATCAAAGCATATGGAGCAGGATGCAAGCAATAATAATCATATGAACACACGACAACTACTTACTTTTGTCAAGAACATGCTTGATCCTTATGTACTGCTTGTGCTCCCTCAGTTTCAGGTCTGACCAGCATTTCCTCAGTTGATCCTTGGATCGGCGTACCCCAAAATTCTTATGAAGACTCTTCACAACTTTATTCATGATCTTGGCCTTTCTGATATTTGAGTTTGGGTAAGGTCCATACTTCCCATCATAGTTGGTCCTGTTCAATATGTCCACCATCTCCAACATCTCTCCAAAAGACATATTTGAGGCCTTAAATCTTCTCTTCCGGGATCGGGACGTTTCAGGCTCCGGGCTTTCCTCACCCTCCTCCTCGTTAGTGGAACTATTATTAGTGCGCACCTGCGTTCTCTCCGCCATGTGCTCTCCCCACTGCGCCGGAAGCGAAGGGGCGGGGAATAGTCTAGAAAGAACGTCAGGGGCGGGTAATAGTCTAGAAAGAACGTCAGGGGCGGGCAGAGTTTCACGCATGCGCACTGTATATAAAGCGCAACACGCGTGTGCCATCCGTATGATCGGTGAACAGAGGGAGAAGCTGACGCGACGAACGTGCAAACGAAGGTAAAATGTTGAATTTGGTACATCACTAGGCTATACTGCTTCTAGATTGAGGCCTGCATTAGTGGAGTTTAGCCTGACATTAGGGTTTGTCTTGTGTTGTGTCTTGCAGAGATTATGGATGGTTTCAATGATCACAGTTTCCTCCCTCTGTTCATCGATAAATACAGAGACATGCTCTGCCTGTGGCAACCAACACACCCACAAAAGAGGCAGGCAGCAATGTTGAAACTGGTTGAGTTTGTGAAGCCGGTGGTCCCCAGGGCAGACGTCAACTATTTAAAAAAGAAAATTGGTAGCCTCAGGAGTACATGTATGAGGAAGAGGACCAAGTGCTGAAGTCCATGCAATCTGGAGCTTCAGCAGATGACGTTTATGTTCCCACCCTGTGGTATTATGACAGGATTAATTTTCTGTCAGACCAGGCTGAGGTCAGAGAATCCCTCTCTACTCTTCCTTCCACGCGTCCTATGCTCCGTTCCACACACGATGAGTCTTCCGACGCCCAACCTGGGCCTTCCACTCAGGAAGAACTGTGGGAGCCCAGCTTGAGCCAGGTATAGTATTGTTGTACATATTTTGGGAGTAAAAATGAATGATGTTAACTAGATTTTTGCTCACTAATTGCTGAGTTTTGAAAGTGTTTCACATATCAATAGACAGTAGTGGCCAAAACCTTTGGGACAAGAAAGAAAAATGTTGGGCACAGAATGATAGTCTTTTCTATTGGTTAACAATTTGCAACAGTGTTGATGTGAAAATTGTGTGTGTTTGATGAACCAAAAACTCAAACTATGTCCCTTTTTTATACACAGGAAGAACTCAGCCAGGAACAGGAGGGTGTGGAATACAGCAGCCAGGAGGTGGCTGTGGAAAGTGGCAGCCAGGAGGAGGCGGGGGTAAGTGGCAGCCAGGCGGTGGGTGGCCAAAGGAGCCTCACTGAATGCCAGGTCCCTCCCCTCCGCCTTCCACGCAAAACGGCGAGAAAGGGGGGGAATGTTGAGGAGTCGGCCCTAAGGCTGATTGGTGAGGCTTCTGCGGCCCTCCAAGCAAAACCCACCTACCAAGAGGCCTTTGCCGCCTTGGTTGCGTGCAAGCTTGATAAAATGGAGCAGGGGCAATAGCTCTTGTGTGAGGAGGTTATTATACACACCCTCAACAATGGTCTGTTGGGACAAATGACACAAGAAACACACTTGTGTGGTTTGGCCCATGCCCCTGCTCCTCCTCCTCCTCCTCCTTCTGCCACACCTCCAGCACCACAGCCACAGCCTGGAAGGAAGCATGGAAGGAAGACCAGAGAGTGATGACCTGGGTTCAGTCTGGTCTGACAGAAGATGCAGCCTGTTGTAGTACCACAGCCTGGGAACATAGATGTCATCTGCTGCTGTTCCGGGTTTCATGGACTTCAGGACCAGACTTCTCTCCCTCAGATATGTATTCCTCAGGCCACCAATTTTTGCGTTTAAATAGTTGATGTGTGCCCTGGGGGCCAAAGGCTTCACTAATTTCCCCAGTTTCAACATCGCTGCCTTCCTCTTTATCTGTTACTGACACCAAAATAAAGGTATTTTTTGTTTGAAGAAATACTTGCATATGTGTTTTACTTCCAAAGGCCAGTTTATTTGTGAGCAGGCAGGTACATTTCCCCCCAAAAAAGTGACATGAATAACAAGGGGCACCAACACTAACCAACCTCCTGTAGATTAAAAAATAAAAACAAAATATCAAAAATACAATAATGTTGTTGTGGTAAGTTAACACACAAAAAACACCCTAAAAAATTGAGAAATTAGCAAACTGACAAAAAAGGAGATGTTTAGGGAAAAAATAAATGCATCCAAAAAAGAATAAACAAAATTTAAAATTGTGTAGATGTGACGAAATCCAAAATTGTATTTCCGAAATGGTTAAAAAAGAGTCAGGAAATACGTTCGGGAGAAATGTGTGTGACTATGAGCATCAAAAGAAGTTCCTTCTTGCAGCATTGTAAAGAACAAGAGAATGCGCTTCATGAAAGAATTTTTAACATTGCAGCATGACGAATGTGTTATATCGATTACCAGCAGTAGTTTTACCTGAGCGAGCTCTTCCGTGTCGGAATTTGAATGTGAGCATGCGTGGCACCTTGTCCGTCGGAGTAGGCTACACATGATCGGAGTATGTCCGATTGGAGCAGTTTGTCGGAAAATATTTCCAGCAAGTTGGAAAATTTGGTCCGACGGATATTCCGACGGAAACAGTCCAATGCATACCACACACAGTCGGAATATCCGACAAACCGCTCCAATCGGACACATTCCGACGGAATCTCCGACCGTGTGTACAAGGGCTTAGTGTGAAACCCAATAATAAAAGAATTGAATAGTCACAATTTATATGCAGTTTACCTGTGTTGTCACCTGGGCATACACTGCTACACCTGCCTGGAGAATGAACAAACCTCACAATAGATTGTTAAATCAAAATATAAGTTTACTGGAACAGGTTTGAACATTTAACATAAGAACTTTAGTGACATACAGTTCTGACACAATAAGAAAGCAAATAGTTGCGAATGACTATCACACAAGAGCTACCTGGATTGCTCCCGTAGGTGCATCTCCAAGTGGGACTAATGCTCAGGCAATACAACCTCAGCACTGGGCACTTTCTCACTTCCAGGACACCGCGCAGACACTATAAAATCTGTAATATGCTACATAGTATTTGAACAGGATGATATAGGCATGTATAATTACTCAGTACTCCCCCTACAGTTTATGGTGGGTAATTGCAACTCTGTAAGGCCTTACAGTAAAGGATAGAGTCTCTTGTCTTCTTTTCTTCAGCTAGCCATTATACTGCAGAATTTATAATCCGCAGGATTTTCAAACAGTAATGTTGTGTGGAATAATACAAAACAGTAACTTCGATTGTGCAATATATTTGTGAACTCCTTCCCTGGGAATGCACTTCCAGCATCACTTGGTAATGAAATCAGGCTTTGAGGCCTATGTGAGTGTAATTCAACTTAAAAGAACTGCTCCGTGGGACTACAGGTCTCAACAATGCTGTAAGTCTAGTCTGTGTGAAGTGCGATATTTAATTTCTGGGCAACATCCCTCTCACCACACCAGGCCTAGATGGATGGATGCCTCCTCTCAGATGGTCTCCGTCCTGCTGTCAGTCAGCTCTGCAATGCTGCACCACTCCACAAGATGACTGGGACCTCCGTCTGGCTCCGTCAGGTGCTCTGGATCTTCCAGTCGGATAACACTGCTTCTCCAGCAGACTGTGGTGAGACTCTCTCTGTAGTTGCTGCTCCGCTCAAGGTAGGCATAGCTTTTCCAATGCACTCCCACAGATCCTATTAGGCAGGCCACGCGTCCCAGCAGAAAGAGACAGAAAATGGCCACGCTGGGCCTTTATTACCTACCCCTAAATACTAATCTAACATCATTGCCTATTGTACAACATTACATGGCAAAAATACCAGCGCTACATTTACAAATTAAGTTTGTTTCTTTCAATTTTGCGCTTCTTTCAGTGTAATACGTTTAAATGTAGATATGTAAAATGTGTAAAAATATTAATGAACAAAGCAAACAAAAATAGAAAAAAAGTTTAAATATTAATAAATATTAATAAAATAGAAAAAATAAAAACATAAAAAGACCACCAGGAAAATTATAACTGAATGGAGTAGTATAAGGAGCTAATTAGGGCTGATTAGAGTAAACTAAGGATTAATAAGGGGTTCAGGGTAACAGAGGAATATTTAATTTAAAAAATACAACTTTTTTCTTTACTTGCCCAGTTGCTTTAAAGTGGATATATACCCCATTTTTTTTTTTTAATTAAGGCTTGCACCTTTTACAGTATAGGATTTCATGTCATCTGTGCCCAGTCTTGCCACAAAGAGTTAATTGAGCTCTGAGCAGTCCTCTTATCTTTTTTCAGTGAGATAAAAACTGACACACAGAGAAATAGTAGGAGTAGTCTAGATAACCACTATGCAG
Organism: Lithobates pipiens; assembly: GCF_037356315.1. Taxonomy (NCBI): domain Eukaryota; kingdom Metazoa; phylum Chordata; class Amphibia; order Anura; family Ranidae; genus Lithobates; species Lithobates pipiens. The sequence continues at coordinate 171,755,002 of NW_027507787.1, read as the reverse complement.
TGGCTGGATTATCAGGGTCGCAACAGTCGGAGTTGCGACTGGGCCCTGGAATTCCATCACTGTGGGGGGGCCCCGGCGTGGTTGCTATTCACAGGGCTGTGAGTGAAGAGCGTGTCTCATGTAAACAGCAGCACAGAGACACCGGCACTCGGGAGTGAAGTTTCATTTTCCCTCGTCCTCTCGCAAAACACACAGCTGATCCTGCTCCCCCTTCGGCCCCCCCTCCCCTCCTCTCCTCTCCTGTGTTCTCCGCGGGCATTCAGGTGTGAAGCTAACAAGCTCACATTTCCCGCGGAGAACACAGGAGAGGAGAGGAGAGGAGGGGAGGGGGGGCCGAAGGGGGAGCAGGATCAGCTGTGTGTTTTGCGAGAGGACAAGGGAAAATGAAACTTCACTCCCGAGTGCCGGTGTTTCTGTGCTGCTGTTTACATGAGACACGCTCTCCACTCACAGCCGTGCTGACTCCTCTCCAGTGTGTGCAGAGACTCAGGAAGATCCCGCCGCCCATCAACATCATAGAGCTGCTGATCGCTGCCTCCCCCCAGGTGCGGGGGGGGTACAGAGATCTGCTGGGGGCCAAGGTGCACGGCGGAGTCCAGCAAGGTACAGAGAAACCTCTTTAAGGGGGGTGACTGTCTAGGGACCCTAAAGTAAGGGGGGCTCTCTGGGGACCCTAAATTAAGGGGGGGTATCTGGGGATCCTGATGTCCAGTACCACCGCCACCCCTCCTCCAGTACCACCACCACCACCATGCTACCCACCTTCAGTACCACCGCCACCCCTCCTCCAGTACCACCACCACCACCGTGCTACCCACCTTCAGTACCACCGCCACCCCTCCTCCAGTACCACCACCACTGTGCCACCCACCTTCAGTACCACCGCCACCCACCTCCAGGACCACCGCCACCCCCTCTCCAGTACCACCACCATGCCACCCCCTCTCCAGTACCACCACCATGCCACCCACCTCCAGTACCACCGCCACCCCTCTCCAGGACCACCATGCCTCTCCAGTACCACCACCCACCCTCTAGTACCACCACCGCCACCCACCTCCAGTACCACCGCCACCCCTCTCCAGGACCACCATGCCTCTCCAGTACCACTACTCACCCTCTAGTACCACCACCGCCACCCACCTCCAGTACCACCGCCACCCCTCTCCAGGACCACCATGCCGCTCCAGTACCATCGCCACCCTCCTCCAGTACCACCACCACCCACCTCCAGTACCACCGCCACCCACCTCCAGTACTACCATCCCCCTCCAGTACCACCGCCACCCCTCTCCAGTACCACCACCCCCCCTTCAGTACCACCACTGCCACCAACCTCCAGTACCACCACCACCCACCTTCAGTACCACCACCACCCCTCTCCAGGACCACCATCCCCCTCCAGGACCACTATCCCCCTCCAGTACCACCACCGCCACCAACCTCCAGTACCACCGCCACCCCTCTCCAGGACCACCATCCCCCTCCAGTACCACCACCACCCCTCTCCGGGACCACCATCCCCCTCCAGGACCACTATCCCCCTCCAGTACCACCACCGCCACCAACCTCCAGTACCACCGCCACCCCTCTCCAGGACCACCATCCCCCTCCAGTACCGCCACCACCCCTCTCCGGGACCACTATCCCCCTCCAGTACCACCAACGCCACCCACCTCCAGTACCACCACCCCTCTCCAGGACCACCATCCCCTCCAGTACCACCACCGCCACCCACCTCCAGTACCACCACCAGCCCCCCTCCAGTACCACCATCCCCCTCCAGTAGCACCACCGCCACCCCCCTCCAGTACCACCACCGCCACCCACCTCCAGTACCACCACCCCTCTCCAGGACCACCACTGCACTGGTGACACAGGTTCCACTGGGGACACAGGTTGCACAGAAATGTTTTACTTTGTTGTACAGTGGAAAAAAATATAGTATCAAAATCATGCTTTTCGGGGGGGGGGGGGGGGCCTTCCTAATTTCTTGCACCGGGGCCCTGAGGTTTCTAGTTACGCCTCTGCCACTATGGCAGTGGTTTAGAAAGGACGAGAGTGGGTTTACACTTTAAAGGGATTGTAAACCCTTGTGGTTTTACACCTCACTGCATTCTATTCAGGGCTCAAGTCCTGCGGGAGCACATGGGAACGGAGTTCCTGTACTTTTTCCACAACAGGAACTCAGTTCCCATTAGCAGCCATGTCCTGCAAGACTTTGAAGTATGCGAGCTGTGTGGCAGGTGCTACACCAGCAGCTGCCGAAAGAGCTCACAATAGTAAGTGCCGCACACCTGACCATTCAGGCATTGCCAGTAGGGGGCCCCATGACAGCTTCGGCTTCAATCTACCTGTCAATCTAGCTGACGGGTAGATCAGGACCCTGCTGCTAAGAGATTGTATTTAGTCAGACCTCTCGTGATGCGCTCCTCCCCACCGGCTCCTCCGGATTTTCTGTCTCCTCATCTCCCCCCCCCCCCCCGTCTCCTGCATACTTGCTCTGTGTGTCCCGCTGAATCCCCCTTCCTCTATCTTCAGTGCCATATGATGAGAGAACCCAGAGGAGGAGCACAGCTATTCTGTTCACATGCAGGGAGAGAGGTGAGCTGAGGGAGGAACATCAGTTTGGGATAGTAAGCTGAGCACAATACCTGGCAAAGTTTAATGCCAGGAGGGAAATTTATGTGGAAATATGTGAAGGGTTGGAATAGCAGCGAGTGTGTGTTGGAGCCCTGCAGAGTTTGCAGCCCCCCAAGCTAACATACATCTCCTAAGCAGGAACACATTACTATCTCCCCAAGCATTCTGTCCAGATAATGTGCAGTTCATTTATGACCTTTCCGTTTAACCCTGTGTTATCTAAACTCTGTTCAATGAAAAGTGTAAACTCACCACATAAACACTCTATATATATATATACAAAATAAAATTCCCCAACAAAGATCAGAACATGATGTTCACATTTGCATGGAAGCACAATTGAATGAATGCTGATTATTCAGAGAATTACCATATTTATGTTTATTGAGGATTGTTTTTTATGTACTAACAGTTAAGCTTCATACACACGATACGAAAATTGGATGAAAAATTACATTTTTGAAGCGTTCGTGCATATGAGCGTATCATTTTTTTTTTGGTGGGCGAGTGGATCTTGGGTAGGAGTTCCCACACTTTTTTCCCCAGGACTTGACCCCCTGGTGTTATTAACACAGCTTATAGGCTATCTTCTTCATGCTTCTTGGAAAGCAGAATTATGAGAAAATATTTACAATATCCCACCTACTTAAAGGGATTGTAAAATTAATTTTTTTTTTAAATAACAAACATGTTATACTTACCTCCACTGTGCAGCTCATTTTGCACAGAGTTTCCCCGAACCTGCTCTTCTGGGGTCCCTTGGCGGCTGTCTCTGCTTCCTCCCGCAGGTACTTCTCACGTTAATGCGAGCTCCCTCGCATGGTGAGAAGCATCTGCAGGCGTGCTCCCGTGATACAGCCGGCGGCTATAGCCGCTTGCTGTATCACGTGGCCCCGCCCCCGGCACTCCGCATCAGTGGATGTGATTGACAGCAGCACCAGCCAATGGCTGCACGGCTTTCCATCCATCCACTCCAGCCAATCAGCGGCCAGGCTGAGTGGTGAAGGACAGCGGGGGCGAGCACGGGATTTTTGAGGGGTGAGGTAAGTAAAACGGGGGGGCTCGGGGCGCAAGCAGTGTCAGATGTTTTTTCACCTTAATGCATAGAATGCATTAAGGTGAAAAAACATTCACCTTTACAACCCCTTTAATGTTTGATAAAATATTGCAAACTTTAAAAAAAAGCAAATATGCAATGAAGGATTTGGGCAATACAGCCCAATATGGCATAGCTCAACATATAAAAAATTAAATAAATTAGTTGAATTTGACTTTTGATATGCAAAAAAAAACCTAATTTATTTGGAAATCGCATGCAGGAAATGCCCTAAAATGTTTAACCAGTTGATATACGCGCTATAGCCAAATGACGGCTACAGCACGGACCTCCTTTGCCGGGACTACATCTATACGCAGCGCGCTCTGTGATCAGCGAGTCTATGAGACTCGCCTGATCACGGATCCGAGCAAGGGGTCAGCTGTCATTGGCTGACAGCTGATCACCGGCGGCTGTGATTGGGACATCAGTCCCGATCACGGCCAGCCCTGCCAGTGCCCACTTGCCCCCTGCCAGTGCCAACTTATCAATAAATAAGTGCCCCCCGTCAGTGCCACCCAGCAGTGCCCATAGTGCCACCCAGCAGTGCCCACAGTGCCACCTATCAGTGCCCACAGTGTCACCCATCAGTGCCCGCAATCTGCCTCAACAACGGTGCTGCACCCCAGTGCCACATTTCCGTGCCCATCAGTGTCATCTACCAGTGCCCATCAGTGCTGCCCATCAGTGCCCAGCAGTGCCACCTATCAGAGCCACCTATCAGTGGTACCTATCAGTGCCCCTTAGTGCCACCCATCCGTGCCACCCATTCGTGCCACCCATCTGTGTCATCTTATCTGTGCCCATCAGTGCTGCCTTATCTGTGCCCATCAGTACTACTTTATCTGTGCCTATCAGTGCCACCTTATCTGTGCCTACCAGTGCCCACCAGTGCAGCCTATCAGTGCCGCCTCATCAGCGCACTTCAATGAAGGAGAAAAATGACCTGTTTGCAAACTATTAAACATGATTTTTTTTTGTTTGTTTAGCAAAAAATAAAACTCCTAGCTGTAATTAAATACCACCAAAAGAAAGCTCTATTTGTGGGAAAAAAATGATAAAAATTTAATTTGGGTACAGTGTTGTATGACCGCGCAATTGTCATTCAAAGTGCATCAGCGCTGAAAGCTGAAAATTGGTCTGGGCGGGAGGGGGGTTTAAGTGCCCAGTAAGCAAGTGGTTAAACACTGCATGAAGCTTTTAACCTCCCACAACATTACACATGTAGGTTCTTTCAATACGAACAATTAAGGCGCAGCATTCCAGCTCACACTCATAATATGACATTACTTCTATAAGAGATGAACCATAAAGGAAAGCATCAAACTTTCCAATATCATTGCCGCCGACATCCCAAAACGTGCAAGTAGAAAGATCCCCTAACAAGGAGATCACAGTACCCCTCGGTACAGCGGGACTTTTAAGGCAGACCAAAATATGAGTAAAAAATTGATTACAAATTTATTCACAAAAATAATACAGAAAATCATTTTACAGGACAGTATAAAAATCCATACATATATTAATGCGTGGAATCATGCATGTAAATATATAGTCTGCACAACATCAAAGGTTTCATATATTTTATAATGTGAACTCCAAAACGCCTATGCTCGGAAGCAAGGACGAGCCAGAAGCGATCGGTCTTTTAAACTAGCATTTGTAATGGAGAATTAACATTCGCAACGTGGCAAATTATTAAGTCTCCACATTCTCTTCTTCTTTAATGGGATAATAATGAAGCTGCTTTGCTGGTCATACTGATGGAGTTATTGCAAACACATTTTCAAAGGCTTTTTTTTTCTGGTGACATCAATTATAATATTAAGTTTTGTTGGGGGTTTTTTGGGCTAGTTACCACACACCATTATCCCATAGTTTTCATGCTCAAAGATACAACTATGTTGGTGTCCCTTGTCAATTTTACAATGTATTTCTTTAATTGTAATTGCCTACTCCCAAACTGTCATTGGAAGTAAAACACATTGCCAAGTATTATTCTACACAATTATTTTATTGTGCATTAAAAAAAGAAAACAAATAAAATTAGACAGGCTATCTGCCAATAGAACGTATAAAAGTGTATTTTATGCAGTCAAAAATATACCACATCAAATCAATATTCAACCAAAATAATTATGTCATCTCCAAGGCCAATAATAAATAACACGTTATCTCCTCTGATTCCGCAACATGGCTGGTTGACGAACGGTCATTCAGAAATAAAATGAAAAGTGTGAAATGGAAAGCGCGAATCAACACTCACCAATCTTCTACTAACATGAAATTAGCAAAAGGAGCCCAAAGGGTGGCGCTAAAGAGCTGAAAAACAACGTAGTATGTCACTACGTTCGTATTTGTTAGCTGACAATTCCTTGCCATTTGTTTGCAAGACAAGTTTGGGCCAACGCCCTTCAGACAAAAGTCTGTGGTTTTGTTGGCCAACAATCCGATCGTGAGTACAAAGCTTTTGAATGACATTTGCGCAGACATGCAACACTATTCTCAAATTCAATTTTAATAATTTTGTTCACACAAATAGAGCTTTCTTTTGGTGGTATTTATTCACCACTGGGTTTTTCATTTTTTTTAAAATAAATAAAAAAGACTGAACATTTTGAAAAAAAAAAGTGTTTTTCATTTCAGTTATAAAATGGCGGTAGTGGGGTTTTTTGGCTGGGCGGTGTGGTTGTGTGGCGGGGGGTAAGCTCACTTGCTGGTTGCTGCCTGGATTACCAGTGCCCATCAATGCTGACCACTAAACGAACCTGCCTGACTTACACTGATCTACCTGACATACATACACTGACCTACCTGACATACATACACTGACAATAGTGACACACACTGACCTACCTGACTAGGAAACTTAATGTGTCCTGCAGCAGCAGCTCAGCCGTGGTGTGCGGTGTGCGCCCATCATCACAGCATAAAGGAGAGGAGAGAGGAGCAAGGAGAGCCGAGCCGGGATCTCACAGTGGCATGGCGGCCGAATTGTAATTCCCACCTTCTGGAGCCTGCAGCGCTTATGATGGACATCACGCGTCCCGCGGTCCCACTATTGGACCAGTGGGACATCCATCATAGGTGCTGCAGGCTTCAGAAGGTGGGACCTGCTATGTGACTCGGCTGGCATCAGATTGGTCCCTGCACGGGGCTATTATTAGAACCTTACGAATTCGAGGCCCAGGCCTTTTTGGGGACCCACTGGGGGCTTCAGACACGGTCAGCCCCCCCCCCCCACTGATGCCACTGGTCCTGATGTACTGACAACCTCATTTCTTGAGGCCCATAAATGTCTGGACACTACAGATAGACCCCATATGACCCCTTTTTGGAAAGTAGACAGTCCCAAGGTATTTAGTAAGAGGAACGGCGATTTTTTTCAAGTTACACATTTTTGTCATAAGTTTTTGGGGAAATGCAGTTCAGTGTCATCAGTCCAGGACACTGACTGGTGACAGTATAACATTTTTGTTTTTACTATTTTTTTAGCATAGAAAAATTGCACTACTCTGAGGAAGTAATTTTTTTTTTTACAAATTACGATCACTTCTAGCAATGAATTTCATTTGCTACAAGCAAGCATTTTACTGAACTAAATTGATTGTTTGTTTTGTTGTGAATGATTAGAAAGAAAATAAGGTTGCCGCTGAGAGCAGTATTTCACAAATTTATTGCAAACAAGTGGTTAAAAACACGTACAAGAGCTTCATAGGGAATTGTCAGTCTGGTAGTCCTCATTTGGTCTGTGTCATTCTACGCCTCTGAGTGGAGAGAGAGCTGGCCAGCAGCTGTCATGATAACAGGAGGAATCAAGAAAGCGGGAAAGCGAGGAGGCGAGATGTCAGCCTTAATTCCCAGAACCACACTGGAACGCTGGTGGGGACGTCAGACGCCCAAGCCTGACGCCACTACCTGCCACGTGCGTTCCAGCATGGTTCCGGAAATCGGGCTGACATCTCCTCTCCTTGTTTCCCTGCTTCCTCCTGTGATAATGTGCTCTGCTGGCCAGCTCTCTCCCCACACAGAGGCATAGGATCATGTGAGGAATAGGATTACCATACTGACATGCTAATTCCCTATGAAGCTCTTGTAAGTGTTTTTAATCACTTGTTTGCAATAAATGTGTAAAATGCTGCACTTAGAAGTGCTTTTATTTCATTTCTGATTTCCCAGAGCTGCTTCTCCTCATCGAAGTGCTCATTTAAGTGTCATTTCCAATTGCTGTTTGGGACTGGAGAAATTAACCCTTACAGTTTTTGTTGTGATTAGTTGTGATTGGCCACAGCTGATGACATGGCACAGATAGGCCGTGATTGGCCCAGTCTGTACCATGTGATAACTGTGACCAATCACATCACAATATGATTACCCTGACTCAGGATTTTCAAATCCCAAAATACACACATTTGGCTCTCCTAAATTTTGTATCTGGCCCATGAACAGGGGTGAGGTAGATACCCCGCAGATAAGGTCTTATCTTGAGAAAAACATTGATTATCAAAGTTTCCGTCTACAACAATACAATTACTCTTCAACTCTCTACATTTCAGTTAACAATAAAAAAATAGGGACCCACTTTGACCAGGATGGTTTTCTCAACAGAATCTGTTCTGTGTTCCCCAGTTATTAGAAGAGCATTTTCAATACAGCCCCCTTCCACAAGCAGAGATCCACTGTCTACACGAATCTTGATTTCATCTGAAAATAAAATAGAGCAGCTTTATTGGCTAATCTTGTTGATCTGAGAGGGACACTAAACGTTGCTGTTTCATACGTAGGAATGACACTGAGAATAGAAGTAGTGACCATGGACATAAAGATCATTTGAATGTTCTAGGGTTCAGGTAAATAGGAGACAGTGGGGTGAGGAGGCATGCTGTTAATGAGTTTCCTAAGATACAGTACATCCGGAAAGTATCCACAGCGCTTGACTTTTTCCAAATTTTGTTATGTTACAGCCTTATTCTGAATGGATTAAATTATTTATTTTCCTCAAATTTCTACAAACAATGCCCCATAATGACAACATGAAAAAACATTTTGGAAATCTTTGCACATTTATTAAAAATAAACCAAAAAAAAAAATCACAGGTACATTGTGACAGACCCAACTAAGACAAGGGCTTTTGGATAGAACGAGGGGCAAGCCTCCTATCCACTGACTGTGGGCCCTGGCATTTGAGGGAGCTGCAAGCATTTTGGAAGATGTCATGTTATATAATGCAAAAGGACATTATTACATTTAACAGTCAAGGAAGCCATGATGGTCTCTGCAAACTCAATTAACAGATGTGTGTGAAAAGAAAGCTGGTTAATAAGATTTGGACAGCCCTGGGTCCTCTTGAATACTGTTGCCGGATAGTCTGAGGCGGGGTGAGATCACCGTTATGTGTTTTTTGTTAAGTAGGTCTTTCCCACTGTTTTTTTGCTTCTGTCATGAAAATTAGATTAATCTGATGACCACTTTAAAGGGGCTGTAAACCTTTGCCATTTTTCACTTTAATGCATTCTATGCATTAAGGTGAAAAACATTTTTCAATGCAGCAGTGCCCCAAATCCCACCTCATACTTACTTGAGCCCCGAAATTTATGAGACGGGAACGAGCACACCAGCTCCAGCCGGTGTCTCGTGCCCTGATTGGATAGATTGAAAGCATGTAGCTATTGGCTCCCGCTGCTGTCAATCAAATTCAATAATGCAAAAAGCGGGGCCAAGTCATACATTCGGCGGCTATGGATGCCAAACGCTGGACTCGGGAGCCTACCCGCAAGGTAACCCCCTCTGGGAAGCGCTTCCCTGAGGGGGTTATCTGATGCCGCGAGAGCCGCCAGGGGACCCCAGGTACGACTTGTTTAACTTGTTACCAAATTATTGTGGGACGTTATATGTTTGTTGATTAACTTACTTTTTAATGAATTTACTGTTTAATTATATTCCTGTTTACAGCTTGTATTGTTACGGTAATATGATCAGGAGAGGACTGTCCTCCTGTGGGGTATAAAGTATGTGTCTGAGCTTCAATAAACAGTCATTCCTTTGGTCCTATCCCCACATCTTGTCTGTGTACGATGATTGGGGTAAAAAGGGCTGGTATTAGCTCTCGGTCTGCACAGAATGATTTGGAGGGCAGGAGACACTGTTTAGTGGAAGAAAGCACCTAATTGGGGTGCCAGGCAGGTACGTCACATACATACTGTAAATATTCACAGCCTTTGCAATAACACTCAAAATTTAGCTCAGGTGCATCCTGTTTCCACTGAATCCTTGAGATGTTTCTACAACTTGATTGGAGTCCATCTGTGGTAAGTCCAGTTGATTGGACATGATTTGGAAAGGCACACATTTGCCTATATAAGGTCCCACAGTTAACAGTGCATGTCAGAGCACAAGCCAAGCCATGAAGTCCAAGATATTGTCTGTAGACCTCCGAGACAGGATTGTATCACAGATCTGGGAAAGGGTACAGAAAAATTTCTGCAACATTGAAGGTCCCAATGAGCACAATGGCCTCCAGCATCCATAAATAGTAGCAAGCGTCATGTCTGGAGGAAACCAGGCACCGCTAGCCGCAGGCATCACCTAACCAATACCATCCCTACAGTGAAGCATGGTGGTGGCAGCATCATGCTGTGGGGATGTTTTTAAACTGCAGGAAATAGGGAGACTAATCAGAATTGAGGGAAAGATGAATGCAGCAATGTACAGAGACATCATTGATCCTTGAAAGCCTGCTCCAGAGCACTCTAGAACTTAGATTGGGGCAAAGATTCATCTTCCAACAAGACAACGTACCCTAAGCACACAGCCAAGATAGCAAGGGAGTGGCTACAGGATAGCTCTCTGAATGTCCTTGAGTGGCCCATCCAGAGCCCAGACTTGAACCCGAATAAATATCACTGGAGAGATCTGCAAATGGCTGTGGACCGACGCTTCCCATCCAACCTGATGGAGCTTGAGAGGTCCTGCAAAGAAGAATGGAAGAAACTGCCCAAAAATAGGTGTGCCAAGCTTGTAGCATCATACTCAAAAAGACTTGAGGCTGCAATTGGCTCCAAAGGTGCTTCAACCAGGTTTGGAGCAAAGGCTGTAAATAGTTATGTACATGTGATTTTTTTCGTTTTTTATTTTTAATAAATTTGCAGAGTTTACAAACAAACTTCTTTCACGTTGTCATTATGGTTTGTAGAATTTTGAGGAAAATAATGATTAAATTTTGGAATAAAACCGTAACATAACAAAATGTGGAAAAATGTAAGCGCTATGAATACTTTCTGGATGCACTGTGTACTGTAGAAGCACACTTCTGCCATGGTGCCAAGGAGTGCTATGAAGGCATTAGGAATAAAGTGCTGAGCACTCTGTTGTTTACCGACAGGGCTGATGAAAGGATATTTTATCTACACAGGTGCATTTTGCAAGTCCTCCTGCTCCTGAAGATCGCAGTGATACCTCATATGTGTATGTTATTTGTTTGAAAACATAGTAGGGCCCAGAAACAATGGTGCACATTTTGCTTTTTTATCCTACCTAAAACACACTGACACTGATACTAATTTAAAAAATGCTACCCAAAATATACTGACCCTGACATTTGACCCTTACTTTGACTTTTGATCCTTACACTATAAATCTGGCACTGGTCTAGTTCAAATCTTGATTTAGCAATTTTTTTCCTTTATTTAAAATAAAAAAAAAGTTAAACACTTTTGTTTGTTGACATTTTTCTCCCCTGTAAGGAGAGAAAGATGCAATGTATGTTTCTCTCTATTCAGAGAAGAAAGAAAACACAGAGACGGGCTACGTAGTGACTAATCACTGCCCAGGTGACTGGGAACTGGGGGTCCCAGGTCCCGATAATTGGTATGAAACACAGGGCTCTTGGTGAGAGCTCTTTCTCTGTGCTGGAATTATTTGATTGCCTGCAGATTTTGTAAGTTTGCCCACTTGCAAAGAAATGAAGGGTCTATAATTTGTATCATAAGTGTATTTTAAATGATAGAGCCAGAATATCAATCAAAAATCCAGAAAAAAAAACAAAGCACATAAAACAAATGCTATAAATTAAGCTGGAGTTCAGTGAGTAAAGTAAGTATTTGATCCCCAAGAAAACATGACTTAATACTTTCTGTAGAAACCTTTGTTGGCAGGCACAAAAGTAAGATGTTTCTTGTAGTTGGTGACTAGGTTTGCACATATCTCAGGAGGGATTTTGGTCTACTCTACTTTACAGATCTTCTCTAAATCCTTAAGGTTTATTGGCTGTCTCTTGGCAACTCAGTTTCAGCTCCCTTCGTACATTTCTATAGGATTAAGGTCCGGAGACTGACTAGGCTACTATATCACCTTAATGTGATTCTTATTGGGACCCTTCTTTGTAGCCTTGGCGGTATATTTTGGGTTATTGTCATGTTGGAAGACCCATCCATGACTTATCTTCAGTTTTCTGACTGAGGGCAGAAGGTTCTCATCCAAAACTTTACAATACATGGCCCTGTCCATTGGCCCCTCAATGCTGTAAAGTTGGCATGTACCTTTGGTAGAGAAACACCCCCAAATCATCATGTTTTAACCCCTGTGTTTTCATTGTAGGGATTGTGTTCTTAGGGTCATAGTCAGCATTTTTCTTCCTCCACACACGTGAGTCAGGTTAATGCTGAAGAGCTCAATTTTGGTCTCATTTGACCACAGCACTTTCTCCCAATCCTTCTCTGAATCATTTAGATGTTCATTGGCATGACTGTGCATGTGCCTTCTTGTGGAGGGGGACTTGCCGTGTTTGGAGGAAGAAAAATGCTGACTATGACTCTAAGATCACCATACCTACAATTAAACACGGAGATGGAAACATTATACTTTGGGGAGGTTTCTCTGCTAAAGGTACAAACTGACTTTGTCGCATTGAATGGTCAATGGATGGGGCCAGGTATTGTAAAATCTTGCATAAGAACCTTCTTCCCTCAGCCAGAATATTGAAGATGTGACGTGGATGTGTCTTTCAGCATGAGATGACCCAGAACATACTGCCAAAGGAATGGCTCAAGCAGAAGCACATTCGTGGAGTGGTCCAGCCAGTCTCCAAACCTTAATCCTATAGAAAATTTATGGAGGGAGCTGAAACTTCAAGTTGCCAAGAGACAGTCAATAAACCTTAAGGATTTAGAGAAGATCTATAAAAAAAAGTGGACCAAAATCCCTCCTGAGATGTGTGCAAACCTTGTCACCAACTACAAAGAAACATCTTACCTCTATGCTTGCCAACAAGGGTTTTTCCACCAAGTACTAAGTTATGTTTTGGTTGGGGATCAAATACTTATTTTACTCACTGAACTGCAACTCAATGTATAACATTTGTATGTGTTATTTTTTCTGGATTTTTACTTGATATTCTGTCTCTATAATTTAAAATACACCTATTATTTGATCCCCTGCAGACTTTGTAAGTTTGCCCACTTACATTTCTATGTAAGTGGGCAAATTTACAAAATCTGCAGAGGATCAAATAATTATTTTCCCCACTGTAAGAAGAAAGGTAAAAACTATATGTAGAATCAGCTACTGTATATGCGGTATATATTGCTGTGGTCCAGCAGCAGTACAGGAACTTCCCATCCCATTTCTGGATCAAAATAGACATTCACAGAAAGTTTTGTATTTTATGAATGAATACAAGGCTCCTTGATTGATTGGTGTGGAGATCATGACATCACTTTCCCAACTTTCCACCTCAGTCAATCAGAGGAAGCCTTATAGTCATTCATAAAAATACAAGACTTTCTCCGAATGACTGAAAAGCTCTCAGGTAGATTAAATTTTGATAAGGAATGGAATCCCTGTACTTCTGCTGAACACAGTGCTGTAGTGCTGTATAGTGTATGTAACAGTAGCATGTTTTACAAGATGTATTAGTGAAGGAAATAGTTTGGGCCGATTGGTTCACACAAACCATTTAAAGTCATAGTATTCCTGGAGTAAGGCTTTTAACATTTGTGTTAATTGAAACTGCAATGTTTTGTTATTAGAAGGACCAACAAACCTGAAATAGCTGTATGCATACTGCCTGGATAAATGGTTCCATATATTATGCTGGAGCTTCACTACTAAGATGGGGGTCTGCTTGGGATTTTAAGCTAAAGCAGAGATCTACACTTACTGGCCACTTTATTAGGTACACCTGTTCAGTTGCTTGGTAATACAAATTGCTAATCATTTAATTACATGGCAGAAACTCAAAGCATTTAGGCATCTAGAAGCGTTGAAGGCAACTTGCTGAAGTTCAAACTGAGCAGAACTGGGAGGAAAGGGGATTTAAGTGACTTTGAAATACTCAGACCAGCCCGTCTGGCACCAACAACCATGCCACGTTCAAAAACTTCTGATCTATTGGGATTTTTACACAAAACCATCCCTAGGGTTTACAGAGAATGGTCTGAAAAAAAAAAAATAGTCAGTGAGTGGCAGTTGTCTGGACGAAAATGCCTTGTTGATGTCAGAGGTCAGAAGAGAATGGGCAGACTGGTTCCAGATGATAGAAAGGTAACAGTAAGCCAAATAACCACTTGTTGCAACCAAGGTATGCAGAATACAATCTCTGAACACACAACACATAGAACAGGGATATGCAATTAGCGGACCTCCAGCTGTTGCAGAACTACAATTCCCATGAGGCATAGCAAGACTCTTAGAGCCACAAGCATGGCAGGCAGAGGCAGAGGTATGATGGGACTTGTAGTTTAGCAACAGCTGGAGGTCCGCTAATAACATATCACTGACATAGAACCTTGAAGCAGATGGGCTACAGCAATAGAAGACCACACCAGTAGCCACTCCTGTCAGCTAACAGGAAACTGAGGCTACAATTCACACAGGCTCACCAAAGTTGGACAATAGAAGATTGGAAAAATGTTGCCTGTTCTGATTAGTCTCGATTTCAGCTGCAACATTCAGATGGTAGGGGAAGAATTTGGTGTAAACAACATGAAAGCATGGATCCATCCTGTCTTGTGCCAACAGTTAAGGCTGGTGGTGGTGGTGTAATGGTGTGGGGGATATTTTCTTGGCGCACTTTAGACCCCTTAGTACCAATTGAGCATTGTTTGAATTCTATGGCCTACCTGAGTATTGTTGCTGACCATGTCCCTCGTTTGAGTTCTGATGGCTACTTCCAGCAGGATAATGCACCATGTCACAAAGCTCAAATCATCTCAAACTGGTTTCTTGAACACGACAATGAGATCACTGTACTCCAATGGCCTCCACAGTCAGCAGATCTCAATCCAATAGAGCGGAACAAGATATTTGAATCATGGATATGCAGCCGACAAATCTGCAGAAACTGTGTGATGCTACCATGTCAATATGGACCAAAATCTCTGAGGAATGTTTACAACACCTTGTTGAATCTATGCCACAAAGAATTAAGGCGGTTCTGAAGGGAAAATGGGGACCAACCCGGTATAAGCAAGGTGTACCTAATAAAGTGGCCAGGTGTGTGTAAACCAAGCATGCCAACATTGTACAGTATATGAGATATTGTACGTAATATCTACTCAGCTGTTAAATTACCCTAAGCAAGCTAAAGCAGAAAAAGTGTTTTTCTTTTTTTTTTGTTTTAAGGCATCTTTATTTGGAAGTATTGTAGAAATAAATGTGTATTGTACTTGGTTTTGAAGCTGTGGCATTCCAGCTGAAGTAGGTGGCATGACCATCACAGACACATTTAGCTTGTTCTTTGCTTTGGACTGTTTGGGTACCATCGGCATCTGACAAGGAAACCACCACCTGTTAGAATAAGATAACAAATAAGAGACAAGCAAACAAACTTATTTATGTGAATTTAATAGTTTAAAGAACAATGCTCAGTAGTGATCCTAAATAATCAATCCAAAATCAGGCTCAATATTTCAGGTAAAATTCCAGGCCATTGCTAAGTTTAAACTTGCTCCCCACCCATTCAAAATCATATGATAACTACCCTGTGAAAGGTAGATGCTTATGCTTGCCTATTCTGAGGGTGCTCTAGTCCAGTTATGTGATTTCCCCAGTAGCTAGCTTCAGGGGAGAGGAGAGATCATTAACAATGGCTGAAATGCCTTGGCGGTAACCACCCCCCCATTCCATGGTGCAGGGGGATGAACCAGGATGAACCAGGATGCATGGCGTCATTTGTTACTGTTGTGCTTATGGCTGGCCTGGCCACACTATGAAAACAGAAGTCCTGCTTATGTCCAGAGCTGCTCCACCTCTCACCCCCTGCCATGATGCTGCAGTCATGTTGAGGATTTGAAGGTAGGACTTTTTGTGCCAAAGTGTACTGAGGACTTTGTTCTAAAGAAGGCTTGCAATAATGTGATGGGGACTGACACTAATTTTATGGTGGACTCTGATGTGAAATGAGTTGACTCTGATGTGAAATGGGCTGATTATGATCAGTGCCATCTTAATAGCATCATGGGCACGCTGGGCAAAGTAATGCACTAGGGCAAGGTGTGCGCCGGGCCGGAGAACAGTACAGAGTGAGAAGGATGGCACAGTACAGGGAGGCAGGACAGCACAGTACAGGGGAGCAGGAGGGCACAGTAGGGGGGAGCAGGAGGGCACAGTACAGAAGTGGCAGGAGGGCACAGTACAGGGTGTGCACCGGGATGGAGAACAGTACAGGGTGGGCAGGACAGCACCGTACAGGGAGCAGGAGCACTCAGTACAAGGGGGCAGGAGGGCACAGTATGGAGGGGGGGCAGGAGGGCACAGTATGGGGGGCAGGAAGGCACAGTACAGGATGGGCAGGAGGGCACTGTACAGGATGGGCAGGAGGGCACTGTATGGGGGGCAGGTTGGCACAGTATGGGAGGCAGAAGGGCACAGTGTAGGTGGTTGGAAGGCACAGTACAGGGCAAGCAGGAGGGCACAATACTGGGGGCAGGAGGGCACAGTACAGGGCGGGCAGGATGGCACAGTACAGGGTGGGCAGGATGGCACAGTACAGGGGTCACTGCTGATAGTTTCCTTGGCAAAACTCTGTCTCTTATCTCTGCACTGCACACAGCCTGAACATGAGCACTAAGATCTCTTGCTCCCCCCGCAGCACACACTGGGTTGAAATTTGATTCACTTACACATACTGTGGCCAGGATCTGCACAGTATACAGTATAGCTGGCTACTGTGTTTAGTTCTTACCTGTGAAAATCCATGGTCAGAACGGCAGCTCAATTGCAGTAGCCTGCTCTACACTGTACAGATTGTAGCTATGTGTAATGGAATCAGATGGGAATAAGGAGCTCTTAGCGCTTTGCTCAAGCTGTGTACTGTGCAGGGATAAGAGACTGCTGGCACAGCATCAAGAGTGGTGGAGGGCTTTTGTGGGGTACAGCTGGACTCTGGGGGGGGGGCAGCCCACCCCAGCAGCCCCATAGATCCAGTAGCAATCTTACCACTGCTTCTGCTTGTGTGGATGGGATGTATACTTCTCCGATCCCCACTGTCCTTTCTTGTTCATCCCACGTCATCTGAGCAGTACACATCCCGCCTAAACAAGCAATAAATGCTCCACCTTGGGATGTTTTCCTTAACCCCTGTGAAGTGCAGGAGAGGGGAGGGGGAGGGGGTGCAGGGGCCTCCCCTACACCTGGCAGTGCCCAGGCAGGCCCTTGCATTAAGATGTTCCTAATTACAATATAATAGGCTGTGATATGAAGTGAGAACTGTCTCATATTATGCCATAAAGAAGGGGACATCATCATACAGTGCATATGTCAGTGTCCTCCAGACCAGTAAATACACTTCAGGACTAAGGTGCCCTGTGATTTTGCACGTTTTAAAGGGTGTCGGGACTAAATAAAAGTTGAGAAATGTTAGGCTAATAAAGTGCCTTGAAAAAGTATTCACACTCCTTTAAATTTTCCACAATTTGTCATGCTACAAACAAAAACGTAAATGTATTTTATTGGGATTTTATGT
Source organism: Lithobates pipiens (assembly GCF_037356315.1). Classification (NCBI taxonomy): domain Eukaryota; kingdom Metazoa; phylum Chordata; class Amphibia; order Anura; family Ranidae; genus Lithobates; species Lithobates pipiens. Next base: position 171,737,302 of record NW_027507787.1, on the reverse strand, counting down.
GATAGACCAACACAAAGTGGCACATAATTGTGAAGTGGAAGGAAAATGATAAATGGTTTTATATTTTTTTTTTACAAATAAACATATGAAAAGTGTGGCGTGCATTTGTTATCAGCCCCCTTCACTTTGATAACCTTAATTAAAGTCTAGTGGAACCAATTCAGAGGTTACCTAACTAGTAAATAGGGTCCACCTGTGTGTAATTTAATCTCAGTATAAATACAGCTGTTCTGTAAGGACCTCAGAGGCTTGTTAGAGAACCTGGGTGAACAAACAGCATAATTTAGGCCAAAAAACACACCAGACAGGTCAGGGGTAAAGTCATGGAGCAGTTTAAAGCAGGGTTAGGTTATAAAAAAATATCCCAAGCTTTGAACATCTCACGGAGCACTGTTCAATCCATTATCAGATAATGAAAAGAGTATGGCACAACTGCAAACCTACCAAGGCATGGCCGTCCATCTACTGTAAGCTGAAAGACCAGGCAAGGAGAGCATTAATCAGAGAAGCAGCCAAGAGGCTCATGGTGTGTGGCGGAAAACTAACATTGCACATCACCCTGAACACACCATCCCCACCTTGAAACATGGTGGTGGCCGCATCATGTTGTGGGGGGTGTTTTTCTTCAGCAGGGACAGGGAAGCTGGTCAGAGTTGATGGGAAGATGAATGGAGCCAAATACAGGGAAATCTTAGAAGTAAACCCGTTAGAGTCTGCAAAAGACTTGAGACTGGGGCGGAGTTTCACCGTCCACCAGGATAATGACCCAAAACATACAGTCAGAGCTACAATGGAATGGTTTAGATCAAAGCATATTCATGCGTTAGAATGGCCCAGTCAAAGTCCAGACCTAAATCCAATTGGGAATCCTTGGCAAGACTTGGAAATTGCTGTTCACAGACGCTCTCCATCCAATCTGACAGAGCTTGAGCTATTTTACAAAGAAGAATTCGGCAAAAATTTCACTCTCTAGATGTGTAAAGCTGGTAGAGACATCCCCAAAAAGACTTACAGCTGTAATTGCAGTGAAAGGTGGTTCTACAAAGTATTGACTATGGGGGCTGAATACAAATGCATGCCACACTTTTAAGTTTTTCATTTGTAAAACATTTTGAAAACCATTTATCGTTTTCCTTCCACTTCACAATTATGTGCCACTTTGTGTTGGTCTATCACATAAAATCCCAATAAAATACATTTGGTTGTAATATGACAAAATGTGAAAAATGTAAAGGGGTGTGAATACTTTTTCAAGGCACTGTACATGCACTGTTCATTGCACCCATGCAGAGATGCGGGGAACTAGTGTTCCCAGTTTACTCCTGCACTACCCAGAAGTAATGACAGATGCTACTTGCAGGTCATGACTCTTGGTGCATAAATGGGCTGAGTGAACAGGGAATAATGGTTCCCTGCACCTCTGTCACACTATGGCATCACCATGTACATGAGAAAACTGAGAAACCCCCCACATTTTCTGGGGCTGGAATGAAAGTGGTCAACAGCACTAGTTGCTTGAGAACAAGAAAAAAAAGTAAGTATTGCCCTCTGTTAACCCCCCTGGACTTAATGAACATTCCAGCCTTAATATAAAGGTGAGGCTATCAAAGGGAGATTTTTATAAGCTGACTGCAATAGGGTGACTGTGCTAAGCCCCTGACCTCTGTTCTTCTATGTTGCCGCTCTGTTACAACCTTTTTTGGGAACTACAAGCATCTAGCCAATGTTTGTCAACTCCACTCCTCAAGGTGCCCCAACAGGTCATGTTTTCAGGCTCTCCATTATTTTGCACAGGTGATTTGATCAGTTTCACCGCCTTAGTAATTACCACAGCCGTTTCAGTTGAGGGAAATCCTGAAAACATGACCTGTTGGGGTGCCTTGAGGACTAGAGTTGAGAAACACTGATCTATGCACACATTGCACAGACATGTTGATGTTGCCATCAAGAAACAAACCCTAATAACTTATGTGTTGCAGTTGCTAGGATGCATGCATGTAGACAGAGGATGGTTGCAAAGAGGCTGCATTAAATCAGCTGTGCTGATATGCAACAAAGGCTGGCATTTTTTTTTTTTTTTTATTGTTCCAGGCTTGGGTATTTTAATTGTAATTTTGTATATACTATACCTGGCTGATGGCCCTGGAGTCTGTAATCACCGCAACTTCAGTGATCTCCACTTGCTTTCAGGTCCCATACTGAGTGGCTAGCCTGCTAAATTCAGGAGGTCAGCAGCTTGGCACGGGTATCATTCGAGAATGCTTTGTATTTTGGAGTGGAGGTGGAGTGGTGATGTCATAATCAACACCTTATCCAATCAGAGAATGCTTTACATTCATTCAGAAAATGCAAAGCATTCCCTGAATGGCGCCCGTGCTGAGTGGCTGAACCCCTGTGTTCAGTAAGCAGATGTGAAGCCCAGTGGCATCACTAGGGTTGGTGTCACCTGGTGCGGTAAAACATGGTGTAACCCCCCGGCACTAAGCAGGCTAGTGCATCAGTGTGGATCTCCCCCCTTAACCTGCCACAGTGAATGGAGCTGGCATGAGATTGGGGTGTTAGATAGAGCCGGAATGGAATGGGGGGGTGGAGCTGGAATGGGAACAGGGGGGTGGATGGAGCCAGGATAGGATTGGGGAAATGGATAGAGCCAGAATGAGATGGGGGGTTGGATGGAGCTGGAATAGGATCCAGGGATGGATGGAGCCCGGTTGGGATCATAGGAATGGATGGAGCCGGGTTGGGATCGGGGGAATGGATGGAGCCGGATTGGGATCGGGGAATGGATGGAGCCAGGTGGAGATGGGGGGAATGGATGGAGCCGGGTTGGGATCGGGGGAATGGATGGAGCCGGATAGGGATTCCGGGTAATGGATGGAGCCAGGTGGAGATGGGGGGAATGGATGGAGCCGGGTTGGGATCAGGGGAATTGAAGGAGTCGAGATGGGATCAGGGGAGCGGATGGAGATGGGATGGGGTGGTGGATGGAGCCGGAATTGGATAAGTGGGGGATAGTATCGGGATGGTATCGGGGTGGTGGATTGAGCTGGGATGGGAAGGGGGAGGTGGATGGAGCTGGGGTGGGGAGGGGGGTTGGATAAGTGGGGGATGGAGCAGGGATGGGATCGGGGTGGTGAATTGAGCTGGGATGGGATCAGGGTGTTGAATGGAGCCAGGACGGGATTGGGGAATGGATGGAGCCGGGATGGGAAGGGGGAGGTGGTTTATGGAGCTGGGATTGGAGCCAGAATGGGATCGGGGTGGTGGATTGAGCTGAGATGGGATCAAGGGGGGTGGATTGAGCCGGAGTGGGATCAGGGTGTTGGCTGGAGCCAGGATGGGATTGGGGTGTTGGATGGAGTCGGCATGGGATCGGGGTGTTGGATGGAGCTGGGATGGGATCTTTGATTGGGGGGTAGAGGATATGTGCTAGGGAGTGCTTTGAGAGGGGAGAGGAATTGTGCTGGGGGTTAAACTTCAAATCTGCCCCATCCTTCTAGTTCTAGTACAAGTCATTTCTAACCCAAAACAAAGCACCCCTAATACATATCCTCAACCCCCCCGGTCGGACCTGGGCACCTCTGTCTCTGCCCCACAAGTCACTCTCTCCTCCCGCACATCGTGTGCAGCTGAGAAGATCCCGAAATGGCTGGAAGGGAAGGAGAGAGCCGCTTTATAATATGTGTTGGGTTACAATAGGCTAAGTCCAATGAGATGCATGTCACCTCGTGGATTTATCGCTTTCATTAACAATATACATTCTTACTGAGAGCCAGGAGCACAGCTTTTACAACAATTCCCATTCTCTGACGCTGGACCTTCTGGTTTCAGCTCCAGAAGCTGCAGTCACATGTAGCCCCTCTCCTACTCCTGTTCAATCACAAAGTATATTGTAGTATATAAACCCATTCACAAAATACAAAGATTTCTGTGAATGGACAGTAGAGGGAAGGGGTGGGCAGAGCTACTGCTGTTTGAGAAAGCAACCTCCCTCCAAGAACACCAGGAGTATGGGAATAGCTATACTACTGGCGCTCATTAAAACTGTTAGTGGTAAAGAAAAGAGAAGTTCAAGAGGCAGCATGCACCCTGCTGAACCCAACCCATTTTAAGACAGCACATTTTAGAAAGTGCCTGAATTCCTGGAATTCAGCAGTAACCAGTATTTTATTTAAAAAGTTGTTTATGATACATAGGGGTCAATTCACTAAGAATTAAATAACTACGGAAAAAAATGTGGTAAAATAATGCATGCAGAAACAAATGTTCAATTTGCTAAGAATTTGGTGGTAAATGTGTCATGTGGTAAAATAACAGTAATATGTTAATTACAGCATATTGTCAAGTGGTAATTCATTGCACAGTAGCTGGCTGTTAAGGAGCAGGCCGGAAAGCCGACCACTCTGGGTTCCTGCCAATGGATGACTGAATGTAAAAAAAAAAACATGCTGGCAGTGGCAAGTAAAAATTCTCTAAAACAACAGAATGCCCCCCCCCCCCCCCAATCTATACCAAGCCCTTTGGATCTGGTATGGATTTTTAGGGGAACCCCATGCCAAATAAAAAAAAAAATGCAGTGCCCCCCCGCCCTCAAAATCCTTACCAGACATTATCCGAGCATGCAGCCTGGCAAGCCAGAAACAGGGAGACGAGCAAGCGCCCCCCCCCCCGAACCATACCAGGCCACATGCCCTTAACATATGGGATGCATTGGGGGGGGGGGGGCTCTGCGGTAATCTTTCTTGGATTGACCCCATAGTACTTTAGCAAACTTAGTGTCATCCATTTAGATATTATTGACTAATAATTAGAATTACCAGAATACAATTCTTCTCATAGCTGAAGACCTGGGCTTCGATTTGAAATGTCTCTTCTTGTACCACAGAGTAAGGTATAATTAATTCAATGAAGTAAGGCTGGAAGGTGACGAGCCCAACATTTCTGATCTGCCCAATACCAGAATTTCCAAGGCACACGGCGCTCGTCTCCCATTTGGTGATACTGTCTGGTGCAGTCAAGTTTAGCGTCGTGTGGCCTTCTGGGCTATAGGAAAAAGAAGGGTATGTTTGAACCAGACCATATACGAAATAGAGATAAGGGATTATGGGATGCATTATATACACTTATAGGAATTATAAGAAGGTTGCTTGGTGTGTGGAGAAGCTGTTCTGCACAGGGCTGTGAAACTACCAGGCTACCTACAGCATGTGAACAATTCAGACAGTTCCTCTCCTGGAGAACCAGGAACTGTGTTCTCCCAGTGGTGTCTGATGGATGAAAGAAGAAGGTCATGAGAGATTGCACGAGAAGCTACATTGCAGGGTTTACACCAACTAGACTCATGGCAGCCTGTGGATGAAAATCATGGTGAAGTTTGTTTTTACTTAATTAAAGTACGTTTCCGATTCATGGATCAAAACGTCACCTTCCACTTCTTTGCGCAGTTCAGTAAGATCCCTAAGCAAGAGCAGCTGTGTTAAAGGCTGTCCCTTTAAGTGAATAAAACCACCTCTGAAAGGGAAACCAATAAAAAAAATAAAAAATTACAAAAATGTGAAGCTGCCCTACCTCTGAAAAGGAAACCAAAGAAAATCAAGGTGCTAGCACATATATAGTAATTACATATAATAAAAAATAAATAAAAATGCCACAAATCTATCCCCCGATAACTTTTGCGCAAACCAATCAATATACATTTATTGTAATTTTTTTACCAAAAATATGCAGCAGAATAAATATCGGCCTAAACTGATGAATTCATTTTTTTTATTTTTATTTTTGGAAATGTTTTATAGCAGAAAGTAAAACTTTTTTTTTTTTTGAATAGAAGCTTTTTTTTGTTTATATTGCAAAAAACAGCAGACGTGATCACATACCACTAAAAGAAAGCTTTATTTGTGGGGAAAAAAAGGACATCAATTTTGTTTGGGTACAGCGTCGCAACGCCCACGCAATTAAAGCGACGCAGTGCCATATCGCAAAAAATGTCCGGGTCAGGAAGTGGGTAAATCCTTACAGGGATGAAGTGGTTAAATAATATCATAGTCCAGACGCTATGTAGCTGACTACCAACACCAATGTTTATTCTCACTGATGCTGGGCCTGGGACATTTTCTACCCCCACTGGTCACAATCCGGTCCTCCTAAAGTCTGAAGGACAGTAAACTGTCCCTTTTGAAAGGTTTATAAAGAGCATTGTCATTTTGTGGACTATATATAGACCTATGTTTATTTCATGGAATGTCAGGTTTAGAGAATGTATTTTATATGAGATTCTAATTTAAAAAAGTGCTTAGATTTTTTTCATAATAAAAATAAATGTATTTATGGAGCACTTAGACCCCTTTCAAACTGGGGCGGTGTGGGTGGTAGTGATATTATATTATGATGCTGTTATAGCGGTGCTTTTCAGCCACTAGTGGGGCACTTTTAACCTCTGCTAGTGGCCGAAGAAAGGGTTTATCGGCTTTTTAAATGTGAGTTAATGCTGTTTTGGTTTTAATAAATGCTTTTCCTCTTTCTTCATCTACATTTTGTCTGGGAGCCCACTGGAGAGGACCGCCCTGTAGGAAATCCAGCACATTTACAACCATATGCAGAGAATCGGAAACATCTAAACAGAGGACCCTTAGAGGCGAGTCAATGCCAATACACCATCTCCGAGGGATACGATGCTATGCTGATTTAACCACTTCCCGACCGCCTCACATACATATACGGTGGAAGAATGGCAAACCGCCGTATAGGTGCGTCTGCCCCTTTAAGAGCCATAGCAGCGGGGGGACCTGCATGGCTGCCTGGGGGGCCCAATCACCACCGGCCACCCATGATTGCGGGCACAAGAGCGAGAGTTGGGATTTGTGTGTGTAAACACACAAATCCCTGTTCTGTTAGGGGACAGTAGACAGATTGTGTGTTCCTACAAACAAAAATGTGGGGGATGTTTATTATAGAAAACCGTAAAAAACTTTTTTTTTTTTTCAAAATTGTCTATCTCTTTTGTTTACAGACATCCCAGGTCTCCCTTTGAGGTGCGGGAGCCTCCCGAATATCGGGGGTAGCTCCAGAACATCTGCAAGTGGTCGGTGCAGCAGGAGGGACAGCTGTAAACACCGATCTCCCTGTATAGCCAACATCCGCTTCTCCTTCTCTCCCTCCCACGGCTGTCAGCTAAAAAGCTATACAGAGAGATCGGTGATCACAGCTGTCCTTCCTGCTGCATGATCATCCCCGACTGTTCCCTGTATCCTCCTCCTCCAGTCCCCCTCCGTGTCCTTCTACCCCCCTGTTCTTCTACGGCTCCCCTCCGTGTCCTTCACCCCCCTGTTCTCCTCCTTCTCCACCCTGGCTTCCCTCCTCTCCTCTCCCACCGGATGTGGGGATCTGTCAGGATGGAGAGCATTTACCGGCCCCTTCCTTTTCTTAATTTCTGAATTGGACACAGTAAGGGAGATCGCTCCTGTGAAAAATGAGCAGAGTAACTTGTATGTTATTCTCAGTTTATGAATGGACAGGAGCCGCTGTCTTCTGTCCATTCATCTTCAATGCTGAGAAAGGGACTGAGGAATCTGTGTCCTCAGCCTCTTTCTCTGTCTCAAAGAAGAGATGTCAGGGGTCTGCTTAGACCCCTAAAATCTCATTCGGGTATAGCGCGGACCTCAAGTGGTTAAAGAAACCCCCAATCATTGTGAAAAACTAAAAATAAAAAAATAAATTGCAAAAAATAATAATAATAATAAAAAAAGTAGTAATAAAAATAAAGAACTACTGACACCATCCACTGCCCTACTGACACCATCCTGCACATACTACCCACCGCTGTACACTCCATACTGTACATTCCCTATTTAACATTACTATATTCGGCACTCTGTAAATCTCAGACTCTATAAAACCACACCCCATTTAAGTCACGCGCAATATGTAGCGCGGTTTATGCCACGCCCACCTTTCTGAAATTAGTTATTGCAGGTTGGGATGTCTGTGTTTATAACGCCAAAAAAAAAAAACACTACAGAGGGGATCAAATACCACCAAAAGAAAGCTCTATTTGTGGAAAAAAGGATGTCAATTTTGTGTTGGTGAATTGTCGCACAACCTTGCAATTGTCAGTTAAAGTGGCGCATTGCCATATCGCAAAAAATGGCCCAGCCAGGAAGGGGGTAAATTCTCCTGGAGCTAAAGTGGTTAAAGTATATATAAGGTGAGAGGCCAGGGAGCACAGGTGACACATGAAGAAAGGGACATAGTCACTAAATTATATGGATATTCACATCATTGTGAAGGCATAGATCATGCTCACTCACCCAGACCATTAAGGACGATTCTTAGAAGAAATTACATTTTGTTTGTTACATTTTGTTTCTCTCATATTTGGATGTTCATATGATCTATACCTGTGCATGTTACAGCGCCCAGCCTTGAGGCACATGGTTGCAGTTATCCATATATATACACAACTAGCACTTTATATAAGGACAATTCTTAGAAAAAATTAGATTTTTCTCTCATGTTTTGATGTTTACATGATTTGACGTGACGGCCGCGTTCCTTCTTCAAAGCTGATTGACAGGGACTGTGTCAAGTGGTAAATATGGAGAAGGAAGAGGAATAGTGGCCAATGTACGTAATGCACCATGATCATGTGCATTTTTTATTAATAACATTCAGTTATGTTTGTAAAGCCTCATACACACGATAGGACTTTGTACAAACTTTCCCTTGGATTTTTGTACAAAGGGCGTCGGCCCTGAACTTGTATTGCATACACACAGCCGGACTTTTTCAGCCAACTTTTACCAAATCATATGTTTTTTCTGCTCTTTAGCGCCACCTTTGGTCAACTTCTGTATTGTTGTGTGATCTTTTGCATTGGTTTTGAGCATGCCTGTTTGTACTTTGTACAAAAGTCCTATGGTTTTCTGTACACACGATCAGACTTTGCTCCATCGGACTTTTGTTACCAGAAAGTTTGTCCGTTCGCACAGCCGACAAAAGTCCGATGAAAACCAAAAAAGTTTGTCTGATGGAGCGTACACACGGTCGGATGTTGCTCCAAAACAGCTAATTTGCATGTTTGTTGTCAAAAAGTCTGATCGTGTGTATGGGCCTTTATGCTCAGTGCTTTTGTTTCTATGTGATGCACACAATCACGGTGCATTACGTATATTGGCCACTTCCCCTTCCTTCCTCATATTTACTACTCGACACAGTCCCTGTCAATCAGCTTTGAAGACGGAGGGTGGCCGTCACGTCATTCTCGGCCTGCGCGCTCAAGAAATGCGTCGCACTACCAGTGACATCATCCTCCTTTGCCTGAATACCAGCTTGCACTCCAGACCTTGTGTCCATACACACTCCACTGCGGCTGGTGTCCTATCATATTGTGTCCCCCATCAGATAGTGTCCTCTGTGTACTGTGCATGCGCAGTACACAGCACACACAGATTCCGAAAATAGCCGAAGATGAACGGCGCCTGTGCCGTGAGTCCAGGTTCTATTCCCACTATCCAAGTGTACATAGAGTTAGAATAAAAAGAGCCGAGCGCAGCGAGGCCATGCCCGAAGCGTGGCGAACGAAGCGAGCCCACGAGGGGCCCTCTAATATCGGCAGCCCTATATCCACTTGGATGGCGCCGTTCATCTTCTGAGATTTTCTGAAGCTCTTTTTGCTCCGTACTGCACAAGCGCTGCACCTGCGCAGTACGAGGTGGACAGTATCTGATGGCCGGACGCTATATGCCAGAACACCGGCAGAGCACCATCCTGCAGTGTTTAAAATGATGACACAGTGCACCTCCATTGGAAGAAAGAGGGACTGACTGCACTGATGATACCCCTGTTGCTGGGACTACACTTATGCCTATTTTAAACTTCTCAAATGTGAGTTGCCATTTGACTATGAATGTATATTAAACCTTTTTAAGAAAATTCTTCCCTTCTTGTTGGAGGAATTATGCCCTACTGTTGATGTCAATGGAAGGACTAGTGCCCCAAGGACCAGATAAAGGCTAGCAATGGGCTGCATTCGGCCCTTGGGCCACAGTTTGGAGACCACTGCTCTAAAGCATACAGTACTTACCCCACTAGCACCAAGTCAAACAGCCAGGTGTCTGGAAAGGACTTTCTTGTAGTGCGCTTCCTTATCCCTTCTGCTTCGCCTTGATAAAAAAAAAAAAGAAGGAAAATAAACAGTGGAACGGTACAAAAAGCTGCTTCAGAATAAAATGTGATTTATTTTGGAACAATATTCAGCAGTAACACATACTCACTTTTCTTTCATTCTCCTGCCACTCAGGTCTACTACTAAGAGTAGTGATGAGCCAAATTGCCCTGGGTTCAGATTGAGCAGAGCAAGGTAGGCGAACTTCAAAGAAGTTCGGATGCCAAGCCTCTTTGAGATAAATGGAAGCCGAATTTTCCCATTTTTGCTAATAGGCAAGTGATGTCAAAAAAATGTCTGAGGAATGCAGACACTGTCCATGTTCCAAGCAAAAAAAAATTAAAATTCATGTGGCAATTTGTCCTCTATTTGCCATTAAAAATGTCCAGTTTCTTTAAATCAAATGCCTTAATCCTACCTGTGAAAGAGCACATTTTTATGGTGTACAGAAAGTGCTGCAGCAAAATTTTTTTTCAATTAGCACAAATTACATGACATTAAAAAAAAATAAAAAAAAAAGCTGTCAAAGAAAACAGCTCTCCAAGGGTCTGCTATGTGTTTTGGAGGCCCTTTGGAGGGACTAGTGTGCTCTTTTTTTATTTTTACAAAAAGAAGCTGGCAATGAATATCATTTGCCAGTAAGTTATATGGTATAATTTATTTTCTTTGTAAATGTGATTTTTGATGTAGTACATCAGAGATTTTGGGGAGAACTCCACGCAAAAACAAAAAAAGCATCAGGTCCCCCTACAAATCCATACCAGATCCTTTAATCCAAATTTACAGCCTGGCTGCCGAGGAGAAGGGGGCAAACATGCGCTACCCCACCCTGAACCATACCAGGCCACATGCCCTGAACATGGGGGAGGTTCCTTGCTACCTTGTCCCCATGTTGATGAGGACAAGGGCCTCATCCCGACAACCCTGGCCAGTGGTTGTGGGGATCTGCCGGCAATAGACTTATGGGAATCTGGAAGCTTTTTAAATTAATAATAAAAGGCACATCAGATACTGCCCCCCTCATGTGGAGGAGTACGAGGTACATAATATCCCTACTCATTCATAGAAAAAAACGGTGTAACCTAGAAGTACTTTAAAAAATATAAATTCCCAAAAAGTCCCTTGTAAATCAATCATAATGCCCGCCACCTGTGCATTGACTGATCCCAAGGGTACATGTAGCCAAACAACAGCTTCTAGTGTGGTCATCAGCTATATAAGGGAAGGGGCAGGGATAGTGGTGACACCATTAACCAAATGGTATTTGTGTACATGTGCCATTGAGATCGGTCATGTGCAATCGGCTGCTTTTTTTTTCTTTTGGCATTGTGATTAATGATGGATTTACAATGAAGGACATCTTTTGGTTTCTAGGGATGTCTTGGGTGCCAGCATCCACAGATTCCTTAGCAACCAGTGAGAGTTGGATGCTGTCTTATATAGGAGTGGTAGAAACATTGCATCTATATGTATATCGTTTTCAGCTCCTGCCAAACAGGAGGCCGAATTGGCTAAAGTTCTGGCTTTTGTCTGAATGCCTTAACATCCAAAGATAGGTCGGAATCATTGGCTCAATCCTAACCAGGAGTAAATAAAGAACATACTGTCTAAGTTGCTCTGATCAAGACTACTCTCTCCTTGTCTCCAAGAGACACTTGGGGCCAATCACCAGCACTGTCTCATGAGAGGAAGGGGAATTAGTGACATGCTCTCCATACCCAGAACATTTTCTTCTGTGCCCTTGACAGCAGAGTGGTGTGGTGAGGAATGAAGAAAAGTGAAAAGAACTGTGCACACTGGGCTTGATTTACTTCACAATCAGTAAAAGTGAACATGTGATCACATTCAACATCCAATCCCTCAGAGAGGAATTTAGAAAAGGAAGCTTCTTCACATAATTGGATGCTTGATAATTTTGGCTTAACAGAATAGGCAAACCACATCCAAGTAGCATCCAAACAACTACATAATTGCACTGAAAGTCGGATCAAAATCTGATTTCAGCACTGTTAACCTAGCCTTAGTACTAAACAATTTGTGGTAGTTCAATTAATCTCTATAAAGCCTGGAGGTGATCTAATCTAGTAATATCTACATAAAACTGAAATACATATGTACATGACCACTGTACATTCCCTGTGTGCAGATGAAGGTACCAGGTGTCTGGTAGAGCTGAAAGACAACTGGAAGAGACCCAATTAAAAATCGCACAAGAAAAATGATTTTAATAATATACATTGTCATAGTTTATCCTTATTTAAACAATTGAAGTAGAACTATAGTCAAACTTTTTGTTTTGGATAGAGTGGAGAGGAATTAGACGGCCTGTCAAGTTTTTCTTGCTGTCTGTGTCCTCATTAGGAAGATTCAAACCTCTCTATTTGTTCTGTTTATCACTGAGAAAGTGAAAGAAAATCCAGAATTTGGGGTTATCATCAGAATAAGAATATAAGGGATATCTTCCAACAGGGACACTAGTTTTGGTGACCCTGCTGACAACCAGGGATTCCTTCAGTTTGGAGGGATTTCCTCTCACTTTGTGTGTTGACTGTGAGACCAAAAGTGAAATCAAATCTCCCCAATCGGACACAGTTGGCAAAAAATTGGCATATAGCCTCCCCTCACTCTACACAAAATGGAAAAAAAAAGTTTTGCCTTTAGTTCTACAAAAACAGGGGACTCCAAAGTTTTTAAAGCCATGCCCAGTTTTCTGTCCTTCAGACTTTAGGGGGCCCAGCGGCCATGAACAATGCCCGATCTTTGGTATTGGGGGGTGTAAGTTGGTTCCAGTGGGAGGAATAGTGCCCCATTGTCGGTGTCAGTGGAAGGAATTATGCCCCATCGTTGGTGTCAGTGGAAGGAATTATACTCCATTGCCGGTGTCAGTGGAAGGAATTACGTTGGTGTCAGTGGAAGGAATTACGTTGGTGTCAGTGGAAGAAATTATGCCCCATTGTCTGTGTCAGTGGAAGGAATTACGTTGGTGTCAGTGGAAGGAATTATGCCCCATCATTGGTGTCAGTGGAAGGAATTACGTGGGTGTCAGTGGAAGGAATTATGCCCCATCGTTGGTGTCAGTGGAAAGAATTATGCCTCAAGGGCCTGATAAAAGCAAGCAACGGGCTGCAGTTTGGAGAACACTGTACTATAATATAGCATGAACATACATGGAAGTACCTTTGAGATGACTTTTTTTCTTTATGGTTGAAGATCGAGCGCTGACTCCTTTGTTAAGACATTTCACTGGTTTCTTGATGAGAGTGTTGGTTATTATGTTTATTTTGCTTGTCTGTGTAGTAAAAGTCAATTATTATACACCTCTCTATCATATATAATAAAGTTATCATATCATTATAGTTATCATATATAACTCTGAGAGAATAAATAATCAGTCATTATGTTCTAGTGGGCCATTTGATATTCTTAATAACTTTACATGTTATTAGCAAAAGATTAATAATCCATTTACCTATGCACACACTTTAGCAAGCTTTTTTTGAGGGTACTAGATATAGGTTATGGTACGTGCTGACACTTTTCAAAAGGAGTGACCATTGTAATAACGCAAGAACTATTACCTCCTGGCATCCCCTTAGCTTACAATTATCACCTCACAGGCTGAATACCCACTGCAGTGAAAATTAATAAACAACCTGGCCAAACAAAGTGGTAGAGCTTGAAAAAGTCTTAAGCCACGTACACACGGACGGACTGTATGGCCTACTTAGTCCGTCATACAATCCGACGGACAGTCCGTCATACTTTCGAATGAACGGACTTGACCACACACGGATGCACAAACAGTCCGTCGAAAGCTTGCGCGATGACGTGTACAGCACATACGACGGGACTAGAAATAGGAAGTCCAATACACAGCAATGCACCCTTCCGCCGTGTAAATCCTTTCTGAGCATGCGCCATTCTTAGTCCGTCGAACTAGCCTACTCACGAGCGGATTGTCCGCTGAAACCAAAGTATGACGGACAGAATTACGGAAATTCCGAAATACTTAGTACGCCAGACTGCACGCTGAAAAAGTCAGCTGAAGCCCACACACGAGCGGACTGTCCGCTGAAATGTGTTTCGGCGGACTAAGTAGGCCATACAGTCCACCCGTGTGCACGCGGCCTAATTTTTAATCCTTATGCTTATAGCATTAGTAAAACCTATACTTGTGTTAGTTTTTGGTTTCCAGGCCAAGGCAAATGATGTCATATATCCCAGGAGTCCTCAGGAGGAGAGGTGTTTTTTTTTTCTCAGCTAAGCACCCCCTCCTGTCTGCATGCCTGGGCTAAAGGCAGATGGATTTCAGGAAGTAAACGCTACATGAATCATCTGCCCTTACTCAAGATGTCCATGGGCAGAAATGCTATGAGGTGTTTTTCAAAGCGATTTCTCAGCAAAATAAAGAATAAAGTTCTGCCTTTACTGCAATACAAGTTCTGCCTTTGTCTCAATACAAGTTCCTGATTGCACCCAGAGTGTGTGTGAGTTATTACTGATGCACCCACCCACATGCTAAAATGCAGTGTACTTCTGCTTTAAAAAGGCAGTCACTTGCTTAATTCTTCTTTTTAGGGGCTTTTCATGGCCACCTTTACTAAAAAAAAAACAAAGTTCCAGCAAATTGCATGGGTTTCCCTCACAGGGGTTCTTCCAAGATTCATCTAGCACAAAACTAAATATATATCAGCCTCCTTGTTTGCGCTTGCAGTACTGTCACTCTGGTCTCACACTTCATGCCCTTTGTCTCCTTCAGACACAGTCTTTAAACTAAATGTTCATGGGCATATGAGCATCAATGACCTCTGCACACATAAGGGTTCAGAGAGCAGGATAATGTTCACAAAATGCTACAGTAGACTTCCTTCAGAAGTTGCTGGTTATTAGCTGCTTGGCCCGACTACTTGTTGGGTTTGGGTTCAATAATTGTAGAGAAGAAGATTCCCAGCTAAGAAAATTATTTTCTGTAGCAACATGAGGTGAAAATGAAGGCTTGGTTGGTCAAATTTTGAAATCCATGGTGGCACCATCGAATTACAAAATACAAAAACTTTCTGATTTTTGAAAGAAAATTCATTCAGAATTTCTACCCATGTACAGCCTCAAGTGACTAGCATAAAAAAAATTGAAAAAAAAAAGAGAATTAGCAACATCTAGAAAATAATTCATCATTGGTGGGCCAATCATTCTGCCATAACAAGTTCATTTTAACCAGGGAGACTCGGATCATTGGGTAGTTTTACTGTACAGGGGCCTTCAACTCCATTCACACCTAAATAAGTGTGGCAGCTTCCATAATAAAAGAAGGGCTGCAGGTGAAAAAAATATATATAATGTCTAGTTACATTAAAGTATCTCTAAACTCAAAACCATAAATGTAATATATTGCATCTTACAAGCCCTTAAACATGGTGCCTGCATTTGTTTTCTTTTTTTAAAACTATTTTCATATGATGATCCTGAGAATAACACACTTCATATACCTTCATGTCTACACTTATTTTACACTGCAGGGGTGTACAGTGCCTTGAAAAAGTATTCATACCCCTTGGAATTTTCCATATTGTGTCATGTTACAACCAAAAACATAAATGTATTTTATTGCTATGTTATGTGATAGACCAACACAAAGTGACACATAGTTGTGAAGTGGAAGGAAAATGTTAAATGGGTTTCATTTTTTTTACAAATAAATATAGGAAAAGTATGGCATGCATTTGTATTCAGCCCCCCCGAGTCAATACTTTGTAGAACCGCCTTTCGCTGCAATTACAGCTGCAAGTCTTTTTGTGGATGTATTTACCAGCTTTGCACATCTAGAGAGTGAAATGTTTGCCCATCGTTCTTTGCAAAATAGCTCAAGCTCTGTCAGATTGGATGGAGAGCATCTGTGAACAGAAATTTTCAAGTCTGGCCACAGATTCTCAATTGGATTTAGGCCTGGGCTTTGATTGGACCATTCTAACACATGAATATGCTTTGATCTAAACCATTCCATTGTAGTTCTGGCTTTTTCTTTAGGGTCATTGTCCTGGTGGACGGTGAACCTCTGCCCCAGTCTCAAGTCTTTTGCAGACTCTAATGCCGCGTACACACGAGCGGACTTTTCGAGGGATTAAGTCCGACAGACTTCCGAAGGAGTTCTGCCGGAGTTCCGACAGAGTTCTGACGGACTTTTCGAATGAGCGGACTTGGCCACACACAATCACACCAAACTCCGATGGATTCGAACGTGATGACGTACGACTGGACTAGAATAAGGAAGTTCATAGCCAGTAGCCAATAGCTGCCCTAGCGTCGGTTTTAGTCCGTCGGAATAGCATACACACGAGCAAATTTTTCGGTAGGAACTGGGTCCGGCGGAGTTCCGTCGGAAAAATTTGAAGCATGTTCCATTTTCTAAAGTCCGTCAGACTTTTGCGAATCAAAAGTCCGTTGCAGCCCACACACGATCGAAAAGTCTGACGGAATCATTCCGTCGGACTTTGGATGTTGAAAAGTCCGCTCGTGTGTACGGGGCTTAACGGGTTTACTTCTAAGATTGCCCTGTATTTGGCTCCATTCATCTTCCCATTAACTCTGACCAGCTTCCCTGTCCCTGCTGAAGAAAAGCATCCCCACAATATGATGCTGCCACCACCATGTTTCATGGTGGGGATGATGTGTTCAGTGTGATGTGCAGTGTTAATTTTCTGCCACAAAGAGTGTTTTGCTTTTAGGCCAAAAAGTAAAATTTTTGTCTCATCTGACCAAAGCACCTTCTTCCACATGATTGCTATGCCCCCCACATGGTTACTCACAAACTGCAAATAGGACTTCTTATGGCTTTCTTCTTGCCAGTCTTCCATAAAGGCCAGTTTTGTGGAGTGTATGACTAAAAGTTGACACAAAATGACAGCGTCATGACGAGGAGGCGGAGCGTCAGGACGTAGGCAGCCGAGCGCGTCTCCCTCCGTGCTCGACCTCCCGCAACCCCACCGTCTCGACATACCGTCGGAAGCCTCCGTGAGATGCCGACGGAAGCCCCGCCGCCCAACCACCGCTCCATAGCCCCACAGCTCCACAGCTGATCACCCCCTGCCCAGGAGTTTCTCTAGTTGACGGTTTGTGCAGCTATGCGGTAACAATCAACCGCCCGGGCAGTAGAGGAGGAGAGCCAGCAGGGGAAGCTGATAGAGAGCCGACAGTCTCTCCCCCCCGGACCGTCCAAGCCCTGTGGATGAGCACGGCCCCAGGCTTCAGCTCCAGCGAATCAAGCAAAATAGCATGGCCAGGTAAGGCAAGGTGATTTATCTGAGGGGAGCCTGGAGTGGGAAGAATTGTCATGGAAGAAGGGAAACAGAGAAGAGAGGTCGCAGGAAGGAGGTAGGCGATAACTATCACAAGCCCCTGATTTTGACGCACTATCTCTGTTATTTCCGCAACTTTTTAGCGCCCACCAGTATTAGTGGAATGCTGGTCTATTATATGACTGTTTCTCACATGATGATAATTTTTACATGCTACTGACTTTATTGCAGTGACCCCGCTCTATCCATTATATCACTGTTATACCCGCAATATTCAGTGTTTGAAAATTTTTATATGCTATTGACTTTCCTGCATTGTCTTCGCTATATCCGTTCCATCTCTGTTATACCCACTTTAGTCTCGGTCTGTGTGGACTAACAAACGGCCGTCTCTCACGTGACATCTGAAGGAGGTAGGAGATAATCTCTACATGCCGCTGATCTTTCCGTATTATCTCTGATATATCCGCTATCTCTCTGCGCCGATCATTATAAATGGTTTGGTTGGACTACTGTATGGCTGCCTAGCATGTGTTAAACTGGTGGATGATTGCTTGGCCACAGACAAGTGTACATGGTCCAGCTCCACGGGCTGACAAAAATCAAAAGTGAAGCAGTAGTGGATACGCCAAAGGAGTTACTATAGTGTGGGAAGCGAACTTAAATTAAGCGGGTAGACAAGTCACATGAAAGAAGTGGGAGGCTGTCCCCTCACATCTATATGCCCCCGGTCCTACCTGCCGGTAAAGTTCCGGTAAAGTTTCCCGTCCCTTTTCTTTTTTTTTTTCTTTCTTTTTTACTCCACGTAATATCTAGAAAATACCCTCTTGGTCGCAACAAGGTGTCTATGGTTAAAGTGTACAGAGAAGAGCACATCGGACAGCCCTTAAATTAGTACGAGAGAGCTCTAATTGGATGGAACTGAGCCGGCGGAGCCTGAACCAGAAGAATATTGTTGGGCCCAACAACATCTCCAGGGACTGGGACTCTTTGGGTGGGAAGTGGGAGGTCTAGATTTGAATACGTATACGAGCCCCATCTGTAGAAGAGGTCAAAGAGTATAAGGGATAAAAAAAAAGAGATCAAAAATACAACAGACACACAAGGGCAAGAACAAATAAGGCCTTAAAGTAAAAGAAGGGAGCGATTAAACAATATAGTAAAAATCACATACCCAAAGAAAAAAACAAAAAACAGGTACACCCGCAAAGTAAGCGGCTTAGGTAAAAGCGGCTTTAGTAACATAGAAGGGTGAATTTCGGAGGTATAACGAAAGGAAATAATAGTACGGAGTGGTATAGTTATTTCTTTGTCTTTCCTCCAGTCTCTCGCTGATTCCGCGGCCCTGGGGAACAGAGTCCGGGGAGCTAGCGAGATAAGAGGGGGGGGAAGACAAACGAAGGAAAAAGGGGCGGACGGAAAGAGGATAGGTAGGAAAAGGAAAATGAGAGGCAAAGCAAAAACAGGAAAAATATACCGCCGGTAGCCAGTCCGGGAGGCATTCAGAGGTATATGGCAAACATGGCTAATACACAAAAATGGGGTCAATGCGTAGATCAGGGCCAAATAGACAGAAGGGTTCGGAAGAAGGTAAAGCTGGCAGATTAACAAGGACCCAACAAGAGAGAGAGGAAATAAGAGAGATAGAAAGAGGGACAGGCGAGGAAGGAGGGGCTACCTCTGCGCCCCAGGAAGTGGAAGCAGCTACAATCAAGGAGATGTTAACGGAAATGTTTTGTAAAATGGAGGAGTCAATAAGAACAGAGATAGCGGGAGTAAGGGCAGATATAGGACAGGTTTTAGGAAGAGTAGAGGAACTGGGGGATAGGCTGGATAAACAAGACGTAAGGTTAGATGAGATAGCAGAACAAGTGGTAAACTTGCAGAGAATAAATATAAATCTCCAGTACAGAATTGAAGATCAGGGAAATAGGGGGAGGAGAAAGAATGTGTGTATCAAAGGACTCCCGGAGAAATATAGCGCCGGTGCTCTGGGAGACACATTACAAAAACTTTTTAATCCCTTGTTAGAGAGGGACCCCTCTGATCCGTTAAAATTGGAGAGAGTCCATAGGATCCCCAGGGGGAGGAGGGCAGGAGAAGAGGCCCCAAGAGATGTGATAGCAAGATTCCACTATCCAGAGGAAAAGGTGCAAATAATGGGGAGGCTGAGGACGCATCCAGACCTGTCCCTGGATGGGGCAGACCTGCAGGTGTTCTCAGACCTAGCCCCAGAAACACTAAGGAGAAGGAGATTATTAAAACCTCTAACTCAACAGATGGCTGCCCTAGGAATAGCATACCAATGGGGTTTCCCAGCCTGTCTAAAGGGGAAAAAGGATGGTCGCTCTGCAGTATTGCGTTTCCCGGAAGACCTTAGAGCCTTTTGCGATAGGCTGGATATACCCCAGCCCCTATTACCGGGGTGGGGAGTAGAAGCTATAGAGGAAGGACCGATACAAAGGAGAGCAAGATGGAAGAGGGGGCGAGGTGTAGACCCCAATGAGGGGGAGACAATTAGAAGTTAAATTAAAAGTGAAGGTAGGAAGGGGGGAGGACGGGGGGATGGTGGGGAGGGAGGAGCCTCTCGTAGGCCTACTGATGTGAGCCACCGAGGTAAATATGGGAAGGAAAAAGACACCTCGAGGTGATGTGTCGACCCCATATGATCAACGCAGAAAGGGGGGTTCTCCGAATAGGAATTGCAGTTCCTGAGGGGGAATGTAATATGTCTACAGGAGACGTACATAGCCAGTACCTCTGAAATAAAAATGGCATCGGTACAATTTTCATTTTGGTATTACGGAGACTCACCATCGGCCCACTCAAGAGGAGTAGCCATTGGTTTTGATAGACAATTGAGATTTGATATTCAAGACCGTTTAACCGACCCAGATGGCAGATTTCTGTTTATAAAGGGAAAAATTGGGGTAACGCAATATACAATAGCAAATATTTATGCTCCAAACAGAAACCCAGATAGATTTCTAAAGAAAACTTTAATAAAACTTGAGGAATTTAGAGAGGGCAAAGTAGTTTTAGCAGGGGATTTAAACTGGTGTCTAGATCCAAGGATGGATTCCTCGGGGGAGGGCTTAAGAGCGTCGCAACAGAGATATAGGGGGGTAATTAAAGCATTTTCAAAGGCTCAGCTTTTGGATGCTTGGAGGATTAGCCATCAAAAAGAGCGGGATTACACTCATTTCTCAGTGGTCCATAAAACTTTTGCGAGATTAGACTATGTTTTTATAGAACATCGACTTGTGACCAACTTGAAAAAAGTTGAGATCAAGCCTATTACCCTATCAGATCATGCCCCGATAGTTGCCCAAATAGAAACGCAGGAAGAGACAGAGAGGGAGATGATTTGGAGAATGAATGATTCCCTTCAACAGGAACAAAGGGCGAGTCGACAAATTGAAAAAGAGTTGAACGATTTCTTTGAATTAAATGACACGAAGGAAATATCTAGAGCGACCCTATGGGAAACACACAAGGTAGTAATGAGGGGTAGGTTAATAGGGATCGGAGCAGGAATAAAACAGGAAAAACAGAAAAGGAAGTCCCAACTATACAACGAGATAGAACAATTGGAACAGAAAACTAGACCCAGAGGAATACAGGAGAGTCAGAATCTACAAAAAAAAAAAAAAGAGAGTTAGAAGAGTACCTGGACCAAGATAGGAGAACAAGGTTCCACGAGATAAACAAGGAAAGATACCAATGGGGGAATATGCCAGATAAATGGCTTGCAAGGAGGGTCAAGGAACAAAAAAATAGGACTTTCATTCCCAAAATAAGAAATAAGGAGGGGGAGTTAAAATTTGCGACTCCAGAAATCGCTGAGAATTTTCACTCATTCTATAGTACCCTTTACAAACTGGGAACAATTAGCAGTAAAGGAGAAAAAAGGAAGGAAGCGATTAGGGAATATCTCAGGAAGCTCGAGTTCCCAAGAGAAGAGAGAGAGGAGATGGAGGCTCTAGAGGCCCCCATTTCAACTGGGGAAGTCGAGAGAGCAATAAAGGAAATGCCACTAGGGAGCAGCCCCGGCCCAGATGGGTTTTCTAGTAGGTACTATAAGAGATATAAGACTCTGTTGGTACCTAAACTATGTGAGTATTTTAATGCAGTAGGAGAGGGTTTACCGTTCCGTAAAGAAGCACTTCTGGCCTACATCTCCCTAATTTTGAAGGAGGGTAAGGATCCAGTTGCGTTGGAGAGTTATCGCCCAATATCGCTATTGAATGTAGATATAAAAATATACGCAAAAATAATAGCTGATAGGTTAAAGGTTCTTCTACCTGCATGGGTCCACGCCGATCAGGCGGGATTCGTGCAGGGACGGGAGGGAAGGGATAACTCAGTGAAATCCATCATTCTGATCCAAGAGGTTAATAAAGAAAAGACCCCAACAGTGTTGATGTCAATTGATGCCGAAAAGGCTTTTGACAGACTAGATTGGGACTTCATGTACGAAACCCTAACTTATAAGGGGGTAGGGGACAGAATGATGAGATGGATTAAGGCATTATATACTCATCCAACGGCCAGAATAAGAGTCAACGGATCCCTGTCTCGCCCCCTGGAGTTGTTCAACGGGACAAGACAGGGATGTCCACTCTCACCGCTGCTATTTGTTCTGAGCCTCGAACCCCTCTTGGTGGCAATATGCAGGAATCAGGATATCCAAGGTATCAGGGTGGGGGGGATAGAGTATAAATTATCGGCATTTGCAGATGACGTATTATTGTATATAACTAACCCAAGAACATCGATCCCCCCGATCTTGAAGGAACTGGAGTGTTATGGAAGGTTATCAAACTTTAAAATAAATCTCACGAAGACAGAGATCTTGAATTTGAATATACCCGAGGTAGAACAGAGTATCCTCATATTAAGCTTACCTTTCAGATGGTGTAAGGGAGAATTGAACTATTTAGGGATAAAATTTACCCCACAGAGGCAAGGCCTTTATGAGGCAAATTATATCCCGCTTCTAAATAAAAAAAATAAATAATGAATAACATGAGGTATAAAGCAGTATCCTGGATGGGTAGAGTAAATGTAATAAAAATGATTATTCTCCCTATTATTAATTATACATTTCAAATGATTCCTGTTCCGGTCCCAATGTGTTTCTTTAGGAAATTAAAAACATTAATGATGACTTTCATATGGCCCCTGAAACGAGCACGTATACCATATAAAGTTTTAGTAAAGGGAAAAGACAAGGGGGGAGTAGCACTACCAGATGTTAAGAAATACTATGAGGCAATAATAATAGCTAGAGTAGCAGACTGGATACATAATCAGAAGGAAAAAGGTTGGGTAAACCTGGAAATGAGACTGAGTGGAGTACCGCTAGAAAAAATGGTATGGATACCATCGGAACAGCGGAACTTAGGAGAAAACACAAGTAATTTAACGAGACATACGTTAAGAGTATGGGATAGTATTAATAGGGCACATAACTGGACTCACAATTCACCTTTAGGCCAGGTTCACACCACAGCGATGCGGGAACGCCGCGAATCCGCGGCGTTTTCCCGCATCGCACACCTCCCGCCGGCAGTTCACACTGCCCTATGCGGACGGCTGAGAGTGTCAATGGTATGTTAATGACACCCCCAGATCCGTCCGCATATCGCAGTGCGATCTGCAGACTCGCACAGGAATCGGATCGCATGGTGTGAACCCCCATGCGATCCGATTCTGTTGCGGACCAAAAAAAGGGTGCCGTGTGAGTTTGCTGCGGGAGCGATGCGAATTCAGCCATACTATCTGTATGGCTGAACTCGCATCGCTACGGAGATCGGATGTGATTTGCGGTGCGAATCACATCCGGATCTCCCCCCGCAGCAGTGTGAACCCAGCCTTAATGTCACTTTTGGACATGGATTATTTTTTGCCAGGGAAAGAGGAACGATTGTATTTTAGTAGATGGGCAAGTAAAGAGGAAATAAAATTAGGAGAAATTATTAAAGGGAATAGGTTATATACATATAGGGAACTCACACAAGAATGGGGACATAAACCGTTAGATAAATGGAGGCACACTCAAATTTTACACTTTGCACAAAGTTTACCACGGCCGCTACGGGGACTAGAGTGTCTTAGACCTCTGGAGAATTTATTGAAGGATAACAAGTGTTTAGTTCGAAAAGTATCAAAAATCTATAAAGTATTAAGACAGGAAATGGATTTAGAATTTCCGAGATTTTTAGGAAATGGGAAGAAGATTTAGGTGCACTAAGGAATGAGGAACACAGGATAAA
Organism: Lithobates pipiens; assembly: GCF_037356315.1. NCBI lineage: Eukaryota > Metazoa > Chordata > Amphibia > Anura > Ranidae > Lithobates > Lithobates pipiens. The sequence goes on along the minus strand of NW_027507787.1, from coordinate 171,713,570 downwards.
AATATGTAAACTGACTCACTCAGTGTCAAGAGAAGTCCGTATGATAGAGATGTCTTATAAATTACTATCAAGATGGTATATGACCCCCCAAAGTATGCAGAGGTTTACAGGGGCACAGCAGACACTGTGTTGGAGGGAGTGTTCGGGGGAGGGCTCCCTCTCACATATTTGGTGGAGTTGCTCCAAAATATCTCCGTTTTGGGATAAAATTATAGAAATCATACACTTGGTGACAAAAGAAACTTAAGAAAAACCCCTGGACATGCCTTTTTCACGACACTGAATTAGGAATAACACAATATAGAAACACGATAGTCCCCCATCTCCTGAATGCTGCTAAAGTTCTGATTCCTCGCTATTGGAAATCCAAACAGATTCCAAGAATTACGGAATGGGTACAGAGGGTGGAGCAAACGAGGATAATGGAAGAATCATTACATAAATTAAAAGATAAAGAGGAAGAAGATCATGGGGAGTGGCAACAATGGCTGGCATTGTTGGAGAGGGAGGACTGTCATGAATTAATTGAGGGATAAGGGGACAGAGAGGGAGAGGACATCGGGTAGGAAAATTTTAAAAATGTTTATTTTTTTTTATTTTTTTGGGGGGAGGGTTAAAGAAAGTAGGGAGTATAAGTAATTTTTTGTAATGTATTTATATGTGATCAAATGTAAAACTATTTATTAAAGGTAATGAAAAGAAAAACAAAAATTTGCCACAATGGTGTCAAAAGAAGTTAGCGGAGATATGAACATTGAGTTGATTACACTCCGCAAGATAAAGTAACAGACTGAGATGGCATAAAAAAAAAAAAAAGATAAAAGTTGTCCTGTGGACAGATTCTCCCACCCATGGGCCTCTTGGCTGCTTCTCTGATTAATGCTCTTTTTGCCCGGCCTGTCAGTTTAGGTGGATGGCCATGCCTTGGTAGGTATGCAGTTGTGCCATACTCTTTCCATTTTCGGATGATGGATTGAAAAGTGCTCCATGAGATGTTCAAAGCTTGGGATATTTTTTAACCCTGCTTTAAACTTCTCCACAACTTTATCCCTATCTCCTTCCCCATGACTACTATTATCATAGCTTCAGACCCTTTCTCTCTCCTTCCCATAGCTTAGACTCCATTCTGTTTATTATTTTTATTCATAATTACTGTCATCCATTATTATCCCCCTTCTTTTTCTCCTTTTTTTTCTATTTTTTGTTTTCCTTTCGTTCAATACTGAACTACCCCCCCCCCCCCCCCCCCCCACTTCTTCCCCCCTTATTATCAACCCTCTTCTAGTTTTTACTGTTTTTGTTGTTCTACAAAGATTGTTCCATTCTTTCTATAGCCTATACCTCGTAACCCAAGCTGGTCAGCTAAAAGCCTTTTTAACATAGATTTTTGGGCACCGCCTCTTCCCCTCCCCTTATCCTCCCCTCCTCCATAAAAACACGGCCAGTAATGGCTGCAAACAATGCCTGATGAAGGAGCACGCATGCTCCGTACGCGAGCGCTGTAGTCACGCCATTATCTTCCTAGACCCTTCAGCTACTGAATGCTTGCGGGAGGTAGAGGAGGAGACGTGGGCATTCAACGGTTGCTGGAGCCAGGAGCACCTCTGCTGCACCATCCTCACCTATCCACCCATGTGCCTGGGTCATTGGTCTGCCTCTCAGCTCTGCCCCCCCCCCCCCCCCCCCCGGAACTCCAGCTCCCACTCCTCCAGGCTGCTCTGGACCCCCTCCTGCAATACTACTACCCCCTCCTGTCACACTGACCCCCTCCTGTCAAACACCCTCCTGCAATACGGCCCCCCTCCTGTCAGTGGGTGGGGGTCCTTCATGGTTTCTTGCACCAGGGCCCAGAAGGTTCTAGTTACGCCTCTGCTCCACTGTATAGTTATCACACAGGCTGGACTTCATACATGTCTGCCTTTGTTCATCGCCATTACATGGTAGTTGACATTAGTAGTCCACACAAGAAAGATAAGGGTGTTTTTACTATCATTTAAGCTCACAGGAAACAAAACTGACATGGCATTTCTGCCAGGATCAACACGTGTTTTCTATGCTTGCTGAAAATGTTCTTGGCTTGAACACAAAAAAAAAATGTAGTTACCACATCCAAGACACGGTAAGCTGTAGTACATTAAAACAAACAAAAAAGACATATGTGGAAGGATCATATCATAAAAAATGCTAATTCAGCCATCTATTGATGGGTCATCAACCTAGCAAAAATTGCATAAAGGAAAAAAGTATAAAATGGGATGGGTCTTTCAAGAGCAAGTAATATCTTCCTTTTTAATTGTAAGGCTTACCTGTAGGTACTTTAAATATCTCCTAAACTTGCACAGTTTAGGAGATATTCACTATCTATGCTGACATCATCAGCGCATGTGCTCTGAAGACACAGCCGCCCATGCCATTTCTTCAGGGCCCTGTGCCATGACTGGTGGGAGTGCTGTCATTGCAGCTTCGGCCAATCACAGCGCCAGAGCCCGCAAACGCGGAAGAAACACCAGAGAAGATGTCGGCCGTCTCAGCGGTGTGCGGGTGCCGCTGCGGGGGCTTTGTTCTAAGGTAAGAATTTCATAATGAGCTAGTATGTGATGCATACTAGATCATTATGCCTTTGTCTTACAGGTTTTTTTTTTATAGGGTTTACAACCTCTTTCAGGGATGACAAGTCAGTATAAGAAGAGTAAATTACACCGTGTTTATAAAAAAAATAAAATTATTTTTATTTATTACAAAAAATGGAAAATTGTATACTCACCTTTCCGTAATTTTCCTTTCCTGACGCATCTTCATGGCAGCACACACTGGGTTGTGACTCCACCCCCACAACCTGACAGGATTGGATTAACTATAAATTTGAAGGGGAGACACCCTGCTGCATTCTCTGTAAATATCATCACAAAAGAAACAGGGAGGGCAACTGTGTGCTGCCATGAAGATGCGTCAGGAAAGGAAAATTACGGAAAGGTGAGTATACAATTTTCCATTTTCCTGACGCCTTCATGGCAGCACACACTGGGAAATAACTCGCCAGTTGGATGGGTGCAAGTAAAATAATATTTATTCCTTATAATGCTGAAGAATTGGCTCTAATGACGGATCTGCCGAAGTCGGCCATGGATAAATGAGCAGAATCCACCTTGTAGTGGGAAATAAAGGTATTCCTGGAGGACCACGTTGCTGCCCTGCATATTTTCTCTGGTGAGACCCTGCAATACGCTGCCCAAGAGGTAGCCACTGCCCTAGTTGAATGAGCCCTGATGTCTTCAAGAATCGCCGTATGCTGGGTGGAGTAAGCTTTTTTAATGGTTCTGACTAACCAGGATGCAATAGTGCATGAGGAGGCGGCTTGCCCACGCCTGGTTCCATGGGGAATGATCAAAAGAGAGTTAGTTTTCCTAAAAGAGGTGGTAGCAGTTAAGTAGTTCATGATGGTTGTTTTGACATCTAGTGGATGAGGATTACCCTGATCGTCCGTGAAGGATGGAAGGATGATGGTTGTAATGGAAGGAAGTTGCCACTTTGGGTATGAAGTGTTCGGAAGGTCTGAGGACTACTTTGTCAGGAAAGAGAACTAACTTAATGCTTGGATCTCCGACACTCTCCTAGCTGATATAATCACAATGAGAAAAGACAGTTTTAAAGTCAAGTCCCATAAAGAGATTGTTCCATTTGAAACTAACGGAGGAGAAGCGAAAGCATGGAGAACTATTGAAAGATCCCATAATGGAAAGACTGGCCTCCTGGGGGGGTTTAATGTTTAGGCTCTGTAAATTGGATTACCAATGGGTGGAATGCCCACTTAGTATCTGTTTTAGCTGACAGAGCTGATACCTGAACCTTTAGGGTACTTAAGCTTAGACCCTTGTTGACCCCCGACTGGAGGAATTCCAGGACCTGAGAGGGTTGCGGAGAAAGGGAATTCTATCCTTTCTGTTGTGCCATGAAGCAGAATCTTCCCCAAACCTTTGAATAGATGGTATTGGTAGTGGCTTTCCTGGCTTGCATCAGGGTTGACTTCATGAGAACAGCCTTGCGCTCTTAGTCTAGCCCTCTCAATCTCCAGGCCATCAGGTGCAATTTCTCTGATGCAGGATGTAAAAATTGACCTTGAGACAGAAGATCCGGAGTTATTGGGAGAGGAACTGGAGGTTGAAGGCTGAGCTGTAAGAGTCGTGAACCACGGCCTCCCCGGCCACAGTGGAATAATTGTAAATACCGTCACCGAGGATCTCCTAAGCCTGGATAGGAACCTCACAATTAACGGAGTTGGAGGGAATATATACTCCAACTTGAAGTTCCATGGGTGAACTAGACAGTCCACTCCCTCCACCGCTGGGAATGAACCTCTTGACAGGAATCTGTGGCACTTGGTATTCATCGGAGTGGCTGCTAAATCTACTTCCGGCGTTCCCCAGATTTCCGTAAGGAGGGAGAAAGTCCGAGGGTTCAACCACCACTCGTTGGATAGCGTTTCTCGACTCAGGCAGTCGGGTAGTATGTTCTGTGCCGCTGGGACATACACTGCTTTTAAACTTGTTAGATGTATCTGAGCCCATTACAAGATGGGCCGAACTTCTTCCATCAAGGTGGCACTCCTGGTACCCCCTTGCTTCTGAACATAAGACACTGCTACTTGGTTGTCCATTCGAATGAGCACATTCTTGTCCGTCAGAAATGGTGCAAATGCCCTTAAGGCATAAACGGCTTCCCTGAGCTCTAAAATGTTCGAGACCAAACCTTGAGCCTGAATATGCCACTGGCCCTGGGCTGCCTGGTCTTGATAGTGGGCCCCCCAACCGCTCTGGCAGGCATCCGAAGTGACTACTTCCGGGTCTGGAGGGACTATCGGTTTGTATTTCCTGAGATTGCTCGGGCGCGTCCACCACCATATCGATTGCTTCACCGATCTGGAGATGAAGATGGGCTGACGCATTGAGACTCCATCCCACTGCCTGAGGAATGAGTTCTGTAAGGTTCTCATGTTTCACTGTGCCCATCGCACCATGGGTATGGTTGCGGACATGGACCCTAGTACACTCAGACAGGCTCTGGCTGGTAAGTGATTCCTTGATAGCAGCTTCTGCATTTTCTGTATCAGAGGCCGGATCTTCTCTTGTGGGAGCTGTATCTTGTTTGTTTTGGTGTTTAGATCTGCCCCTAAAAATATCATATTTTGTGTGGGTCGCAGACAGCTCTTTTCCCAATTGATTATCCACCACTTCTGGAGGGTTGTAAGGAGGATCTCTCGGTGATGAATCAACGTCTCTTGATCCTTTGCTAAAAGTAGGATGTCGTCCAGATAATGGTGGACGCGTAATCCCTTTTCTCTGAGGAAAGCCACAAATGGTAACAATACTTTTGTAAATGTCCTGGGTGCCGAAGAGATGCCGAATGGGAGGCACTGGAATTGGAAATGATGTTGGTTTATGGCTAACCGGAGACTCTTTTGAAAGGCCGGATGAATTGGTATATGCAGATAAGCGTCCGATAAATCTATTGAAAGCATCCAATCACCCAGATTTATTGCTAGAAGTATGGATTGAAGGTTTTCTATTTTGAAAGCCTCCACTTTGATATCCTTGTTGAGCATCTTGAGGTCTAATACAGGACGCAAATCCCCTGTCTTTTAGCAGAAACAAGGAAGAGTAGAACCCTCTTCCCTTTTGGCATGATGGGACCTCCAGGATCGCTCCCTTTTGTTTCAATTCTGCTACGTACTTTACTAGCAGAATCCTTTGGGGTACTGAGGATGGTACTCTGGTTGCCTGGAAATGATTTGGTGGGAGTCTGTTTTTGAATTTCCACCTGTGTCCGAATCGGATTGTGGACAATGTCCATAAATCTTTTATATGGTCTGACCAGATCTTGGTGAAGTTCCTTCTGTTCCCCTGCCGGGGTGGCCTTAGATTTCTGTATCCTTAGAAAAGAAGGTTTTGTGTTTTTCCAGTCCCTTCTAAATTCCCTACCAGGAGAGTAGGACCTGGACTCTCTATATTTGTCCGGAAGATTACGTCTGTAAACAGGTCCCTTCTGCGTCTTGGGTCTCCTGTCGGAGGGGATCAGGCCTGACTTCCCTCCTGTTACCTTGGATATGGCAGAGTCTAACTTGGCACCGAACAGATTTGCGCCATCATATGGAATTCTGCACCAATTTATTTTTGATGCTGTATCCGCCATCCACGGTTTGAGCCATAGCGCTCTTCTCGCTGTTAACGGAGGCCAGCATAGCCTTGGCTGAAGATCTTATAATATCTACTGATGCCTCTGCTAGCTTGACTTCTTGCAGAGAGGAAATAATCTTTCCCATTTCAATGCCATACTGTAGGTCTTTTTCTATTTTAGATGCCCATCCTGAGATGGCTGTGGCCACTGCTGCTGTGGTAATTGCTGGTCTACAGGCTCCCCCAGCCATGGAAAATGCCTTCTTCAATTCTAGGTCCATCTTTCGGTCGAGCACATCCCGAAAGGAAATAGCATCCTCGATTGGTAGTGTGACGTGGCGGGTGAGGCACATTAATGAGGAATCGATGATGGGAGAATTAATTAAAGGCTTCACTTTTGACTCTTTTAAAGGGTACATCTTGGCTAATCTGTTTGTAAGACTAGATCTTTTGTCAGACCTCTCCCACTCGTCTTTAATGAGATCCTCCAGCTCCACTATAAATGGGAAGGATAACGGATCTCTTTTTAGGTTTGGAAAATATTTCCATATTTTCTGAGGTTCCGCCGCATTATCTTGCCAGCCGAATGCTTCTTTAACGCCCTTTGCAAAGGGTTCCACCAGGGAAAAATCAAAGCCCACTGACATCTCCTGACCCTCATCTTCAGAGGAAGATTGTGATGCCTGAGTGAGATGGGGGTCTGCTGAAGATGTACTGGGAGCAGCTCTATCTAATGCTGGTGTTGTTGTTTCCAGTATGGACTCCCGCACTGATTCTCTTATGAGGTCTGTAGCAATTCTTGCGTCTGCGACAGGCAAGTTATCTGGCAGTGCCGGAGCGCCGCATACCCAGCAAGCGTTTGCTGCAGGTTGGGTGTGGCGGCTTTGACATTGTGAGGAAGGAGATCTCCTGCGACTTGATTGACTGTGGCGTGAGTAGCTATGTTGTGAGTGGCTGTGTCTTCAGTGCCATGAAGGAGATCTTGAGCGGCTCCTGCGGGACATCCTGCTAGGTGTATGGCTAGACCTTCTCCCATGGCTGGAACTTGCGCCTCTTGATCTAGACGGGCTGCCAAAAAAATGCAGCATTTAACGTCTGGCACTCTTTTTTTCTCCCCTTCAATACTTACCTTGCCCGGTAAAGCCTCTTACCTAACTTGCTGATGGTGGTCTGCGTGGGCAGTGGACTCCATAGAAAAAAAGGGGTGAAGGACAGTCTGAGATATAGAGAGAAATAATGTGTACATATATACATATATATATACATACATACATACACACACACACACATATATACATACACATATATATACTTATATTTATAAGTGAATTGTGTATGTGTATTATTTATTAACAAAGTTTATCTGCAAGAAACAATATAATAACAATAATAATAATAATAATATATATAGGAGTCCCACAGGGACTTACCTGGAGACTGCAGAGTGATCTACATGCAGAGACAGCAACCTTCCTTAAGTTTTGCAGATTGCACAGCAGAATCACAGAGAAATACAGCTCTGTATTTGAAAATAGCGCCATTGTGGTGGCTAATTGACGCTCTGCGCATGCACAGAAAAGTCCCGAGTGTTCCGGCGCCATTTTGGATAAGGGAACACACATTGAAAACATAGGGGGAAGAAAAAAAAAAAAAAAACACTAGCACTGCACGTGCTCAGAGTGGCCAAACGGCGCCATCTAGGCTGGAATTACAGCATAGAGAAAACACCACTGAAGGAGAAACAAACGGCAGCCATGACAGGGGACTACAAGAGACAGCAATCACAAAGGTAGAGAAAAAAAGGGAATATAAACCACCACTTACTATAGGAATAAAAGATGGATATTATTTAAATAAGAGGAATTAATAGGCAAAGGAAGAAGGGGGAGTCCACTGCAAAGGTAAAAAAGCTTCTTTAAAGCTTTGGTAATGCCAGAAATCCAGTAGCCCCTTGAGACCACCAGAGCGGGGGTTCCCTCCATAGAAGCTCCTTTAGAGACTGTACAGGAGGGACTTCCAAACAGGAGAGGCTTGAACCTGCTGGGGCGAATGCGGTAGAGGCTTATTCATCTGTAACAGGAAAACTCCGTCTGTCCAACCTGTCAGGTGAGGATAAAAAAGAGAATGCAGCAGGGTGTCTCCCCTTCAAATTTATAGTTAATCCAATCCTGTCAGGTTGTGGGGGCGGAGTCACAACCCAGTGTGTGCTGCCATGAAGGCGTCAGGAAAATCATTTAAAATGTAATATAAGTAATACAATAAAAAATAAAAAAAACACATAATAATTACAAAACATTTCTTTAAAATATAAGTAACCATAGGGGTAATAACCCCAAGCATAATGATGGCATTATGCTTGCGGTTATAACCCTTATGGTTACTTATATTTTAAATAAATGTTTTGTAATAAAAAAATATGTATTTTTTTTTATAAACTTGGTGTTATGTACTATTCTTATACTGATAGGTCATCTGTGAAAGACCCATCCCATTTTTTTTTTACTTTTTTCTTTATGCAATATATTAAAACATTTTTGTTTTTGGTTGTACACAGGCTTTAAATAAAATAATGTGTATGAAATAATTTACATTGTATAAATGCATATAGATATTTATTCAAGCTGTTGTTACATTTTAATAAAGAGAATTGCAGTGTGTGCATCCATAGCCATACCTCAAACATAGATGCAGAAGTCAGTGTATATAAATCCACAAGTTCTGTTTGATTTTCTGGGCAATTTCTGGGATTTACAGAATTGAATATATTTTGATTTCTGGATTCTGCACTCGAAAGACTTTCTACCTGTGACAACAAAATACACTTTACATATTCATTCATCTTCACTCCCAAGGAAAAAGTAAATAAATACTAATAGAAAAGTTGGCACAAAGGCCGTGCCCTCTATACACATTTTTTACCATAATGCATTCTATGCATTAAAGGAGAAGTCCAGCCTGAGCTTGTTTGGCGGGCTTCCCCTATGGGTCACAGGAGTTCAAATCGTTTTGCAGTCCTGTGACCTGTTTTCAGTAGAGAGCGGGCAAACCATTATCACTTGGTGCATCCCCCACCCCAAACACTTAGAGGAGGAGCTAGGAACACCAGTGGTGTCCCAAGAAAAGGGGGTTCAGGGGTGCTCTGTGCAATACCATTGCACAGAGCAGGTAACTATAACATGTTTCTTATTTTAATAAAACAAAAAATAACCATTACAATTACTTTAAGCTTGTTTTAACTCTACGCAAAAAGCTAAACACACAGAAAATAAAAATTGGGGAGCTGTTTTACTTATCAAATGACTTATTTTGCTGTTCCTCCAGCTCTGAGATTTACACAGCTTTGCCCCACAATACAGCCCTTTTTGGCAGAGCAAGAGACACATTCAGGGCCTGAGAGAGAGAGAGAGAGAGAGAGAGAGAGAGAGAGGGGGGGAGGAGAGAGAGAGAGAGAGAGAGAGAGAGAGAGAGAGAGAGAGAGAGAAACAACTTTGTGTACCTTCCAAAAGTGGGATTATCATAAATATTCAACAGTAACCCCCCCAACACACACAAAACAACTTTGTGTACCTTCCAAAAGTGGGATTATCATAAATATTCAACAGTAACCCCCCCAACACACACAAAACACTAAAAAGGTATTATATTTGTGAAATTCCTTACCATTGAAGAGAAAAGTCTACCGTATATACTCGAGTATAAGCCGAGATTTTCAGCCTCTTTTTTGAGGCTGAAAGTGCCCCCCTCGGCTTATACTCGAGTCATCGCTGTCTGCCTGCTCGATCAGCGTGTCGAGCAGACAGACAGCGGACATTCTAAAATTCAAAAGCCGCGCCTCCGCCTCCGCCTTCGCCTGTGATAGGCGGAACACTGAATTTCCCAGCAGTCAGTGTTCCGCCTATCACGGACATCCGCTCATCCTCGTACTACGGACGAGGATGAGACGATGTCCGTGATAGGCGGAACACAGGCTGCTGGGAAATTCAGTGTTCCGCCTATCACAGGCGAAGGCGGAGGCGCGGCTTTTGAATTTTAGAATGGCCGCCGAGGCGCCGACGAAGAGCGGCGATCCTGGCAAGGCACGGGACGGAGGCAAGGCAAGGCACGGCACGGTACGGGACGGGACGGGACGGAGGCAAGGCACGACACGGGACGGAGGCAAGGCACGGCACGGGACGGAGGCAAGGCACGGCACGGGACGGAGGCAAGGAGGCAAGGCACGGGACGGAGGCTCGGGACACAGGCTCGGGACACAGGTAGGCTGGACACACACACACACACACACACACACATGGACACACACACACAGGGATGGATGGATGGAGACACACACACACACAGGGATGGATGGATACACACACACACAGGGATGGATGGATGGAGACACACACACACAGGGATGGATGGATGGAGACACACACACACAGGGATGGATGGATGGATGGAGACACACACACAGGGATGGATGGATGGATGGACACACACACACACAGGGATGGATGGATGGATGGACACACACACACACAGGGATGGATGGATGGATGGACACACACAGGGATGGATGGACGGACACACAGGGATGGACGGACACACAGGGATGGACGGACACACAGGGATGGACGGACACACACACAGGGATGGACAGGCATGTCTCACCCTCGGCTTATACACGAGTCAATAAGTTTGCCAGTTTTTTTGGTGGTAAATTGGGGGCCTCGGCTTATATTCGGGTCGGCCTATACTCGAGTATATACGGTAATTTAATTGAATTTTCAGGAAGTCAGCTCTATAATTCAAAAAATACATCATGTATTCTGCCAAGGAGGAGCAATTAGAACAGTGATTGCATCATATCCTCTTCCCTCTCTCTCTCTACACCATAATCAAACTACATTTCCCATGAATCTTTGGGATTGGAGGGTATACTAGGCATGTACATGTAAATGACCACTTCAACATAAAGCACGCCCCTCATTCTGCAGGCAGCAAGCCATGCTACTCAGTAACACACAGCAGGATAGGTAGGTTACAGTCTTATAAATGCAAAGCATGTTTGTGCTCTCCCCCTCCAGCCACAACAGCAGATACACATATTGCCCTTACTTGCTTTATGTAATCATTACTGAACTATCACGTTTCCATAATTATATATTATACACACTGTATTCTGCTATAATTCAGCATTATAAATATTCCTCCTCCTGCTGTAGTTTTGGTATCTTTGTAAAGCGCCACACACACGACTTTGTACAAACTTTCCCATGGACTTTTGTACAAAGGGCGTTAGCCATAAGTTTGTATTGCATACACACAATCAGACTTTTTAGGCAACAAACACAAACGTAGTGACGTTTCAACATACTGACGACACTTCAAAAGAGGACGTTCAATTACTCCAGTGCCACCTTTGGTCAACTTCTGTATTGTTGTCTGATCTTTTGCATTGGTTCTGAGCATGTGTGTTTGTACTTTGTACAAAAATCCGATGGTTTTGTGTACACACGATCGGACTTTGCTTCATCGGACTTATGTTGTCAAAGTTCGTCTGTTCGCACAGCCAACAAAAGTCCAATGAAAATTGAAAAAGTTTGTCCGATGGAGCGTATACATGGTCGGATGTTGCTCCAAAACAGCTAATTAGCATGTTTGTTGTCAAAAAGTCTGATCATGTGTACGGGCCTTAACAGCAATCAGTGCCTGTATGGTGTATATGAGAATATCCCTAGCCACAACACAGAAAGATAGTCGGGACATGCTGCTTTACATCAGCATATGGCACAAGTAAATGTCGGGATGAGAAAAAAACAAAAATTGCAGCGCTAACTTCCTAATCAATAACACAAAATTGGTGGAAGTGAGGTGGTCAGTGCCTGACCTGATAAATGTGTTTCTGGAAGAATTGTCAAATATTCCCATAAGCCCCATACACACTATCAGACTGTCTGATGATTTTTTCCTTCAGATTTACCAAAACCTTATAATATGAGGTGAAACCTTAGGAGTTTCAATGTGTATGCAATCAGGCAGGCCCTTCTACTATATGGTTTTGGTAAATCTGAAGACAAAAATCATCAAAAAATCTGATAGTGTGTTTGGGGCTAAAGACACCCTCCTAAACCTTGTGGACAGCCTTCCCAGAAGAGTTGAAGCTGTTATAGCTGCAAAGGGTGGGCCAACTCAATATTGAACCCTACAGACTAAGACTGGGATGCCAAATAATGTTCATGTGTGTAAAGGCAGGTGTCCCAATACTTTTGGATATATATATATATATATATATATATATATATATATATATATATATATATATATATATATATATATATATATTGAGACCTGCATTATTGCAGGATTTTTACTCCAGGTTCGCTCACTTTAATACAAATTCCTATATTCTACCAAATAGGTCATCATGTTTTTACATTTAAAATCATATGTATGCTAATTTCACACATGTTAATATATGAAATATGAAATATATTACAATATTATGATATTTCAAAGTCTTAAGTATATGTTGAAATCAATCAATTCTTGTGAGACGAATTTCCTTAATTGGATCTGAGTCAGCGTACCGTATATACTCGAGTATAGGCCGACCCGAGTATAAGCCGAGGCCCCCAATTTACCCCCAAAAAACTGGAAAACTTATTGACTCGTGTATAAGCCGAGGGTGAGACATGGCTGTCCATCCCTGTGTGTCCGTCCATCCCTGTGTGTGTGTCCATCCATCCATCCATCCCTGTGTGTGTATCCATCCATCCATCCATCCCTGTGTGTGTGTGTGTGTGTGTGTGTGTGTGTGTGTGTGTGTGTGTGTGTGTATCCATCCATCCATCCATCCATCCATCCATCCCTGTGTGTGTGTGTGTGTGTGTGTGTATCCATCCATCCATCCCTGTGTGTGTGTGTGTGTGTGTGTGTGTGTGTGTATCCATCCATCCCTGTGTGTGTGTGTGTGTGTGTGTGTGTGTGTGTGTGTGTGTGTGTGTGTGTGTGTGTGTGTGTGTGTGTGTGTGTGTGTGTGTGTGTCCGTGCAGCCTTGTGTGTGTGTCCAGCCTACCTGTGTCCCAAGCCTCCGTCCCGAGCCGCCGTCGTCCCGAGCCTCCTCCGTCCCGTGCCGTGCCTCCTCCGTCCCGTGCCGTGCCTCCCCCGTGCCGTGCCTCCTCCGTCCCGTGCCTCCTCCGTCCCGTGTCTCCTCCGTCCCGTGCCGTGCCATGCCTCCTCCGTCCCGTGCCGATGGATCGCCGCTCTTCTCGGCGGCCATTCTACAATTCAAAATTCCGCCTCCGCCTGTGATAGGCGGAACACTCAATTTCCCAGCAGCCTGTGTTCCGCCTATCACAGACATCCTCTCATACTCGTCCGTAGTATGAGAATGAGCGGATGTCCGTGATAGGCGGAACACTGACTGCTGGGAAATTCAGTGTTCCGCCTATCACAGGCGGAGGCGGAGAAGGAGGCGCGGCTTTTGAAAATTAATGTCCGCCGTCTGTCTGCTCGATACGCTGATCGAGCAGTCAGACAGCGGCGACTCGAGTATAAGCCGAGGGGGCACTTTCAGCCTCAAAAAAGAGGCTGAAAATCTCGGCTTATACTCGAGTATATACGGTAATTCAAAAATGTGTATTTATTTGTACACATTTAAATACAAAAGGATGCTTACAAAAATAGTACAATGTTAATCATTTGTATCTTAAAAATAAGGTTATTTCAAACCTAAAATGGCAGAATAGCCCTTTGTATGCTGGCAGCCTGTGTGCAAGACATGTGTCCTTCTGTGTGTAAAATTCAAGAGCAGCCCCCCTCCTCCCATCACTCATTATATTACCCAGGCTCTAATCTCCCGCCCGAAAGATAACTCCTCCTCCACAGAGGTGGGAGGCCTAAGAGTGGTTGTAACAGAGCTGACATGTGTTAACACTTAAATCACAACTCCACAGTCTAATGACAGGATGTGAGGGAGAAGGAATAATTAGACTTAGAGTCTAGAAAAACATTGTCTCAACTTACATAGGCCTTCTCTCTTACACATTAAATGACTTTCTAAAAACATATATAATGAACTAGATAAGTTTACATAAACAATATCACTTTACATAGCCCTTGAAAGTATATATAAAATATACAATATTCATCAAAATCCTGACAGGTTTTAAATATTTACTTTTCCAGCTATGCAAGCCATAACACAGAATTAATTGACTCAAAGGTTTTTTCATTCACACAGTATGAAAGTATGGGAATATTATTATCCTGAATAAGTATAATAAAGCCAATTAAAATTTAGATATTAAGAATATAACATTCCCCTCTGAAATATGAATACTAATCATATTTTTCAGATTAAAATTCATCCATCATCATTCATGTCACATTCAAACAAACTTTGATTCAATAACTCCAAATGTCTTGTCCTGCACAATTGGATTCATACCTTCAAAACCCAATTTTCCTCTTTAATTTACTTTGTAACAAATCATCTCCTTTCTTAATATCACTTCTAATTCGATTATATAATTTTTTCATTCTAAACATTAAACATAACTGGAATATAAGGAATAACATGATAATAATAAAAATAATTACAATAGGATGTGATAAAATATTTCCTGCTGCTGAAGTTATCGAAGTTTTTCCCCACATGGATACACTATTACTAAATCTTTTCCACCAATTACTTCCTGAAAATTCTGACCATTGATGTGATATTTCTTGCAAATTACCTTGTTCATGTTTAAACAATACTTCTGCATTCTGCAATTCCTTAGCCAAAGCTATTAATAAACCTTGATCCTTTTGAATTATATTTGCCCATTTTTCCCATGGAAATTCATCTATTTGGGAAATATTATACTGTGTAGGAAGAGCGCTAATATTTTTCATAAACATATTTGTTAAATTTGTTCTCAATCCATTAATACTTATTGCAACAATATCTCCTTCTATACAATACAACCCTTGATTTAGGTTTTCTGTATTTGTACAAGAAGAGAAAAAAGTTTTAACCCTTTCTGTATCTGACATAATTTGAAAACAAACCTTCTTTTTATCTACACGAGTAACTAATTCAGAATTAATTTTATTTTCAATTCTTGCTGAACATAATGTATGATTATGATAACAAGAATGAAATATGCTTTTATCTTGATTAGGTAAACATATAATTTTAGACTGGAATTGTAAACATGATGACAAATCTAATTGTTCTAATTCAGAATTTTCATTGTTAAATACAAAATCTGTATACTGTAATTTATAATATAATAATTGTGTATTACTGACAGGTAATCCCAAAACAGTGATTGGAACCAAAATTTGTTCTTTTCCGGCTATTGGAATCATAGAAGAACTATAACATATGTCCTGCTTGCATCCTATCCATTTATTTACCCATAAATCTGTATGATTTATCGCATATAAATATTCTTTGGGCAAATACTGTAAAATGCCAAGAGGAGTTATTCCACTCTGAAATGCTTGCGCAATTATTTTAAAATTAGTGGAATATTCCGTTTGAATCTCTAAACATGCTCTGGCTATATGAGAATGTTGTTCACTTCTCATCAAATCAAGAGTAATATTTTGAAGATGTAAAATAGATGGACCCATTATATTAGCAGTTTTAATTACCATATTTTCTAAAATCTGATTTAAATGTCTTTGTATTTTAATACCATTACTTCCCACTAAACCAGCGGTTTCTAGATCAGACTTTAAAGTACTAATATCCATACTATTTGTTATACTCCCGATTGTGCCAATCCCTCCTAAAATACCTTCAACAATACCACGCTTATTCCTGTTATAATTTCTATTATTAATTCCAAACCATCTCTCAATACCCAATTCCATATTAACCAGATGTCCTTGACATTGTGGAAACCTTGTAGAAATTTTCCATTCTGAAACATTAAAGTTCCACAAAACAATGACAAACTTTCCTTCTCTCAAAAGAGTTCTGGATTGGAAATGGTTAATTTGAAAAGGGCTTGCAGAGAAACTTTTCTTATTGACACATGGAGTTTTCCTTGGAGACATAACAACAACACTTGCCTTTGCACATTTCACCGGATAATTTTCTATTGATATGCAACATTCATATATACCAGTATCATTCAAAGATACTCTCATTTGTTGATAAACAAATGTATTATTGATCCAATTCACACTACCAAAAATTCCTTTATGAATTATGATAGTTGAACTATAAAGAAAACTACCCAAAAACTCATCATTCCTTTTCCAAGTCAACAATGAATTTTGAGGTAAAGATATCTTTGTATCACATATCAAATGCAAATTATCTTTATCTTCCATAATTTTCAAAGATTGTGGGAAAATATTAATTTCTGGAACAATCTTATCAACTATAAAGATATCGATTTTGACCCTTATTTCAGTAAATTTTCTTATAACTTTAAAATCCCATGTTCTTACAACATCTCCTTTTTCATCTCCAATGATGTTTAAATATTTTGGATTTAATATCTTTACAAAACTTTGAAAAAGATAATAAAATTGATCAAAGGAATAAAGTATTTTCCCAGATCTTGTCATAATATTAGTAACATCTCCAGACCAAATTGTTGACTCATTACCCTTTAAAAATATAGACCAGAAACTCCTCAACAATATGTTACACTCAAAAGTTCCGGTTTTGTTATTTAGTCTATAAGATCCCTGCATTTTAACAAACTTTGTTTTGGATTCTATTTTAACTTTGATGTCAATATCATTGCTGTGAATGAAATACAATTGTAAACAACAATGATATCCATCACCAATACATAAAAATCCATACAAATCTTCTGCTGTATTAATATCAACATCTCTAAAATTATGATTTTTATCATATGCACTAATATCAATAACTCTATCATTTTTGTCCTTTGTAATGATATCAATGTTCTTATTTTTCAGTTCATCTGCATTGATATCAATGTCTACATCTCTCTTATTTCTGAATAACATATGATCTTTGTTGTGTAATTCTTCATTCCTGTTAGTCTTTATATAACTTGAGCAGTTCTTGATATATCTTATCACAAATAAAATTGTCACTAGGGAAAAGATGCATCCTGTAGTGATGATACACTTCCTCTCTTTAAAACTTTTCATTTGTTGTGCTGACATCTTTTTCTTTTGGAATATGCACTTTCTTCAGGTTCAATTTTTATTTTTAATTCCTGAAAAAAGAAAGGCAGTATCATTATCTCGGAATATAAAGTTTACATTGATCAGTGTGTACCCACGTTTTTTGTTGTCTACGTGCGTTTTTCACTGAACTGAGAAAGTATTTGTACCCCTTGAACATCCCAAAATGTCCATGGACTTTCCCAATTACTTTTCCATGTTTCAACTCCTGAAACTCTGTGACGTGCATTTCTGGGTGTGGCCTCACATGTAACAATTCTTTAATCATTTTTTATCTTTTCTGTGTTAGACTTGTGTCAACAATATCTAATTTTATCTTAAATAAACCTTTCTGTTCCTGGTCTACTTAATAGACCGCTTATCTTATACAAAAGATAATTTTGGTTTAACAACAAAATAACAAAATGTTACAAAAAACAATATCAATTGTAAAATATCAAAACATAGATTATTCTGAAGATTAAATCCGATATGTGCGTGGATTTAATAACAATCCTTCATGATATATATATGTCTTGTGTGTGCTGGAGAAAAAATCTCCCTGGAATGTGTGTCCTCCAGTAATTGACTGTGTCTCCTCTCCTGTTACAAAATTCTACTCCTAAACACCAACTCCCACCTTTTTCCTTTTTAAGACTAGCTTAAAAGTTCCGCTGGGCTATATTGTTCCACAGAATGAGTATTTTCCCTCCCACCTTTTTAAAACAATGGGTGTCTCATTCTAAATTCCTAAGGGTTGCTATGAATAACCCTTTGTAAAAAAACATTTTAAACATACACAAACCTTTTTACCTTATCAATATATATATACAAATTATTTCTTATTCTCTTAATCAAGAAACATTGTAATATAAAAACTTATATTTTTAACTAACAAAGACACTTTTTATCATGAATTAACTTTCTTTTTCAAACTTAGAAATATGAGGAGAAACCATTTTGTAACTTTTCTTCAACCAATTATGACTCCACGAGGCAATACACACGCCATTTTACTTTTTCTTTTAAACTCAAAAGGAGAATACTTTGTAGCATCAGAAATTGTGCTTCTTACATCCATTAAAAATAACTGGAACAACATCAACCCAAATATTTCCTTTGTCCAACAACCTTTATCAATCCTAGATTTAATTATCCGATACATCCTCACAATAATACCTACAAACTGTGAATATTACCACACATGAAATCTCTATTCTATTCCCTGATATTACACATCCTCTGTCACAACTGAAGTTTGCTGATATATCCCAAACTAGAAAAACATGACTATTCAACCTCTAAACAATAATTAAAGCATCATCATTAGTGAATCCCACCTGAAGGTGTTGTGATATATATAAAAACACGAAAATCCTTTTTTGTCATGACACAAACTTATGGTCTAATGACCCAAATAATAACTCTGTGGCACCCTATGAGAATAAAAAAGATCGTGACCTTTTTTTCCTCTGAAATTAAAGGAATCTGTGTGTCCATTTTTTCACAACATTAATAGATACCATTCCAGGTTGAATTACTAACTCTCCATGCAAAAGCTGCTTCCTTTGCCAATGAATCTGCTGTTCTGTTACCTACAGATAACTCACTATCTTTTTATGTGATGGAATTTTTACAATAACATATGCAAAAGAATTACTCTCTGCAAGGTCAAAAACTACTTCTAATGTCTCTTTCTGCACAAGAGTCTTATTGGATGAATCCACAAAACCTCTACATAGATAACGTACAACATATGAACTATCACTCTAAATCATTAGTGAACCTTACTTCTCTTCCTTGTCAATACTATCTCAATATCTTTAAACAAACCTGTATCCATTTTGGTCTGACTCCAAAGACTTTTATGTGCTCTAACTGATTGTTCCAATTCGAGATTGGTTCCTGTGTGTGGCCAATTAAAATCTGAAGACATGTCAGCGACTGCTGTACAAATACTTCCAACGTTACTGTACTTTGAGGAATCTATTAACATAGATTTGGGCCTAGATGAATCTTTCCATATAGTAGAATTACTTAAATCAATAATCCAATCTAATTTACTAATCACATCCATGCCTAAAATATTCTCTGTATTTTGGCAACACCATGTCTATTTTTGTTGTCTATTCATTCAATTGCTAATTGAGTACCATGCTGACTGAATACAAAACTTTTCAATGTTCAGCTTGAACAAAACAAAAATAAAACTTAATACTCATGACAATAACACATAGATAAAAATATTAAAATTATATCAAAGTCCTCAATAATATTCCAAACGTCAAAACCAAATCTTTTTAAACTCATATCAATCCTTATTCATAGCCATTAAACGTCAACCAGAAAATTCTTACCATATCTGCAGTTTAATTTAAGGACTGCTGACTGTTTTCAGAGTATTATATGCTACATAATTAAACCTTTCCTGTCTCAATGGACTATTTTCAGTTTGCAATCTTTGTCTTTGGTTCTTAGAAGAAAAATGAATTTGCTTATTATGACCTCTATACCTCAGATTACTGTGCCAACGTACAGAATAAACCTCTTGACGCCTGGGCAAAATTTTCGGATAATACAACCTCTTTTGTGTATTATTATTATTCAACTTTTTATAGACTTTCCTCTGAGCATATGGCGATGAAAATCTACATTTCTGCTTAATATCAGTATTATTGAAGTCAACTGACTTCCCACTCTCATTGTCTGAGGAAATATTAACATTTGACTCTTTACAGGATATGACGTTGACGGCTGCCTTCATCATATGTTCATCATCCTCCATCCTTGAGCACTGAACATGTGCAAAAACCTCAGCTTGCAGTAATTGGGTCTTAAGTATATTTAGAATATTTTCATGTTCAAATTTTTCCTGGGTCAAGAAAACAATTTGATTTTCATTTTCTTTCAGAGATTGCAATAATGCATCAATTCTATGTTCCAATTCAATTTTTTCAGTCAATAATTGTTCAGTATATTTCTTCTCCTGCTCTGCTGCAATTTCTATTGCATTCTCTAAATTTTCAATATATGTACAAAAAGTCTCACAACTTGAACAACTAGATTCAAAAAGTACATTTTCAGTTACACTTTGACTTTGTTTTCCTGGCATATCAAACACCATATCATTATAACTTTTAACAAGTTTCATTATATTACGTACTTTTTTCTTTGTTTTAACTAATGAGAATCTATCCTTCTCAATGTCAGCATTTGCCTGAAAGCATTGATCATACATTAATTTCCATAAAACAACATCAGAGACCTGTTTCGATAAACCTTTAAATTCTAATGTACTTTCATCAGCTAAAACAGCTACAAATTCCATAATTACGTTTCTACTCACCAAATAAAAAACTCGTCAGTTTTTTCCGCTGGAAATTCTCCGGTCTTTCACAATCAATCGATCGATTTTTCTTCTAGGTTCTTTTTCAATCTTTGCGAAGTTTAATCTCTGTTCATCACTTCCCCTCTGATCACAAGGATTGAAGTTGAAAAAAAAAACTTCCAACTTATGATTGAACTGGTTGTAGCTCGCCAATTGTTAATATATGAAATATGAAATATATTACAATATTATGATATTTCAAAGTCTTAAGTATATGTTGAAATCAATCAATTCTTGTGAGACGAATTTCCTTAATTGGATCTGAGTCAGCGTAATTCAAAAATGTGTATTTATTTGTACACATTTAAATACAAAAGGATGCTTACAAAAATAGTACAATGTTAATCATTTGTATCTTAAAAATAAGGTTATTTCAAACCTAAAATGGCAGAATAGCCCTTTGTATGCTGGCAGCCTGTGTGCAAGACATGTGTCCTTCTGTGTGTAAAATTCAAGAGCAGCCCCCCTCCTCCCATCACTCATTATATTACCCAGGCTCTAATCTCCCGCCCGAAAGATAACTCCTCCTCCACAGAGGTGGGAGGCCTAAGAGTGGTTGTAACAGAGCTGACATGTGTTAACACTTAAATCACAACTCCACAGTCTAATGACAGGATGTGAGGGAGAAGGAATAATTAGACTTAGAGTCTAGAAAAACATTGTCTCAACTTACATAGGCCTTCTCTCTTACACATTAAATTACTTTCTAAAAACATATATAATGAACTAGATAAGTTTACATAAACAATATCACTTTACATAGCCCTTGAAAGTATATATAAAATATACAATATTCATCAAAATCCTGACAGGTTTTAAATATTTACTTTTCCAGCTATGCAAGCCATAACACAGAATTAATTGACTCAAAGGTTTTTTCATTCACACAGTATGAAAGTATGGGAATATTATTATCCTGAATAAGTATAATAAAGCCAATTAAAATTTAGATATTAAGAATATAACAACACAATTTTTGAGTTTTAATTTCATTAATTGCTTTAGGTAAAGGACCTTTATGGTCACTATTGATTTGTTGATACTCTACAATAGTAAGTACATTATTTACTCTTAATGTCTTCACTGGACCTTCATATAATATTTTATATTTTTTTTGTTTACCTATATATTTGTCTATGTGCCATACTTAGTTTTTTATTTGATGTGTTATTTTATTCTTATTGATGTGCCATCTTTGATGTGCTACAGTGCTTTGAAAAAGTATTCATATACTTGAAGTTTTCCACTATTTGTCATGTTACAACCAAAAATGTAAATGTATTTTATTGGGATTTTATGTGACAGACCAACACAAAGTGGCACATAATTGTGAAGTGGAAGGAAAATGATAAATGGTATCTCAAGCTCTGTTAGATTGGATGGAGAGCATCTGTGAACAGCAATTTTCAAGTCTTGCAACAGATTCTCAATTGTATTTAGGTTTGGACTTTGACTGGGCCATTCTAACACATGAATATTCTTTGATCTAAACCATTCCATTTTGCTCTGGCTGCATGTTTTGGGTCATTATCCAGCTAGAAGGTGAACCTATGTCCCAGTCTCAAGTCTTTCACAGACACTAACAGGCTTTCTTTTAAGATTGCACTGTATTTGGCTCCATCCATCTGGGACTAGATGATCTTCCCATAAATTCTCACCAGCTTCCCTATTACTGCTGAAGAAAAGCATCCCCACGACATGATCCTGCCACCACGTTTCAAGGTGTGTTCAGGGTAATGTGCAGTGTTAGTTTTCCGCCACACTCAGTGTTTTGTTTTTAGGCCCAAAAGTTCAACTGTGGTCTCATCTAAGCAGAGCCCCTTCTTGGCTTCTCTCAAACTGAAAACGGTACTTCTTATTGCTTTTTTTCAGCAATGGCTTTGTTTTTGCCACTTTCCATAAAGGTCAGATTTGTGGAGTGCACAACTAATAGTTGTCCTGTGGTCAGATTCTCCCAACTGAGCTGTGGCTCTCTGCAACTCCTCCAGTGCTACCATGGACCTCTTGGCTGCTTCTCTGATTAATGCTCTCCTTGCCCGGCCTGTCAGTTTAGGTGGACGGCCATGTCCTGGTAGGTTTGCAGTTGTGCCTTATGCTTTCCATTTTTGGGTGATAAACGGAACAGTGCTCAGTGAGATGTTCAAAGCTTGGGATTTTTTTTTTATAACCTAACCCTGCTTTGAACTTCTCCACAACTGTATCCCTGACCTGTCTGCTGTGTTCTTTGGCCTTTATGATGCTGTTTGTTCACTAACAAACCTCTGTGGGCCTCACAGAAAAGCTGTATTTATACTGAGATTAAATGACACACAGGTACCAGAGTAAAGGGGCTGAATGCAAATGCACACCACACTTTTCAGATATTTATTTGTAAAACATTTTGAAAACCATTTATCATTTTCCTTCCACTTCACAATTATGTGCCACTTTGTGTTGGTCTATCACATAAAATCCTAATAAAATACATTTACGTTTTTGGTTGTGTCATGCCAAAATGTGGAAAATTTCAAGAGCCCTGCGCTTTCTAATTTTCCCAGTGGTGGAGGAAGGAGGAGGGGGACTTCAAAGGTCTCCATTTTCTCCTCCCCCCTGAAAGGTGCCAAACGTGGCACCCCAGGAGCAAATAAGCGGAGGATACACTTTTGGGTGGAATTTCAATTAAAGTTTTCTATCTCATCTGCCAGTATCAGCTTTTATTACTTAGTTTCGTCATTTTTGTTTAGCTCCGTTTTGCTTTTAAAACAATCATATGGAGACCAGGTTTTGTTTTGAGCTGTCACCATGGTGCTGTTCTGACACTCTTACCAGCTCTAGCTCCTTACTTATACCTTTTCCAAGATAGCCCCGCTGATTGCCTGATAAAGAAGCATGCATGCTCCGAATACACGCACCGCCTGCTCACCCTTGGACCTGGATGTGATGTCAGTGGCTACTCTCGAGTGTTCCTGAGCTTCAGTGGCTGCCAACTCAAACTGCATGTAGAAATTGAGTTATTACTGTATTAATAACTATTTCAAGAATTCATATTGATGAGGAAAGTTCCAAGAAAATCCGTTCAGTTCTCATGTAAAAACTCCAAAATTGTTTTAACCTTTTCATGACTAAGCCTATTTTTGCCATTTGTTGTTAAAATCCATATTTTTTGCTAGAAAATTACTTGGAACCCCCAAACATTATATATATTTTTTTAGCAGAGACTCTAGAGAATAAAACGGCAATTGTTGCAATATTTTATGTCACACGGTATTTGCGCAGCAGTGTTTTAAACACAACTTTTTGGGAAAAGGGACAGTTTCATGAATTAAAAAAAAACGAAACAGTAAAATTAGCCCAATTTTTTTGCATAATGTGAAAGATAATGTTACGCCGAGTAAATAGATACCAAACATGTCACACTTTATAATTGCACGCACTCGTGGATTGACGACAAAGTAAGGTACCTAAAAATCTCAATAGGCGACGCTTTAAAAAATGTTTACGGTTACCAGGTTAGCGTTACAGAGGAGTTCTAGTGCTAGAATTATTGCTCTTACTCTGACGATCGCGGCGATACCTCACATGTGTGATTTTAATACCGTTTATATATGTGGGCGCGACTTCCGTATGCGTTTTCTTAGCTTTCTTTGTTTTTTTTGTTTTTTTTAATTTGATCACTTTTATTGCTGTCACAAGGAATGTAAACATCCCTTGTGACAGTAATAGGTGGTGACAGGTACTCTTTATTGAGGGTTAGGGGGTCTAAAAGACCCCCCATCCCTCCTTTACACTTCAATGTATTCAGATCGCCGAAAACGGCGATTCTGAATACCGTATATTTTTTTTAAACTGGCGCCATTGGCAGCCGAGTAAATGGGAAGTGATGTCATGACGTCACTTCCGTGTTTACTATTAAGATACCAGAACGAAGCCGATTACGGCTTCGTTCCAGTTACTCCCCAGCAGCCAGAGGCATTGGATGTTGAATCGGTGCTCCCGATCGAGCGGGAGCACCGGTAACAGCGACGGGAGGGGGGGACTCCTCCGGCATAACAGCCAAGCGGCTTTTGTTCACTCAATGTCATCAGTCACTCCTTCCGTAGACCCAACATGTCCTCCTGAGGAGTCCCCCGAACTGTTTGAGCACAGTGTTGGGTACATGCTCCAGGAGAATGCCCAGTATTTTGAAGGCTCTGATGATGATACCCAGCTAGAGGAAGGCAGTAGTATGAGTGCAGAGAGAGGGGATGCTCAAGAAGGACATCAATCTGGCAGTCATGTTCCACCAGCTGCAGCATACTGCCAAGTTTGCCCCAGTGATGAAGAGGGAGGGGATGATGAGGTCACTGACTCCACGTGGGTGCCTGATAGGAGAGAGGAGGAGGCACATCTCTAACGAGGCAGGATGCCCTCCGGGGGTCAGCTTAAGGGCAGCACACCGACTGAATCACACAGCAGAGCTCCGCCTGTGCAGGGCAATGCCTCTGCGCGTTATTCCAAAAGTTCTTTGGTGTGGGCCTTTTTTGAGATGAGTGCATCAGATCGCACCACTGCTATTTGCAACATGTGTCTCAAGTGTATATTGCATGGTCAAAACATCAGACGTTTGGGCACCACATGCTTGACCAGACATATGTTGACCTGCCATGCAGCTCATTAGCAAGCGTACCTTAAAGACCCACACCAAAGAACAAAGCGGACCTCTCCTTGCTCCTCATCAGCTGGGATCTCCAACCCCACTATACCTTCAGTCCTCTCTGAAACCTGCACTGAGAGGAATGAAGGTGTAGAATTAGGTGTGTCACAGCCAAGTAATTGGCACTCTGCTAGCAGTACACCAACGTCCCATTGTAGCAGGCAAATTTCCCTGCCCCAGCTGCTGGACCGTAGAAAGAAGTTCACTCCCAGCCATCCACATGCCCAGTGGTTGAATGCTAGCTTGACTAAATTGCTAGCACTTCAACTGCTGCCTTTTCAGTTGGTAGACTTGGCCCCCTTCCGTGAGTTTGTGCAATGTGCAGTTCCTCAGTGGCAGGTTCCCAAACGCCACTTTTTCTCACGAAAGGCAATTCCGGCTCTCTACCGGCATGTGGAAGGCAATATCCATGCCTCGCTGGACAGGGCGGTCAGCGGTAAGGTGCATATTACCGCTGACTCATGGTCCAGAAGGCATGGACAGGGACATTACCTATCTTTCCCAGCCCATGGGGTCACTCTTCTGGCAGCTGGGAAGGAT
Source organism: Lithobates pipiens (assembly GCF_037356315.1). Lineage (NCBI taxonomy): Eukaryota > Metazoa > Chordata > Amphibia > Anura > Ranidae > Lithobates > Lithobates pipiens. Next base: position 171,687,667 of record NW_027507787.1, on the reverse strand, counting down.
GTAGGACAAGGTGTAGTAGTGTTGGAGGTTGTTCCGCCAACATGCCTCCAAAATGCTACTACTGGTTGTAACACATCTCTCTCCTCCACCCCCTCCTATTTTCCTTCCTCCATGGCCTCTTCCTGTGCTTTGTCCTCGGAACCAGCAGTGCTCTGTAGATGTTCAAGGGGCTACGCAAGTACGCAGGCAAAAAGATGCCATGCCGTGCTTGCGCTGGTTTGTTTGGGGAACAGGAGCCACACTGGGGCAGATATTTTGTCAGCTCTGCAGGGGCAGGCCGAGAGGTGGTTGACGTCACGCCAGCTTAAGACAGGAATGATGGTTTGCAACAATGGCACCAACCTCCTCTCCGCCCTCCGACAGGGACAACTGACCCATGTGCCCTGTGTTGCTCACGTCCTTAACCTGGTGGTGCAGCGGTTCTTGGGTAGGTACCCGGGCTTACAGGATGTCCTGAGGCAGGCCAGGAAAGTCTGTGTGCATTTCCGCCGATCATATAATGCCAGTGCTCGGCTGGCTGAGCTCCAAAAGGAGTTGAACCTGCCCGAGAACCGCCTTATATGTGACATGCCCACCAGGTGGAACTCAACGTTGGCCATGCTGCAACAGCTTCACATGCAGCAGAGGGCCATCAATGAGTACCTGTGTGACTACGGCACCAGTGGGTCATGATCAGGGATGCATGCAAAGTCCTGTCACCATTTGAGGAGGCCACGACCAGTGACAGTGCATGCATCAGTGACACTGTACCTCTTGTCCACCTCTTGGAGCATACGCTGAATGGAATAATGTACAGGGCACTTAAGGCAGAACAGAGGCAGGAAGAGGAGGACTTTCTTGCGTCTCAAGGCCCCCTTTATCCAGACAGTTTTCCTGCTGTCCTCCCATCACACAGGAAGAGGACGAGGAGGAGGAGGAGGAGGAGGATTGTGTCAGCATGGAGGTGGAGCCTGGCACTCGGCATCAGCAGTCTTATTAGGGATGATTTACAGTCCCAAGAAACCCGTGGACTTGTACGTGGCTGGGAGGAGGTGGCTGCGGATCATGTCCTCCTTAGTGACCCAGAGGACTCTGGACCGAATGCCTCAGCTAACCTATGCTGCATGGCCTCCTTGATCCTGCAAAGCCTGCGGAAGGATCCTTTTATTCTTCGGATCAGAGAGGGACCATTACTGGGTGGCCACTCTCCTTGATCCACGGTACAAAGGTAAGGTTGCGGACCTTATCTTGCCATCGCAGAGGGAGCAGAGGATGAGACATTTCCAGGAGGCCTTGCAGAAAGGTATGTGCAACGCGTTCCCAGAGACTGGGAGGTTACAAACTCCTGGTCCTGGACAACATGTTGCTGAGGTTTCAGTCAGCCACAGAAGGAGCAGTGGAGAAGGTGGCCGTCTGACCGATGCATTCAGACAGCCCCAAAGTATGATCGGTTCCAGCAATCATCGCCAGCATCTGATTTACATGGTGCAGGAATACCTAGGGGCAAGGTCAGACTTGGACACCTTTCCCACCGAAAATCCTCTGGCTTACTGGGTCTTGAGGATGGATCACTGGCCAGAGCTTCCACAGTATGCAATTGAGCTACCGGCCTGTCCTGCATCCAGCGTTCTTTCGGAATCCACATTCAGTGCTGCTGGAGGCTTTGTAACCGATCACAGGGTGCGTCTGTCCACCGACTCGGTTGATCAACTGACCTTCATAAAGATGAATCAGTCTTGGATCACCACCAGCTACCAAGCACCTGAAGCTGATGTAACCGAATAATTTTTATTGAAATGTCACATCCCTTCAAGACTGCCTATGCTGATGCTGAGTGACTATCCTGTTATGCTGAGTGACTATCCTCTTCCTCCTCAATGATCCTGCTGATAGCTTGGAAGAACATTTTTGGTTCTGAGTGATGCCACCAGTGGCTAAGGCCGCGTACACACGGGCGGATTGTCTGGCCAACTAAGTTCGTCAGACAATCCGACAGACAGTCCGTCCAAATTTTGAATGAACGGACTTGACCACACACGATGAGCAGACAGTCCGCTGAAAGCGTGCTCGATGACATCTACAGCACGTACGACGGGACTAGAAAAACAACGTCCTATACACTGCAATGCAACCTTCGGCCGTGTAAATCCTTTCTGAGCATGCGCCATACTTAGTTCGTCCAACTTGCCTACACACGAGCGGACTGTCCGCTGAAACCAAGTTTGGACGGACAAAACCAAGTTTGAACGGACTGTATTACGGAAATTCCGTAAGACTTTGTTCGTCAGACAGTCCGCTGAAAAAGTCCGCTGAAGCCCACACACGAGCGGATTGTCCGCTGAAACACGGTTCAGCGGACTAAGTTGGCCAGACAATCCGCCCGTGTGTACGCGGCCTAAGGCACAATTTTTCAGCCCCTGTTTAACATGGGCGTTTAGTTACAATTTTTGATGCAATGCTTTGCAGCAGGGCTCATTCCTGCACTCCAACTAGAGTATCTAGGAGAGGTTGCAGTGTCGTGGCACCAGTACCAGTGCCTAAGGCCCAATTTTTCAATCCCTGTTTAACAGGGGCATGTAATTAAAATTTTTGATGCAATGCTTTGCAGCAGGGTTCATTCCTGCACTCCAACTAGAGTATCTGGGAGAGGTTGCAGTGCCGTGGCATCAGCACCAGTGTGATTTAATTGTACTTCTGTCTCAGTCTAAATCATGGTTCCTGACATTAATAGGGGCATGTAATTAAAATTTTTGATGCAATGCTTTGCAGCAGGGCTCATTCCTGCACTCCAACTAGAGTATCTGGGAGAGGTTGCAGTGTTGTAGCACCAGCACCAGTGCCTAAGGCCCAATTTTTCAGTCCCTGTTTAACAGGGGCATGTAATTACAATTTTTGATTAAATGTTTTGCAGCAGGGCTCATTCCTGTACTACAACTAGAGTATCTGGGAGAGGTTGCAGTGTCGTGGCACCAGCACCAGTGCCTAAGGCCCAATTCTTCAGCACCTGTTTAACAGGTGCATGTAATTACAATTCTTGATATAATATTTCACAGCCCGGTCCTGCACCCACCGAGAGTAAAGCCTTACAGTGTTGTGGCACCAGCACCACCACAACCACCAAAGGCCCAATTTTTCTACCACTGCTCAACAATGTAATTACAATTCTTGATATAATCCTTCACAGCAGGGCGCTCCAGCACCCACCAAGAGTTACTTTGAGGGCTTACAGTGTTAACTTGTGGCAACACCTACACCTTAGGGCCAAATTTCTGCAGAGTATATAGGACAGGCCCCTACTTTCAAACATCCAACTTACAAACATCTCCTACTTTCAAACGGAAGGAGACAACAGGAAGCGAGATGAAAACAGACAGACGGCCAAAAAAATTAGACAGGGGTGATAACCCTTCCCTATGGTTTCCAAAAAGCTTAAAAATTGATTTTTTGACTGGAGCTACACTTTAAAAATGTACCAGTTCAAAATTACAAACAGATTCTACTTAACACAACAAACCTACACAGTCCCTGTCTTGTTTGCAGCGCCTGTATACTTCTGTTTTGAGTATATAGGGGCCCATGCCTTTCCTTTTTTTAATTTGGGTACGGGTGCCCCTTAATATTTGTACAAGACCCAAAGGGGCTGGTAATGGGCCGGGGGGGCTACCCATGCCATTTTTCTCAATGATTTTCATCCATATTGCCGGAACCAGACATTACATTAAAACCGCAAGCAGTTTTAAATTACTTTTCTTCTATTAAATGTAATTTTGTGTAGGGACTGTTCTAAACACGGGAAACACGTGCCACTTCACAGGCATACTATAGACACCCCCCGGGCATGATATTTAAAGGAATATTTCACTTTTTTTTTCACTTTTATCGCCATTAAAATCAGTGTTCCCGAAAAAACAGCCATTTTCAAAAAAAAAATTGGCATTATCCATGTCCCCTGGGGCACGAGCCGGGTCCCCAAACCCTTTTTAGGACAATATCCTGCATACTAGCCTTTAAAATGAGCACTTTTGATTTCGAACGTTCGAGTCCCATAGACTTTAATGGGGTTCTAAAGTTCGTACAAATTTTCGGTCCGTTCGATGGTTCTGGTGCAAACCGAACCGAGGGGTGTTTGGCTCATCCCTAATGAGACTTCAGATCTTCACCACATGCTTTTCAGAACTGAGAGATGGTGTTTAAAATGTGTGCATTTTGGAACGCTGGAGGGAAGAGAAGGCTGCATATAAACAGGTACAACTTATAAAGAAATATTTGTTTCATCTCTGTGTATCATCTAATGCTAGTGTCAGAGAAGTTACCTGGTTGGTCGCGGTGCTGGCCGTGCTGGTGTGGGTTGATGTGCAGCGGTGCGCACTGGCATGCGCGTTCCTGTGCGTGCTGTGGTGCACGCCCCTGCAGGCGCTGGTGCGTGATGATCTGTGCCTGTGCGTGCTCCTGTTAGTGCCGGTGCGCACTGTTGTGTGTGCCCCTGGTGGCACTGGTGTGCGTGCTGGCGCTCGGTCATGCGCGGTGTTTGGTGCGGATCGGCCTATTTAGGTCTGCCGCATACTCCATTCAAGTGCTGCCCGATCATCAGCTCCTCCGTTCCCTGCTCCATTGCCTGTATCTGCATTCCTGTGTCTCCGATCTACTGACGACCCGGCTTGCTCTTTGGACACCCTGATCTCCGCCTGCACCTGACCTCGGCCTGTTCTGACCTCGCTCCTGCCTGTTCCTATTGTACCGTTGCTGCCTGCCTGTTGCCGAATCCTGCCTGTACCTGGACCCGCCTGCTCAGCTCCTGCTCCGCACCCGATTGCCTGTGTTTCAGCCTACGCACCTGCTGCTTCGGGGTTCATCCTACTTCCAGCTCCTGGACCCTCTACATAGGCTCTCATACCACTTTGCACTCCAAGCCACCTGTCTACTCTACCAGGGGTTGTGAGTCAGGCACGTACGGGAGACCACCCTCTGCCCAAGCGGACTCACTGGTCTGGTAAGTGGAAGTCTGACAGCTAGTCACTTTACTGGGTATATACACTACTCAAAATAAATAAAGGAAAACTTTTTAATTAGAGTATAGCATCAAGTCAGTTAAACTCCTGGGATATTAATCTGATCAGTTAAGTAGTAGAGGGGGTTGTTATTCAGTTTCAACTGCTTTGGTGTTGATAAGAATGAGAAAACCTCCAAAATGGGAATGGTTTTACAGGTGGAGGCTACTGACATTTTTTTTTTCCTACTCATCTCTTCTGACTGTTTTTCATTATTTTTGCATTTAGCTAGGGCCAGTGTCACTACTGGTAGCATGAGGCGATACCTGTGGTATCCCAGCACAGTCACAAGAGCAAGGAGGAGATTCCAATTGACAAGCAGTTACTTTAGGAGCTGTAGAAGGTCCTTAACCCATCAACTGGACTGATATCTGCTCTTTTGTACAAGGAAGAACAGGGTGAGCACTGCCAGAGCCATACAAAGTGACCTCGAGCAGGCAACTGGTATGAATGTCTCTGACCAAACAATCAGAAACAGACTTCATGAGGCTGGCCTGAGGTCTCGATGTCCTCTAGTGGGCCCTGTGCTCACTTGGCATTTACCATTGAACTCCAGAATTGGCAGGTCCACCACTGGTGCCCTGTGCTTTTCACAGATGAGAGCAGGTGGAGAACATTATGCTGCCTGTAACATCGTTCAGCATGACCGATTTGGTGGTGGGTCACTGATGGTCTGGGAAGGCATAAATATGGAGGGACACAGAGACCTCTACAGGCTAGACAATGGCACCCTGACTGCCATTAGGTATCAGGATGAAATCCTCTGACTCATTGTTAGACCCTACTCTAGTGCAGTGGGTCCTGTGTTCCTCCTGGTGCACAACAGTGCCTGGCCTCATATGGCGAGAGTATGCAGCCTGTTCCTGGAGGACGAAGGAGTTGATACCATTGAATGAACCCCACACTCGCCTGACCTAAATCCAATACATTTTGAGTTGCTGCAATGAAATTTCATCAAAATGAACACACCTGCTGCATTAATTTTTCCCCTTGATTTTTGGGGTGTCTTTGAATTTAGCCCTCTGCAGGTTGATAATTTTCATTTCCATCAAACAAAGGGGCATCCTTTCATTCCTATATCCAGCATGATATTTTTCCCCATTGAGATCTGATGTGTTTTCAAAGCGTTCCTTAATTTTTTTTGAGCAGTGTATAAGGGTTTTCAATCACTTAAAAGTGAAATTGTAACTTACAACATCAGAAGCGAATGAGTAATCATGAGGAAATTGAAGATGATATCCTTTATCCACAGAGCGCACACTACACATTGACCCCGAATTTGATAAGAGCTCCAGATTCACCTTTCCTCCAGGAGGGATCTCTTCTTTAGAGAACTTGAGCTGTACCTGAATGAAAAGTTGCAGAAGTGAAGTTTAAATCTTTGAACTGCTCTTTTCAAGGCGTATATTAGCAGTACTGCACCAGAATAAAACCTGCCTTTAAGACCCCCATACACACTATACAACTTTTGTTGTCTGATTTCCTTTAGCTTTACGAAAACCATATAGTACAAGGGCCTGCCTGATTGCATACAAATTAAAAGTGTTTAGGTTTGACCTCATATTATGTTTTTGGTAAATCTGAAGGAAAAAAAAATCTGCAGAAAATTGGATAGTGTGTATCCAGCTTTAGTGTGCTCCTGCTTGAAGTGAAAAATGGTGGCAACTCAAGTTTATCACTAACTTGCAAAATTTCTGATAATCAATAACCAAACCTATAGGGAGGGCTATAGTTAAAATGGATAGGAGACTCACTATATGACTCCATGGGGGATATTTACTAAAACTGGTGCACACAGAAGCTTTGCTTCATTTGTAACCAATTTGTAACCAATCAGTTTCTAGGTTTTATTGTCAAAGCATAAATGAACAAGCTGAAGTTTAAAGCAGGTTGGTTACTATGCACAGCTGCGCAAGATTCTGTATGAACCCATTTTAGTAAATCCCCCCAAAGTTGGTTGGATGCCACCAACCAACTGTTTGGACAGTAATGAATGAGGTGGGTAGTAAAACTGTTGTCATACTTTGGTGACTATGCCTGATCCCAAATTCTGTCACTCTAAGGTGTCAAACTCAATTTCATCACCGGCCGCATCAGCATTATGGTTGCCCTCAGAGGGTTGGTTGTATCTGTAAGACTATATAAATGTCTACTAATAATTGCCTCCGCATTTGATTATTACTGGTTTTAGTAATAAATTAAGTATAAGGCTTGGACAGATCAATTAGCTAGAAAATTGGCTAAAAGACAGAATTCAGAGAGTAGTGGTTAATGACTTGTACTCTGAATGGTCTAAGTGGTGTACCCCAAGGTTCAGTGCCTGGACCCCTACTTTTTAATATCTTTATAAATGATATAGGGCCTGGGATTAAAAGTAAAATTTCTGTCTTCGCAGATGACACCTAGCTATGCAGTAGAATATCCTTACAGGATGTTTCCAATTTACAAGCCCATCTCAATGCACGGTCTAATTGGGCAACTAAGTGGAAAATGAGGTTTAATGTTGATAAATGTAAAGTTATGCACTTGGGGGTTAAGACTATGCATGCATTGTACATATTAGGGGGAGTATAACTGGGGGAATCAATGGCAGTGAAGGATATGGGGGTTTTTGGTAGATCGTAAGCTCAATAATAATATGCAATGCCAAGCTGCGGTTTCCAAAGCGAGCAAAGTCCTTTCTTGTATTAAAAGAGGTATGGACTCCAGAGAGAGAGAGATATAATTTGCCCCTGTACAAATCATTAGTAAGACCTCATCTGGAATATTCAGTTCAGTTTTGGGCACCAGTTCTCAAAAAGGATATCGAGGAACTGGAGAAAGTGCAGAGAAGGGCAACCAAACTGATAAGAGGTATGGAGGAGCTCAGCTCTGGGGAAAGATTAGAGGAACTGAATCTATTCCCTCTTGAGAAGTGAAGATTAAAGGGGTATATGATCAAAACGTACAAATGCTTAAGTGGTCCATATCGTTAACTTGGTGTTGATTTATTCACTTTAAGGTCATCATCACAGAGGACAAGGGGGCACTCTATGTCTAGAGGAAAAAAAGATTTCATCTCCAAATACAGAAAGGTTTCTTCACAGTAACCTTATTGTCACTTGGAACCACATCTGGACTGTTATTGTTGATTAAAAAATAATACATTTGTTGTAATGAATGCTAATTGTGTGTTCCATAAGTTATTCCATAAGTTATCTAATATTGTACATAGTTTTGTATTTGTGCTTTATAACTAAACTGAAGTATTATACTCACCTTATGCTTAAAACATGGTGAGACTCTGAACTTGCTGTGAGCAGAAAGAGTTTCCCCTTTTGGCAATGTAGTGTACACAAGAACATAGAAGGCTGGGGACACATCGCCATCTATATGAATCTTTATTGGGAAAGACCCATGGGGTTCTAGATAAAAAAATAAATTGTACATTAGACAGAAAAATGGTGGTATACAAATAACAGTCTTAAGTATAGAAAGCCTCAGTGCAGATAATAACTATACCCAGGGGTTTTTCAGCGAAAATATGGGTGAACGCAGTTCTGGCACCTTCATGTTGGCTGCTGGGAGATCTTTTGGCCTATGAGGGCATCTATATTTGCATGGGGATCTTGATTTTGTCACAGGTAGATGATCTATTGTTGCTGAGAGGGATCTACTATTAAGGGAGAAGTCTATTGTTGCTGGCTACTGTTGAGGGTCTATTGATGCTGGCTTCTGGGAGGTCTGTTGTTGCTGCGGTGGGCCTATTGTTGTGGGGGATCTATTAATGCTGGGCGGTCTATTGTTGCAGGCTACAGAGATCTATTGTACTGCTTTTCTTTTTTATCATTAACAAATGCTGTACACATTACTTATCACTACAAAATAATACTTGTTTCCATAGTCTCTAAAAGGGGCGGTACTGGGAGGGGAGTGGGAGTGAAACAAAGGGGGGAGTTCCTGCACCTATTTTCTGAGAGTAAAAGCCCTGTCTATACTATTAATTCCACTTTTAAAGTGACATAGTAAGTCATACATATTAAACTAGGCCCGGCCTGTAGTGGGACAAGGGTGTTGGGAGTAACCACAGTAAAAGGCAGAGGAGCAGGTATTTGACACATCCAGAAATGTTGCATACTTGCAACAGCCACAGCTCAATGTGGAGTTTTAGGATACAGGGCACTGAAAAGGTAAGTATTTACTTTCTTCTTTTACAGGTTGAGCTTAATTTAATTTGTACCAATTTCTGGCAAGCTTGCTGTGTTGCTACTTATGTAGATTAGGGGTGAGCTTAAGGTTTGGATTGAAAACAGGTTCAGACCAAACTTTGGCTGTTTAGGTGTTTGGACGAAAGCCCAAAGGTTTGGTGGGAGCGGAACGCCATGTATAGTAATGGTATTAATACCACTATTATACATGACAACTTTCCATTGTCAATGGTTGGCAAGGACACCAGTGGGTGCAGGCACGCCGAGTCCTTAACAACCAGTGATGTCACAAGCCCCATTCACTTACATGGCTGGGAATCTTGATGGCGTGATTGACAATGGATTTACAATGAAGAACTTATGCTGGGGTTCTTATTTTTTCACAGAAGGTCTTGTCAAATGTTTGGGTGTCTATTTCTAGGTTGCAGCTTTTTTTGTGAAAGAGAAGGGGTATTATGTACCCCATACTCATTCACACGGAGGGTGGTACCTGGTGACCCCCTGTATGTTAAAGGCGCTTCCAGATTCCGATAAGCCCCCTGCCCACAGACCCCAACAGCCACAGGCAAAGGTTGTGGGGAGGATGCCCCTGTCCTCATCCAAAGGGTCTGGTATGCATTTTAGGGGAACTCTACGCATTTTTCTTTTATGCTTGCTGTAGCATGTGCCAGAACAAAAAAATTCATTTACAAGAAAAAAAAAAAAGAAACCATCAAAATGCTGGTAAATAACATTCATTTTCAGCTTTAAAAAAAAAAAAAAAAAAAGCACACACAACGCTCCAAATATCCCCCAAAATACTTATTAGACCCATTGTCTTTTTTTAAAACATAGAAGCTGTCAATGGCAGCTCTCAAAGTCATTTACCAGCAACTTTTATTCTTTGTGAAGGTCAGTGCAAAACAAATGCCTGCACCCAGCTGCAATTCATTTTTTTAAATATATTTTTGCATTGGTAGATGTGTCCCAGGGCAGTGCCCACTCCAATGCTATATTTTGACACCCTTCTTGCTTATCAGCCAAAAAATTTGCATTTCTTTGCCCATACAAAGCAGGGCAGTTCAGCTCATTAGTTTAGATTATACAATAGGAAGCCATTGGTTCCATTTGCTTCATTTTCTTAAGCGCATTTCTGGGTGTGATTGTTATATGAAAAAGGACCTGTGTTGTCCTAGCCTTAAATCCCAAGCCTCAGCATTTATTAATGTAATGAATCCGGCTGCATATACTGTAATAAATATATTATTCTGATTTTTTAATAAAGGGTAAAATCACCTTTACAGAAAATCTGTAAGGTGAATTTACACTGGACCCCCTTCCCCATCCCCCCAGTCTTGCTGTACCCGAGTCCCGTGATCCCCCCTCTCTGACACATTCGGCTGCCACTTCACCGGTCTGAGGATTTGAAATCCTCACGGCTTAATCTCCTAAATGTAAAGGTACATATAGGAGGCATTCTAATTGGTCGGCACCATCACATGGACTGCGCCAATCAATCAGTACCCACCTAGCTCGTCCTGTCAGCGCTGGAGAAGAGGAGAGAAAGGTGCGGTGATTTCAAATCCCTGGACTAGTAAAGCGTTGACTCGATCTCTCACAGTGGGGGGGTCATAGGACTCAGGTACCATGGGACCAGGGGGAGATGGGGAGGGGGTGCAGTGTAAGTTCACCTTACAGATTTTCTGTAAAGGTAAACTTACACTTTAAGTGTGGCATCAAAGGTTAAAATACACTATACTAGCATCACGCTGGAGAGCCGGACCACTGCTCTCACACACAGTGCAGAGATACTAATTAAGATACCCTAATAGCACCAAGCACACTTACACACCTGGCTGTGTGCTGAATGTTTATTGCAGATTCAGTATCTGTATATGAACCCCAATGGCTCAACTTGCAAAGACACCAGGAATGACACATCAATTGGTTAAAGTGGTATTAAACATGTCATACTTACCTGCTCTGTGCAGTGGTTTTGCCCAGAGCAGCTCGGATTCTCTTCTTTTCAGGTCCCCCGCCTGCACTCCTGGCCCCTCCCCCTTGAGCAATGCCCCTAGAGAAAGCCACTTGCCCTGGGGGTAGTGCTGCGTGCTCGCTTCCAAACCCCTGCTCTATGCGTTCATAAGACCCCGTCCCCCCACTCTCTCCTCATTGGCTCAATGTCTGTGAAAGTAAGGATGCATTCTATGCATGACAGCAAAAAACATTTAGCCTTAAGAACCACTCATGATACATTAGTGTGATGGTCAGTGAAAAGAATGGTCCTTACACTTGTGGTCATTGGGAAGAATTACCCCCTTACAGATAGCTAAAAAGATCAATGGTGTTGGGCAGAAATTGCCCAATGCTGAAGGAACCCCTAGCAACCTCTGGAGGAACCCTAGGGTTCCACAGAACCCTGGTTGAGAATCACTGCTCTATCTAGTTTTACTACTGTAAATAGGTTAAGTTGTTAGTGTAGGCAAATTAGCTTGGCTGAGAGCCAAGCCTGAACAGTGAATCTAGGTCAGGGTTTAGAAACACAAGGCATTTTCCTCCATACTAGCTACAGCTGCTGCCAGTTCCTCTAGAAGGAGGAAGAGGGTAAACAAGCAGCTTCTTGTAAGGACCTCTGCAGGTGGGCCCTAGCTGGAACTCAGAGGAGGGCCAGCACCCGAATTACAGTGACATCAGACAAGCCTCTGTAAAATATCAGGCTTTGTAAATGACAGCCTACTGACCACTTACAGCTGTGGCAATGGTGCTGTGTTTACAAGGGGCAGGGGCCTACTAGAGGACCCCTTGGTCTTTTGGCTTGCCAGTCCACCCCTGTGCACATCCTATGTGTCAATCTTCCAGGTGAAACTGAAAATGACATTGCATGCACACCCTGCCCGTGTCTTAAATTGTCTATCACTGAATTAGACCACTGTTCTCCATAATCTATTCTATACTAGTCTTAAGGGGAAGCAGGGCCATTTATAAGGAACAATATACAACACTGTTTTTTCTCAAGCTATTAATATGAAACTTACCAGACTGTTTAGTGACATCCAATTTATATTCCTCATGAATATTGCTTCTAAAGCCAGATTGTACCTGTAAAAGCAATGATAATAAATTGACATACTTTGGCTTCTCCAGCTTGTCTTACAGTTATGAAACATATAGTCCAACTGATTGTTTTAGCTTACTGCAATATAAATATCTATATTGCTAGGTGCAGTTTGAAATAGCATTCCATTAGGGATCCATTACACTGCTGGTACATAAAATGCTCAGTTTTAGCATCTGGCAGTAATGGTGTAGAAACATCTATCTGAAGACCAAAAAAATAGGCCTGGCGGCCATGGTATACTTTTGATAGTAACTGTTTTGCCATAGAGAAGGCATCCTAAAGAGGCTCTGTCTCTAGAACAAAACAATGCTGCACCTAGAGTAATCTATATAGCGGATAGCCTGCAGCAGGTTAAAAAAAACTAACTATATGGCTAAACTTCAGGCCCAAGGGAAAGCTATTCAGGTTACAGCTGCCTAAGAAGGGATTACCTCTCAATTTGATAGAGATTTCCCCTCACTTCCGGTTGCAGCTCCTGGAAGTGCAAAAGATATCTCCCCAGACAGACAAAAACAAAAAAAAGTAACAGGGAATTTTAGCTATTGGTATGAAAGTTTTCCCTTTTAGGTCAGTGGACTAAAAAGGTAATAGGCTTTTGTTCTCTTCAAGCAGGGTTTGCATTTCCATTCAAGTCTAAAGGAATGCAAAACTGACTTGAAGCAGGCAGTGGCATCACTAACTTCAGGCACCCCAGGGCACAAGCCCTTCATCTCCTGGGAGTTGCCCCGGAGTCCCCAATGCTACAATCACCCACGACTGCTGCAACCACCATCGCTGTCTGCTGGCTGCCTGCCACAGAAAAGACTAAGGGTACCTTACCCTATCCTCCTCCTCAGTTCTAGTATATCATATAACATGAGGGGTAGCCTGGGAGGAATGGGAATAGTGCTAAGATGGAAGATTTTGGAGGGTTACAGAATCAGTACTATAGATAGTATAGATGCCAATCAGTTCTCTTCAGACTGACAGCAGTAATGCAATGGCATTTTACAGCAATGGAATGACATTTTTTCTTTCCTTCCTGTAACACTACGAATGCAGTGAAACTTTTTCCATCCAGTGACACCACCAATGTAAAGATGTTTTCCTTTCCATGACACCACTGACAAAGGGACACATTGGGACCCTGCACCAATGTTAAACTCAGCACATGCCACAACACTTACGTACATTTCTGTTATTAGCCCCAATCCCCTCCTCCAGCTGGGCATTGGATGACATTGTCCCAGTAGTGGATGACATCATCCTGTCATGTCTTGTAGCTAGGACATTGCTTCCAGTTGTTACTGTTAACTTCTACTATCACAAGAGAGAGGTTCTAAACACTGAGCTTAGAGCTACTGTGTCAGGGGACAAAAATGCACGTGAGGGGACTTGAATCAGAAAAATGGCTTGCTCCTGTGCTGATAGGGGCAAGCAGTGACAGCTGGTAGTCCCTTAGCATAGTCCTGGCAACCATGACAAAGCTGCACAGTTTGTTTTAATCTACATGCAGGTCTCTGGTACCTCCCCCTGTATCTGAAAGTTTGAAAAAACTTCTAGAAGTTAGTGGGTAGAGGCCAGGAGGGATCTGCATACTTGAGGGAACTTGGCCAATCCACAGGCAGAATGTCCTGGCAGAGAGGCTAAAGGCAGCCCTTAAATATGAGTCATGCTAACAGGGGAGTCAGGTGGATGATAGAGTAAGGAGGCTGTCGATGGCCTAGGAGAGATACCCTAGGTCAGGGGGGTGGTTTCTACTTCCAGGCTGGGCTTTGACTGGCTTAGAAAGACCTTTACAGCATCACGGTTTGTCCAGGAGTCTCGCCTGAACAGCAGTGGGAGCAAGGAGGACAGAGTAATAAGTACATCAGGATGCCCAGGGATTTTCATTCAGAGAGATTGCCTCATGTAGAAAGCTTGTTTTCCTCACTCGGGGAGATCTTCAGAGCAGTCAGGAGGGCTGGTAGTGCCTGCAAGCAGTGGAGCTGGGCGATCTACTCCTGCATGCAGTATGCTTTACTTGTGTGCTATTTTCAAGGGGGGCTAAGAGTTCCTAGTCTGTAATGGACTTTTTCTGTTAATCCACAAAAAGACTGTTGTACAGAGGAAGGAAAGCAGTTCACAATCTCTTGTACAGAGGAAGGAAGTTCTCCCCTTTTTTTTGTTCTCTGAATCAAGTTGGGCATCCCATAAATCCCTTCACTCCATCCAAGTTGTTACCCCTAATAAAACATTAAAACAAAGCCAAGGGATTGAGTTCTTGTGTTTGGATGAAAGCCGAGAATGTGTGTTGCCTCGCTACGCAGGAGTAGGGGAGCCAGTTACCAGCAGCCCCTGCGGGAGTAGTGCTACATTGTAATAGGATTTAGGTGCATTTAGCATTTTTTTCTACCAGAAACTGCACTAAAGAAAATAAAATACTGAAAACAGAAGGGATTTTTTCATCATCTAATCGCTGAGCCTAAAATATGCTTCTAGCTGCTTCTACAAATAAAACACTAAATTCCTGTAGAAAGTTTTTTTAAAGCCAGTGTGCATGGATGCTTAAAAAGACTGAGCAGGCAAGTATATTTTATTTTCCTGACGCCACCATGCCAGCATACTAGTGATAGAGCTCTGCCTCTTTTCCAATCACTCGGGACCTGTGAATAGCATAAATTAAAGGCCTAGTTAGGCCCCGCGCCATTCTTCTTTTTTAAATCATAGCTCCACGAGAAGAGTAAGCAGTACTATGTCCCCACCTCCGCCTCCGTGCAGCATCCAGTTGGGTTGAGCCTCTCCCAGTGTGAAGTCGCAGCACTCGGGATGCTAAATTGCGCTGAACAGCCTGGGAACCCCTTCTGTGGGTCTTGATGGGGTCCTACAGTGTGTCCTCTTTAGGAACTAAATCTGCCAGTAAGTAAGTGTCTGTGGGCTAAGAACTGGGGGTGCCAGCTAGTTCATTCATTTCACTCCTTTGGTCCCTTGTATCTCACAGGGCTGCCTATCCCTTTTTGTTTTTTCTTTTCTGTCTCCCTATATATTTCTCCCTTTTTACCTTGATCTTTTTCCATTTCTGTGCCTACTTTGGCTCCATTTTTTTAATTTTCACTTTTGCTTGTTTTATTTTTTATTTTTGGTACTTAAGTCTGAAACAATTGCTGATGAACCAGGAGATTCTCATAAACACCCTTCGGGGATATGGCTGGTTTATTAACTCTCTTAAACCTAACAGTTAGTATGCTGGGAGGTACTTTGCCAACACCTCTGTTCGGCTTCCACCCGAGAAAATTGTGGCAATCAATGAAGGAATTCTGAAGACAGTAATCTCCACTTGTTTGACCATTTCTCAGTGCCTCAATCTTTGGAGCACAATGTGGTCATACTAATAATCACTTGGGTGCTCTGACTTCGACAGTTTGAGATGGGATTCTTAGCACAATAGAGGAAGCAGAGTCTGACAGTACTTATCAACTGTCACTCAGTATGAGTAGGTGTATACAGTGGTGGTTAGAACCAATAGACTACATCACAATTACTATTCATCTCACCAAAGATAGCCTGGAAGGCACACTGCGAGAAACCGTCTGTTCAGTCCAATGGGAGATTCCCAGCCAAACTGTAGTCTTAAATACCCTATAAATCCAAGCAGCTTCTTTAGCACCTTTTGCCTTACTACACAAAATCAAGGAAAGATCAGTCTCTCTGCAGTTGAACAACATGGCAGCAGTTGCCTATATTCATCACCAAGCAGGAACTTGTGGCAATATACTATTGAGAAAGGGGAACCCCACGCTGTCAGGGTCAGGAAATAGCCTGCAAATTCCGAAAGCAGTTTACTGCCTAGGGGACTTGAACAAACAGACAGACTGACCATCATGCAAACTTTACAGAGCAGGAGTGGGCCCTACACTGTAGGTCTTCTATGAGCTGGTCCACAGGTGGGGCCAACGACAGACAGACTGCATTGCTTCTCACAGCAATTTGAAACTTAGGAGGATGTCTGAATCAGTTCCACACCTCAAGGCAGAGAGGACAACTGCTTTGATTTTCTCCATGAATCTGCAATCTAGCCTATATAGTTTCCAACAACATTTCTCGTTGAGATTCCTCTTAAGGCTGTCAAGAGTGAACACAGTAGTCATATCCATTCCTCCATTTTGACTATGGGGGCCTTGAGTTTTCGTGGCCATTCATTCATCTCATGAGACAGAAATCAATTCCCCTTTGCACATATGCAGGCCGTGGCTGCAAACAGGAAGACTATTAGGGGAAGCTTGAGAACCTAGCCTGCTCCAGAATGATCTCTACCTTGTGGAGTGTGAGAATGCACTTTGCTAACAACATCTATGCCAAAATCTGGAATAAGTTTTGTGTTATTTCTCAGCAGGGTGAGATATTGACACTACTGCACCTCCGGTGACAGCTGTTTTGGACTTCTTGTAGACCAGATTAGACATGAGCCTTAGCCTATATTCCTTGAGATTGCAAGTGTCGACTAGGTTGGCAATAACACGGCTTAAATGTTCCGGAAATCCTTTTGTTCGCACAAATTTTGAAGACAGGGAGTTTCAACCACCACGGAGGAGGATCTTTCCCAGTGGAATCTATTGGTGTTGCTGGATTTTAAATCAGTTGGACCATTTGCTCCAACAGAACAGTGTTCAGTTTGTGACATTATCTACTAGGCCAGTGATGGCGAACCTTGGCACCCCAGATGTTTTGGAACTACATTTCCCATGATGCTCCACTACATTGGAGAGTGCCAGAGCATCATGGGAAATGTAGTTCCAAAACATCTGGGGTGCCAAGGTTCGCCATCACTGTACTAGGCAGTATCTATCGCAAGATCTTCAAGCAGAAGAATGTCTGAGATTCAAGCTTTGAGAACTTCAGAAAAAGATATTATTTTCTTTCCAGAAGGAGCAGACTTGTGTCCGATAGCTCATCTTGTACCAAGGTTAGCGACAGCCCTCCATCTAACAGTCGTCTGGGCATTGCCTAACTTTCCAGAGGATCACTCAGGAGGGTCACACAAATTGGATGTGTACAGAACTTGAAGTCCCTATCCACAATTGCCCTTTTCAGATCATGTAATAAGACTTTCCAGCTGGAATTCGTCAGAGGAAAGAGGTTACTTCCTGGACTTAGTAGGTTTCGTCATGCATATAGGGCGAGGGGTCGTGAACCTCCTTCAGCAGTGGATACATACTCTCCCAGAGTGGTTTTCGGTCTCATGGGCTGCCCATTCAAAGGCGTCCATGGAATCCATCTGCAGGGAAGTATCATGGTCACCCCAGGATACCTTTTAAAGTGGTACGGAGTAGATCCGGGGGTCTTGACATTAGTGTCCCATTCTAATTAAAAATAGATTTGACCCACCCTGACAGCTAGTGATTTATCACTAGTATGCTGCCATGGTGGTGTCAGGAAAACTGAAAATTGTATCAAATACTTACCGTATTTTTCCTTTCCTGACGCCAAACCATGGCAGCACACCAACCCACCCTTGTACATTTCGGTATGTAGCCAATTGCAATGAATGGGGTTTGGCCTAACTAGGCCTTTAATTTATGCTATGCACTGGTCCTGAGGGAGTGGAAGAGAGGCGGAGCCTATCAATAGTATGCTGCCATGGTTTGGCGTCAGGAAAGGAAAATTACGGTAAGTATGTGATACAATTTTCAGTTTTATTGCACGCCCCTTCTGCAATAAAGAGCCTGCCTGCTTGCAGTTTTTATCAAATTTACATTTTAATTCCATACCAGGCTTTTCATCAAAAGTCGCAGTTACAGTGCCGAGACAAACCATTTAAAGTGATTGTAAACAATCACCTTGTAAAACATTCCAATCCATTTAAAAAATAAATGAAAAGCATAACATTTTTGTATAAATATAAAAAAAAAAATAGAAATAATTTTTTTCCCTTTTTGCTGGGGGAGGAGAAGCAGTATCACACTGAGCTCCCCAGTGAGTTCCCAGCACAGCTAGAGAACTGACCACAGTGTGCTCTCCTGCTTAGAGTGGTCTGTTTTTATTAGGAAAGCAGAGGGACTGGCAGGAAAACCAGGGATTTCACACAAAGGAAGCAATACAAAGAGAACAGGATATTTTATCATACAAGTACATGGTACAGTAGCCACATATCAAGAATATGAAATGTTGGAGTAACAAACACTTTAACTCTGACATAGGTGCTTACAATGGTCAACTTTTATTAATTTATGTGTTTCCCAAAAGGAAAAAAAAAAAAAAAAACCTGTTGCAAACTGTTGAAATAACTGCTTAAAAAATGTTAGCTGAAATTTAGGCTTAAAATTTGTTAGTCAAGTCCATCTATATTTGTGCTGCTGTCCAAGGGTGTCCCCCATAAATGTGCACAGCCTATTGCATTAGGGTGTGCACCCCAAAGCTCAAACACACATGCCTTTCTCTGCAGCATCAGCTGCACGGGGAAGTGAATGAATGAGAAGTGCTCTATGCTGAGTGGCTTCCTGTTCATTCATAAACTGAAGCATAGTAAACACAGTTTACTGTGCTTCAGTTATGAATGGACACAGTGAGCGAGCGTGTTCACTGTGTTGCTTTAGAAAAGGAAGGGGCTGGTAAATTACATATTTATTAGCCCCTTCCACCGCTCTCCATCCTGGAACATTCCCTGTAGCAGCTGGGGCCCTGGGGAGAGGAGAGGAGAGAAGAGGAGGGAAACCAGCAGCACTGCAGGGTGGGGGGAGCCCAGGCAGTAGGGGAATTTAGCACCGCACCTAGTGACCAGTGGAGTGGAGACAGCATAAGCATACGTGTGTTACTGGCCTCATCACCAGGTGTAAAGGTTAGGAAAAAGACCTGAAATAGGAAACAATCCAGCCAGCACATGTAAGTATTGGTAGGCTAAAATGTATTGCATTTTTGTTTTTGGGTTTATTACTACTTTAACCACTTAAGCTCCGGAAGGTTTTACCCCCTTCATGACAAGGGTATTTTTTGCTATTTGACACTGTGCTACATAAGGTTTATTTTTTAACACAAATAAAACTTTTTTGGTGGTATTTGATCACTTTTTTTTTTCATTATATAAACAAGATTTAACATTCTGCTATAAAATATATCCAATAAAAAATTAGAAAAACCAAAATGTATTCTGCTACATGTACTATGAATAGCTGTCTCCTAGTCACCAAGGTATGCTTCCCTGAAGACATTCAATACAAAACATACGTCGGTAGTGGTACCTGGTCACGTGATCTTCTCCCATTGCTGGCCCTTTGGTTGCTGTTTTCGTAAGGTGGAATGCACGCCGACCACAGAGGTGGCGGACAGCTTACACGCTGAGATCCATACTTAGACAAGCGAGCAGCCCCAGTGCCGGGCAGTAACAGACCAATGTAAGTGGCCATTTGTTTTTGTTTTTATTGGTTTTAACTTTATTAAACTGTATTACACTATGGAAGTCTCCATTGTTCTTTCCATGTCCCATGTTTAACCATCCGGGGAAGAACTAATTGTTGCCTATTGACATCCGGCTTCCACATGTGTGCAGGCACATCCCTGCACAAGTGCGTATGACTCTCTTTTTAGTTAAAGGAGTCATGGGTATTTGGTAAGCAGATTATTCGCCTATCACTCTATGGTGCATTGATCACTTGGTGAAGGATTATTCACTTTGTACATACAGTAGAAGATTCTACACTCATTGAGAAGATCGTCTTTCTCTGCTGTTCAATTGTAAAATTGTAAAAAAAATACTGTTGTATTTTTTTGGGACTTTTTATATTACCACTGTTTTCACTATGTGGGTCACTACTTATGTTTTTGTAAAGTTCTAATTTCACATCCACCAATTATTTTAGTATCTCAATTGGTTATTTAAATTTTTTTATCATTGGTGATTTAGCTAATGGCATATTAGTAGAAGAAAACTATCACATCAAACCACTAGCGCCCCCTATTAATTTACTTTCATTGACCATTGTGTACAATCAGGGGAGCAGCTTATTAATATATTTTTGTTTCACTATTTTGGCGCAGAGTTTTACACTTGTTCACTAATTCTGCTACATGTCTGTCAAAAAAAAACAATGTGTGTATATTGATTGGTTTACATGAAAGTTATAGCATCTACAAGTGATGGTGTACATACTGGCATTTTTATTTTATATACATATATATATATATATATATATATATATATATTGTATACTACTAATTGTGGTACATACTGGAATTTGTATTTAATATAGATATATATATATATATATATATATATATATATTGTATGCTACTAATTTACTAATTGTGGTAATCACCGATTTATAGTGGGACTGTGATAGTGCGGCAGACAATGACACTGGGTGGGAACCGACACTGACAACACCAATGAAATTTATATAGTGATCAGTGCCAATACTATACACTGTCACTATATTAATAGGCTCCCTTCCTGGAAATGCCAGATCACGTACATGTACATGATCTGGGGCAGAGTGGTGGCCCTGCCGCAGTATATTTACATGGCACATATTTTAGTTTTTCATTAGTTTTCATTAGTTTTTTTTTATTTGCAACAAAAATTAAACTCACCATGTAGAAGAATGAGATGTGGTCTATTTTTGAATCCAGTTGATCTTTATTGATGTGATAATTTACTTTCACCAGCTGATCAGAATCGCATGGCAGAGTGTCTGTTATAGTTTCCACTTTCAATAGGCTGTTGCTCTCAGAGTAGAAGGGGCTGATCCACAATAGGGCATCTGATTTCAGAAATTCTTCAAAATCTTCCTCAGATTCCACTTCAGCCCCAGAAGATTTTACCTCCTTCCTGACCAGAGCCTTTAATACTACATTATCTTCCCAAGTATCTGTATTGAGTGCAAAATGAGTCAACCTATCTTCGCTGGTCTTTACTGTCATCAACGTTTTAATGTCATTGTTATGATCAAGTAGTTGCAGCCCAACAGAGACATTAGCCAAGGGCTGCTTTTTGCCATCAACAATGGTAATCTGAAAAAGAGAAAGGGGCAAAATGTATTGGAATGTTACCCTGTTTGACACCCATTACAGTGTAATCTTAATTATACAGTGCAGGACATAGGACTTGTATTCATAGACCATGGGTTATATGCAGGATACCTTCAACCAATTACAGAAAAATTGTAAACACAGAGCTTTGTTTTCAGAGGCTTCTGGATGTAACAGATCCCTCACAGAGGGGCATGGAAGGGACAGCTTTCCTGAATGTGAGAACGATCTCCCTGCAAGGCAGCACCTCCTACCCTGGGAGGTATGACAGAGCCAAGTACTCGGGTGGTAGAGAGAGCCACCTATACAGGGCAGTACTAGAGACACCTATATAAGGAGAGGTAGGAATGACTAGAGATGCAACAAAGCTTTAAAGGGTGGTTGGTGTTGTCCACTATGCATAGCACATTCTGTACACAGCACACCCCTGAACTTTACACTCTGTATACTGAGCACTTTTGAACTCTGTACTCTGTACACAGAGCAGCTCTGAACCTGGCACTCTGTACATAACACACTCCTGAACACTGCACTCTGTACATAACACTGCACACCATACTGCTTATGCAGCTCGCAATTAAATTGAGTTTGACACCTCTACTCTAGACCACACTAATATAACCCTGCCCACTGAGTTTTTTGCTAGGGGCCATATGTGATGGACCTCTCCTCTTCTGAAGATATTTTCTTTTTACACCATTTAGTTATAGTCTTTGGATTTGACTGCTTATTTCCCTGGGCTGTTTAGCAGTTTCCAAATTGGTTCCACTTGAAATGTACCTTGGGGGCCTAACCCGGGCCCATCATGTCATTATGTGGGGCCAGCCTTTAATGATTGCTTCAGGCACTGGATCCTGCATTAGGCAGTCACCTTGGCATGTAATGCAACATGTGCAGTTAGCCACAGGGTGCTATACAGGCTTAGGGCTGTGGTCCATTTCTCTGATTCCCAGATCCTAAAGACCCCTTTGAGGGTAAGTCCACCATGATGTGAAAAGCTTGGACCTCTAATATGCATAGCATCATAGATAAGCTAAAGCAAAGTTTTCCAGTATGCTGACAGTGGTGCCTGACATTTAATAACACAATCTGCACTGCGCAGAACATTATGCTTTTTTAGACAGAGGATTTGAGAGTTATTAACTTTTTTGTGGTAACCCTGCCATTTTGTTTTTAATGTTTCTCAATGCTAGCAATTTAAAAATTGGCGGTTTTCCTCATGCTCTCCTTTTCAGAGGAAAAGCAGCAGCTCCTCTCTCCTCTCCTGGTTCTGACAGGCCTGGCTGAGAACAGAATGAGCCATTGGCTTCTGCTACTGTCAGTCAAAACCTGTTAGTAGAGAGTGGGGGGTTGAGCCGGGCTGTGTGTCTGAATAGATGTAAACAGCCCGGCTCAGGATTGAGCATGCACTAGTGCCCCTATGGTCAGCAGCTTCTTACTATGCCATTCGTCGTGCTGGTGGGGGACCCAAGACTAGGAGGATCCAGGCTGCTCTGTGCAAAACCATTGCACAGAGCAAGTAAGTGTGATATGTTAGTTAAAGAAAATAAAAATTCTAACTTTACAAACACTTTAACTAATGTGTTGCACATTAATCCTTGTCTAGCAGCACCTGACTTTCCACATCCAAAACAATCTCCTATGGTCACTGAGAGGCACTTTGTTTGTTGTGCAATTGTGAAAGAGTTTATACCCCTCCTAAGCTTTTTGCTGAGCTTTATACTTTTAAAAATATTTTTTTTAAAAGGATGAAGATGCAATTAGCTGTTCTGGTAGTGGATGCTGCCATTTCAGTTCTCAATAAACACCTTACAGTTCCTATTGAGGACATTTACTCTTTTAAGGATTCTGTTGATCCTTTTAAATGCCTTCATTGCCCTGGCAAGTCCAGCCTTTCAGCCTGCAATTGCCACCCTGTTTATTTGCCAGACTATGATATCACTAACTGGACAAGACAAAAAAATTGAGATCACAACCCTGTCTTTGATGACCACGCTGATGCCCTCAGCCTTATTGCTCTGTGTGCATGCTGTAGAGAATGGAATTCACTACATCTCTAGAATGTTCCTTTTCTCTAAACATATGTGCATGATATGTTTTTGTTGAGTCTGCTAGCCCTGCTTGTAAAAAGTATTGTCTACGTATGCCTTTTGAGAGCGAACATCTATTTAGGGAATCCCTTGACAAATTCATCAAGGAAGTCACTGGTGGAAAGATAATTCTACTCCCCCCCCCCCCCCCCCCTCCACAAAAAGCCTAAAGCTGGCCATAGATGGTTTAAAATGTGTCTGGTTCAGCAGGGCTTGGCTGAATTTCAATCATGTGGCTGTCCCTGTTTAATATAACCCGATTATTAGATCGGCTTCTGTTAAACAGACAAACTGGAAAACTTATGTCGTTCAGTGGCTGCAGTTGCTGATCAGTGGATAAAGGAATCTGTCCATTATTTCAAAGGTGTACAAACTAGAGTTTTTATTTCTGTGCCTTCTTCACTTTTTACCTTCCAATCTGACAGCTTAGGGAGTATCTAGGGGAGTATTTGTAGCTTTTCAAAAAGCTCTCCCCATTAAATTGCTTGATCATCTCTCTGATCCTCAGGGAAGGTACGTCTTTGTGAAATTTTTGCTGTGGAGAGTTAAATTTATGATAGCTAACATTTACTTACCAAATGTCAACCAGCTTTGCAGTATCTGAAGATTCTATCTGAATTCATGGAGGGCAAGCTCATCCTGGGTGGGGATTTTAATACCCCCCTGGAGCCATCATTGGACTCCTCCACCTCAAGGTCACGTATCTCATTCCCCAAATTAAGGGCTCTGAAACGCACATTATATGACTTACACCTTGTGTTTGGAGGGTACTGTACCATAAGGCTCATAACTACACACACTTTTCTCAGGTACATCAGACCTATAGTGGCATAGACTATCTATTGAGTGACCACAGTTCTCTAGACTGGTCTCCTAAGTGCGAAATAGGCTCTATGATCTGGTCAGACCACTCCCCTATATACTTGACATTCTCGCTCCCCTCCACACCTGTGAAGGAGTGACATTTGAGCTTGAATGACTCGTTGCTAGCTAACTCGGACTGTATTACACATATCTCGGAAACAATCTCTAACTTTTTTGGGGACCACACACAAGATACCATGTCATTTCCCATCCAATGGGAGGCACTGAAGGCAGTATTACGAGGAACCTTTAGTCAATTAGGATCTCGTCTAAAAAAGGAACGCTCAGCTGTTATAGTGGCTGAAATAGCTCCAAAACCTGGAAACTGAACATAAGCGTTCCCCAACAGTCAAATCGCTCATGAAGGTTTCCAACACCCGATCACATCTCAGAGGTCTGTATGAGACCTCTGCACATACATTCGGGGACAAGCTCGCTTTCCATCAGTATAAATTCCAAGACAAGTGTGGCATGTTACTGGCCCGCTCCCTGCACCCAAAAGGATCTTCTACTTTCATCTCCCATATCCAAGGACTGCATGGAGAATCAATCTACTCACATTCTAAGATTGTGCAGATGTTCAGGGATTTTTACCAATCCCTGTACAATATACTTGTGGCCCAGTTGTCAGGCTCCCCCTCTACTACAGAGGAGCACA
Organism: Lithobates pipiens; assembly: GCF_037356315.1. NCBI lineage: Eukaryota > Metazoa > Chordata > Amphibia > Anura > Ranidae > Lithobates > Lithobates pipiens. The sequence goes on along the minus strand of NW_027507787.1, from coordinate 171,662,765 downwards.
AGTCCTCTTATATCATGGACACTGCGCTCCCCACTTTGGATGAGGACACTGTTACCGAACTTGAAACACCTATAACAGCAGATGAAGTTGTGAAAGCCATTGCGAGTACACCAACTGGCAAGAGACCAGGGCCAGACAGCTTTACTCCAAAGTTTTATAAACTATTTGCTCCCCTTCTTGTTCCTTTCCTCACTAAAGTATTCAACTCTGTGTCAGAGGGCTCAGTGTTCCCTCCACAAACACTTGAGGCTCATATATCCCTTATCCCAAAACCAGAGAAGGACACGACTATGTGCAAATTATAGGCCAATATCCTTGATCGGGGTGGATTTGCAGATCTTCGTTAAAGTGTTGGCCAACAGATTGCAACCATTGTTGCCCAGTTTGATCCACTTAGATCAAGTGGGATTTGTGAGTGGCTGAGAAGCAAGGGATAACACCCTGAAAACCCTTATTTTATCCAACTATGCCCGAACCCACTATATTCCTTTATGCCTCTTAACAATCAATGCAGAGAAGGCATTCGACCGAGTAGATTGGCAATTCCTACGGCTGTCTTTACAAAAAATAGGACTGGGAGCCCACATGATCTCAAGGATGTCCCTCTACTCCTCACCATCTGCTAGGATAAGACTGAATGGCTCTTTGTCGCAGGCATTCTCTATCTCTATCTCTATCTCTAATGGGACATGACAAGGGTGCCCTCTGTCTCTCCTCCCGTATGTCCTCACCGTGGAACATTTAGCTATTGCTCTGCGAAACAATCCCTCTGTGCACAGAATAACAGTCGGGCCCACTCAAACCAAACTTGCCCTATTTGCAGATGACCTGTTCCTATTTGTGACACATCCACACTCATACCTGCCCTCAGTGTTGCAGGAGTTCCAGAGATTTGGGGAAGTCAGTAATTTTAACGTAAACTACAGAAAAAACAGAGTTAGACTTGCCGGTAACTCTGGTTCTAGGAGTCGTCCAGGACAGCACTAGAGAGATTAGGATCCACCTCCGAAGGCAGGAAATACAGCATCAAACCTTTAAAGGGCGTCTCCTGTCCCTTCTCCCCTCATCTTTAACCGAGAACTTCCCTGGAACAACTTATGAAACAATAAAAACATTGTCCAACATTATAAAAGCATATAGGGAGGGAATCCCTGCTGTCCTGGACGACTCCTAGAAACAGAGTTACCGGTAAGTCTAACTCTGGTTTTCTCTAGTCGTCTGTCCAGGACAGCACTAGAGAGGATCAACGAGAACTTACCAGATTGGGGGGGGGGGGGCAACTACCGATTGGAGGACTTTTCTCCCAAACGCTTGGTCTTGCTCTGAGATAAGGTCCCATCTATAATGCTTCATGAAATGTTTCTGCTCGACAGATTTGTTCTGTTGTCGCTCCAACTTGCTCTGCCCAGGAGGCCGATAGTGCCCGTGGGGAGTGAGTCAAAGGGCATTGCATTTTCATAATTTTGTAAGCTTCCACAATAAACTGTTTAATCTATCTTTCAATTGTGTTTTTGAAGCTTGGGACACAAATTTTTTTACCCGCATGTAAAATAAATAGTGCATTGGATTTCCTAATGCTTTTCGACATCTCCAGATACTGTAAGACACTAGCTCTCACATCCAGTTGGTGGAATTATATTTCCTTTGGATTGGTGGGGGACCCACAGAACGAAAGCAAAACAATTTCCTGAGTTCTATGTCATTTTGGCACTACTTTGGGCAAAAAACCTGGGTCTGTGCGTAGCACCAGCCTGTCTTCAAAAATTTGCAAAAAAGGCTCTTTAATGGAAAGTGCCTGAAGCTTGCTAATGCGCCTAGCTGTGGCTATTTTGTGGCTGTTTTGAGCGTGACCCATTTTAAGGAGGGCTCTTCTTCCTGCGACCATTTTATCCATCCCTGTAGTACAATTGACAGGTCCCATTTTGGTAAAATTTTAAACGGAACAGGTTTAATTCTGGCTAACGCCAGAATTAAATGGGTCTGACGGCAGGGGTTGCTCTAGAAACACAGATAAGGCCGCAACTTGTACCTTCAAAGTACTAATGGCCAGTCCTTTATTTCTCCCATAGACTTGTACAGGGTGTTCCGCGGCTTTTCGAATTTGCTGCGAACACCCCAAATTATTCACTGTCCAGCGAACAGGCAATGTTCGAGGCGAACATGAATTTGACTCAAGCTCGAAGCTCATCCCTACTCTTTAATTTTGAGCATCTCATAAATCACCCCCAATCTCCTCTTCAAACTTTTGCGAAAAAAAAAAAAATTCTCCGGTTCCATGCACTCTTTCTTAATAGAGTCCACCAGTGCGCTGTGAACCGGGAAAACCCTGGTTGGATCTTCTTTCAGGATTTGATACCTCCTGTCATGCAAGGACAGAGAGACCTGCTCCTCTTTAATAAGGATGAGCCGAACACCCCCGGTTCGGTTCACACCAGAACCTGCGAACAGATCTAAACGTGTGAACTTTAGAACCCTATTAAAGTCTATGGGACTCGAACGTTCAAAATCTAAAGTGCTAATTTTAAAGGCTAATATGCAAGTTATTGTCATAAAAAGTGTTTGGGGACTTGGGTTCTGCCCCAGGGGACATGTATCAATGCAATCATTTTTTTTAAAACTGGCGTTTTTTCGGGAGCAGTGATTTTAATAATGTTTAAAGTGAAACAATAAAAGTGTAATATTCCTTTAAATTTCATACCTGGGGGGTGTGTATAGTATGCCTGTAAAGGGGCGCATGTTTCCCGTGCTTAGAACTGTCCCTGCACAAAGTTTCTGCAGGAAAAAAAGTCATTTAAAATCACTCGCAGCTATAATGAATTGTCGGCTCCCTGTAATACAGAGAACAGTCATTGAAAGTCAATTGATAAAAAAAAGTGTAAAAGAAATGTTAAAAAAGACACACACACCGTTGAAAAAGTCCTTTATTAAAAATAAAAAAAAATGTAAAAAAGATTCCAGCGGTGGTAATCCACTCTTGCTATCCAGCAACTAGAGAAATCGGAAATTCTCAATATTTCTCTGTCAAAGTCGGACCTACACAGACTCTTGACTGCCTTTTCCTTTAAAACGGGCTCCACCTCCATCCGATACCTTGGTATTCAAATACCGGAGGATGCATCCCAACTCTTTTCCAAGAATTTTACCCCCTTACTTCTATGAACTCACGCCGATCTGTCTACTTACACGTTCAAATGGCTCTCCTGGCTTGGTAGGGTGAACACTTTAAAAATGGATGTCCTTCCCTGGTTTTTGTACCCATTTCAGACAATCCCTATATACATACCTAACTCCTATTTTCGGAAATTGCGCCAGCTGTTCTCTAAATTCATTTGGATTTCAGCCCGTTCTAGAATTCGATACAGAACGTTATCTCTTCTGAAAGCAAGAGGGGGAGCTGGAGCCCCGGATGCTTCTTTGTACCATAAGGCAGCAATACTCGCATACTGGACTGGTTCCATAACCATATGACCAAGCTCTTGGTTCACTTGGAAAGCCATATGAACTCCATTGAACTCTGAGCTCTCCCATGGACCACATCTGCAAATCGTAGGTTCACACCCCCTCTGTGACCTCACTTGTCAAAGGATCCAAATCCTTTGTGGCCTATGACCCCCCTATTTGGGACTCCAGCCTTCCCACCGGCTATACACGTGACAAGCTTTGGACCTTGGCAAAAAGAAGACCATAGGAGGCTTTCCCAGGTTCTCTGAGCAGACCCCACTTTAAAATCTGATACCCCCCCCCTGAATCGCTTTCTCGATACCCTATGCAGTGGCTTCAGAAACAACTGACTTCCGCTGGGGGCTGAGGTGGACGTCATGTGGCGTACGTGAGAGGGGAGGGGCCTAGCGGCGGCTTCCACGCGACGGGATGGAGGAGGATTCGCCGCACCATCCGGAGCTAAGCGCAGGGAGAGAGCGCGGCGCTCCTAAATGATTCCCGCTCCGGCCCCAGCACCCGCATTCGAACGCCCGCTTGCCCGGACCAGAGAGCACTTCCAGCGTGATCCGGTGGGACACCGGTAGACGGCACGGAGGACCTCGCTGGAGCGAGTGGAGTCCTCGGCTCTACCTCCCCCCCCATACTCTTCCACCAGATGCTGCAGAGTGAGTACAGTCCCTGTGAGCTGAAGAGCCAATACACGCAGAAGACTACTAACAGGTCAGACCGCTCCAAACTGTCTTGTTTTTTTCCTGGACTGTTACATATCTTCCAGTTAAGTACTGAGTAGGAGCAACTAAGGAGCAAGCTGATGGATTCAAATGCAACTCATTTAATAGCAGCACTTTGAATACACATGTTAAGATTCACATGCTACTCTATGCCCTGAAAAGTACCGCCCAGGACACTGATGATATATAGCAACTTGTACATGTTATTTAAGCCTTGAAAAGTTCAGTATTGATCTCTGATACAATCTTGATTGGTGGGGCACTTTTTTTTGTTTTTTCTGCTGCTCCGGCCTGAGTTGATTTAAATTAAAGGCAGCCCAGTTTAAGGGCCCACATCAGTTTATAAGGCAGTCACGGGCAAGATCATATGCCCCCGCTTTGAATGAGTGGAGAAACCGGAGACGACTAAATCTGAGAGTCGCGTTTGGATCCCCCTATAGCAGGAGGGCCCAAAGACCCCAAATATAGCATCTGGTAATCCCCCAGAACTAGAAAATTACACTTTCAATCTTATTTCTTTTGGGGGAGTATACACCTGTGTGTAAAGGGAGAATAGGGGACCCCTTGTGGCCTGTTCTGGTATTATCTTCCTCTTTTGTTCTCCTTTTGGCCTCTACTGCTCAAAGACATGGACAGTTAAAAGAGATACCCTGGCCTATACTCTTGCCTAAGTAGGGGCGCAGTAGATCTCCCCCTTGCACACCGTGACCCGAGAGCTCCATAGACTGATTCCCTGGGAAGAGCTTGCTGTCTCATAGACAGGCCAATAGCTAGCTCAGAGGAAAGGACTTGACTATTTAGTCTTACTATTACCTGCACCCTTTATCTTTTGCTTGCTATTTGCAATCCTATAGCCTTTTTTCTAAGGTGTCTCCAAGCGAAAGGGAACTCTGGGGAGGAGAAAGCCAAAGAGGGACAACATGAAGGGTAGAAACCCAAAAGTCAATGACTCTAAAGCCCCTAAAGAGAGCCTAAATACAAGCTCGATCCAGAAATATCTTAAAGAGACAAGCCAAAAAAGTCCAGGCCTGGATAAAAAACAAGTGGGCAAGCGAGAGAGGAGGAAGGAGGCTGGAAAAGCAACTGGGACCCAAGGCGACTCCTCTGGCGAAGAAACAGAGTCAGACCTGGAGGGTAAAAATAGAGAACAGACAGATATCTCCCAAATACCTACCAAAGGTGAAATACAAGAAATGTTTCTGAAACTGGAAAATTTAATTAAGTCAGAGATCCTAACCGTTAGGGCGGATATGGGTCACCTGTTAAGGAGAATAGAAGAAACGGAGGATCTAATGGGCAAACAGGCTCAGGAATTACTAGACTTAAAAGCGCAGTCTAGAAAAATGCAAGAGGCTCACAGGGACATTTTATACAGACTGGAGGAACAGGAAAACCAGAGCAGACGACAGAACCTGAGGATTAGAGCCTTACCTGAACAACAAGGAGAAGACCTCGGAGCAAAGATGACGAAGCTATTTAACCCTTTACTAGGAAGAGTGGAAGGCGAAGAATTAAAAATAGACCGTGTCCACAGAGTAAGGAAACCTCCAGGACTGAGGGTAGAGGTACCCCGAGACGTGATCGTAAAATTTCATCTTTACGAGGATAAAACCAAGATTTGGAGTAAACTAAGAGGATTGCCCTCATTACAATATGAAGGGACAACCCTACAAATTTTTGCAGATCTTTCCGCAGGGACCTTGGCTCGGAGAAGACAACTCAAACCCTTACTGGAACAACTGAGAAGTGTCAATATAAGATACAGCTGGGGTTTTCCAACAGCTCTGATTGTTCAGAGAGAGGGAAGGACTTTCAAGTTAAAGTTCCCAGAAGAAATCGAGGTCTTTTGTAATAACTTGGGAATTCCACCCCTTAAGCTCCCCCGAGACTCTCGTGAAAATTAATGGGCTTATTAGGAGGGGAAGAGGGGGTTCCCAGTGCTTATCGCGTGGGCCCTTTGGTTTCTCTGTCTGTTTCTGGCCGTTTTTGTTTTTTTTCCTTATTCTGAGTGGGTTGTTTGGGGTGGGGGCGGGGGGGGGGGGATCTGGGGGAGGGGTGCGGGGTTGGGTTGGTAGGGAAGATGGATAGGTGAGGCGGATCCGGGCTCCACCACTCCCTGTCTGGAGATGGAGTATCTCCCCCCCTAGGGGTGGGGGAACAGGGGGTGTTGAAGTGGAAGCCCGCAGTTGGAGTCACACCCTGGAAGGTATTACTTACAGAGGGGGGCAGCGCCACCCATTGTCAAGTATAGGCCAGGACAGGGCCAGGGGTGGGGGAGGGGGGTGGGTGAAGGGATGGGGGGGGCCAGGGGCGGGGGAGGAGGGAGGGTGAGGGGATGGGGGGGGCGGGGGGAGGAGTGGGAGGAGAATCGCCTTGTAGTGTGGGGGACCGAAAGAGTTATGAAAATCCTGGGTTGGATAAATAAATATAGATTAAGTGTGCCAGTAGTCAGTACAGGATGACTGAGGTAAACTTTATATCTTACAATGTAAGAGGATTAAACGCCCTAAACAAAAATGTACAAACTCTTAATGGAATTACATCAATGCAGAGCTGAAGTAGTATTCTTGCAGGAGACCCATCTTTCCCTGGATTCGAATGTTAAGTTATATTCAGACAACTTCCCGACCTGGTTCTACGGCGATTCCCCAATTAGGAGGGCTAAGGGGGTGGCAATTGGATTCGAGAAACATACACGATTTACTCTGATCGATAGATTGACTGACCCTGAGGGCCGATACCTGTTCCTTAAGGGTGAGCTAGGAAACAGGATGTTTACTCTTGCTAACGTATATTGTCCAAATAATAACCCCCTAGGATATATGAAACGGATCCTGCGAAGATTGGCAGAATTTAAATCTGGGGATGTAATCCTAGCAGGGGACTTTAATTTTTGTATGGATTCCGCCATGGACAGTACGTCCCGCGCAAGGGGGACGAATGAGAGGACCCTGAAAATATTGAAACATTGCCTGAAACAACATCAAATGGTGGACGCTTGGCGGACACAACATGAGAAAACGAAGGACTTCTCTTTCTATTCCCCAGTGCACGGGAAGTACTCCAGATTGGATTACATATTGGTAGAACACAGGCTGTTAGAGGACGTCGTAGAGACAGGGATAGGAATAGCCTCCCTCTCTGATCACTCTCCTGTGACAATGAAGCTGAGGATACCAGGACTATACAGACAACCCTTTACTTGGCGATTAAATGAAAATCTTGTTCAGGACAACGATACCATCGAGATAATCCGGAAAGAATTAGAATTCTACTTCTCGACGAACGATACAGGGGATATCTCGGGTGCCTCCCTATGGGAAGGACATAAAGCATATATTAGGGGTATCCTCATCTCCATTGGCACAAATAAAAAAAAAGCTAAATTGCAGAGAAGGGAGTACCTGATTAAAGAAGTCCATAGATTAGAACAAGAGCACAAAAAACAAAAGGTCCAACAGCCGGAACTTTTTCACCTTTTGATTAATAAAAGGGAGGAACTTAAAGACCTTCTGGACCAGGAAGCAAGGAGGTCACTGGAAGGGAGAATTAGAGAGAGACACTATGGGAAAAATAAAACTGGCAAATACTTAGCGAGACTACTAAAAGGGAGGAGGGAGACCAATTTTATTGATAAAATTCAGGATAAGAACGGGAAGATGGTCCATACCACTAAGGAAATCGCGGAGGTATTTAGACAATACTACAGTGCCCTATATAATGTTGGCCAAAAAGGGAGGTGTGGCAAAGGGGATAAGGAAATTACTAAAGAATTTTTGCATGATACTAACCTACCCCAATTACAAGAGAGTGAAAGAAACAGTATAGACAGTCCTATCACCGAGGAGGAAATCTATAGAGCACTAAAGGAGACGGAATTGGGCAAAAGTCCCGGGCCTGACGGGTTCACGATTATCTACTATAAAAAATTTAAGGAAATCTTAGTCCCAAGATTATGTCACTATATGAACGGGCTCGATACACAATACGATATGAATACTGAAGCTTTACGGGCCTCAATTACGGTAATTCCGAAGGAAGGGAAGGATCATTCACTTTGCGCAAGCTATAGGCCAATAGCATTATTGAATGCGGACACAAAATTATTCGCCAAAATACTGGCAGCCAGGCTGAAGAACAAGATGAGCGATCTAGTGCACCCAGATCAGGTTGGATTTATTCCCGAGAGAGAAGGAAGGGACAATGGGGTGAGGGCTTTACTCCTCCTCCAGGCCCTAAAAAATAGTGGGTCCCCAGCTCTATTCCTGTCTATTGATGCAGAAAAAGCATTCGACAGGGTAGACTGGGGACTTATGATAGAAACGTTGGAAGTTATGGGTATAGGCTCGAGAATGATCCAATGGATCCAGGTCCTCTATAACCACCCACAGGCCTCTGTTAAAATTAATGGAGAATCCTCCTCTCAATTTCAAATGGGTAACGGCACCAGACAGGGGTGCCCACTGTCTCCACTCCTATTTGCACTATCTCTGGAGCCGTTACTGACCTATATCCGAAAAAATCAGGATATAACGGGGATCAAGTTGGGAGGGGATGAACATAAATTAGCCGCTTATGCGGATGACGTGTTATTCTTCATTACTAAACCTAGGATCACGATCCCGAACTTGCTGAGGGTGTTGGAAAAATTCGGCAAAATATCGAATTTGAAAATAAACCTCAGCAAGTCCGAAGTTTTGAATGTTAACATCAGCACCCAGGAAGAGGAGAACCTTAGGACAGAATTCCGTTTCCCATGGTGCAAGGAGATCAAATACTTGGGAATCTATCTGTCGAACACCATTAGGAAAATATTCACGAAGAATTATATCCCCTTACTTGATGAAATCAAAAGAGAAATAAAAAAAATTTCAACATGCTCCCTCTCTTGGTTAGGGCGTATCAATGCAGTTAAAATGATACTAATCCCGAAGATTATATACAAGTTTCAAATGCTGCCCATTCCGCTCTCTTCGGCTTATTTTAGATTAATGAAAAATTTAATTTCGAAGTATATTTGGCAACACAAAAAACCGAGAATTGCCATGGGGGTGTTATGCAGGGGAAAAAGACAAGGGGGACTGTCTGTCCCGGATCTAAAAAGATACTACAATGCAGTGGTTCTGTTTCGAGTAGTTGAATGGGCGAAAGAGGCAAATAAAAAGAGGTGGGTGAGTGTAGAGAACACAATGAGTCAAGCACTTTTAGGTCGCACGATATGGAACCCTCCACAGTTTAGGTCCATTGGACCTCATGCTCACGAGATAACACGTTTAGCTTTAAAGATTTGGGATCGAACACATTCACAAAACAAGTGGGGGTACAATTCACCTTTGATTTTTCTTAAAGATAATGATTTTTTCACACCGGGCAAACAGGAGGTGGGGGGTAATTGGATTAGGAAAGACACCGCACAATTAAAAGATATATTAGTCAATGGTAAAATAGCTTCATTTCAAGCACTTAGTTTGGACACAGATCTCATGAAAATGGATAGGTGGCGGTTCCTCCAACTTAGCCACTTCATTTCAAATCTACCTCAGCCAATTCGTAGTGAAGAGGAACTGAGACCCCTGGAGCGTCTATGTCGGAGAGAAAAATCAAAAAAAAATATTACGCTTTTATATAAGATTCTTTCTGAGGGGGACGAATTGGAGGACCCGCCATACTTCCAAAAGTGGGAATTAGAGCTGGGGTCACAATGTAGCACACAAACTCGTAATAAGATTTTTAAACTAATTCACTCGGGGATAGTAGATAATAAATTGATAGAAACGAACTACAAGTGCCTTGCAAGGTGGTATGCGACACCCGATAAAATGGCCAAATTGGGACTAGAGCAATCTGCGGATTGCTGGCGTGGGTGTAAAAAAACTGGGACCATGGCCCACATTTGGTGGGACTGCCCCATTATTAAAACTTACTGGAGAAAAATCTTAGAGATAATTAAAGTTGTAACAAAAAAGGAAATAAGAGAAGACCCGTGGACTGTCCTATTTCATGGGACAGACGAACCCATAAAGCAATATAAAACCTCATTAATTCCAATCCTGCTAGACACCGCCAAAAATGTAATCCCAAAAAAATGGAGAGAAAATGAGAGCCCTAAAATATCGGATTGGATTTTCCGTATAAATGAAATACAAAAAATAGAAAATTATAACGAAGGGGACGTCGACTCAATAGCAGAAGAGGGAGGCTCAAACAAATGGGCATCGTGGGAAGAATTTAAATTGTCCTGGAGATATGTGGAGGAAATTACACAATAAACCTCAGAAGAAAATATTACCCGGTCAGAAATAACGGTCACTAAGAGGTAACTCACTAGCGATCCTACAAGGTAAGGGCGGGGTGGGCAGGGGGGGGGGGGGGGTGAGGGGGAGAGTAGAGAGGTATTTTAAGTTTACAATGGAGTAGGTTTAAACTAACAATCTTTTTTCTTTTGGTGTTGTATATATTGTATTTGTATGAATATGTTCCCTCTCCTTTTCATACATGTATCTATTTTGTTATGAAAAAAAAATTGGATATAAATAAAGAATAAAAAAAAAAAAAAGAAACAACTGACTTCCTATATCCGAACCTTCTCATCAATATCAGATATTCTAGCTGAACTGACAGGATTTGAGGGTATGCTTAACCAAACCAAACCTCCAACGCACATGGTATCGCAGCTTTATTCCCTCTTGCTGAATGCTTTTCACCCTGATCTCCCACACTACACAAAGGCTTGGGAAAAAGATTTCCAACACTCTATCTCCCCCATTGACGGGCAAAAATGCTTTATTCTAATGCACAAACTCTCTTTAGCCACTAAAACTCAAAAAAGGGATTTAAACTAGTGACTAGGTGGAATAGATGCCCTTCGATTATACATCACTTCAACTCAACAACGCCGGATACTTGTTGGCGATGTCTAAGCTCCAGGGGCACTATGTTCCACATTTGGTGGGAATGCCCCCCCTCCCCCATACAGAAATTCTGGCAACGGATCTTCCTACTATACTGCAAACTGATGGCGACTGCGCTCTCTCCTACACCCGAGATAACTCTCTTATCCATGCTCCCGTGCACTTTCAAGTCCATTAAAAAAGATGTATTATGTCACTTCTTAGCTGCAGCCAGAATAGTGATTCCACGGTATTGGAAGTCGAGGACTGTACCTTCCCTGGGGGAGTGGGCTATTGAGGTGGACCGAATTAGAGACCTTGAACGTCTGTTGGCTGAGGAATCTAATAAAGATGATCAGTTCTCTCTTACTTGGACTTCTTGGCCCATGTTCTGCTACTCATCGGACTTCATCTCCTGGGCAGAGGGCAATCTAGACAGCACCACTTCATGACCATGTTGGAGCGGCCCCTGTTCCTAACTTTTCTGCTTTCCCTACTTTCCCCTAAATCCTTCTTCTCTTTGTGTAAATGTACTCCTCAGAATCCAGATGCAAAATACGGCCCTCACAGGCAAATCCTTTACAAAATAACAGGTTTTTGGAATAAGTTTGATTGTAGTAACACATGAGGTTTACATGTAATCCCCTTCCGTTTAGGGAGAGGGCCCTTTAATTATCCTTGTTATGTCTCAACATCTTATTCAAAATAATGTTTTTTTTTTCTCCTTATCAACACACACAACGTACTTCGTACAATACTACTGTAGCGCTGGCTATTGAAGAGCCTGCGCTATGTGTTTACACCTGAACTGCAGTTTGGTTTGGGTACAATTGTCTAAATTCAGACCTCAGCATCAGTCTGACTGGACTATGAGATGTTCAGCCTGGCCACAGGGGGCACTGTCTCTAATGGCAGGCATGGAGCTATGGTCTGGTTGGGTGCTTAACTTACTCTCTCTCAGAGCCCGCCCAGTGGGAGTGGTGCTCTTGCTGTGCTTTCTGGGAGAGGGTATTTAAGATGTGGACATCACGTGGTTCGGGGCTCTGGTCAAGAAGGATGTGCTGCTGACTACATGGTCCTGGTCCTCCTGACCAGCCCCCAGGAAGGCTATGGCCTGGGGTGCAGATCCACCCGATCTTGCTAGCCCGAAGCGAGGAAACTAAAGGAGGATTCTGGGGTGTTTGGGTGCCATCTCCGGTTTTAGGAGAGACCCAGTAACTTCACGCTACCCAGGGGAGGACTCTTCAGAAGAAGGCCACGTATGGGTTCGTTTCTTAGCAAGAGCCTGGAGGAGCTGAAGTACTCTAGAGAATCCGGTCTCATGGATATCGCCAAGCTGGCTGAAAGATCTAGGTATCACACAAGTTTAGTTTTCCTACGTGTTGTACAACGTCTGTGGCAGAGACTTATTCTTGTATGTTCTATAGGGATGAGCTTCGAGTTTGAGTCGAACTCATGTTCGATTCGAACATTGCCTGTTTACTGAACAGCGAACAATTAGGGGTGTTAGCGGCAAATTTAAAAAGCCGCTGAACACCCTGTTCAGTCTATGAGAAAATCTAAAGTGCTAATTTTAAAGGCTTATATGCAAATTATTGTCATAAAAAGTGTTTGGGGACCTGGGTGGCCTGGTACGGTTCAGGAGGGGGGGGGGCGCTCTCTCATCCCCCCCCCACTTTTCCTGCAGCCTGCCAGGTTGTGTGCTCGGATAAAGGGTCTGGTATGGATTTTTAGGGGGAACTCCACGCCATTTTTTATTAATTTGGCATGGAGTTCCCCTTAAAATCCATACCAGACCTGAAGGGTCTGGCATGGATATTTGGGGGGAACCCCACCTCAATTTTTTTTAAATTTGACACAGGTTCCCCTAATATCCATACCAGACCTGAAGGGCCTGGTAATTGAATTTGGGGGGAACCCCGCGCTTTTTTTTTTATATAAATGACTTTCAATGACTGTTCTTTGTATTACGGGGAGCCGACAATTTTTTATAGCCGCGAGTGATTTTAAATGACTTTTTTTCCTGCAGAAATGACACCTTGTGCAGGGACAGTTCTAAGCATGGGAAACATGCACCCCTTCACAGGCATACTATACACACCCCCCAGGTACAAAATTTAAAGGAATATTACACTTTTATTGTTTCACTTTAAGCATTATTAAAATCACTGCTCCCAAAAAAAATGTCAGTTTTTAAAACTTTCTGTTGCATTGATACATGTCCCCTGGGGCAGGACCCAGGTCCCCAACACTTTTTATGACAATAACTTGCATATTAGCCTTTAAAATTAGCACTTTTGAACGTTCGAATCCCATAGACTTTAATAGGGTTCTAAAGTTCACACAAAGTTTAGGTCTGTTCGCAGGTTCTGGTGCGAACCGAACCGGGGGGGTGTTCGGCTCATCCTTAATGTTCTACAACAGCGTCTGTGGCAGAGACGTGTTCAAGTTAAGCACCTTGTTGGCTGCTAGGCCTTGTGAGAGAGGGACTATCCAACCTGAGTGAACTTCCAGTTGTGAATGCCTATTCTCTGGATTAGGGATGAGCCGAACACCCCCCGGTTCGGTTCGCACCAGAACTTGCGAACGACCCCCGCGTTCGGTACGAACGTTAGAACCCCATTGAAGTCTATGGGACTCGAACGTTCGAATTGGAAAGTGCTAATTTTAACGGCTAATATGCAAGATAGTGTCCTAAAAAGGGTTTGGCGACCTGCCTCCTGCCTCAGGGGACATGGGTCACTGCAAAAAAAAGTTTTAAAAACTACCGTTTTGGCGGGAGCACTGATTTTAATGACGATTAAAGTGAAAAAAAAAAGTGAAATATTCCTTTAAATATGGTGCCTGCGGGGTGTCTGTAGTATGCCTGTGAAGTGCCACGTGTTTCCCGTGTTTAGAACAGTCCCTGCACAAAATGACATTAAACGGAAATAACACCATTTAAAACTGCTTGCGGTTTTAATGTTATATCTGGTTCCTGCAATATGGTTGAAAATCATTGAGAAACATGGCATGGGTAGCCCTCCCTGCCCATTACCAGCCTATTTGGGTCTTGTACGCATATTAAGGGGAACCCCGTACCCATATTAAAAAAAGGAAATGTGTGTGGCCCCCAGGCCCTATATACTCAGAACAGCAGTATACAGGCGGTGCAAACAAGACAGGGACTGTGTAGGTTTGTTGTGTTAAGTTGAATCTGTTTGTCATTTTCAACCGGTACATTTTTAAAGTGTAGCTCCAGTCAAAAAAACTATCTTTAAGCTTTTTGGAAAACATAGGGAAGGGTTATCACCCCTGTATAATTTGTTTTGTCGTCCATCTTTTTTCATCTCACTTGCTGCTGTCTCCTTGCGTTTGCAAGTAGGAGATGTTTGTAAGTTGGATGTTTGAAAGTAGGGGCCTGCCCTATATTATAGCGGTATGTACTGGGTACAGAGCACGCAGACAGCACGCAGACAGCACGCACTATCTCCTAACACTACTGACTGCAAGCTCTATTATTAACCACTTGTTTGCATAAAGTGAAAGATGAAGTTATGCTGAGTAAATAGATATCAAACATGTCACTCTTCAAAATTGCACATGCCCGTGGAATGGCGCCAAACGTCGCTACTTAAAAAATCCCCATAGGCGACGCTTTAAATATTTTTTTACTGGTTACATGTTTTGAGTTGCAGAGGAGGTCTAGGACTAGAATTATTGCTCTCGCGCTAACATTCTCGGCGATACCTCACATGTGTGGCACATGCGAGCACATGGGGACATGGGCGCTTTAATTTTTATTTTATTTTTTTATTGTTCATTTTACTTTATTTATTTTAGTTTGACATTTTTTTTCCCAAAAATATATTTTTGATCACTTTTATTCCTATTACAAGAAATGTAAACATCCCTTGTAATAGGAATATGGGGTGACAGGTCCTCTTTACAGTGAAATCTGGGAGGTCAATATGACCCCACATCTCACCTCTAGGCTGGGAAGCCTGAAATAAAAAATAAAAAAAAGATTCTGGCTTTGATCGTACTGGCGAGTTGGTAGAAGCACCGGAGGGCGGTGAGGGGTGGGGGGTGTCTATGGCTGGGTATTTCAGGGTATCACCGAGTATGGCTGGGTATCTCTGAGTATGGCTGGGTATGGCAATTTATGGCAGGGTATTACAGAGTATTGGCGGGGTATTGGCGGGGTACTACAGAGTAATAGCAGGGTACTGCAGAGTATTGGGGGTACTGCAGAGTAATGGCGGGCACTGCAGAGTATTGGGGGGTACTGCAGAGTAATGGGGGTTACTGCAGAGTAATGGGGGGTACTGCAGAGTAATGGCAGGGTACTGCACTCCAGAGTAATGGCGGGGTACTGCACTGCAGAGTAATGGCGGGGTACTGCAGAGTAATGGCAGGGTGCTGCACTGCAGAGTAATGGCGGGGTACTGCACTGCAGAGTAATGGCGGGGTACTGCAGAGTAATGGCGGGGTACTGCAGAGTAATGGCAGGGTACTGCACTGCAGAGTAATGGCAGGGTACTGCACTGCAGAGTAATGGCGGGGTACTGCACTGCAGAGTAATGGCGGGGTACTGCAGAGTAATGGCAGGGTACTGCAGAGTAATGGCAGGGTACTGCACTGCAGAGTAATGGCAGGGTACTGCACTGCAGAGTAATGGCGGGGTACTGCACTGCAGAGTAATGGCGGGGTACTGCACTGCAGAGTAATGGCGGGGTACTGCAGAGTAATGGCGGGGTACTGCAGAGTAATGGCAGGGTACTGCAGAGTATGCACTGGTATTGCAGAGTATTGGCAGGGAATTGAGGGGTTAAATTCGGTGAGCAGCGATGTGGGCACTGCAGATGCAGCCCACATCGCTGCTGACACCGATCTCTTTCCCCTCCGCTGTACCGATCGGTACAGAAAGGGGAGGGAGGAACAGGCGTCATAACATGACGCCGGTTTGTTTCCAAGTGATCACTCCGTCATTTGACGGAGCAATCACGTGGTAAACGGCCGCTATGAGCGGCCGTTTACCGTGATGCGCCGGGTCCTATGGACCCGGCGGTCACGGATGCTCTCGAGTGCGCACACCTCGGGGCACGCGAGAGCAGAATTCTGGGAGGCCGTTAATTAACGGCCTCTCTGAGTTAAACAACCGCCCTGAAGCCGTTAATCGGCAATGGGCAGTTGTTAAGTGGTTAAAGCTAGATCACTAGCTATATAGGTGAGGTGAATATAGTGGTGTATACTGCAGTCAGGGCACAGACAACAACCACTACACAGCAGCAAGATAGGAAATCAGCCAAAAACGATTGGTGTGTACTGTGTTGAAGGTACACAGAACACCCACTGCTTCAGATGCAAAGTAACACACTACAGGAGGCCGCCTTAAAGGTGGCCTTATATAGTGTGGGGCGTGCACTACACAGCCTGAGCTATGATTGGCCACAGGCAGGATGCCTGTGGCCAATCATGGCTCTCCTCGCTGCCGGCGCTGCGATTGGCCAAGCATGCGGGGTCACAGTGCATGCTTGGCCAATCATCGGGCAGCAATGCACTGCGCCAACGCAGTGCATTGTGGTCCGCGCGCGCGTCACTCGAACTTTGACGCGAACGGCCAAAACGTTCGGAATTCGCCGAACGGACGAACAGCCAATGTTCGAGTCGAACGTACGTTCGACTCGAACACGAAGCTCATCCCTACTCTGGATGCAGTCAAAGTAAGCAAGTTCTTCAATATTGACTTTGACGCTAAAGCCTTGTACACACAGTCGGAGAATCCGTCGGAATGCGTCTTATCTGACCGTGTCGTCAGATAATCCGACTGTGTGTGGTATGCATCGGACTGATTCCGTCCGAATCTCCGTCGGACTCAATTTTCCAACATGTTTTTGATCGGTTTGATCGGACATACTCCGATTATGTGTAGAGAATTTTGATCAGACCAAGTGCCACGCATGCTCAGATCAAATTCCTACATCAAAGCTATTGGCTACTAGTCCCATCGTAACGAAATTACGTCATCACGTTCAGAATGATCGGATTTTTCGACAACTTAGTCCGACCGTGTGTATGCAACAGTTTCGGACAAGATCCAACGGGCAAAATCCGACGGACAAAATCCGACGAATTTGGTTGGCAGAATGTCCGACCGTGTGTACAGGGTCTAAGAGTACCTGAACTTCCTTTCCAGCCCTCTGATCCCAAGAAAAGAGGCTGTTCATTGTCTACATTTTTGCTAATAAAATCCCTCTAAGTGGATCAGTCGTCAGTCTCAAGTTACTGGGCGATCTACCACGGGACACCCCTAGACGTGAAGTGAGGAAAAAGAAGGTAATGATAAGCCCAATCTAACCAGCAGCTCCTTCGGGGGTTAGTGCTACAATACATTATGTATCCTTCGTATACACTTGATTTATTGTCACTCATTACCTATTACTGTTATTGATGTTATCTATGTGGAATACATTTCCTTCTTTGTTTCTTTCAATAAAATAAGATTGAACTAAAAAAAAAAAAAAAAAAAATCTTTATTAATTTTCTTAAAAGTAAGGAGATAAATAGAAAAGATACATTCTCAAATCAAATCTAGGTGTACAGCTCATAATACTCAGACAGCAAACATTCATATATCACAAATTGTACATGCGTGTTTGTTAACAGATGGTATATGTGGTAATTATTTAAGAGAAACAAACTGAAGAATAACTATATGTTTCTTATACTTAAAGAGGTTGGAAACCTCTGAAAGAAATCCCCCCCCCCCCCCAAAAAAATAACCTGCAAGACAAAGGCAGAATTAGCTAGTGTGCATCACATACTAGCTCTTTATGAAATACTTACCTTAATACTAAGCTGTTGCATCAGTCCCCACACACCGCTGTCATGGCTAACATCTTTCCCAGAGTTTTACAGGTTCGGGGGCTCCGGCGCTGTGATAATGTCACTCCTGCACATGCACGTGGGAGCTGCCGCTCATGCCACAGAAGGAACAGCACCTGTGGACCATTCCTTCAGAGCGCATGCGCTATTGATGTCATTGGCTGCATGCACTGGAAATATCTCCTAAACTGTGCATGTTTAGGAGATATTGTCAATACCTATAGGTAAGCCTTTTTAGTGGCTTACCTATAGGTAAAAGTTTGCAGGCAGCTTACTTCCTCTTAAAGTTTATTCTACACTCAAATTATGGTCAAAACCAGTGGGTTAGCTGCTCTCAAAGATTAGTCCCTTTGTTTGGTATTATGAGAAGTAAAACAGTGGTGGTGAAATTAAAGAAAGAAGCCAACATTTAAAGGATGGGGACTGGTTCTTGAGTTCAACAGTCCAAATGTATGCTACTTGGGTCTTTGAGCCAGGGTTCCCAGTCCTTGTAGAATTTCTTGGTAGAGAGTTTGGCTTTGGAGAAGAATTCCATTTTGAGATGGTTGTTTAAGATTGTGGACAGATCTTGGAGTGGCGGTCACTGGATATTTTAATTTCCTGGCTATTGCTAGTCATGCAGCGATAACGATGAGGGTTGCCAGGGTTTTTAATTGCTTGGGTCAAGTAGGAATTGCCAGACCAAATAAAAGTTCCAGTGAGGTTGACATAGATGTCATAGATATGACTGATTGAAGGAGACAAAGAGTTTGGGTCTAATCATTTTTAATAGCCAGGCATTCCCACCATATGTGGAATAGAGTTCCTGGGAGGCCACAATTTCTCCAGCATAGATGTGACGTGGTGTCCTCCCTCCTCACTCGGCTGCTGGTCTACATATACAGGTAGGCTTTAAGCAAGTGTTCTGTGGCATGCTTACATGCTCACCTCATCTTTACAAGACCACTAGTGAACTGTGCCTAGGGCCCCCTCTTTTAAGTGGTCCCAATCACAGTAAGTGTCAGGGAAGGCATGGCCATAGTGCAGATGCATGCATATGTCACTAATGCTGGTGCCAAATGGGCTATTTAAACAGGCTGTCAGTGCCCTCAATCCCGCCTCTCAGCACTCCCCATGCCGGCTCTCAGTGACCCAGACTCCGCCTCTCAACAGCCCCGATTCTGCCTGGCAGTGCTTGTGAAAGGTAAGAGGAACTGAATTTTCTCACACAGAAGCGCTCCACCTGCTTCGGTGCGTTTGCACCAGGCACCTAGGGGGGGACATGGCCCACATTTTCTGGTCGGTGCCCACATTGCTGCCCTTACATTGGGGATGCTGGATGTGTCTTTCCCCGCCTGTCAGGACTGTAGCATGGAGCTGGTGAAGTGCTGTGAAACTCCTCCTGGGCTCCATGCTACAGTCCTGACACTCAGAGCTGTCAGCAGAACTGTGCTTAAAAAGCACAGGGATTCACATTAATCTGCATTTCTGAGAGCTGGGGGAGGGGGCACTAGAGGAGGGGGGAGTTGGTTGAGAGCTGGGAGGGGGGCATTAGTAAGTGAGGGGGGATTGGTTAGAGAGCTGAGGGGGCATTAGTAAGGCCCCTTTCACACTGGGGCAGGAGGTGCATTGGCGGTAAAGCACCGCTATTTTTTGCAGCGCTTTACTGCCAGATTTGCGGCGCTATTCGGCTGCTCGCGGGTGGTTTTACCCCCGCTAGTGGCGAGAAAGGGTTAAAAACCACCGCAAAGCGCCTCTGTAAAGGCGATTTGCTGGCATTATAGCTGCGCTGCCCCATTGATTTCAATGGGCAGGAGTGGTGAAGGAGCAGTGTATATACCGCTCCTTCACCACTCCAAAGATGCTGCTAGCAGGACTTTTTTTTACCGTCCTGCTACCGCACTGCTCCAGTGTGAAAGCCCTCGGGGCTTTCACATTGGAGACAAAGCAGCGGCT
This sequence comes from Lithobates pipiens, assembly GCF_037356315.1. Taxonomy (NCBI): domain Eukaryota; kingdom Metazoa; phylum Chordata; class Amphibia; order Anura; family Ranidae; genus Lithobates; species Lithobates pipiens. The sequence goes on along the minus strand of NW_027507787.1, from coordinate 171,642,901 downwards.
GTTTCAGGGCGCTTTGCAGGCACTATTTTTAGCACTGTGGTGGCTGCAAAGCACCCCAGTGTGAAAGGGGTCTTAGAGAGGAGGGGGGAAAATTTGTGAGAGAGCTGGGGGGGGGCATTAGTAAGAAAGAAGGGGAAATTGCTGAGAGAATTGGGGGCTATTAGTAAGAGAGAAGGTGGAATTGGTGAGAGAGTGGGGAGGGGGGAATTTGTAAGAAAGAAGGGGAGATTGCTGAGAGATTTGGGGGGAATTGGTAAGAGAGGAGGGGGAATTGGTGAGAGAGCTGGGGGGGGGGGGGAGTTAGTAAGAAAGAAGGGGAAATTGGTGAGAGAGCTGGTGGGAGGACATTAGTAAGAGAGGAGTTGGAATTGGTGAGAGAGCTGGGGAGGGGGTGGCATTAGTAAGAGGGAGGGTGGGAATTTGTGAGAAAGCTGGGGTGGGCATTAGTAAGAGAGGAGGGGGGCACTGGTGAGAGAGCTGAGGAGCATTAGTGGGAGAGCTGGGAGGTATTGGTAAGAGAGCTGGTGGGGCATTAGTGAGAACTAGGAGCATTAAGGAGAGCTAGGGGCATTGGTGAGATAGCTGGGTTTTGTTTAACCACACCCCGTAGACCCCTCCCACCATTAAGACTTTGGTCACACCCACATTTTGCCGTTACGCACGTCACAGCTCACTTTCTCCCTCAATTGTCCCTCATTCTGAAGTTCAAAAGTTGGGAGGTATGCAAGAGGCTTTTCTCTGACTACCTCCAGATGAAGCGGATAAATTCTGCGAAACTAGTCGAGGAATCTCCAAAATGTACTCCTAGAACGGAACTCTATTATGAGTAACTGTACACAAGAATCTGGGATGTACTAGCTTTTTATATACAATATGTTTCGCTGTATCAATATATTGTTTTTTGTTTGTAAAAAAAAAAAATGTTTCCCTTGTATTAAAATTTGTACTATTTTATTATATATTTTCTGAGTTTTATGTATTGAATTAAGTACCGGTATAGTCCAACATGCTTTTGGTATGATTGAATTGGGAATTGGTATAGGGAGCTCTTTATCACATCTCCCCTACCTTCATAATTTTCAATCAACCTCCTTTCCCCTTGCCTTTCTCTGCATGTCGGGCTCACTGACCAGGTATGTGACAGTAAGCTTAACCATTTCTGTGCACAGTACAGAGCATCCACACTACACAGAGAAATCAGACCAAGGGGGTAACAATGAATGGTAAAAACTGCCGGTGTGAGTTTACCCTTAAAGCGGAGGTCCACCCTAAAGTGGACCTTCCGCTCATTGGAACCCTCCCCCACAATTGGCACCTTTCAGGGGGGAGGGGTGTGCAGGTACCTGTACAGTACAGGTATCTGCACCCACTTCCGGGATAGCTCTCTGCAGAAAGGGGCGTAGATTACGCCCCTTTCTGAAAGTCCCCCGCTGCCTGCTGGGAAACACACAGATCCCAGAGGCAGCGGGTCCATCCTTATTGCGCAGCGCGACTCGCGCATGCACAGTAGGGAACCGGGAAATGAAGCCGAAAGGCTCCACTTCCTGATTCCCATACCCAAGATGGCGGCGGCAGCACCCGAGATACGATCGAGAGATCGGCTTCGGGTGCCGACATCGCGGGCGCGCTGGGCGGGTAAGTGTCCTTATTTTAAAAGTCAGCAGCTGCAGTATTTGTAGCTGCTGGCTTTTAAAAAAAAAAAACGGCGGAACTCCCGGCGGACTCCCGCTTTAAACTGGATTTTTTATGTGTCTTCTATTGGAGGCAGCAACTGCTTGGAATTCTTCAGTGTTTCCCATAACATTTTGCATATGTGTGCTAAATTCATAGGTAAATGAAAAAAAATCACCAATCTGTCAGTTTATAAATAGTGAAAGAAATGTTAAATGCCCGACACCGAAATTATAAAGCTGTGCTTTACAAAATGAAGGCAGACTTTACAGTTACAATATAGTTTAATGTAAGAGGAATCAGAGGGCCTTGCGCATTGGAGCCAACAATCTAAAAGAGGGCCAAGCAGCTACATTTTCAAGCACCATTTTTTCACAAATCTACCGGTATTCTCTTCTTACCTTCCCAGTGAATGGATGACCTCTGTGGTATATCTCTCCAGTATCTACGAATTTTATTTCATGGCTTCTGCTGAGATAAAGTTTAGCTGTTGCTTTTTCTGTGTGACCTGGAAGACAGCAATTTGCTTTCAACTTCTCTATCAGTATATCACCAGTATATTACTCCCTGAAATAAGACTGTGTTAAAAGTACCTGTCTTATTTCACCTCATTTTCTAAGCCCTGAAGCAAGTACACTTGCAGTGCACATTATATTTTCCATTAGTAAATCAACCCCTTTGTATTTCAACATTCTGATAAAATTGGTTCTTCCTTACTGCTATTTAGATCTATGGAGTCGATTTACTAACCACTTGGCAACCAGCTGCCATAGTTATACTGCAACAGGTTGGCTCTATTGCACGAATTGCCATGGGTGTACATTGCTTTGTGCAATAGATACAGTGGGCATGCGCACAGCGCCGGAGCTGATGCGCGTGGCCGCAATGTCCACCGGCCACCCACGATCACTCCACAAACAGCCAGAACGGGGATCTGTCAATGTAAACAGATCGTCTGTTCCTAGTGATCAGGAACAGCGACCTCTCTGTACTCCGTCAGTCCACTCCCCCCACAGTTAGAAACATCTCCCTATGGAACACATTTAACCCCCCCTAGTTTTAACCCCTTCCCTGCCAGTGCCATTTATACAGTCATCAGTGCATTTTTATAGCACTGGCCGCTGTGTAAATATCACTGGTCCCAAAAAGTGTCAAAAGTGTAAGATCCGTTCGCCACAATGTCGCAGTCCCGCTAAAATTTGCTGATCAATGCAATTGCTAGTAAAAAATTATAACGAAAATGCCATAAATCTATCCCCTATTTTGTAGACGCTATCACTTTTGCGTAAACCAATCAGATTTTTTTCCCCCAAAAAATATGTAGAATTGGCCTAAACGGATGAAGAAATTCATTTTTTTTACTTTTTTGGGGGATATTATAGAAAAAAATTAAAAATTTTTTTTTTTTTTCGAAATTGCCGGTCTTTTTGTTTATAGCGCAAAAAAAAAAAAAAAAAAAAAAACGGTGATCAAATACCAACAAAAGAAATTTCTATTTTAGGGGGAAAAAGGGACATACATTTTGTTTTGTACAAGGTTGCATGTCCACGCAACTGTCAGTTAAAGCGACGCAGTGCCATAACGCAAAAAATGGCCTGGTCATTAAGGGGGTGAATTCTTCCGGGGCTGAAGTGGCTAAAAGCAAATAGACTGTTAAAGGGGTTGTAAAGTTAATTTTTTTTTAAAATAACAAATATGTTATACATACCTCCACTGTGCAGCTCGTTTTGCACAGAGTGGCCCTGGACCTGGTCTTCTTTGGTCCCTCGGCAGCTGTCTCTGCTTCTCCCCACAAGTACTTCTCACATTCATGTGAGCTCCCTCGCATGGTGAGAAGCACTTGCAGGCACGCTCCTGTGATACAGCCGGCGGCAAGTATGGTACAACTGCAAACCTACCAATACATGGCCATCCACCTAAACTGACAGGCCAGGCGAGGAGAGCATTAATCAGAGAAGCAGCCAAGAGGCCCATGGTAACTCTGGAGGAGCTACAGAGATCCACAGCTCAGGTGGGAGAATCTGTCCACAGGACAACTATTAGTCATGCACTCCACAAATCTGGCCTTTATGGAAGAGTGGCAAGAAGAAAGCCATTGTTGAAGAAAGCCATAAGAAGTCTTGTTTGCAGTTTTCCGAGAAGCCATGTGGGGGACACAGCAAACATGTGGAAGACGGTGCTCTGGTCAGATGAGACAAAAACTGATCTTTAAAAGCAAAACTCTATGCGTGGGAGAAAACTAACTGCACATCACCCTGAACACACCATCCCCACCATGAAAGATGGTAGTGGTAGCATTATGTTGTGGGGATGCTTCTCTTCAGCAGGGACAGGGAAGCTGGTCAGAATTGATGGGAAGATGGATGGAACCAAATACAGAGCAATCTTAGAAGTGTAGCGCCCTGCTCCTAATGAGCAGACGCTGTTTTTTTTTAAATTTAAGTTGTCTGGGCTGCAGTTTGGCTCAGGTTAAATGTTCCGAAAGTTCTGGTTTCTGTACCAGTTCAGCTGGGTTGCGCTAATTTCCACTTGGCCGTGGGTGTAGCTGTCACCACCGGTAAGTGTAGAAATGCAACAGGCTGGATGCATTGAATACCACCTTTGCTCGGAAATAGCCCAGTGGGAGTGGTTTACCCGCTGTGAATTCTGGGTGGGGGTATTTAAGGTACTGACGCCATTTTTGTGTTTTTTTTTCCGGGGATCGCTATCCCGACCTCATGGCCCTCCTGGCCTGGGGTGTGTGTCGCATGATCCTGCGCCTCGAGGGGGGGGGCGGCTGGCCCGAGGTTTTGCAACTGAGAGGCTAGGCCCAAAAGTCTTGGGGTCTACTGATCCAGGGGTGGTCCTGTGCTGTCTCGCCTGCGGGGAGAAGCCAAGTGACTGGAGGATCCATTGGAGGACTTTTCTAGGAGAGGACCGAGCACAAGGCTGGTATCTCTGGAGGAGCCTGGAAACCCAGTTGGAGGATGCAACCCGGATCAACAACCATACAGTATCGCAGGGTCGGCTGAAAGGAAACTGGTACTGTATGAAAGTTCTTTAAATTTCTCAAGAACCTTCGGTTCAATTGACAAGTCTGTGGCAGAGACTTTTTTGAGCATCCCACAGGCTGCTAGGTTGGTGAGAGAGAGGCCTATCTGGTGGTTGCTGGATCCATTCAGTGGAGTTGTTTGTCCTCTGGATCAGAACAATACCTCTAACCCGCAAATTACCAGGTACCTGAACTCCCCTTAACCCTCTATTGAAAGACTTTGTGTTTATTCCAAATAAATCTTGAAAAAAGGAATTAACATTCTTTGGGCTACTTTCCAACGGGACCCCTGAGACAGAGAGGTGAGAAGGTGAGGCAACGGTAAGCCCAATAAAAACAGCAGCTCCTTCTGGGGTCAGTGCTACAGAAGAAAACCTGTTTTCTGCAAAAGACAAGAGACTGGGGCGGAGGTTCACTTTCCAGCAGGACAACGACCCTAAACATACAGCCAGAGCTACAATGGAATGGTTTAGATCAAAGCATTTTTCCCTTGAGAATGTCATGTGACCTGTGACGCAATGCGTCGGGAGGAGTAGCCAAGTGGCGCGGAGGCTACCGTCAGCGGGGAGGCTGTGAGGAGGAGTACAAACTGACGCTCTATCAGAGGCTTGACACATGATTGGGTTTTGTTAGTAGGATCGCCAATTACAGTGCAGCATCACTCCATGCTTGCAATATCACACTATTGTGTTTTTTTTCTCTCTGTTCTCTGCTTCCGTATATCCAAACTGGGTAAATTGGTCTGATTACAAGTCAGAGGGAGGATGAGACAGGGTGATCAGGAGAACAGCCTGTGGAAATATGAAGTTTAAAGAGACTGCAGCATAATAGATCAAATCGGAGTTGATTGCAAGGAGTAGCGGTGTCAGAAGGAGTTTACATTTTTATTATAATTGACATTTTGGCAATTTTATTGATCTTTTGAAATATTATAGCACCTTATCATGAACAACTAGGAGGATGAGCTGTTTTTTGTTTATTAATTATATATTTATAAAGCGCTAGTGTGGAGTTCATATAATTTATGCACACAGGCACTTTATGAAGCATTTTGTGGTTACTTTAGCACTTTATGTGAGGAATGGGGATATTTATTCAATTTTTAGCACTTTATCTCTAAGTTTTCATAAGTTTACCACAAACAAAGATTGCATTTTATATGCACATTAGGCACTTTTTTAATGAATTGTAATTAATTGTATTAATTTACTGTTTCGCACATTAGGTATAAGAGCACTTTATGTGGTTATGGTTATATGATGGATCTAGATGAAACTGTGTAAGGTATTGATACAGTGTACTCTTTGACCACTTTATTGATTTTAGCGCACTAATATCATTTATTTTATTGTATGTATTGAGGGATCAATTTTTTTGGTGCAGCTTTTTTCAACATACTTAGTAGTTTGTTTGGGGGTCAATATTATTATTTATCTAATTCATATTAGCGCTTGAGTAAATTTAATATATCTACTCCACAAACAGGCCACCCTAATATCAACCATAAAACCCCTTGCTCATTTTTTCCACAACCCGAGCTTTCAACCAGGGAGGAATATCCTAGCCTTTAAATGGTGGTTAAATAAGGGGTTATTTAGAATAGGTCACTTCTTCACCTTCACCTCATCAGGTCCTATCACACTGGGATTTTGTCTCAGCAAACTGGAGATGCCTGATGCTGAAAAGTTCAGATTTTCCCAGATCAGGCGTTTTCTACACACCTTATGGATAGACAAATCTGTCCTCCCCCCCAACACACTATCTATGAACAATGGTGCTCCAACCTCATGGCTCAGAGAGGTAGCATTTCATTTATGCCTTGTTGGCACAAAATTTGAACTCACCCTCTTACACCCGAGCTTGGGAGTCAGAACTGGAACTTCAACTGGATCCTGAAAAATGGTTTCTCACCTTCTATCGCTCCTACAAAGGTATTTTGAACATCGGACTAATTAAAGCAAATGTCAAGTTACTCCCTAGATGGTACTATGTCCCCACCAGACTAGCAAGGATTTATCCAGATGCTTCCCTCCCTGTGTTTTAGGGGCTGTAATCAGATGGGCTCCATGTATCATGTCCATGCATCATGTCCACGCATCAGAAGCTTCTGGAACAAATTCTTCCATCTAGTGAGAAAGGTCACTGGTGTAGCAGTCTCCCAGGACCCCACAATAGCTCTGTTGAATCACAGATAGAGAACACTCCCAAACACATGCAAAATTAGATTTTCTTCCTGTTCCTGGGAGCGAACGTTTCTTTGGCGGGGGCTTGGAAGAAGCCCAGGGTTTTGATTCAGATGACAAAGCGCAAAATCTCCTGGATCATGACCCAAGAACAAATGACAGCAACAGTCCTACATATAGTTTGGAAATGTAAGGCCTTTTGGGAACCTTGTGCGTTCTATACCAAGGTCCCTCTGTACCCGGGCCATTTCACTCCCTAAAAAGAATCTCTACTGGATGCCCCCTCTTTTTTCTTCTCCTTTTATCCCCCTTCCATCCAATTTCCCCATAGATTAGAGCAGGACTGTGTCCATGTCCACTCTGGACAGCGGAGCGGACACTACCTGTCATGTGCCTGCTCAGCGGGGATCAGAGGAGCCGATTTGAGCAAGCGGAATCCGCTGCACGGAGGTGTCAGTGTGAAAGAGGCCTCAAGGAAGTTATGCTATGACTGCATGTGTGTGTATGTGTGTGTGTGCACACATGACCTCAGAATGATGTTGTATCATGCATTTTGAAAAAAACTGAAGTGCCCCAGGCCCCCCAAGGTCTAAATCTGTCCCTGACTGCATTATTTTTTTTTTCTTTCATAATTTATTTATAGGAGTTGACAGTATAATTTGACAATAAACACATAAAATGGCATGAAGTACATCGGAGATTTTAGGCATTATTTATTTAAATTAAAGTTTTGTTATATATTTTTTAATGAATTCTGCAAATGGTGTTTTCAGGCTACTGCATTACAGCAGGTCCCTTTAAGATGGATGGGGGCCCCAACTATCTAAGATCATTAACACAGAGTTAAATGCCAGACCATTTGCAAGCAAGGGGGGAATGTAACTACCGGTATGTAAAACACCTTCCTCCTTACCACCCCCCACCACCTCCTTTTATTCTTTGCTGCCCATTTTCCTCACCATCTAAGTACCAGTTAATAAAGGTATGTTATATAAGCAAATGTCCTGTCAGCTCTTGCTATTTCTAAGTGCTATGCAAAGAGACTTGAATTAGAAAGTGGGGGACCAGTATGTTGGGGCATGGGCTCCCCGTAATCCATAAGCTTGTAGAAGAAGCTTGCTCACCCCTGATGTAAAGCTCCCACTAGAGCTGTTATTAGGGATGGAACTAAAAGACTACAGATCTTACACACTTGTAAATTCTTACCTGTACCATCCTCTGTTAGTGACGCTTTAATTTCTAGAAGTCTATTCTGCTCATTGATTTGGAAATATTGAAGGTCGATCTCTTTGGACATGCACCCTTTACTGTCAGTCTACAGGAGAAGAGACCACAAAGTGTCATTATTATATGAAAATTTACTTTAGTTGAGAGAGCAAAAAGTATTTTAAAAGACATACTACAAAAATAAGGTAAAGGAAATAAAAGAAGGGAAAGGAATCTCACAGACACACTCACACTGACGTAAAAAATTTATTTCTTACATAGTTAGCCTGATTGAAAAAAAAGACCCAAGTCCATCTAGTTCAACCAATGAAAAAAAGGGGGAAAAATGATAATCTTATATACACAATCCTATACCCACAGTTGATCCAGAGGAAGGCAAAAAAAAACAAAAAAAAACAACAAAGCATGCTCCATTTTGCTCCAGCAGGGGAAAAAATATCCTTCCCGCTTCCCAGAGAGGCAATCAGATATTCCCTGGATCAACTTTACCTATAAATGTTAGTACCCAGCCATATTATGTACATTTAGGAAAGAATCTAGGCCTTTCTTAAAGCAATCCACTGAGCTGGACAGGACCACCTTTGGAGGGAGTCTATTCCACATTTTCGCAGCTCTTACTGTGAAGAAACCTTTCCGTATTTCAAGATTAAATCTCTTCCTCCAGATCTAAACAGTCCCCCCTTGTCCTCTGTGATGATCTTAAAATGAATAACTCATCACAAAGTTCCCTATATGGACCCCTTATGTATTTTTACATGTTGATCACATCCCCCCTTAATCTCCTCTTCGCAAGAGAATTTAGTTCCTGTAATCTTTCCTCATAGCTGAGCTCCTCCATGCCTCTTATCAGTTTGGTTGCCCTTCTCTGCACTTTCTCCAGTTCTCCGATATCCTTTTTGTGAACTAAAGTCCAAAACTGAACTGCATATTCCAGATGAGGTCTTACTAATGATCTCTATTTATGATATATTTCTGTTGTTAAATGGTGGTATGGATTGTTTGCTCTCTCAAATAAAATCCATGTAGCTAAATTATTTTATCTGATAGTCCAAGCTTGTTAGCAAAGCGAATATCCTCATCAATGTAAGTAAAATCTCCATGCATGCATATGAAAAGTCCACCGGGGTGCAGATGATTCAGTATGTTTGAATGCATTCCCAGTCAGTGGTAGTCATGAAAAAAAAGGAAAACCTAGACTAAGAGCCATGTCAAACGTGGATGAAGAGATCTCAGTTGAGGCCAATGAATGAGATGAAGATTCAGCCCCCAGTCACACCATTGCAACTTGTAATGCAATTTGACATTTTCAAATTGCATGACAAGTTGCAGCCTATTGTCGGTAATGGAACTGTTCAAATCAGTGGCACGCCGACTTTGCAGCGCCGCACTGACTTGAAGAAAAAGTCCCTGCACTATTTAAAATTGTGTAATTTCAATTGAAGCTGCACGATTTCAAATTGGGTTTTGTGGTTTTTAGAGTTTGGTTTGGTGTTTTGGTTTTCATAGAGAAAGAACCCCACCCTGCTTTACTCCACCAATGACAGGGACATCAGTTTCAAGTGCCATTTTCTTTTTTCTTAGATTGTGAAAAGTCTCTTGAAGAAAAGCGATTTACCTTTGTGCCTGTTATTTTAGAGCATTTTTTTAATTCATTTTCCTCAGGGTATTCATAATTATATTCATAATAATCAGGCTGGTCCATAGTATAGCAGACTTCGGCATCTAGGGTGCCACGCACAGGCTTTCCATACGTGTAACTAAAAAAAGAAGGTGAGGAAAGTGCTTTGTTAATATGATTTTCTGTGAAATAATCAATGATGAACCATCTTTACTGTCTACACTTTTAGTGTTGGTGGACAGCAAATTGATTTGAATGGGCTGAAATCGCACTGAATCACACAAAAAGTAATGCATTTACTACTTCTAAAAATGCACTGCAACTGGATTGCATGGTACTGCATCGTTTCTACAAAGGAGGAGTGCAGAGGTGGGAAAATAAAAATTCAAGGGAATTGTCATTAGAGTTAGTAGGAATGTGTGTCCATTACATTAGGTCAAAAGCAGTTGCGTCTCCTCCATGGGTGCAATGTGTTCTGGGCACATGGGCCCCAAGGGGTGTGGGGCCCACTGTGCTCTCGCACACTGTACAACAATCTGCTTTATTCCCTCTGCCTGTGCAGTAATCAAGAGCATCAGGAAATTACCTTCTAAGCTCTGTCCATAGCACTGGGTCAAATTGTGTCTGTCCCGCATGGTTCTGCTTGGTACAGGTGGTGTAAAGCCAGCGTTGAGCAGAAAGAGAATCAGTACCGCTGTCCTACCATGCGCACTTTTTTATGAGAGAATAAATACATTTCTGAAAAAACAGAAGCAGTATGCTGCATTTTAACCACATGCCGACCGGCCAACAGTAATTTGACAGTAATTTGACTGCTGGCTGGCAGCTTCCCCAGACACCCAGACAACAGACACCCGATTTTTTATTAGGGAACCAGCAGTCGCTGGCACCCTTCACAACCAGTAAACAACATGGTTGTTAAGGTGCTGGAGGCCCTTCTGATCTGCTATAGATTTTGAGGGGAACCCCCACGCCAAATAAAAAAATGGTGTGGGGGGCCTCCAAAATCCATACCAGATCCTTATTTGAGCATGCAGCCTGGCAAGGGAGGGGACAAGCGAGCGCCCCCTCCTGAACCATACCAGGCCACATGCTCTTAATATGGAGCAGGGGGCCCCCAAAGCACATTGTCCACATGTTGATAGGGACAAGGGCCTTGTCCCCACAACCCTGTCAGGTGGTTGTGGCGGTCTGTGGGCGGGAAGCTTATTGGAATCTGGAATCCCCCTTTAATAAAAAGTCTGCTCCTGCTGTCTGACAGCTCCTCCATCTAACGATTCTTAAATAACATGGGGCCACCCGGTGATGTCACCAGCAGGTGGTCCGACCCAAAGCGACATCATCGACCCAACATGCCCCTTGCCAATGATGTGACAAGGGGGTGGGGTCACTCAGTGACATCAACCCCTACTCATTCATATAGGGGGGCCGGGATCTTGGGATTCCAGATTTTGATAAACCCCCTACTTGCAGACCCCCACAACCACTGGCCAAGTTTTTGGGGAAGAGGCCCTTGTCACCATCAACTTAGAGGCAAGGTGCTTTAGGGGGCTGTCCCAAAGCATCCCCAAATATTTAAGGCATGTGGTCTGGAATGATCTGGGGGGGCTTGTTCCCTCCCTTTCCTAACCTGCCAGACTGCAAGCTTGGATAAGAGACTGGTATGGATTTTGGGTGGGACCCCATTGCATTTTTTTTATTTGTTGTGGGGGTTCCCCATAGAATCCATACCAAACCCAAGGAGCCTGTTATGGATTGGGGGTGGGGGCCCGTCTGACTTTGGTGGCGATTTGACAGACATCTGTGTGGGTTTATGCACAGATGTCTATTCAAATCGCCCCCCAAAGTCGCCAAAAGTAGTACAGGAACTACTTTTGGGAATCGGTGCGGTACCGATTCGGACGTACCATTGCTGGCAATAGACACCGATTTGGCATGCAATGTGACATGTCAAATCACATGCCAAATCAGCCCAATGTGAATGTGGGCTAAATAATATACACTGATTTGGATTATTTTTTACCAAAGAAATGTATTAGACTACGTTTTGGCCTAAATTTATGAAGAAAGATTATTTGTTTGTAAAATTATTAAATAGACACTAAGAAAAATGTATTTTGTTTTTAAATGTTCTGTAGTTTTTGATTCAGATAGCAAAACAAACAAAAAAAATCATTTTTGCATAAAAAACACCAAATAAAAAGCTCTGCCAGTTAAAGTAGCACAGTGCTGAATAGCAAAAAAAAATAGTCTGGTCATCATGAAGGGGATAAAACCCTTCAGAGGTCAAGTAAGTCTGCCTCCTTGTGTTCTCAGCACAGTGAGAGTGAAAAAAATCAGCTGGCCTCAGCTGCCTAAGCGAGTTGAACAAAAAACCTGAGAGATTGCTGTACTAACAGAAATTATGTTAGTGCAGTGATCTCCTCCGCTGTGCAACTCTGTCAGAGCCAAACACAGTGATCAATGCTTGCAGCCATTGGCTGTAAACGCTGATCAAATGCCGGTTGGATGCTAGTTTTTTGTCATGAGACTGGCTTCTCTCGGACAGGCAGCTGTACACACGGGCCGAAAGTTGGACGGTTCCTGCTGAACTGGCTGATTTCAGACAATATATGGCCAGTGTGTACCCAGCTAAACAGTGGAATTACAGTGTGTAGTGCCATCAAATTAACCGCAGCCAGCTATTGAAGTGCAGAACAGGGGCAGAGACTTGGGGGAGGAGGGACAGTGTAGTCAGAGAAATAGTAATTGTAAAGAAGAACTGCAGTCTGCTCACATCATTTGTAATAAAAACATCTTTGCCATTATGAAGCTTCCCTCCAACCGCTTTGCATATTATTTTAACTATACTGTGATTCTGTACTAAGTCTGACTGCGGCCATTTTAACTGTGAGCAGCTGAAGCTGCTGCCTGTTCCTCTTTCTGGATTTACACAGATACACACCTCCAGCTTTGCAGCTCTCACTGGCCCTCTTATGACTCATCCCCAAGGGTCCTGGCAAACTCTCATAGGAATGAGAGCTGAGCATGATGTCATAAGCCTAGGCTTTTTACCAGACAAGAAACAGGAAGTGGGCTGAAGTGGCAGTTTTTTTTTTTTTTACTATTCAAAGTTAAAACAACAAGGGCAGAGGATTATATAGATCTAAAGATGAAAAAAACGATAATGTTTTCTACACAATATGTTGTAGAATGTGCAGCACAAAAATTCCATATTTTCATTTTGTTTCTTGTGTTCACATATAGAATTAGGCATGTGGTGCATCCCATACCAGATTGCATCTATGAGATGGAAAACAAAGATCTTATACATATAAGGGAGCTGCTTTGCATCCACTCCATCTAATTCAGACCGTAAATGGACAGTAAAAGCAGCAGCAGCAAACTGATAGGCTTATCTCTATGCCGCTGCATTTTCCTCTTATCAAAATGCCCTTTTCATTGCAGCACTACTGTCTGCCGCTTGGTGCTGCTTCTCCCACCCCCAGTCTGAGCTCTGCTTTATAGGGACTGCAAGTCAGGTACTTATGCTGATGCATTTAAAAAATACATTTAAGGATATAGTAATGTAGCACTCTCCCGCAGGAGCTGCTGTGAATAGTTCCCCTATTACTGCACAGCCAGACAACAAGTATTTTCCACTCACATCCAGATACTAGAAACAATCTTTGAACTTGGTCTTATTGTTTATTAGGGGTAGTAACTTGGATGGGGTAAAGAGGTTATGGGATGTGCGACTTGACCGAAAACGGTGAATAGGGACAACTTCCTCTCTATGTACAAAAATTCTGGACTGTTTTGCCTCCTGGCCACCAACAGTCTTTAGTGATCAAAAGGAAAGATTCCTTTCCAAAACCGTAATGCTGTCAGGATTTTCCTAAGCCAGCCTGGCAGAGCCCTCCCCCAGACCTGGAGGGCCCTCCATCTTCCACTTGACTCCCTTGCTGGCATGGCTCCCCCATATTTAAGGGCCCCTAGGCACTCCATCTTCCACTTGACTCCCTTGCTGGCATGGCCCCCCCATATTTAAGGACCGACTCAGCCACCCTGCCAGGACATTCTATCTGGGGATTGGCCAAGTTCCCTCGAGTATGCAGATCAGTCCCCCTGGCCTCTGTCCCCTAAATTCTAGAAGTTTCTCCAAACTTCCAGATCCAGGGGGAGGTACCAGAGACCTGCCTCTGTGAGTAATCAGTCCTGACCTGCAGTAAACCCTGACCTAATTCCAGACTCACAAACTAACCATGAGTCATACAGAAATGTGTCTGCAGTAACACTAGTAGCAGTGTTAGTGCTGCCTCACGTTGCGATGAAGAAACAATAATGCTGCCTGAAGAGTTTGGCAGATATTGATGCTTTGCAACTGCCTCCATTCACTTCTATTGAAATGCACCACAAGCGCGCCGTAACTGCACCTATGGCGTTTGCAGTGCATTTAAGGTGCAGTTGCAAAGCATTAAAAGTGATCATTTCACTTTTTTCATTTGTACAAAAAAATAAAAACACATCTCACAAGGTGTTTGAGAAGTGTTACTTGACACAACATAAATGTCTGTACAACACATCCAAAATGCACACAGTCCGCTCAAAATTAGCATGGACGGACATGGCCACACACGACGAACGAACAGTTTGCTGAAACCGTGCGCGATGACGTGAACGGCACGTACGACGGGACGAAAAATACGACGTCCTATACACTGCATTATAACTTTCGGCGTGTAAATCCTTTCTGAGCATGCGCGGAACTTAGTTTGACGAACAAGCCTACACACGGGCGGACTGTTCGCTGAAACAAGGTTTCAACGGACAGTTTTTCGGAAATTCCGTAAAACCTTGTCCATCAAACTGTCCGCTGAAACTGTCCGCTGAAAGCCCACACACGAGCGGACTGTCCGCCCAAACACTGTTCAGCGGACAAAGTTGGGCAAACAGTCCGCGCGTGTGTACGCGGCCTTAGAGTGCATAAATACGCCTTAAGGCTGCTTTCAGATTCTACACCTGTCAGAGAGCTCTAAGATATGGGCCTCCTTCATTGACCTCACGCTCGCTGCAGGTAGTGAAGGATGAGGATGACAGCCTTCGTACTTTAAAAACAAGTCAGCTGTGAAAGCTGTCATATTTCTTAACCACTTCAGCTCCAGAAGATTTTACCCTCTTCGTGGCCATTTTTTTGCTATACCGCACTGCGCTATTTTAACTGGTAATTGCGTGGTCAACCCTGTACCCAACTTGTATTATAATTTTTTACACAAATAGGGTTTTCTTTTGGTGGGATTTGATCACCTCTGGGTTATTTTTTGTGCTATAAACATAAAAAGACAGAACAATACTTTTTACTTTCTGCTATAAAACATATTCAGTAAGAAATAATAAAAAAAAGTAAATTTCTTCATAAATTTTGGCCAAAATGTATTCTGCTACATCCCAACAAGTGTAGCTTGATTGGTTTGCATGGAAGCTATAGCACCTACAAACTATAGTTTTTACAGTATAGTGGATTTTTATTTTATTTTATTTTTTTATACTACTAATGGCAGTGATCAGCAGCTTATAATTGGACTGCAATAGTGTGTTGGACAAACAAACAAACTGACACTGAGCAGGAACCGACTAACTGCCACTGACATCACCAGTGAAGCTAATACAGTGATAATATTATACACTGTCACTGTACTAATGACACTGGCTGGGAAGGGGTTAACATCTAGGGCCATCAAGGGGTTAAAGGTGTGTCTAACAATGTGTAATGTGGCTAAAGTGTGCTGCTTTTACTAATAGATCTCTAAGTTTCTCATCCCTGCTGCAGCAAAACAAACATGAAATGAATGTCAACACAGAGCTCTGGGTTGTGATTGCACACAGCTGATCAGAAAGTCCCGGTCGTGAATCATTGGCTGGGACTTGTTGACAGGCTCCTGCTGTGTACAGTCACAGGACGAGGGCGTGCATGCACGTGCCTGATATCTGGAAATAGGCAGCAATGTACTGGTACGTCCTTTTGTCTACAACGGCCACCCATCCACAGTACATTGCATCCGGGTAGTCGTTAAGTGGTTAAATTAAACAGGTTCCCTCCAACTTCAGTAATAATTACACTGTAAATGATTGGATTGATGTCTGAAGAATAAGGTCATCCCATGTCTGCAGCGACTTTCAGAAGACAAAAAATCTCACCTGCCACAAACCTCCAAGTTAAAAGATTTTTCTGTAAAAACCACATTGGACGGCAAGTTGATGAGAAGTTCAAACCTCTTGAGAACTGCATGGTATGAAAAATAGCAATGAAAACATATTCAATAAATATGGTTTATTTAACCTCCCTGATTGTCTGATTTTTGATGTTCAAAGCGGTACTATTGTTTTGCATGGAAATTTGGCATTTTATATTGTAGGCCTGTTAAATCTGTCCAAACAAGAGTCTAGTAGACATCCTGGGTATGATAAAGTTTGAAACATGAAATCATAAATTATAATATAATAAATAACTATAATTATAAAAATAACATAATAATAATACATTTTATTGACTAATGTAATCAAATCAAAAACACTGAAATTTGCTCAGTCGCAGTACTGTCGCTGTCATCACTTTTAGTGTTTGATGACGAATTTTCACTATCGTTCAATTTTGTAAGTGATTCTTATTTACTATCACTGTTTTCTAGATGGTCAAAAAATGCTTTTGACGTACAGGGAAGCTTTTTGGTTGCCATGGACGTTCCCAAGCTTCCAGGCAGAAAGAACAGTATATATAATATAAAAGTGCATGCAGGGCACTGGACAAAGCAAAGGGACAAACTGGATGTGAAATGATTTAATACAGTAATGAATCTGTATTGTGTTATGTTTTGTGTATTTTTTGGAATTTGCCGCTGGGCTCCACCCACATGCGTTGCGACGCTCGCAGGGAACGGAGCCCCAGAATACAGAGCATAAGGCGCAGGATCCAGCAGAGGACACAGCGGGGGACATCGCAGGATCCTGGGGACAAGGTAAATAACCTGCACAAGGATTCTGCAATGGCTCTGGGTTTACCGCTCTTGGTAATGAAAATTAACCCCAAGCCACACTTAGGATTACCGCTAGGAAAGTTAAAGTGGATGTAAACCTCATGTTTAACAAATACAAATACATACACCATGGGTTAAGCCCTTTCTTTAAAAATCAAAAGCACATTAGTTGTACCCGCATTTTTTCATCCCTGTGCCTGTCACAGCCCTCTGAAAATCACTGGTCCATGGGTGTGTCTACGGGCCGGAGCTTGGTTGGCGGAGTCCTGACATCACAGGACTCCTTTCCCATCTGTACAGTCCCCCTTTCCCCTGGAAATCACACTAGTTCCGCTTGAATGCCAAACTGAAGTCTGTGAAATCAGTTATCCTTACACACACAGGGCAGAATTTGAGGCGCAGGGGATTCAGACTTTCATAGCAGGAGGGAGCCGTGCAAATGTCATGAATCAGTTCACGGACACTGTGGACACTTATCTGGAGGAGGAGGGGGAGAGATACTTTCACTGTCATCATTATTAACATAACAGACTCACACAGATTTAACAGTTGCCAGGAAGAGCGCTGAGCAAGAGGATACAATTAACCCCTTAATGCAGGGGTGTCCAAACTTTTTTCAAAGCGGGCCAGATTTGTTCAAGTGAACATGCATGAGGGCCGACCATTTTGCTTGACATTCTTTGAAACATTAAAATTCGGTCTAAGTGTTCATTCGAGCACTAATACACTGCCCAACAAGAATTCTCTTGCCCTTGTGGCTGTGTGTGGTGAAGAGATGAGCTTGGGCTTGTTATTTGGATATTCCGTATTTATCGGCTTATAACACGTGCATTCACTTTAAGATAGAAGTTTCAGACAAAAATCTTAAATTTTAAATAAAGAACTGTGAAGCAAAATAAGGGTCGGTGCCCATAGATGCAGTCTAATCTGTGCCCATCTGCAGCCTCACCATTGACATGAATGCAGCACCCCCGTTGCCATGAATTCAGCACCCCCGTTGCCATGAATGCAAACTCTCCATTGCCATCAGTGCAGCCTGATTCATGCCCATCTGCAGCCTTGGAGGAGACAGGGTGGGGGAGGGATGAGCGCCAACAGATTACATACAGGAGAACCCCCTGTTTTCTTGGCGGCCTCTTTAATAGAAAGTCCCGCCTCCTATGATGGACAGAACAGTCATCCAATGGCAGCACAGGAGACGGGACTTCCTTTTACGCAGTGTAAACAGGAAAGTCCTCCCTCCAAGGCAGCCAGCATATATATCTTTTGTGGCCCCCGGGACATGGATTTGTTGGGGGCAACAAAAGATATATATGTCAAAATTACCAGGCAGGCCATCCGAAACCGCAATGCAGGCCGCGATTAGCCTGTGGGCTGGACTTTGGACATGCCTGCCTTAATGCTTGGACACTTTTACTGTGTAACTACTAATTCAAATTAGGGCATTACAGTAAAGTACCCAGCCATTGAAGGGTTAATTGCAGTGGGGGATTTTAACCCCCCCCCCCCCACTGTGGTCTGCTAGTTGGTCTGGCTCTAGGTGGGCAGCAGGTGCCGCTCCTCCCTTCCCTCTAGGTGTCCAATAGGATTACCTGTCCTTTCAGCCTATTGGGTTACGGGTCTTGAAACCCGCTTCCTGATTGGCCGAGGCGGAGGATCAGTGTTATAATAGCGAATATTCATTTTCTGTTGTAACACACCTGGGTGGGCTTTCCCTGTGCCTCAAGCCCACCCTCTTTTGAAGCTCTAATCAGGTACTTAAAAAAAAAAATCACCCTGCCATTGTAATTCATGCATCCAGCAAGGGGCCTGACTCATGGATGGGGAGGCGGTGCCCATGTGCCCTTAATGGACAGGTTGCCCCTTGTTAAATGTATCCTCCTGCTCAGCTCTCTCCCTGGCAGCTGTGGGGTTCAATATGTGTGAAGCTGTTCCGCTCTGTTGATAATTCTGACAGTTCACACTGGTACAACAAACGCTTCAACATTGGGAGCTCATGTCGCATGATGTGTGAAAAATCAATATTTCCCTATGAGAGCCGTCTTAACTGGTCTGACACAAGTCGGTCCGACTTTAAAAATGCTCCCTGCACTACTTTGGTCCGACTTTGATCCTATTTCAGCCCATTGAATACAGTATCACTGAAGTTGGATAAAAGTCGGATCGCCCTCTTAATTGATCCGACTTTGGCATGCAACTTGTGCTCTGATGATCTTGGGCATAATGGGGCGGTGACGTCATAAGGGGGGGGGGCCCTGGATGATTTCACCCGGTGACCCTGCCCCATGCCAATATCAGTAATGGCACACCGCCCACCCAGCATTAGAGCAGGGGAGAACATTATGTCAACATCAGAAGAAGAACAGAGGGAGAAGGCAGTGGAGAAGACCCGGCAGAGGCAGAAGACAGTGGACAGAGGGAGAAGAACTGGAGAGGGCTAGAAGACATCAGTGGAGAGGACCCGGACAGGAGAGAAGAACCGGCAGAGGCAGAAGTCATTCGCGGAGGAGGTAGAAGAGCCAGAGAGGGGAGAAGAAATAATTAGTGACAGCAGAGCTGCCTTAATAAATTACTTTAAAAACCCATGTACTGTGTTTTTTTGCCATTTTTTTTTTTTTTTAGGTGAATGGGTAGGGGTACAATGTACCCTATACTCATTCACATAGCGTGGGGGGCTGGGATCTAGGAGTCCCCTTGTTAAAGGGGGTTTCCAGATTCCGATAAGCCCCCCACCCGCAGCCCCCAACAACCAATGGCCAGGGTTGTTGGGAAGAGGCCCATGTCCTTCTCAAGAGGGGACAAGGTGCTTTTGGGTGGGTGGGCGCAAGCCCTTCCTGCCCCAAAGCATCCACCCCTGATGTTGAGGGCATGTGGCCTAGTAAGGTTCAGGAGGGAGGGGGCGCTCACTCGTCCCCACCCCCTTCCCTGATCTGCCAGGCTGCGTTCTCAGATAAGGGTCTGGTATGGATTTTGGGAGGGACTCCATGTAGTTTTTTTGGTGTGGGGGTTCCCCTTAAAAACCATACCAGACCGAAGGGCCTAGTATTCTCTTGGAGGGGGAAACCATGCCATTTTTTTTTATTTGGCGTGGAGTTCACCCCAAAGATTCTTACAAGACACAAAGTGCCTGCATTGTCGGGATCAAAGTCGAATCCCCGTTCATTGAAGTCGGACTTCAAGTCGCAGGGCAAAGTCGGATCCACAGTCGTACGGCTATTGTGCCGTATCAGTGTGGACCTGGTCTGAAAGCATCTCTCCCCCCTCCTCCTCCGTTAGCAGAGATAAGCACAGATAAGTGTTAGCTGTGTGCTGATTCATGACATTTGCTCAGATTTCGCTTCACGTCCTCCTGCTACATGTGGCTGGGGGTACAATGACATCACTCCTGTGCATGCACGTGGGAGCCGCCGATTACGGCATGGGCTCCGAAGGTCTGGTACTGTATACCGGACCTTCAGAGCACATACATCGTAATGTCACAGGCTGCATGCACTCTGAATATCTCCTAAACGGTGCAAGTTTAGGAGAGATTCACAGTACCTACAGGTAAGCCTTAGTATAGGCTTGCCTGTAGGTACAAGTGGTAGTACACAGTTTACTAGCACTTTAAATGCAAGGTCATATATTTAATACAATGTCGTAGTTTTATATCTTCAATTTTTAATATTAAATATTAAGAAAACATGGCTGGAGTAGGAGAACTAATGTAATCATGTCCTGTTTAATTATGCTGAGAGGAGCAATGATGATATGCAAGGTTATGTATGGGATTGGCCATTTTATGTCTGTATAGAGAGAAGTGCTACTATAACTATGTGTAGTGGTCAGGTCATGTTGGGATGTACAGTCTTGTCTGAGTGTGGAAGATTATTATGAATTTTGAATGCAACTCACCATATTCAGCCACAAAAAAGTATTTGCTATATTCACCATCTATGTACATTCTGTATTGCCCAAGTTTTAGTTCTTTTGACAAAGGAAAAGTAAAATCAGCAAATCCGTGATCGGGAGTGACATCAAGCCACTGTCCAATGCAGTTATAATTTGGATCCTGTGAAAAACAGATGACATGTTTGAAGAGGTTTAACCCTTTCGGTGCCAGTGCCGTTTTGCCATTTCTTGCACACATGCTTAAAAAACATGTTTTGCACACAGCCCTGAAGATTACATAAAACCCACCAAATATTATATATTTTCTGAAAACAGGCACCCTAAAATATAAAATAGTTTTCAATTTTTTTTTTTATTGTTATTGTAAAACTTATCACAAAGTATACTTAGATGCAAAAAAAAAAAAAAAAAAAAGTATAAATCCAAAAATTGTCCGTTCCAGGTGATAACAGAGTTCCAATTTTATGTCACACAATATTACCACAGAGGTCTAGGTAACGCTTAAATATACACTTCACCCCTGAAGAATTTACCCCCTTCCTGACAGGCCATTTTATTGCGATAGGGCACTGCGTTTAACTGACAATTCCGCAGTTGTGCAATGTAGTGCCCAAACAAAATGTATGCCCTTATTTTCTCACAAATAGAGTTTACTTTTGGTGGTATTTGATCAACTCTGTTTTTTTTTTTGTTTTTTGCGCTATAAACAAAAGAAGAGTGACAATTTTGAACAAAGCACAATATTTATTTTTTGCTATAATAAATATCCCAATAGCCCAAGTTTTTCTACATATTTTTGGTAAAAAAATAAAAAAATTGCAAGCGGCGTATCTTGATTGGTTTGCGCAAAAGTTATAGCGTCTACAAAATACTGTATAGATTTATGGCATTTTTATTTTTTTACTAGGAATAGCGGTGATCAGCGATTTTTATCGGGACTGTGACATTGTAACCGACAGATCGGACGCTTTTTTAGGACCATTGACATTTATACAGCGTATACAGCGATTAAAACTAAAAATAATATATACTGATTCTGAACAAATCCCATTGGGCTGGAGTGTATTTCTCCCATGGTTTAGAGAAGCAGGATCTCCTATTCTATGGATAGGACCCACTGATATTGGGGTACTTTGACGCAGTAAGTGGGCTTAAGCACCATATAGCCATATGGTGTGACTAAATCCCCATATTTTTTTTAAATGTTCAGATGTTTTATATAGCCTTGCAGGAGGTAAATGCCATTTTTGCATGTGTGTGCTGTAATATAATTTGTTCAGAGCAAAAAATAGCGGCTGATAACTGTAAAAATGTCACTGGCAGGGAAGGGGTTCACACTAGGGGGCGATCAAGGGGTTAAATGTGTTCCCTAGGTGTGTTTCTAACTGTGAGGGGATGAAAGGGACTAGAGGAGGAGCCAGATCGTTATTTCTACTTAATAGGAACAGACAATCTGTTTAACTTCTCCTATCAGAACAGGGATTTGTGTGTTTACACACACAAATCCCCGTTCCTGCTCTTGTGCCCAAGATTGCGCCCATCGGGTCCCCCGCCATGCAGTGCACCTGCTATGGCTCTTAAAGGAGCTGTTGTACATATACAGTGATTCATGCAGGAGAGCCACCCTACTGCCGTATATGTACAGGAGCCGGTGGGGAAGTGGTTAAGAAAAAAAAACACTAAAGTTCATTTTTAGGCACACAAACGTATTAAATTACCCAATTTTGGAGTAAAATTGAAATGATGAAGTTGCACACACTAAATAGATACCCAACATGTGAAACCGTAAATCTGCATGGGCCTGTGAAATGACAAATTCAGTACCCTATATTTTCCATAGATGACACTTTAAAAGCCCCCTATAAGTCATCAGTTTAGTCTTACTGAGTAGGTCTGGTTCCTTTAAATACTGCTCTCACTCCAGTGTGCATGGCAATATGTAACATGTTATCATGTGTAGGTGCCCCGATGCATGCTTTTATGTTTGTATGTGTGAGTGGGCAGGCCTCAGAATTTTGTTGGGGGGGATTTTATGTGATTGGGTGTAACTTAAATTTTTTACTATTACAGGGGGCATGTGCCCCATGCGCCACATAAACAGGGGTGCCGCCAGGCTCATCGGATCTCCTCCCCCTGCAGCTTCACTGGGACCCGATCTTCTCCACAGGTGCTAGAGCTGCAACAAAGATCAGGCACAACTTCCTTGAGCATGTGGTGCAGATAGAATACTGAATGCACGCACAGTGGACAGTCAGCAATTTCCCCAGCCCCACCTCACTTTGCATAATTTCTGCCTCTTCTAGAACCCTGGGGGGACAGCGCCCCTATTGGCCGATGGGGAGTCACGTGGACAAAGTGGCAGGAAGTTTGTTTGGTTTCCTTGGCGAGTCAAGTGTACTGTCAAGTGTCCTGGCTGCGTGAGGATAGGAGCCCTACATAGGAGGAGCACAGCACTAGACCATTTACTTATCGTGTCACACTTTCATGTTTCAGTGCATTGTGTGTTCATCAACCTGCACTGGATATCTTTGGAAAAAGGACATGGCTCCATTGTTATTAAAGACTTAGCAATATCCTCAGTGTTCTAATGCTGACACCAGCCACTGCCCTACAGACACCGGCCACTGCCCTACAGACACCGACCACTGCCCTACAGACAACGGCCACTGCCCTACTGATACCATCCACCATCAGGGTAGGCTAAGTTTTTTTTAGTTAAACTTTTACAGGGACATTCGTTCACCTATTTGATTACTTATCTAAGCATTTTTTGGGGTAAAGAAAGCATGTGTTATTGTTAACCATACACCTATATGGAGTGCTATGCATTACTCTCATTTGGGTACCCAAAGTTGTCCCCTGTCAACTATAGTGTATACTACAAAAAAAAATTCTGTGCATTTTTGGTTTGGGCTTGAAGAAAAGGTGGCTCCCCTAGCCACAGTGGCAGAAGAAATGAGGCAATTTCAAGTGTCACTGCAGAGGATTAGCAGGAGTGCCGCCGGGAAGGTAGAAGAGCGCACAGAAGCAGGCCTTATTAAAGACTGCTTCGTGGCTCAGTTCTTTTTTGCCAGCAGCACCAATCCTAATCTACTATAGAAGTGAGTTTTGAAATCTCCTTTCTTGTACAGCACTTTAGGAGGAGATTTCAATCCTCCCTTTCATAGTGAATTAGGAGGGGTACCACTGGGAAAGAAGACGTGAGCCAAGAAGCAGTTTTTAATAAGGCCTGCTTCTGTGCACTCTTCTTGCTTCCCAGTGGCACCCCTTCTAATCCTCTGCAGAGGTGAGACTTGAAATTTCCTCATAAAGTGCTGCTGCTTTCTTCTGGCACTGTGGCTAGGGTAACCACCTTTCCTTCAAGACTAACCCGAACACTTTAGCGATGCACAAAATTATTTTAGTGTTTTAAATCACCTCATTCAAACTTGATCTACGCTGGGATTGTGTAGGCCTTCATGCTACATGTGCAGCAGGTCACTATTACCAAAACTTTGAAATTACTAATATATCTATTTCTACCACACTATGGCTTATTTATTACAATTGAACTTCTCTCTCGGCAGGGATCTGTGTAGATAGATAACTTCCCTCTGGGGTGGGGCTGTGCCAAGCTAAATCTTTGCCTCGGGTGAAATAATGTCTATCTTCACCACTGCATCCAGGGTCTAAAAGACCCTGCATATCTCCCCTGTGCTCCACTGCAGATCGCATTGCATTACATTCTTTTCGACCAAGCTATCTGAGCACACAGAGAGGTGGACCAAACATGTCACTTTCCGGGTCGGCAACAAGGAGGGGAGGAGAGTGGATGTGAGGCCGCTCTTCTCCCCTCTATCCAGTGGCACCCGCTATGCCGGTCCCAGGTCTGCAGATGGGCAAGAGGATACGTGGCAGGAGTGCCATTACTGGGGGTATTTGGATGCAATAAAGTCACAGCGCAGCCATCCTAATGCTTCCATTTGACAGGCAGCAGTCTGCTTGTCAGATTTACACACAATCCCGGCAGCGGTAGCCACTAAGAATGTGTGTAAAACCCCCAGCTGTCAGGTCTGTACAATGCAGAAAAAGATGAGATATTCAACAGTATGAAAGTTTGACATTAAGACCCCTTTCACACTGGGGCACGGACCCCGTTAGCAGTAAATTGTCACTAGTTTTAGCGGTGCCTTACCGCTGTTTAAGCGGCATTTTTCGTCCACTAGCGGGGCGCTTTTAACTCCCGCACACTGGGAGGCATGAGAGGCGTTTTTCAGGCGCTTTACAGGCGCTATTTTTAGCTTTAAGACACCTGAAAACTGGCTTTAGTGTGAAAAGTATCTAAATGTATTTTTGATAGAAAACAAGGTATTATTATGGTAGACAGGAAGAAAAAATATATTTTCAGATTCATCCACACTGAATGCTATGAGGTCCCATCACCCATTAACTTGAGAACTACAAAAAGCTAGTTGGTGATTTAACTCACTAGGATGTACCCTGTAAAAATGACCAAATCTGTATAAAGCAGCCCTTTACTTTGGCATAGTAGATGCTTTTCCAACTGACTAAATAAAAAAATGATTATTCCATAGTAGCATTTGTAAAATACAAACAGTTTACTTTTTATTGGATAGTGCTTACCCGTATCGCTACAATTTCACGCTGAAAAGAAATAAACAGAAGAAAAGCATGAAGGTTACCACAATTCATGGTTATCACATATGTATATTTGTAATTTACGTTCTGCAAACAAACTTTTTTAAAATACAGTATGGAATATATTTTAGGAGTCACCCAAAAAAAAGAACATTCCAATGTTGATCATGGGAAGTGATAACGCATTCAAAATAATATTATATTTTATTATCATCACAAATTTAGAAATTCACAAAAAAAAAAGTATTACATTTCAGCTTTTATCTCAGTTTTTTTCTTGTTTTTTTTAATAACTAGTTTTATTTCTAGCATACCATTTGGAAGAAGAGCAATATTATTAACCATACATCTGACCATTTGAGGTTTTGTACTTGTATATTTAGTGGAATAAACAAGGCTTAAACTGAATATGTGGTCACAAAATATACAAATTTCCTATAATACATTACTACTATGTGACAGCTTTACAGTGCCTTGAAAAAGTATTCATGCCCCTTGAAATGTTCCACATTTTGTTACAAACAAAAACATAAATGTATTTTAATGGGATTTTATATGATAGACCAACACAAAGTGGCGCATAATTGTGAAGTGGAAGGAAAATGATAAATGGTTTTCACTTTTTTTTTTACACATAAATATCTGAAAAGTGTGGTGTTTTTTTGTATTCAGCCCCCTTTACTCTGATACCCCTAACTAAATCTAGTGGAACAAATTGTTTTCGGAAGTCACCTAATTAGTAAATAGAGTCCATCTGTGTGTAATTTAATCTCAGTATAAATACAGCTGTTCTATGAAGCCCTCAGAGATTTGTCAGAGAACCATAGTGAACAAACAGCAACTTGAAGGCCAAGGGACACACCAGATAGGTCAGGGATAAAGATGTGAAAAGTTTAAAGCAGGGTTAGGTTATTAAAAAAATATCCCAAGCTTTGAAAATCTCACAGAGCACTGTTCAATCTATCAACCGAAAATGAAAAGAGAATAGCACAACTACAAACCTACCAAGACATGGCTGTCCACCTAAACTGACAGGCCAGGCAAGGAGAGCATTCATCAGAGAAGCAGCCAAGTGGCCCATGGTAACTCTGAAGAAGCTAGCAGAGATCCACAGCTCAGGTGGGAGAATCTGTCCACAATACAACTATTAATAGTGTACTCCACAAAGCTGGCCTTTATGGAAGATTGTCAAGAAGAAAGCCATTGTTGAAAGAAAGCCAAAAGAAGTCCTGTTTGCAGTTTCTGAGGGACACAGCAAACATGTGGAAGAAGGTGCTCTGGTCAGATGAGACCAAAATTTAACTTTTTGGCCAAAGCAAAAATGGTATGTGTGGCAGAAAACTAACTCTGCACATCACCCTGAACACACCATCCCCACTGTGAAACATGGTGGTGGCAGCATCATGTTGTGGGGATACTTTTCTTCAGCAGGGACAGGGAACCTGGTTAGAGTTGATGGAAAGATGGATGGAGCCAAATACAGGGCACTCTTAAAGAAAACCTGTTAGAGTTTGCAAACGACTTGAGACTGGGGCAGAGGTTCACCTTCCAGCAGGATAATAACCCTAAACACACAGCCAGAGCTACAATGGAATGGTTTTGATCAAAGCATATTCATGTGTTAGAATGGCCCAGTCAAAGTCCATACCTGAGTCCAATTGAGAATCTGTGGCAAGACTTGAAAATTGCTCTTCACAAACGCTAAATCTGACAGAGCTTGATCTACTGTATGTTGCAAAGAAGAATGGGCAAAAACTCTCTAGATTTTCAAAACTGGTAGAGACACCCCCAAAAAGACTTTCAGCTGTAATTGCAGCGAAAGGTGGTTTTAAAAAGTATTGACTCAGGGGTGCTGAATACAAATGCATGCCACACTTTTCACATATTTATTTGTAAAAAATGTTGAAAACCATTTATAATTCTCTTGGTCTATCACATAAAATCCCAATAAAGTACATTAACGTTTTTAGTTGTAACATGACAAAATGTGGAAAATTTCAAGGGGGTATGAATACTTTTTCAAGGCACTGTATATCAGAGTGATATATAGAAATACAAAATACAAGAATGTTCTTTGTTTGGGTCTATGCCTCCTCAACGTATACAATCAAAAGCCTTTGTACCGCTTGCCGACTGCGTGCCGTCGTTTGACGGCGGCAGTATGGCACTATGGCACTCCTGTGTGGCTTGTCATAGCTGTACAACGATGCTTTAAGGAGTATAGGGGGTGCGCACATGGCCGGCAGCCGCGATCACTGCCGGCTACCTGCGTTTGTTTCTGAGAAGGACAGAATGGAGATGAACAGACACATCTCCATTCTGTCAGGGGAGTAGAGACAGATCGTCTGCTTCTAGTACTACTCTAGTACGTGGCACCATCCCTTTGAAGTTCGTCCTCCCTCCTCCTTCCTTCGCCACCGGACCAGGTAGTAAGCACAGTGCGCTTTGCGCATGCACAGTTGGGTACCTGTGATGAATGGCAGTGGCAGCACCCGAGATCTGAAAATTGTCTAGGGTGCCGACAAGTCAGCTACAGTATTTGTAGTTTTCTTTTTTTCCTCTAGGCGGAGCTCCTGTTTAAGACAAAGGATTCAGATTAATACATCTGTCCCCTGTAAACTGTTTCTCTTTAAGATAACAAAGAGTGAAAGCACTGATCTTTAACATGACCCACTACAGAAAATATAAAACATCCTATCTCTTTGTACATCCTATCTCTGTCTTTTCTGATTCCCTTCACCTGACAAACTCTTCACACTAGTTCATTGACCAAGTCAAGGTGAACATGATCAGAAAAGTAGACAGATATTAAGTAGCAGGGTCTTCTGTACCTACTGGAGTAGATCAGTTTTAGGATCTAAAGTGCAGATTATGCAAATGACATGCAACAGTTTATTGCACAAGGTGTAAAGTCCATTCCATGTAAAGTGTCAGAGAGGTGAACATGAGCTTGTATTCACATTTGTATACAGCCTGAATGCATGCAAAATCATGTCATTCTGTGCACGTTCACAAAGCACGCAAAAAACACATGGCGCTCTTTATTGTTAATAGCACCCCAAACGTGGCAAGCAAGATAACAAATCATGCAGTTAAAAAATGTGTAAAGCTCAAAAAGATACTTGAACTTCTTTGCCACAATTGCATGTGCTGCCCATGTCAGCCAATTAAAATGAACATGGGAAAGCACACATACTATATGTATAGCCAGTTTCCGGCTACTGCAAGTTGAATACAGAAGACATAATCCTGTCCTTGAGACCACAGATCAACTAGTTACCCTCTAGTGCTTGCACTCTGGCCATTACCTCACTTACTGACTATAGAGCAGGGGAGTGCCTCTTCCTGGGACAGAGCAGATGACATTAGGACTTGTAGTCCTGCAGTCAAATATCCCTGTATTTCTGAATCCCTTCTAGACTACATACCCCAGAAGAACTACCAGCAAAAAGGACTGTGGGAGAGGCTATATATTAAACTGCTACTGGCAGGCTTGCTCTCTTTCTGAAATCCTATTCAGAGCAGTGGGACCACTGTCCTGCCCACTGTAATAGTGCACTGTTGCGGCTTTGCCTACCACAGCCATGCTTCCAATGGTGGATCTGCATCGCTGGGCACTGTTTGGGAAGCTAAGCATTGTTCCTGTTCGGCAGCTGGAAAGCAGTATTGTGGGTGTTGACCCAGACCACTGACTTCACTACTCAGCCGGTTGACATCTATTCTTCCACTCAACTGGATTGCAGAGCTAAAACATTTTGTGAAGATACTGTCAGCACTTAAAATCTAAACTGCCCACATACCTTTATTTGTGTATGAACTTGCCCAAGGAAGGGGGATTACACTTGCTGAGACACAATGAGCCTAGGTACAAACCAAATGTAACATAATGGGATAAAAATCCCACCACCCTTGCCCCTCACTCCATTAAATAAAAACATTTACAACCATTAGGTTGGAAAGGGCAAGGCCACAGCTTTATTTAAATTCCAACACATAACATGTGAACACTTTAAACCAGTGCCAGTCACAGTTGCACTGTGAGAATGCAATTCCAAAGGGGTCGTGTCCTTACAATAAGTGCTGGACAGACCGCCTACTTCAAATTTTCCATCAAGGGCATAGCCTATTACAGCAACTTTAAATTCTGGCAAGGTCAAGAAACCACAGCAAGCTGTGACATAACCATAAGGGAAAAGGTGCCAGAGGGTGGGCAGCTCTTCCATCCACTTCTTCAAAAGACCCAGAATTCCCTGGGGGCAATCATTTACTGAGCTCAGGCCTAGCCCATCCCCCATATTTCCACCAATCCTTGGTGACCATCAACCACCTTGTCCGGCACCTGGCCATGCTCCCATCACTCAAGGTTCTCTTTCCCGATAGGGGATAAAGATTACTTCACTGTATGAAAGCAAGAGTGCTCGCACAATGGTCCAGAGGGACCTTCCTGCTAAATCGCTCTTCCTAAACCAGTGTTTCATTTCTTCAGAATCTCTTCCGTTTTTTTGGTACATTTGTCTGCTTTTTTCTTACTCTGTATATTCATAGTCAGATATACAGTACATTTAGATTTGCCTGTTCATGATTGCTTTACTCAATCTGTTTATTTGGCATCCTATTCAAACTATCCTTTGAGGCTGTTCCAGGAATTTGTTAACTGTCATTTTGAACCTATTGCTTAACCTCTGTTAATACAGAATCTGCAGTGCTAAATCTAAATAGTGTTTGCTAATAATTTAAAGGGGTGTTCAATATATCAGAACCTAGAGCTTTAGAAAAGCTGAGGAGTTTACAGGGTCAAGGCTGCACAAGAGGGAAAGCATCATCCAGCGGCTCCTACAAGGATAACCCTACATATGCATGATGTGCTACAGTAGTGTGAATGGGGCTAATAATGGCTGTGAATTAAAACTTTGAGCCCCAGTCCCGAAGTACCTAGGTTTCTATACTGTATACTGAACACCAATGTAACATTTTCCTATGAACTCATCAGTTACAGTCCTCACCTTTCTGTTTGAAGCTCGGAAATGCTGATCCACACACAACATATGGAATTTCACTAAAAATAATGAAATGCATGTCAGCAATATATATTATATTCATGATCCTATGAATAGTGGAAAAAATATATTGTTAACGCAAACAAATTATAGGATAAGAGTAGCACTGGCAAATTACCATCGTCCACTGCAAACTGTATAAAATTCAGTTAGTTATAATATCAGAAAAAGGTATTGCTGATCCTTTAAATAAGCACTCAATGGTAACAATAGTAAAAACATTGACAAAAAAAAAAAAAAAAAAGAAGTGACAACTAGGGATGAGCCGAACACCCCCAGGTTCGGTTCGCACCAGAACTTTCGAACAGACCCCAAATTCGAACGAACTTTAGAACCCAATTGAAGTCTATGGGACTCGAACGTTCGAAATTAAAAGTGCTAATTTTAACGGCTAATATGCAAGATACTGTCCTAAAAAGGGTTTGGGGACCTGGCTCCTGCCCCAGGGGACATGGGTCAATGCCTAAAATGTTTTTTTTAAAATGGCCGTTTTGGCGGGAGCACTGATTTTAATGATGATTAAAGTAAAAAAAAAAGTGAAATATTCCTTTAAATATGGTGCCTGGGGGGTGTCTGTAGTATGCCTGTGAAGTCAAAAAAACTATTTTTAAGCTGTTTGGAAAACATAGGGGAGGGTTATCACCCCTGTATAATTTGTTTTGTCGTACATCTTTTTTCATCTCACTTGCTGTTGTGTCCTTCCGTTTGCAAGTAGGAGATGTTTGTAAGTTGGATGTTTGAAAGTAGGGGCCTGCCCTATATGCTCTGCAGAAATGGCGGAACAAGGTGTTGGTTTTGCCACAACATTGTAAGCCCTCAAAGTGACTCTTGCTGGGCGCTGGAGCGCCCTGCTGTGAATGATTATATCAAGAATTGTAATTACATGCCATTGTTGAACAGTGGTAGAAAAATTTACCTTTGGTGGTTGTGGTGCTGGTGCCACAACACTATAAGTCCTCACAGTTACTCTGGGTGGGCACAGGAACGGGCCCTCCTGTGAATTATTATATCAAGAATTGTAATTATATGTCCCTGTTAAACAGGGGCAGAAAAATTGGGCCTTAGGCACTGGTGCTGGTGCCACCACACTGCAACCTCTCCCATATACTCTAGTTTTATTGCAGGAATTAGCCCTGCTGCAAAGCATTGCATCAAAAATTGTAATTAAATGCCCCTGTTGAACAGGGGCAGAAAAATTGGGCTTTAGGCACTGGTGCTGGTGCCACCACACTGCAACCTCTCCCATATACTCTAGTTTTATTGCAGGAATTAGCCCTGCTGCAAAGCATTGCATCAAAAATTGTAATTAAATGCCCCTGTTGAACAGGGGCAGAAAAATTGGGCTTTAGGCACTGGTGCCACCACACTGCAACCTCTCCCATATACTCTAGTTTTATTGAAGGAATTAGCCCTGCTACAAAGCATTGCATCAAAAATTGTACTTAAACGCCCCTGTTAAACAGGGGCAGAAAAATTGGGCCTTGGGCATCACCCAGAACCAGAAATGTTCTTCCAACATATCAGCGGAGGAGGAAGAGGATAGACAATCAACATAATAGGACAGTTACTCAGCATCAGCATAGGCAGTCTTGAAGGGATGTGATATTTCCAAAAAAAATATTCGGTTACATCAGCTTCAGGTGCTTGGTAGCTGTGGGTGATCCAAGACTGATTCATCTTGATGAAGGTCAGTCGATCAACTGATTCGGCGGACAGGCGCACCCTGTGATCGGTAACAAAGCCACCAGCAGCACTGAAGGTGCGTTCCGAAAGAACGCTGGATGCAGAACAGGCCAGTAGCTCAATTGCATACTGTGCAAGCTCTGGCCAGTGACCCACCCTCAAGACCCAGTAAGCCAGAGGATTTTCGGTGGGAAAGGTGTCCAAGTCTGACCTTGCCCCTAGGTATTCCTGCACCATGTAAATCAGACGCTGGCGATGGTTGCTGGAACCGATCATACCTTGGGGCTGCGGACTAAAAAATTGTCTGAAAGCATCAGTCAGACGGCCACCTTCTCCACCGCTCCTTCTGACCGATGCCTCAGCAACACGTTGTCCAGGAGTTTGTAACCTCCCAGTCTCTGGGAACGCGTTGCACAGACCTTTCTGCAAGGCCTCCCGGAGATGTCTCATCCTCTGCTCCCTCTGCGATGGCAAGATAAGGTCGGCAACCTTACCCTTGTACCGTGGATCAAGGAGAGTGGCCAGCCAGTAATGGTCCCTCTCCTTGATCCGAAGAATACGAGGATCCTTCCGCAGGCTTTGCAGGATCAGGGAGGCATTCGGTCCGGAGTCCTCTGGGTCACTAAGGGCAACATGATCCGCAGCTACCTCCTCCCAGCCACGTACAAGTCCACGTGTTTCTTGGGACTGTAAATCATCCCTACAAGACTGCTGCTGCTGATGCTGAGTGCCAGCCTCCACCTCCATGCTGACACAATCATCCTCCTCCTCTTCCTCCTCCTCATCCTCTTCCTGTGTGATGGGTGTCACAGCAGGAACACTGTCTGGATAAAGGGGGCCTTGAGAGGCAAGGAAGTCCTCCTCTTCCTGCCTCTGTTCTGCCTCAAGTGCCCTGTCCATTATTCCACTCAGCGTATGCTCCAAGAGGTGGACAAGAGGTACAGTGGCACTGATGCATGCACTGTCACTCCTCACCATCCTTGTGGCCTCCTCAAACGGTGACAGGACAGTGCATGCATCCCTGATCATGCCCCACTGGCGTGGTGAGAAAAAACCGAGCTCCCCTGACCCTGACCTGGTGCTGTAGTCGCACAGGTACTCATTGATGGCCCTCTGCTGCGTGTGCAGCCGCTGCAGTATGGCCAACGTTGAGTTCCACCTGGTGGGCATGTCACATATAAGGCGGTTCTTGGGCAGGTTCAACTCCTTTTGGAGCTTAGCCAGCCGAGCACAGGCATTAAATGATCGGCGGAAATGCACACAGACTTTCCTGGCCTGCTTCAGGACATCCTGTAAGCCGGGGTACCTGCCCAAGAACCGCTGCACCACCAGGTTAAGGACGTGAGCTACACAGGGCACATGGGTCAGTTGTCCCTGTCGGAGGGTGGAGAGGAGGTTGGTGCCATTGTCACAAACCACCATTCCTGGCTTAAGCTGGCGTGGCATCAACCACCTCTCGGCCTGCCCCTGCAGAGCTGACAAAACATCCGCCCCAGTGTGGCTCCTGTCCCCCAAACAAACCAGCGCAAGCACGGCATGGCATTGTTTTGCCTGCGTACTTGCGTAGCCCCTGAAACGCCTACGGAGCACTGCTGGTTCTGAGGACAGAGTACTGGAAGAGGCCATGGAGGAAGAAGAAGAGGAGGGGGTGGAGGAGAGAGGTGTGTCACAACCAATAGTAGCATTTTGGAGGCGTGGTGGCGGAACAACCTCCAACACTACTGCACCTTGTCCTGCATCCTTCCCAGCTGCCAGAAGAGTGACCCAATGGGCCGTGAAAGACAGGTAACGCCCCTGTCCATGCCTGCTGGACCATGAGTCAGCGGTAATATGCACCTTACTGCTGACAGCACTGTCCTGCAAGGCAAGGACATTGCCTTCCACATGCCAGTAGAGAGCCGGAATCGCCTTCCGTGAGAAAAAGTGGCGTTTGGGGACCTGCCACTGAGGAACCGCACATTGTACAAACTCACGGAAGGGGGCCGAGTCTACCAACTGAAAAGGCAGCAGTTGAAGTGCTAGCAATTTAGCCAAGCTAGCATTCAACCGCTGGGCATGTGGATGGCTGGGAGTGAACTTCTTTCGCCGCTCCAGCAGCTGGGGCAGGGACATTTGCCTGCTACAATCGGACGTGGATGTACTGCTAGCAGAGTGCCCGGAAGCACTTGGCTCTGACACACCTAATTCTACACCTTCATTCCTCTCAGAGCAGGTTTCAGAGAGGACTGAAGGTCTAGTGGGGTTGGAGATGCCAGCTGATGAGGAGCAAGGAGAGGTCCGCTTTGTTCTTTGGTGTGGGTCTTTGAGGTACGCTTGCCAACGAGCTGCATGGCAGGTCAACATATGTCTGGTCAAGCATGTGGTGCCCAAGCGGCTGATGTTTTGGCCACGCGAGATACGCTTGAGACATATGTTGCAAATAGCAGCGGTGCGATCTGATGCACTCGTCTCAAAAAAGGCCCACACCAAAGAACTTTTAGAATAACGCGTAGAGGCAGCGCCCTGCACAGGCGGAGCTCTGCGGTGTGATTCAGTCGGTGTGCTGCCCCTAAGCTGGCCCCCGGAGGGCATCCTGCCTCGTTGGACATGTGCCTCCTCCTCCTCCTCTCTCCTACCAGGCACCCACGTGGAGTCAGTGCCCTCATCATCCCCTCCCTCTTCATCGCTGGAGCAAACCTGGCAGTATGCTGCAGCTTGTGGAACATGACTGCCAGATTGCTGTCCTTCTTGAGCATCCCCTCTCTCTGCGCTCACACTACTGCCTTCCTCTAGCTGAGTGTCATCATCAGAGCCTACAAAACACTGGGCATCCTCCTGGAGCATGTACCCAACACTGTGCTCAAAGAGTTCAGGAGACTCCTCAGGAGGACGTGGTGGGTCTAGGGAAGGAGTCACTGATGATGACATTGAGAGGAGGGAAGACGATGCGTTGGCAGCTGCTTTTCTAGTACCCTGAGACTGGGTGAGAGAAGATGAGGAGGATGAAGAGGGCTTGGTCATCCACTCTACCAAGTCGTTGGCATGTTGCGGTTCAACATGTCCAGCTGCCACGTGCTGATGACAATGCACCGCGTCCACGACCAGCACTGTTGTCTCTAGACACAGAGCCTGCTTGCCCTCTTTTATCGGCTCGCGCCTGTCTGCCTCTCCTTGCTGGCCTTCCAGACATGGTAATGGCCAGAAGAGAGTTGGGTAAAACAGCAGTGTAATGGAGTCACACAACACCCACTAAGCCCTGCAGATGGCTCTATTAGAGAACAACAATAAACGATAGATACAGGTGTATATTGTGCTGGAGTCACACAACACCCACTAACTCCTGCAGATGCAGATGCCTTTATTATAGAACACCAGAGATAAAGGGGTATACTGTAATTGAGTCACACAACACCCACTAAGCCCTGCAGATGGCTCTATTAGAGAACAGCAATAAAGGGTAGATACAGGTGTATATTGTGCTGGAGGCACAAAAAACCCACTAACTCCTGCAGATGCCTTTATTATAGAACACCAGAGATAAAGGGGTATATACAGATGTATACTGTGCTGTGCTGGAGGCACACACAACTTCCAATAACTCCTGCAGATGGCAAGTGGGCTCAAATAGAGAAGAGCTATGTAGGTGGATATAGCGGTGTGTACTGGGTACAGAGCACGCAGACAGCACGCACAAGCTCCTAACACTACTGACTGCAAGCTCTATTATAAAAGATAGATCACTAGCTATATAGGTGAGGTGAATATAGCGGTGTATACTGCGGTCAGGGCAAGCAGATAACAACCACTACAGAAGAGCAAGATGGAAAATTGGCTGATAATGATCGCTGTGTACTGTGTTGAAGGTACACAGAACACCCACTAACTGCTTCAGACGCCAACACTACACTAGGCCGCCGCGCTGGCGGCCTTATATAGTGTGGGGCGTGTACTACACAGCCTGAGCTATGATTGGCCACAGGCATCCTGCCTGTGGCCAATCATGGCTCTCCTCGCTGCTGGCGCTGTGATTGGCCAAGCATGCGGGGTCACAGTGCATGCTTGGCCAATCATGAGCCAGCAATGCACTGCGATGACGCAGTGCATTGTGGGCCGTGAGCGCCACACGAATTTGGCGCGAACAGCCCATAACGTTCGGAATTCGAACACGAAGCTCATCCCTAGTGACAACCTTAGGGGCCAGTTCACACCAAAATTGCACAGGAATGTGGTCTATGTTCCTGTGCCATTCTGCGGCTTATTCATTTGAATGGGCTGAAAATTGAACTGGAAAGCACAAAAAGTAGTGCATGCACTAATTTTGAAAAACATGTACTGCTGTACCATGCAATTCAGTGCCCAAAAAAATGCACTTCATTTGCTATCTGCATTCGGGGGGGGTGCTGTTAACAATGTATTGGTACTTAAAGCAGAATGAAAAGGCAACACCTTTTGAAAGAGGTGCAGGAAAAGTGAATGCAATGTGCTTTACTGGCACCCTGTTCTGGTGTGAACCGGCCCCTGTACAGTGAAAAATCACAGAACAAAAATATATATATATATATATATATATATCTCCATTGAAGATACTGTGTGAGCAATATTGACATGTGCCAACTTCAGTGATCCACCACCATAACAAACTTCTTACCAGAAGGTCCTTATCATACAGGACCTCCAAATACTAAGGTCA